>NC_137218.1:12613402-13218402 GCF_949987685.1 Ammodytes marinus
ATACAGCAAAGGCAACTATTGCTCATCGCAACATTAAACACACAAAAGGCTTTTGTGGCAAGTAAACTATTCACTTTAGTATGGTAAGGGTGTAGACTTGAGCTGAGAGCAAAAAGAGATAACAGGACCACAAGGAAGAGTTAAATTATATATAGGGAAAAAAGAGAGACAAAAAGAGAAGCACAATATAGAGATACAAGGGTTCGAATGTGGCATAAAGGTAGAAGTGGAGGGTGTAACAGATCAGAGTGTGTGAAGACCACAAGGGAAAGGCAGGGACGGCGTGACAGTGAAGGATTGAGGGAGGGTGTGAGTCATACAGATCTGACAAGAAAGACAGAGAAGAGGATTGATTATTTTCAGGGCACTGATGTGAACACACCAGGGGGCCTGACGCTCTCACGATGTAAATGTGAACGTGTGTACATTACGCTAACCCAAGAGGGTTTACCTGCTACAAGAGAACCCTGACAGTTTGACGGCTTAGAAGTTTGTCTTTTTACTTATTTCAAGATTGAACAGGGATTAAAGTGCATCTTACAAAGTTCACAGAAATTGAGGAAACTGTAGTTTTATTCTGTCTCAAGGTGTGAAAGAAAGCAAGTAAAGTCCCTGACCAACACATTTTCTATACAAATATTTTCATATTTTCATTTACGATTTCTCAAGTTGACTTTTGCTACATACAGTAAAAGTAGCAATACTTCAATAAAAAAATACTCACAGTAATATTTGAAGTATAAGTGCAGAAGTATTAGCTCCAAAATGAATTATCAGTTAAAAAATTATAATAGTTTTTGCAAACTTCGTTAAACAATGTACATTTAATTGAAATCACAGACGCAATAGGTATACAACAAGACTTCAAAAATATTGCCAGGGAAAATAATCATTATATTTGATTACAAAAATGTGAATAAGTATAATATAAAACCTATACATAGAAACAATTTAACAACTGCAGGTTAACAGGGATCTGGTGTAAGTATTAGTTTATGACACATACCAGAACATGTAGATAAAATATGCAGGTTGAACAAAGCTGAGGAGTTTAGATTTTTTTTCATAATAAGAAAGGTGTGTGTGTGTTCGTGTGTGTGTGTGTGTGTGTGTGTGTGTGTGTGTGTGTGTGCCAACGTGTGTGCGTGTGTGCCAACGTGTGTGCGTGTGTGTGTGTGTGTGTGTGTGTGTGTGTGTGTGTGTGTGTGTGTGTGTGTGTGTGTGTGTGTGTGTGTGTGTCTGCGTGTGTGCAGTCCACTAATGAGATATTGACTCCATTGTGAATGCAGTACATTGTTTATCCCACTTATTTATTTATGAACATTTGGATGTGTGAGTTCAGCGGCGTTGCTAGAAACACATAGTGTGAAAGAGCGAGGCAGAGATCAATATGCAACATTAACACAGGATTGCCTTTATTGTTATTTTCATTTGGAAAACACAGATCCGCTGTTTATTTCCATTTCCACAGCCCTCATGCTCCTATGATTGATACCTCTCTGTATAGCTGTCTAACCCCCAACCTCCCATCCAAACACACAGTCACACACAAACTCACACATCGCATCCCGCCTGGCCCTCTTTCTTTTCTCTCTCTCTCTCTCTCTCTCTCTCTCTCTCTCTCTCTCTCTCTCTCTCTACTGGCTGTGTCAGCAGCACCACCAGCCGTACTTGGGTCTTTGTGTCTCCTTCATATCATCTTGTTAAAAATTAAAGTGATTCCATCTTTCCCTCTCTCTTTCTCTCTCTCTAATGCTATTCTTTTCCCTGTTGGAGCAGTATGCAGATGAGACGCAAATACAGCGAAGCCTGATGAATAGTGATGAGGCTACAACGCACACACACACACAGACACACACGCACACACACCTGAGCAGCCTTGGAATGCCCTGTGGTTTACCTGTCTGTCTGTCAATCAAAGCAGTGACCGAGGGAAGGAAGCTTTGTCTGTGTGTGTGTGTGTGTGTGCGTGCGTGCGGGCGGGCGGGCGGGCGGGCGGGCGGGCGTGCGTGTGTGTGTGTGTGTGTGTGTGTGCGTGCGTGGGTTGGGTGTGTGTGTCCTAAAAATCACTCATGAAACCACAACATTAAAGTTAAATTAGGATCAAAGCAGTCATGCATTTTTTTTTATACTCTTATTAGAACAAGCAATGCTTTTTTGTCCATTAGTAATTTTCCAAAAAAACAAATGAACAAGTGATTTTAGTAATGGTTTACCATTGTCTAAAACTCGTCATATGTAACTTACATGTACCTGTGTTTGCAGATGAATAAATACAGTTTTAGTTTTACTATATATCATATTTTTCCCAACATTTGACAGTGCAGACGTCAAAACAAGTCAAACTTGACATGGCTTAAACTTTGGTCGGAGTAAAACATATAAACCAGATGTTTATATATGTTAAGTAGTGAGTTTATATGCGATTTGTTAGCTATGAATAACACTCATGTGTTTTCCCTCCAAAGAGTGCCTCTCTCTCTCTTACAGGGAATTCCCTTTTGTCCCACTGGTAGATGTATGGTTTCCTGCATGAGTGACCTTGGTCTATTACGTACATGGACAGACAGGAAACAGAAGTAAGAGAAACCCCTACAGGGTCAACATGTGCCAGAATTTGAATCTATGTTGTGACATTCAAGATTGTGTGAAAATAAAAACCTAGACGTTTCACCAGTGTGTGTGGGTGCATGGTGTGTTGTAAACTGGTGCTGACCTCACGCGGAGTACAAGCTGGATACACAGTATGGCAGCAAAACTAAACAAAAAACCTATTAAGATGTATCCAAGGAGAGCCAAAAAATATGTCCCAGTGCAGCAGCAAGAGGGGTTGGTGACAATCGGATAGAGAGAGTAACCTAACCGTATGGGATGTCAGAGATTGAGTTGTTGAAAATGGTCATGTCTGAAAGTGCAGGGATTAAAGTGGCATTGATCTGCTGGTGCACACAAATGTCTATATATGCAAAGTGCAACTAATATGGAAAAAGATGCACTGTTAGCAAATGTGCAAAAGCAAACAGCCTCAACAGCTTTCAACAATGGAGAATAAAAATGAATCAACAATCCAGTCAACAGCCCCCATCAGACCTAGCCTGGTCCTACCAGACCATCGTACTTCATTTCATTTGAACAGAACGTCTGGAATCGCTCAATTGACAAACGTTAACTCACTTGAAGGCGGGTGTCTGTTGAAGTTTAAAACTATTGGATCTGCTCAGTGCCACTCTGGATCTGCCAACCAACCATGTCATGCGCCGGCTTCTGAGCCACTCCTTCTGTTCGCTGATTGGACCGGCAGAAATCTGTCCGGAGAAAACCTAAGAATATAGTGCACACCCAGACTGACTATGAAGGGAAATGAAAATTGAGCGGAAGTAGTAGGCAGGCGGTGCCAGGCTACATCAGACCGTCATGAGGCGCAAATAAGAAAAACACAATCCTCTCATTCATTTTAATGGAGCCAGTCTACAGCGAGGCAGGAGGTTCAGGCAAAACAACAGGGTCATCTAAGGTTTCAGGCAGAAGGCACTGTGTTTGCTTATTAAATAAATGCAAGTGCTGTCTCCTGGTAGATTACATATGAGTATGACAAACCACTGTGCAGTGTTTTGGCATTTGAGTCCTAAATGCATTAATCTCTTACACCAAATGGATTTCCTGGTTATTTATAGTATCAACATTACCTTAAACAATATGCCATCACCAATGCAGCCCCCTGTGCTGTTTCGTCTCTGTATCCTTAATAACAGCCCAGTGAGACTGTACTTAAGCAATGTTTTAAGGTAGATACTAACATCGGTTACTGTCACGAAGTATTAGAAAAGGCCAGATTTGAGGTGTTGAAAAGGGGTTGACCAAAGGTATTACAATTCATCCAAACGGGGACATGGAGGTCTGTTCGAAAATGTGGCACTAAAGGAGACATCACAGGATCTCCAAAGCCATTAAGGTTCATCGCATGGGGACCATAAATGTCAAATACTAATGTTGTGCCAATCCATCCAGTAGCTGCTGAGGTATTCCACAAGATGAGTCAAAACCTGAATGAATGTGTGAACCAAATTGAATGGCAATCCATCTGACCATTGTTGAGATATTGCGGTTGGGAAAACACGTGCTGGCCTAACAGACCAACAATGCAATCCATGAAGCAATAAAAAAAGATCTTCTATCATTTTGCTTAGCAAGACTATTCTTATATCCAGTGGTTTTCCAACCTCTTCTGCTTGGGACCCCAAAAATGGCATCACTTTGTGCAGCAGAATCAAATGAATGCACAGCCCCTTCAGATTCAACTTGTGACCCCCTCAGTTTTAGTAGTTTGGTAACATTCCAGCTACTTCTCTACTCTCTGTTACTGCATCTATTGGCTCTTCTAAATATAATAGCAAACTGCTGCTGCTAATCACAAACACACACTTAGATACACACACACACAAACAGCTGCAGAGTAGGCTGCTTCGTGTATACGGTTCTCAGCGTGTCCACATTACTCTTCCATCTGCACAGGCATTTCCTGTCTGACCTTGAAATCAGACCCTCACCCACCACCACCATCAGTAAAGTGATACACACTCTTTCCCCACTTCCCCACATACTCTGTGCTTTTTTTTAAAGCAAGACATCCTTTTGCATTACATTCACACACACACACACATACAAATCCACTGAACAAACACACAACACTCAAATGTTCACTTAAGGCCTGAAAAATGTCCACAATAAAAAGTGACTTGGCAAAAACAATCACCAGTGGCAGAGATAAATACGTAAATGCCCTAAACCTGTAATTGTCAGATATGAAAAACTAAACTCCTATGGGGGGAAAATTGCATTGTTTTCATGACTACAAGCAAAAAAAACATACTTACTTAACGAGCACCCAGAGCCACTCTAATCTGCCACTTTCACACTAGGAAGCTGTGATGTCATCAATCAGTAACTCAGTGCTGGAACAGCGGCCAGCCCTCCCCAAAGCGGCCACATGTGTTTTTATTCAGCAGGAAAGTTATGGTAGAAAAAAGGTTAGGTCACAGATAGTTTACAATAATATTATTCATGTAAAGGAAAGTGGAAACGATCCCTGTATGTGACTTCACTCTATTTACACAAGCATGCCCTGAATACATTGATATCGCCAGCCAGTAAAAACTCACAGAGTACACACACACACACACACGCACGCACACACACAACTTATACTTTAATTGCATGAACTGGATTTCATAAGGTGATGGAAAGGAACCAAGCCAAAGTCAGACAATTAGCAAAGATTTAAAATAACAACGTGTGCCCGAGGCGTAGTGTTAAAGCAGAGGAGACATAATGAGAGTCAGAGTTATGATTCCAACTCACAGGAGAAACAGAGACACTGTTGTAGTGCTCAAATATACAATGCCAAATGGTTACAGCACTTGGACTGGCTCTCTGGTTGTATATAACCTTGACTTGATGAGGGAAATATCAATTAAAGTACAGATAATTTAATTTGTGAAATTGGTATTTTGCAAATGATTGCAGTTGCCTTAAGCAGTGGCAAGAGAAACAGATGGAAGGACCCAAGGGAAAACTGTAAACCGACTATTGTTTTCTTTACAAAACTCTCTTTTCCAAGTGAAAGTGTGTACTTGTGTTAGACTTGAAATAATGACATTGTGGGGACATACGTCTCTTCACAAAGTCATATTATGGGGACACAACCTCCATTTGGGGACAAAAATCTAGTCACCCACAAGGTAAAAGATTGAACTTTAAGCTTGGCCTTTGGATGTGTAAGGGTATGTCTCCAGGGGATTTCTGTAACGCAATGTCCTCCAAAGTGACAAAAAACAAGGCTGTGGTTTTGTCATAAGTTTCCATGTAAAAGGAGGACACATCCTCACACACACACACAGGATACAGCACCACACTTCCCATGGGAGAATACAGAACATAGCAGGAGAGAGAGACGGGACTCTAAACATTCACATGGCTGTGGTCTTGGCTGACATTAATGGTTGACACCATGTACATGCAGGGAAAGTGTTGCTATTTTTTAACCTTTCTACCTTCATCATTATTTTAGATTTTCATTTAGTTTGCATTCCTCACAGTAAAATGTATTAATACCCAGTTTTGCATATTTATTGGTCTTGTTCACTCCGAGTTATGTCTGAACTGCTGCAGGAACATGTTCTGAAAAAATTGTTTGATCAGTGCAACTTCTCAACTTAAACACGTGTTAAAAAATTAAGAAAACTGCTCAAACCTTGAAATATTGCTACAAATTGTTTTTGCACATGGCTAACAATTTAAAACAAAAAAATATATATCAACTTAAAATGTGAAAGCATGTGTTTTCCTATGCTGCCCCCAAATAGCATTAACATTTCGAAATAAGATACAGTTGTAGTTTTAGTTTCATGAAAATAACATATGTAGCCTTTTGCTCTCAAGCTCTGCAGCTATTTACAAGTGAAAATGTTTAAACCAGTAAAGGTTTAAATAGGTCTATTTTAAATCAATTAATTCAAATGATTGAATCAATTTGAGTCTTCCTTCCGTACAGCTTCTCTTTAACAATAACTGAAGGTAAATGGAGCATACCTCAATCTGTTCTGCCATCTTTGTACCTTCTTTAACCAATTCAAATGTTACCCTGGATTGCAGACTCACTCCTATTAGTATTAGAATACTGCTGGCCCCCTTGTCTTTTCCACTCACCCACACACCCATACCAAACACACCCATTTCCATAATAGATCAGCCTGTGTATAATAACTTAAGTATTTTCCCAGTAGAGTGGAGCATCTGCAGCAAATCAGTCTCCCACTCACTTGCCTCACCCCTCTTCCTCTATTTCCCCCCACTGTGCATTTTCTGTGTTATTGTGAATAAGTGTAAGCGTCCCGACACTTCCTTTCTCCTGTCTCTAATACAACCACACATTCATTGACTCTTAAGGCATGTTCTCTGTTATGTACAGGTGCTTGTCTTCAGTCTGTCTCATGAGTCACACAGCTGCCCCAAGGCCCTCCGAAAAGGAAAGGAAAATAGAAAAATGTAGATGCCTTTCCCATGCTCTCATAAGAGCTTAACTCTTTTATTTGCATCATTGGGAAAACTGTGATCCATGTCATCCATGTGTGCTTTCCTTGACAGACCCAAGTATGTTTATCTTGTGTGTGTCCTTAAGACGTCCTTGCCCTTGTTGCTGCCAAACACAGGTGTTAATTTATTTTCTCTGAGTTCTATTAAACAGGTTATTTGATCTGGCCTTTAAAAACAGCTGCTTTTGGGTCTGTTGCACAGGATCATTAAAAAGTGTGTTGTTCATGTGTGTGTGTGGGAAAAAGAGACAGTGAGATAAAGCGGTATGACTTGAGCAGTAGTTTTGACTTGTGGTGATTCAGTATCCCAACCACCATTAGTTCTCAGTACATGGCTTCTTGACGACTAGTTCACACAGTGGAAGTTCCCCCCTTTGCATGCTGTTAATGGAGCGGACCTGTCTTTGCAGCGTGGCCCACACATCTACTCACTGGAATTTCCCATGGCTGATCATCATCTATGGTCACGGACGTGTTCCACCCCCGCCATCTCGCCCACTCCCCATCCCAACACAACAAAGAGGGAAAACAAATCAAACAATTTACTATTTCCCATTATTCTCTCTGTCTGTCAGCATATGGTTCCAATCAGCAGTGTGTGTGTGTGTGTGTGTGTGTGTGTGTGTGTGTGTGTGTGTGTGTGTGTGTCACCATGTGAATGTTTTTATTTTCCATACATTTTCTCCTCAGATACAAAGCTCTTTGTCTGCACTCTTTCTCTAACTATTTAGCTCCTCCTTCCTCTCACGCCCTCTCCATCTTCCATCTTCCATCTCTCTCTCTCTCTCTCTCTCTCTATTTTAGTCTTGCTTTTCTTGGCTGCAAGTCAGACCTCAGGCAGACCTAGAGGTCTTTTTCCCAAGCGATCTCCAGGGTGGACTTCAGGGAACGGAGCACACACACACACACACACACACACAAACACACACACGCACGCACGCACACACCCACACACACAAACACACACACACACACACACACACGCACACACACACCTTACCTTCACATTACTTCTCTATCTCTGCTTCTGTCCCATATCTGTCTGCACCTCCTTGTTGACTCACACAATATTGTTGCATTACATTTAAACTGTGTTGGAGTCATCGTTTACTGGACAACAGAGAACACAATGTTCAAAATCAAGTATCGTTTTCTTGGCGTTGGTGAACCCTCTGTGCCACGTGCATCCATTAGTACATTACATGCTTTGTGGGGTTTTTAAGGCATTGTTTATCCAGGTTGGTCTCACTTGGATTAGGGGTCTTGTCATTTATGAGGGATACCTGGTCGAGATCTGCAGCAGCACATACAGCAGACAGAAAAACTGCAAATACAAATGCAGCAAAACGGGTTGATTGAGGGCTAAGGCTTGACAGTAAATATATATATTATATGAATAATACTGAAAAAAAGGAATTGAGATATTTTTTTCTTTACCCCACTCTGGATTTCTACATAAACTATATATGTAATTATAAATGACACAATTATTGTTGTTTATTATATGTTGTATTAATAAATAAATATATAATAAATAAATAATAAGTAAATACTATTAAATAGTAAGTCATCAAATAAATATAGTAAAAAGAACAGTAAGTATTTGCTTCTCTTATATAATGGCGAAGCAAAACAAAGTAACATTAAATTTAATATTCAAGTGTAGCACTAACTAACTACTGAAAAGATGTGATGGTCCTAATGTTACATTGTGACAACTGTAGTGTCTGTGAGAACAGAGGCAACAGTAGGATTACACTGCTCTCTAGTGGTGAGATAGGGTAAGTTTTATGACTTTGTCTTAAGCAGGGACTTGATGATGAAGTTTCTAAGTGCAAACTAACACTAATCCTTCTACGGTTAAATGAGTTACATGTATCTGCCATGTACTTTGACACAGTGGTGGAAGAAGTATTTAGATTTGGTTTGCTGTAAATCAGTATAAATTGCCCTGCGGTGAAGCAGTGTCTTAAAACAATGAATTAGAGAACAATTAGAGACCGGTAACGACACCTGTTTAAATTACATGGTTTAATAAAAATCCTCTAGTCTTGAAATGGACTGCCATAACTGAGCACATAAGTTTAACCACGCAGTTGACATTTGCCCCAGATCTAGCAAGATTTACCCAAATTGCAATAACTCGGTGACTTATTGAGTCAGACTCACTTGAAAATGAAATGTTTTTAGTTTGTATTTAACATAGTATATGATACTCTTTCCTCTCCAGTATATCTTCCACCTCCTTCTTTACCTTCTTCTTCTCCTCGTTCCTCCTACGTTTTTAAGGCGAGCACCTGAAAAGACGGGGACAGCTTATACTTCAGTATTTTCTCTTTGAAAGGCTAAATCTCAAACGAACCGTCAAGACTCCCATTTAGTAATTTACTCAGGTCAAAGTGTCCAGCAGTGTCTTGCTGGCCTAATTGAGCCACTCACTGTTCTTGCTCTGGTTCTGCAGCTCCTGTGTTTTCTTAGAAAGCTTCTTCCCTCCTTGGCTGCCAGCTGGGACTTGAGACGATCCTCTAGAACTGTGTTTTGTTTGCCACTCTGTCTGGCTGTGGCGGATCTCCATCCATATTGTGCTGCTCATCTTGGCCAGTGTTTCCTCTACCAGTGCCCTCACTTCCTGTGGGACGCTGGAGAACACTTCCTGGATGACCCGGCTCACCTTCTCCTCTGTCACTGGTGCACAGTTTTCAGCTCAGCTTCCTCCTACTCCGAAATGCAGATATATTGCTAAATTATTATCCATTGGTTTTAAAGCTCCCATATTATACACTTTTCGGTTCTATTATACACCATATTATATGGTCTTAGTGGTCCCTAATACGTTGTTTGCTGAAAAAAACTTTCAGATAATGCTGATGTTCAGCTAATCTCACAATGGCCTATTTTTTAAAAAGAGCTGCAGCTCCCCTCGTAAATATACAATCTTTGAGCTCCCCCCGCCCCCTGTCCGGAAGCGAAGCCAGATACGCCTCGCCCTCTGTCTGTCAGGGCCGTGGACCAATAAGAAATAGGGGTGCTGCACAGTGGAAGCTTCTGGCTTTCCAGTTTGAGGTCAGAAACGAGGAGAATTCTGACTGGAGTATATTGGGGGGAGGGGTGGGGGTTTCAGAAAGGGGGAGAGTGAGAAAAGGAGATATTGTTATTTTTCTTAATATTTTGGCAGTCTCTAGGCACACCGTGGACCCATGGATATGTTAGAACACATTTAAAAAGTGCATTTAGCATAATATGTGACCTTTAAGTAGTTAAATTATCATTATCATCTTAATGTTTTCATTTTAGGCTTCATTGGTCTTTAAATTGTTCAATTATTGGGGTTTTAGCGCAAGCACTGTTTATTAAATAAATGTTGGTATATGCGGAGTTTCTTTCAAGCATCTCCAAGTGCTCAGGGTGTTTTTACTGCTTTTCTATCTTTGTTTACCCATGTAGTTGTCTGTGTTGAACCAGACATTTTTCCACTTTGTGAGCAATAAAGTTTATCTTGAAATAATGTGTTTTTATACTACCACTGTACAAGTTTTACTTCTGAAGCAAAGAATACAAAAATTGTTTTGTTACAACATAATTTTTTTTTTTTTTTAGCTTTTTAAAGTTTTATTTTGAGCCATCAACCTCCCAGCAACTGTAGATGAAAATGAGCCTGTATGGATAAATCTGGCACATTTACATGATAGATTCTGGTGCTCATTTTAATTAATGTGCAATGTCTCTTTCAAATGTCATAATGGAACTGGATGTCGGGAAGATGAAAAAAAAATTATCTAGCCGTGTTCAAATTCTGCTTTAACGTAAAGTACCGATATACGGAAGATGAACAATCTACAACTGAAAACACAGTTCTAGTGTCAGTTATCTTTAGTAATTAATCATTTTAATGCTATCAGCACAATACTGATAGCCTTAAAATGACACAACTAGACATAAGGAAAAGGTGTGGGTCTAAGGATGTATCAGCCTTTCAACTGCAGGTCTACTTAATATGTAAACCAAAATGGTGGAAATAGGGTAAACAAAAACACAATTTTATTTTTTCTACATTACAAAACAGCTCAAACTGTCCAGATTTCTCCTCTTCTCGGCTGCTCAACAACGCAGTGCATTGTTGTAACCTTAATGGGGACCAAAGATGTACATGGTAAGAGTCTAAGTTTCCTCGTCATCACTTCCTGCCAGGCTGCTGTCTGTAGAGTTGGCTTCCTGTTCCTGTTGCTGTTGCTGTTGTGTTTGTGGGTGCTGTTGGGGCTGTGTGGTGCTGGCCGGCTCTGTGGTGGTGGTGCCATCGACTGCTGCTGCTGCTGCTGCTGCTGCTGCTGCTGCTGCTGCTGCTGCTGGCAGTGCGGTGCTGCCCTCTGCTGGCGTGGTTGTGTTGTTCTTCTGGTCTTCACCTCCACCTTCCAGGAAAGTAGACCAACCTTTCAGCCGCTCCTCCCGCTCGCGTGTCGTCTCCTCCACCTGCACAGATGGAATTAACATTAAAGTAATTAACGTGAAGGAACGGAAGTCTAAATACATGACTCACATTTGTAGCAAGGATGACCCAACAGGCTCCGCTAGCCTATTGGTATGTCAAGTTTATTTTTTGTACTTTTATTTATTCACTACAATAACAAAGATATATTAGTTTTCCTATCTTATATTTATAACAGAATTAGCAGAAACTGCGCATTTAAGTAGCATTTTACACTACTGAAAGAGTTGCATAAACTGCAGATACACAATTAATTACAATAGAACAGGAAGTTCAATGAGGTTTATCTGTGCTGTCGACATTCCAAAATAAGTTGCAGCCTACCTACAAAGCTGTGTACCGGATGTCTTGTGTTAAGGTACATTTATGTTTGCCAACATGTGCTGTACTTAAGTACATAACCAACAGAAGTGCTTTTAAAATCTTTTAGTATTGTACTTGCATAACATGTGGGGACTAACAAGACACATTTAAATAAAGAATGGTAGAAACTGATGTAGCAGAGGCAATGATATCCAGATGTTTAATCAAAAATCTTATCTATAATATTTCCATTATGTGTAACATTTCTACATTTCTTAAGTTTTTATGTCAAGACACAAACAAAATGCGTGTCTGAATGGATGAATAGTGGGAATGAGTTGAAGGCATGAGGCTTGAGGTGCTCAAACACTCATTGCATGATCTGGGTATACCTGATAGTCTGTGGTTCCATCCCATAGCTGAGCAGCCAGCTGCCTTCCTCCAAACCAGCGACCATTGAAGGACAGAATGCACGCGTCGGCCTGCTCGGGCTCCTTAAATGCGATTGATGCCACGCCGTCTGGGTGTCTCTGCAGCACAAACACATACAGGGTTCTTCACTGTTGCTTTGCCACTGACATAACATACAAACAGTTCTACTATGACTTTGAAACTACACTCATGACATTTAACTCACATCAAAGAGGATGACCTTCTTGACCTCCCCGAACTTCTCACATTCTGTCCGAAGATCGTCACGATACTCATTCATCACCAGAGGGTCTTCCTACCAAGACCAACAGAGAGATTAATACCCTAAATGGACGGTGTGTGTGTGTGTGTGTGTGTGTGTGTGTGTGTGTGTGTGTGTGTGTGTGTGTGTGTGTGTGTGTGTGTGTGTGTGTGTGTGTGTGTATGTGTGTGTGTGTGTGTGTGTGTGTGTGCGTGCGTGCGTGCGTGCGTGCGTGCGTGTGTATATGTGTTTCACTTCTTACCTCAAAGTCACTTGGATGGAACATGTTCCTAATGATGACGACTTTTTCATGCCTCTTCCTCACCTCTCCTGCCTTCTCCGGCCTCCAGTCCAACTGTCTACACAGACCAACAGGCACAATCAGTATGAACCCATGTAAGGGGAATGAATAACCAAATGAACAGCAAGTGAGAGTTTACTTCTGTTGCTGCTGCATCTTCTTCCTATAATCTTTATTCTTCTTCTTCTTTTTGGAGGCGTCGTACTGGCCCTTTAACTCAAAGCGTGCTGCTTCCACGTGGAGCCTGTAACCTCGCACCTCTGACTCGTCAATCAGACGCAAAGCCAATGCCACCGACTCCTTCTGCACAGCATCACAAACACACACACGCAGAATGTAAACACACTAAACACGTATCCAGGTTACAGTTGCTATGGTAAGATCCTTTCTTGCATATACATTTTTCATAATCTAGATAGGAGATTAAAGAAACAAGATATACCCAGGTTGAAAAGACCATTTTTTGACCACTTGTGTTATCTGCTTCTTACTAACAACTTTGACTGGGTTAAAGGGCAGATATAGTCCAAAAGCAGACTTTACAAGTGGTTCTGTTGTTTATACTATATTTGGGTGTACACCGATGATTTCACAGAAGTGTTTCTGTGGGAATGGGCAGAGGGCCAAGTTTAGCTATGCATTAAGCTTTTAAGAGACGGACAGACTAACCTTGAGATAGCAGCAGAGTCCATCTCCCTTCAGATTTCCTTCTTTGTCCTTGTAGAGTTTAACCTTGTACTCTTCAGTGATGGGGTCCCTCATCACAATGCCGCACTTGGTCATCAACTCAGCAAACTCCTCATTGCTGATGTCTGGAGGCAGGCCTGAAAAAGGGAGACCAATACAGAGAGTGCGGTAGGACAAACAAGAGTCAGCTACACATTGGAAAGCTGTTGACTTGACAATTTGGGAAAGAAAATGGTATCGATACCAACCTGACACGTAGACATTTGTGTTTTTATGGTCGTCAATTTCGAACCATGCTACAGAAAAAATAAAAGAGGTTGGAAAAGTCAGTCAAAAGATGCATTTGTTTAAACCTTAGCATATAAATTGTACATATTAATCTAAGGTATAAACAAAAAAAATCCCTATTGTAGATGGACATGTATAGCTCTACCAAAGGAAACCTATACCACCATTTGTTCATTCCTATTTGAGTCACTTTCTAAACTGTTTTTCTTCTCTCCTCTTTGGACCGTGAATGCTTTACCCGGCTCTGGTTTCCTCTTTTCCCCTTTCTTATCGTCTTTAGCAGCGATGTCAGGCTGGTCAGCTCCGTCTCCTGGCTTCTCCTTTTCTGAGGACTTCTTGTCTTTGTCTGAGGCTGCGGGGTCGCTGCCACTCACTGCAGCTGGGTTCACTCCCGGTTCTCCCTCTTGAGTGAAGCCGTAGTTGGCCTGGTAGGCAGCCATGAAGTCATCCGTTATCTAGATAGAGAGAAGAAAGCAAACCTATTCAATTTTAACATAGAAGCTGGCTCTGGACAATTTTGCCACACCTTGTAGAAGAAGAAATGTTTGAATGTAATGCTATTGTTAGGCAAAGACTAGTACTTAAATCACTGATAGATCTTAGATCATCTTTTATCCAGATAGTGCGCTTAGATCCAGTTGAGATGGATTGAAGTTCACACATGACATTCAAATGAGTCTCAAGTGACCAATTAATGAGTTGAAAACTGTGACCGCTGTTGAACAGAAAAAATATAATTTTTTATCTGGCCGAGCAGTTACCACAGATAGTCAGTGCGTTTACATGCAGACTCATAATCGGATAAATAAACGAATAAGACTTCAACAGGACTTGTAAAATACATGTAAACACCTTTATCCGATCTACTTTGCACACAAATCGGCACATTAACGGACAAGCGAAGTCGGATAAGAACACCTGGATAACTCGTTCAAAGTCGGTATTCTCTCTGCATGTATACAGGGATCGGATATCGCATATCGGACTTCTCGTTCTGCGCTTGTGTCCCTGCGCGTTATAGGCTACACCATGGGTTATTGCTGGAAGGGAACCGGACGTGGCTCTATAACCACTTGTTAAAAGCATCGTTGAAAGGGCTACAGCGCCACCTAGCATAGTGGAGACAGCCATGCATCGGACATTTATCCGATTCCTGAAAGGCCATGTATACTCAGACAAGTGACACTGTCCGTTCGAGTGTCTAGTTCAGTATATGTCTTAATCCAATCTAGTTGTGCCATGGAAACGCACTGAGTGTCTCTACATACAAAAAAAAAAGAGTGGTCTGCAATCCAGTTTGGGGTGCACTAAACATTGCAAAGTCAACCAAACAAGCAAAGAGCAGGGCTTTACACTCACAACACACAGGCACCACTCATAATCAGAGACAAAATAAGGCCATGTACTGTACATTGAAAAGCAGCCAGAAAGATCTGAAGCTCAGGGACAGGTGGCTTGATTTAAAACAGTTAAAGAAAAGAGAAGGAATCAAATAAATAAAAGAATAAAATAAAAAGACAGTAATAATGTAAGAAATCTAGAAAGCAAAAGCAGGAGTTCATACTTTGGGGAACCAGGCCTTCTTTTCATGGTCCCAGTCATACACAGTCCCATCCTCTGGATCAGTGTAGGTGGAGGGGTCAGAGCCTTCCTCTGCTTTTCTCTGGCCATAGAGCTCCTGCATCCGCAGCTGCTCCATAAACTCCTTGTTGGCATCTGGTCCACCACTCATCTTTAACAGGAATGTGAAATGTCAAATAAAACATGTGAGCAAGCCATTACATTCACCAAATGAGCAAGTAGTTTGCATTGAAGTAGATTTGTTTTAATATCCTGCTTTTGCCATTAACTTTTTAAAGTTGTTGCAACGTGAAGCGGTTACAGTCTGTCAAAGATGTATGAAGAAGATCAACAAAGAACGCACACAACCCCACTGTGTCTCTGGATAGTAAACGCACTGTCCTTGTCAGAACATTGCTCCCCTTAACAAACAACTTCGTTTCTCCTATATTTCATAAGCTTTCTACAGTCGCTGTCACCGCCCCTTTAACTCTAGAAACGTGTCAGACAGCTGCTTTACTTTATCACATAGATGAATATAAAGAACTGACAACACGACCCGTTGTGAGCATAAACAGTGTAAAAACTGTTGTTAAAAACTGCTATGGTTCAGTTAACATCATAATTCAGTACTGGTGCATATTCGGCAAGATTTGAACATTTGGGTTAGAGAGGTTTATTAGTGGCAATGCTTTAGTTTGTGTTAGCCAGAATAGCTAGCTAGCGTTACCTTTTACAACGATATCCGCGGGAAACTCAAAGTTGAACGAAACAGACTCCCTCAGCCTGAAGACCCAACTAAAGGACACACTCGACGTTTTTATTTTGATGATGTAGTTTGTGTTTAAAATAAATGTACTTCTAAATGTAAAACCGTTAATTTGATCTGTGCACACTAACGTCAGACCGCTAGATGGTCGGGCGACGACGCTTGAATGAAGTACATCCGGTGTCATGTTCAGAGTGCGCATGCGTGGTTACCGGGAATGAAGCACTCGATTTGTAATACCGCATCTCCCGGTGAAGAGGGACCGTACAACTAAACATTCTAGAACTCCGCCCGCTGTGTTGGGTAAACACGCTCGACCCCGGGTCTTGTTGAAAAAACAAGCGCCGATAGCTTTAGCTAGCTAGCTTTCAATGTAGCTAACAACATAGGTTATTCACTCCGGTTTTGGCCATGGCGGAGGGTAGCGGTAACGGTGCGGCCAGCCTTCCTCCGGGAGACCCGCAGTTGATCGGCATGATCGTGGAGCACCTGAAGAACCGGGGGCTGTTTGACGAGTTCCGCCGGGACTGTTTGGCCGACGTTGATACGAAGGTAGTCACTCAGCTAAAGCTTCCTGGGCTAATAGAGCAAGCATGAGCCTCATTCAAGTTTCTGAACTATTCAGCTGCCAACCTGTTAACTTTGAAGTACGTCTTAATTCCTTGCTCTAGTAGGCTATAGGTTACCTTCCATGTACAGTAGGCTATTACTGCACCTTGTGTGTTTACTGCATGCGTATAGGGTTCCTGCAATATAGGCTACCTGACATAATTAAAAATAAACTAATAAATAAATCAATTCATATGAAATAAATCCTTTTATGCATGAATGAAAGCAAACTGGGTCCGTATTGTTTCCTTACCTAAACTGATTTAAGTTGTTTTTCTCTACAGTTTTTGTTATTGCAATTAATGTATTTAATGAATGGACGTACCAGTGGCAATACACAAGTCTTATCTACTTCTGCATAATGGCTGGGTTCACATCATGTCACTGTCTATACCTCCAGCCTGCTTATCAGAACCTGCGACAGAAAGTGGACAATTTTGTCACGACCCAGCTGAGCACTCAAGACTGGAACCCCACCATCAACAAGAACCAGATGAGGAACGGACTGAGGCAAAGCGTGGTTCAGTGAGTGTTTTCTCCTACAAGCTTATGACATGTCATGTGTTCAGGAGTAACAATGTGAAATTTCCAACTACTTCAGTTTATTTTTGATGAAGAATTATTCACTTGCTTCTTTTATTTGCTATGACATGACAGTCAGGTTACCACATTGTTGCTTTAAGTGGTCTTTCAGATGTGTAATTCACCTTCATAAAATAGGCGGTCTCCAAGACACACAGATTAAAGGTCAGAAATGTAATCGTTAGGGCAAATAACGATTCTTCTCCTTTTCTTCCGCTCCTGTTGTTTTAACCCCTTCTCTTTCTTAGGTAAAAGTTTTATTTAAATTTTTTTTTTTTTTAGATCGGGTATGCTGGAGTCCGGTGTGGACAGGATCATCACTCAGGTAGTCGACCCCAAGATGAACCACACTTTCCGGCCACACATAGAAACTGCCATCCATGACTTTCTGTCAGGGGACAGGAGGGAGGAGAATGCTGTGGTTTCTAACTCTGCACCGCCCGAACAAACGGAACCCCAAGAGGCCCCTTCTGCTTCGGGCCCCAAAACCCCCTGAGGTAGGTTTGAAAATATGAAATGATACAGTCGAAGGGTCAAGAACAGTTTAGAAAATACAGTTAAAGGTGTACTATGCAGTTTCAGGGGAGGAGGATGTGTTTACATTCACAGAGCCTGCAGTTAGTTTACTAAACATATTTACTATACATGTTATTCTTAGTATTGAATAATTATATCATCATAAATCAAAACTAAATTATTTAGAGGAACCTGGAACCAAATACTAGAATATGTTTGTAAACCAAACTAGGGGCCCAGCTACTGTAAACAACAACAGTGAAAAAGTAACTTTTCAGGAAGCCTTCTCACTTCAAACAGTGTGCCAGGGATCACATTTTCCTGTGAGGAAAGTTTGTTTATTCAGTTATGAGAATATACCTTAGAAAATGTTAATTTCTCTGACACAATCAAAAGTTACATAGTAAGTACACCTTTTTAGAAAATCTGTATTTATTCTCCTGCTGCAGGGACACGTGATGATCTGGTCTACAGATAATGTGGATATGCCTGTTGGCCTTTTGAAAGCTGCAGCATCAGACAAGAGGAGGACAAAGAAGAAGAGGAGGGGGGTTGTTTCCCGATACCTGTGTTTGACAGACTGGAATCGGGAGACTAGAGTGTTTCTGCATTCATAATGTACAGCATGAGATGATGTTTGATTGGCTGTCTGTGCTGCACCAGGCTGCTGCTGATGCTGGAGAGGTCAGACGATACACAGTGGCGCACTGTCACTGTGCTGCAATACCCTGCCCTTTAAAGAAACATGGCACCAACCTGGATTTTCTTTTTATTATTATTTGTTTAGTTTCTGTCTCTTTTTAAAAAATGTGTATATAAGACAGATTTTGATTTTGATTTTTCATGTACTAGATATTTTCCGATAACATCATGCTTACGAACAATACGTTTAACTCTCTCTTTTTTTCTGACACCGACTAAATAATGACGAGTGGGTTCATTTTGAGTAGGCAGGGTTAGAGGAAGAAGATCATGCCGTTTCCCTCTAACTCGCCAGACGCATTTATTAGGCGTCTGCACGTACTTGGGAATGTTTTAAATTGGATGGTAAAAAGATCATTCTGTAAATATCAACTTGTTTTTCTTCAAACCATGTCAGATTTATTTTTGGTGAATGCATTTAGTGTGTCGTATTGGTTGTGCATCATTTATGCTTTACTAAACTGTTGTCATCATGTTCCTCCCTGTCTTCTTTTTCTATAGTTAGTTTCTGTGCTTTTATTAGTAAAAAAACTCTGATTAAAGTGAAGCTCTTGGGTAAGTCTGTGCAAAGATATAAGCCACTCAATCAGTTATTTCCCTCAAGTAATGACAATTACTTTCTTTTGTTTCCCGTAATGCAAATTCAGAGCAGGGCCCAAAGTCATAAAACAATACCACCAGGTGGGGTAGTTGTTCTCAATGTTTTAAAGGTAGTCCTCCCAAAAAAACATTCCTATTCGCTTATATACTGTACCTATCTGCATATTAGAAACAGGAACATGTCTGTATGACAATATGGGGTTTACAATTACAAAATGAGTTGAAATGAGTGTTGGCTTTTACTGTACCTGGTGTAGAGGGACTGTCATGTGAGGAGGGGGTAAGTCTGCTTCAGCTACGTGTGTTCATCCTGTATTATTACACACATCATCAACCTACTGCAGAGAAATGCATAATGGTGTAAAAAAAAAGTAAATATCCAATTATTCATTGCATGTCTCTGGAAGGGCCAACTTTGGTTACAGCTGTTTCCAGAGAAGTCATGATGCTCTCGAAGCTTCAATTAACTCCATGTTTAAACCTCATTCTATCAGTTTTGACTGTTTGTCTGTGTTTGACATCACAGATTGCGTAACTATTGATTTACCCACTTGTTGTTAAAAGATTTATGTACACTGTGTGTGTGTGTGTGTGTGTGTGTGTTTCTGACTTAATTGACTTTCGGGACATACAGTGCATATGGAAAGTACTTTTCCACATTTCTTTATGTTACAGCCTGCAATAACGCTGGATTAATTTTTTTTCTCTCAAAATATAATGACAACTTTAAAAAAGTTTGTTTGAGATTTTTTGCAAATGTATTAAAAATAAAAAACAAAAATATATGTACATAAGTATTCACAGCCTTTGCTAAATACTTTGCTGTTGCACATTTGGCAGCAATTACAGCCACAAGTCTTTGGGAATATAAAGCCACAAGCTTGGCACACCTATCTTTGGCCAGTTTCGCCCATTTCTCTTTACAGAACATCTCAAACTCAGGTTGGATGGGGAGCTTTGGTGCACGGTGTTCTGTATGCACTGTACATTATAGTTAAAACCAGTGTATTGGGGACAGCTTTATGGAAGGTCTCCATTGGTAAAAAGCTGTGTTGTTCTGAAAAAATAATAATATAATAAATGTTTTGCCAAATACAAGAGTTAAATCAATTTGGCCTTTTCAATTCTAGTTATTGTTTGTTCACAAAAATGAAATTACACATACCTGCACCGTAAACTGTCTGCATGTGGTTTGTGTGAGCTGACACATAGCTAACACCTGCAATATAGTCCTTGAAGTGGATGAAGGAATAAGGACGAATCAGGTACTATTAAACCCAAAGGATTTGGCCTCAGACACATTCAGACAGCAAAATGTTGTTCACAACATGATCATGTGAGGGAGAGTACAAGATGGTCCTCAATGCATACTGTTTACACAGTGTCTATGTGTGTATTAGTGTGCCATTTTAGGCGCATGTGTGTGTTTGGTGTTGGGGTGAAGGGTCATTGTGTGGGTGGTCATTAGAGGTTGTGTTAGGGAAGCTTTGGGATGTTGTTTTGAAGCTGGATGAGACCGGAAAAAAGGTCAAGCGGGAAAAAGGTCACGAGGTGGAAAAACTTCTCCAACAACAGTCCAAACATGTGCCCCCTGTAGGAGTATGTCTTCCCCAACTGGGCCCCTGCATAGAAACACGCAAAAACACATCTTCCTACGTTGACCTCCCAGTACAAAACACAAAAAAACACTTACATTTTTGTCTTGACCACATTCACTAAAGGCCTCTTGGCTGCAGGGCAGATAAACCCAGAAGAGGCAGTGCCAGAGTTATGTATATTTGTTTGACTCACGGGTAGATGCTGATATCATTAACATGACTGTCAACTGTCCCTTTGTAGTTGTTAAGGATCAGAGGTCATGGCTTTTATGAGACAAACTGTGTTACCAAAACAACTAGACAGCAACATTTGTACGTAAAGAGGGGAAAAAACAAAGAAAATCAAAGCTGAACTCACCTTGGACTCACGACAAAAAGCTGTCAAAGACATATTCTTTCTCCTAAGAGGATGAATCCTACTATAAGTATGGTGATCCCATGAACTTTCCACTAGTGCCAGCATTATGTTTATTTGTTATTTTGAACTTAAATGTTACTGGACATATAACCAGGAATTGTAGCCTATACCATACTTAAAAAAATGATTGGAGCCAAGAGAGGATGCAATTTATTCACTTCTCTGATCCCTTTACCGTTACACCTAGGGTCTGCATCAGGTAAATTAGTAGCCTACAATACTTTCGGTAAATACCTGCAAAACTACAATGACATTTCCATCAACCTCAGCTGGACTTGTTTATAGTGCTTTTGTTAAGCATGCTAATTACTTACCTCAGCATTTTAGCCTGGTCATCGTGAACATTTTAACTTTAAGCACATATGCACCGCTCTCAATGAGTAGGCCTAGCCTTATAGCAGTAGAAATAAGAGGTTGAAGGGAATTTATCACAACCTGGCAACACGTTTCTTCTCATTGATGGGTTAAACTGATCATCAATAAAGCATGACTACATGATTAACAACTGTTAACAACAATAGAGCCATTATGAACCTTTACTGTTCGTTATGTTTGAGTGGAGCAGGGTATGTTGTGAAATGCTATAAGTTTCAAATATGAGACATGAGGTGAATAATGTCAGTATACGGGAATGTAGCACTCTAACAAATTGTAAAACCTGACCCTCCTCACATAGACTGCTCTCTCTTTCACTGTGTATGCTGCTGTACGTTCCTCGCTGCACGTCTCCCTGCCAAGAAAGCAGCTGCTAACGCTCAGACACAGACACACACACACACACACACGCACGCACACACACACGCACGCGCACACACAAACACACACACAGACGCGGCTGGCTCGTGGGTTAATTGAGTGTGGATGTCTTGAGTGGTTGACCTTCGCGTAGTCTACACCCGGCAGCCTCAAGAGGAACAGGAAAGCCTTATAAGAGCATTCTAACTGCATGAATTTGGGACTTCTCTCTCAACGTGACCCTGTCCCCATTTTTCTGACCCATTAATCATTCACGTGTTAAAGCGTAGAGTGAGAAAAACGGAACCAGATCGAAGCCCAATCGCAAAATCGATATTTTTTTTTGTTAGAAAAACATATATTTATCTAGTGTTTCTTTTGTTTTTCTTTATTCCTCTCATCAATGATAAACTTTTCGCTCCAATGTGGTGCGCGTTCACAGGGCTGCGCTGCGATTGGTGGACACACAAGCTCACGCCGTCGTGAACGCGCAGCTTTATATATTTCAGGCTTGTAAACTCCTCTGCAAGACAACGCTCCTACGGCGCCTCCAACTTGTGCAACTGAAAAAAACCTCCAAATATAAAGCTTCGATTAAGTATTAAATCATGCCGGCGAACTTGTCCGCTGCGTTTTTTGTGTTTTCTCTACTCCTGGCCTGTCAACAGGTGCTGACCACGGATCCGAATGATGTCCAGGAGAAACAAGTGGCCCAGACCAAAAGACGGCTCTCTCTGCAGAGCACAGGTGAGCTGTTACAGCAAGTGTGGAACTGTCTACTCTCCATGGTGTGACTCAAAGTCCTTGTTAAAATCCAAATTAAGTTTGGAGAACTTCTCGATTTTAGAGGGGATAGCCTAGGTTTTATATGTGGTCTGTGTTGCATCCTTCATCTGAAGAACCCCATAATCAAAACTGTTTAGGAGCCTAAGAGAGGACACGTTGGCTGCCATGTGCTATAGAATTTGTCATAATATTGATATGGATATATATCTTATTAGCCCACGGAGCAATAGGCCTACTTCTGCTCCTACAGCGTCACAAGCGGACCTCATGGCACGTCATGGTATTATTTTGACCTTGTTTATTCTTCAAACCTTTCATTGCATCGTTAAAAAATGCTTGAAATTCTGTGCCGTAAATCAGTTTTTAGACTATATCATAGGCCAGACGTGTCAGTCTGTCCCCCTCGGGCCGCACCGGGCATTAAAGCGCGTCTCTCCCATGGTCTCTCCTCGTGCTCTCCTGCTCTGTTGGTGGCTGTAATTCAATGCGCAGCTACGGCGGCTCGACCCCGTCCAAGCACATTCCCTCCGTACCAGCGAGGTGGTGCAAATGATGGCACCTCAGAGTCAGCCCCATAGCTGACCTGCTGCAGGCTGCACAACATCAACAGCAGCGCCAGCGGCAGCAGTAGTGAACTAAATACACCTAACACGAAGTGATCTGTTTCATGCAGCCTACTCAGACAGTGACCATGATCTCATCAGCCAAACAGAGAAATACAAAATATCTTTGCAGACCAATAAGGCTATTTTTATTTAAGATTTGAAATTGACATTTATAGGCTACACCAGGGAAGTCGGTCATTGCTTTCTTCATTGTAGGCTATTATCATGAAGAGTTCTAACATTAAAATCAGTAATGTTGGACAGCATTTCCTCTGTATGATGCTGGATCATCCTGTTATTCTTCTATACACCTGCCCTCCACAGCATAGCCGGTGTAAATAAACTTCTCTGTCCACACAAGAAAATTGAACTCAAAACTGCCAAAATGACATGGCAAGGCAATTTACTTTTCTATCTGGAAAACTGATTTTTCATGTGCATGGTCTATGGTTCTATTTTTCATCTTGTTCCTTTTGTTTTATGGTCATTCCATTTCTATTTCAATGTGAAGCACTGACTCTTGTAATGCATCATTGCATGTCATTTGTGTACTCTAAAGCACTTTGAGCTGCATTGATTGTATGAAAAGTGCCATACAAATAAAGTTTATTATTATTATTACAACAGAATTCAGCAAGATTAGCACGACTTGGCAGACATGCTCGCTCCTGTAGTGTCAGTCACTGTAGGGAAGTTAATACTGATCTGTCCCTCTCTGTTTCTGTCTCCCTCAGCGGAGATTCAGAGTTGCCTGGTGAGTTCAGGGGACGTGGGCTGTGGGACGTTTCAGTGCTTCAACAACAACTCCTGTGAAATCCAAGGGCTGCACCACATCTGTCTCACTCTGCTGCACAATGCTGGCCGCTACGACTCACAGGTGATGACAACTCGCTAATGGACACTGTCTAAAACCATGTCCAATAGCAACGTAGGGCAGGCTAAGATAAGACATATATGGATGCATGTTTTTATTTCATTTAATCCCATCATTCATTACAGCAATTTATGAGGAATGTTTGGTGCATATGGAGCAGTATATAGTTCTGCATGGTAGCAGAACAAACTGAGAGGGTAAACTGAAATGAGAGAGGGAACAGCTTGTCTACTTAACTAGAATAGAAGCGCATGAGAGAGTGAGGCAAGTCTAATGTGTCGCCAGTATGACCAGGCATAGTGGATGATGTTCAGTAATCAGTACGGACCTACTATCTATGGTTCGGACCTGTTAGTGACTGTTTACTGGATACACTATATAATGCAGTAACAATGTGATTGCAATATATAGCTCTGGAAAAAATTACGAGACCACTCCAAATGTTCAGTGTCTCTCGTTTGACTATTATAGGCATATGTTTGAGTAAAATGAACATTTTGTATTTATTCTACAATCTACTTACAATATTTCTAACAAATTCCCCCCAAAAAATACTGTAATTTAGAGCATTTCCATCAAGTAATGTAGAGATAAAGATTTAAGAAAAATCCAGACTGGTCTCTGAATTTTTTCCAGAGCTGTAATAGGATGTTTGAATCCAAATTGAAAGGCCATGGGATGTACTTATACTCTGCACCATTGCAACTTACATGATGCTTACAGCTTCATGCAGCTATACGCAATGTTTGTACAATAACAACAAATTGAAGGATAGTATGAAACAATGTGACAGTGTGAAAGGGGTCCGCTCACTGAGAAATATATATTTGGGGAAATGTCAGAAATAATACTTTTCTTGTTTCAACTCGCTGGAAGGGCTTATCTGTGTTTGATTGACAGCAGCTGTGTTACATTGTAGGCATTATTCAGAGTAGCTTTTGTGTTATGTAGCCGGGAGCTGTCTGGGTCAGTGTGACTGACGTCTGCTATGCTGTTAAACTGGGCCTTAATGCTCAATTATCACTGCTGGTAGCACTTAGACATATACGTACCTACTTTAATCCTATTCAAGTTTCAAGTCAGTTTCAATACATTAACCACATGTCTGCGCTGAGAGAGTTACAGGCAGCATTAATCATCCCTCCTCTCCTCTGGTTGTGGTCAGGATCACTTCTTAGAGTGTTTGTTACAGCAAACAATCATCCTTTCAACCTTATATTAAAGTAAGCGGGATGGTAGTTTAGCTAGCTTCCTGTCAGTGACTGCAGTTAGCAGTCCCCTCCCTCGTCCCCATGTCACATTAATGCACTGCGGTCTTCAAGCAGCGAGTTATCTAGCATCATCTCAGATCCATAAGTGTGATAAAACCTGTTAAAAACCATCAAAACCGACATCGGGAAGGATTTTCACCTACTCGGCCATTTTAGGCGAATAAACATTCAACGCTTTGCCCGTGCACCAGCAGTGAGACGGGTACCAGTTTGTAGCGTTCTCTCTTCTGATTGGATATCAGTAGTGGGATCCAGCTAACTTCCTGCCACTGACTGCAGTTAGCAGTCCCCTCCCTTGTCCCTACGTCGCTGCCACATGAACGCACAGCCGTCTTTGTCAGATAGTGCAGTGATGGAGAGCAGCATGTTCACGGGCACTGAGACCCACCTTTTTATAGCACTCAAAATTGTATCTGGCAAATTACTGCAAAGCTGAATGACTGGGAGACCTGTGTTATGAACTTCGCATGCTGTTTAAGTGATTGCTGTATGAATAAAGAGTGATTTAACACGTATATTTACAAAAATATATAATTTACTTCTCCTTTTACATAGGCTACCGAACATCTAAAGAATCCATACTAAACCAATGTTTTTAGACCACACACGTGCTTGTGTGGGGTCTTTAAGAAAGACACACCAGGGCCGGATTTGATGCTGCGATCGCTCAGTACATGAAGAAGAAATGTCCCGCTGATTCTTCCTGTTGTCTCCTCCTATCAGGGCAAGTCCTATGTGAAGGATGCGTTGAGGTGCATGGCGCTGGGGCTGCGGCAGCGCTTCAGCTGCGTGAGCCGCAGGTGCTCTGCGGTGAAGGAGATGGTGTTTTCGCTCCAGAGAGAATGCTACTCCAAACACCAGCTGTGCCTGGCGCTAAGGGACCACATGGACACAACAGGCAGCCTGGTCCAGTTCCACCTGATGTTTCCCCCTGGGTGAGAGAGAGAGACACCCACTCATTAACACAGAATCAGCAAACTTTTAAAACGGACCAAAAGAAAATAACTGACTGCCTTAAGATAAAATTCAAGGTCCTTTACTACAGTAAATATATTTAATTCGGCTGTAATGAGAAAAAAAAGGGGCAGTTGGGGTGTTATGGTTCCATGCTCAAAAACGCATCAGCTTCCTGTTTTTTTGTGTTTCACACATTTCTTACGCTGTAGGCTATTCACTGATACAATTTAAGTCCACTCAAAATCAATAAAAAAATTGTTAACAGAAATATGGCCAAAAATTATCGCTATTACGATAGGATAATTATTGAGCCTATGAAATAAACTTTAAAAGCTTCTTTTTTTCTGACCAGCTAAAAAAGTCTAACATATTTTCCCACATCTGATGGAATGGAATTTAAGTTTTAGAGCAACACTGTGTTCAACAGGCTTATGTTAAAAAGGTGGAGTCAGCGATTCTTGAGAACGCTTGTTGTCCAAATCTTTTTTTGTACAAATCATTGCATAGCTCCTCACTTTTCATTTCATTTCGTCTTTATTTCGAACAAAAAAATAATAAATAAGAAAAGCAAGTATGACACATCATACAAATACACATAACACAAAACAACAATAATTATAACGTGTCAATAACAATATTTATTAAATAAATGTTGTGTCTATGTCCAAAAAGGAGTGAGAGGAAGCCGAAGCTTATGTATTCCCACCCCTTGTTTAACTGCTCGTAATTATCTGCTATGCATTTATCAGTTTTTAACAACTGTTTACACCATCCGCTACTTGTCCGTACTGTGTGTTCGCTGAAAAAAAAAATCAGCCTAGGCTCTGTAAACAAAGGGGGCCGACCGTAGCTTATTACAGTCTCCAGCACGTTCTCAAGAATCGCTGAGTCCAACTTTAAAGGTGCACTATGCAGTTTCCGGGAAGAGGGATTTGTTCTAAGTAAGTCATTCTAAGTATTGAGTAACAATTATATTATCATAAATCAAAACTAAATTATTTTGAGGCACCTGGAACCAAACGTAAGACTAGTATATGTTAGTATACCAAATTGTGGGCCCTGCTGCTGCTGTCAACAACAACAACAGTGAAACAGTAACTTTTCAGGTAGCTTTCTAACTTCAAACAGTGTTCCAAGGGATCCAATTGTCCTCTGAGGAGTGTCATCATTAAGTTATGAGAATATACTTTTAGAAAAAGTTACTTCTCTGAGACACCCAATGTTACATAGTGCACCTTTAAGTTATGTTTAAGGGAGAAAACATATAATCATTGGACAACCCCATTTCCCTCCATCCCACCAGACCATACGTGGAGCTGATGAACTTCCTGTTGACGTGCGGCGAGGAGGCTCAGTTGTGGGTGGGCAGGCGGCTGCGCGGCCAGTGCCAGCATCACTGGGGGGAGCTGTGCAGCAGCTTTGGCGGCACCTGCTCTCTCAGCCAATCGGATTCTCCGCAGCACTCCACTGTCCCGCCCCCACCACCACCACCAGCCACTCCCACCAGACCCTGGCCTTTCACTGCTCAAATACCCCGGCAGCAGCCAACCAGAGCGGCCGATACAGAGCACCAGGGTATGCTCAGTCAGAACGACAACGCTACAGATTCTGGTCTACCTTTATCCAACGTTACAGCTTTATAAACAGACCTGGCAGGGTCGCGCAGAGGTGTAGACAGGGTATACAAAAGACACAAAGATCATGCACGTATTACTATTCGGAGTGGAATGATAGAAGTAGTAGTAGAAGTAGTAGTAGTAGTAGTAGTAGTAGTAGTAGTAGTAGTAGTAGTAGTAGTAGTAGTAGTAGTAGTAGTAGTAGTAGTAGTCTAAAAAGAGTATTTAGTTTTGTATTTGACATTTGACTTTGTACAAGGATGAAAACCAATGATCTACCTCACTTTAACACACTAAACCACAGTGACTGTATCCCTCAGCAAAGGGAATGTACACACAACTAGACACTACAAGTAATTTGTCTCAAGTGCAGCTGAAGGCTCAACGTTTGTATTCTACCTATTTAAGTCTGTTTGTGTATTTATGAGGATTGTTATATTATGCACCGTTTAGTTGCCACGCTTATTTTGTGGACAGTCAGGGGGCCCAGTCTACAATAAGGAAAGCACTCTTTGCTTACAAAGTGTTATATACACTCAACAAAAATATAAACGCAACACTTTTGTTTTTGCTCCCATTTTTCATGAGATGGACTTAAAAATCTAAAATTCATTCCAGATACACAATATTACCATTTCTCTCAAACATTGTTCACAAATCTGTCTAAATGTGTGATAGTGAGCACTTCTGCTTTGCTGAGATAATCCATCCCATCTCACAGGTGTGCCACATCAAGATGCTGATCTGACATCATGATTAGTGCACAGGTGTGCCTTAGACTGTCCACAATAAAAGGCCACCCTGAAATGTGCAGTTTTGTCTCACAGCAAAATGCCACAGATGCCACAAGCATTGAGGGAGCGTGCAATTGGCATGCTGACAGCAGGAATGTCAACCAGATCTGTTGCTCGTGCATTGAATGTTCATTTCTCCACCATAAGCCGTCTCCAAAGGCGTTTCAGAGAATATGGCAGTACATCCAACAACCGGCCTCACAACCGCAGACCACGTGTAACCACACCAGCCCAGGACCTCCACATCCAGCAGGTTCACCTCCAAGATCGTCTGAGACCAGCCACTGAGACAGCTGCTGAAACAATTGGTTTGCATAACCAAACAATTTCTGCACAAACTGTCAGAAACCGTCTCAGGGAAGCTCAACTGCATGCTCGTCGTCCTCATCGGGGTCTTGACCTGACTCCAGCTCGTCGCCGTAACAGACTTGAGTGGGCAAATGCTCACATTCGATGGCGTCTGGCACGTTGGAGAGGTGTTCTCTTCACGGATGAATCTCGGTTTACATTGTTCAGGTCAGATGGCAGACAGCGTGTGTGGTGTCGTGTGGGTGAGCGCTTTGCTGATGTCAATGTTGTGGATCGAGTGGCCCATGGTGGTGGTGGGGTTATGGTATGGGCAGGCATCTGTTATGGACAAAGAACACAGGTGCATTTTATTGATGGCATTTTGAATGCACAAAGATACCGTGATGAGATCCTGAGGCCCATTGTTGTGCCATACATCCATGAACATCACCTCACGTTTCAGCAAGATAATGCACGGCCCCATGTTGCAAGGATCTGTACACAATTCTTGGAAGCTGAAAATGTCCCGGTTCTTGCATGGCCAGCATACTCACCGGACATGTCACCCATTGAGCACGTTTGGGATGTGCTTGACCGGCGTATACGACAGCGTGCACCACTTCCCACTAATATCCAGCAACTTCGCACAGCCATTGAAGAGGAGTGGACCAACTTTCCACAGGCCACAATTGACAATCTGATAAACTCTATGCGAAGAAGATGTGTTGCACTGCATGAGGCAAATGGTGGTCACACCAGATACTGACTGGTTCTGAGTCCCCAGACCCCCAATAAAGCAAAAAAATGCACATTTCAGAGTGGCCTTTTATTGTGGACAGTCTAAGGCACACCTGTGCACTAATCATGATGTCAGATCAGCATCTTGATGTGGCACACCTGTGAGGTGGGATGGATTATCTCAGCAAAGCAGAAGTGCTCACTATCACACATTTAGACAGATTTGTGAACAATGTTTGAGAGAAATGGTAATATTGTGTATCTGGAATGAATTTTAGATCTTTAAGTCCATCTCATGAAAAATGGGAGCAAAAACAAAAGTGTTGCGTTTATATTTTTGTTGAGTGTACATATGTTTCTGTTGTTCTACTACTTGAACGATCACATTTCATACAGAACCCAGGTTTCAAACTATATTTAGTTTGTTTTTATTTAAATGAGTCTAAAATACATTTGTAATAATTTTTGATTGATATTAAATAAACTACAACAATGTCACTGGACTGAGAGGAAGTGTTTTCGTGAAGTCAGTTGTGTCCTTTCAAATCATTCTTCACAAGCATTTACAGTGCAGCGTCTCTGATGGTGATGAATGTGAGGTGTTGAGGCGCCATCTATTGGCAAACCTGTGGTAATGCTACACAACATAACGTATCCCTCCAAACATGTTGCAAATATTCCTCTTTATTCAGCTTTTGATTGATGAGATTTCTCGATTGGCAGTCTGGGATTCCAATTGGAAGGAAGGAAGGAACCAGGTAAACTTACTGTAGGTGTAACAACAGCATCAGAAATCACACAGTGTAATTTAAACATATGTAAACAGAGTATTTGCATACTGCAGCCCTTGAACCCGTTAAGGTCTGAATGCAAGATAAAGTATTGATGCCTCAGTAACAGTCACGCCTAGTTCATGCAGCATCTGGTCAGGTGTGTCGAGGTAGGCAGGATTTTTAACTTTAAAGAAGCTCCTTCCTTCTGCTTTCAATTTTCACGTACTGTAGCAAACAAAAGTGGAGTTCTTCGAGATCAAAGTGTAAAAGCAGAGAGGAGGCGACAACAGCACGGCAGACCAGTGCTTCTTCTAACTCCGTGTAGTCCATGCTTCCACTACATACCTGCCGAGTTAAATACCTGGTAAACCTTATTCCTAAAGCCTGGGTGCATGCCCATTTAAAGGACCGGCTAAATAAAGGGGAACAAACGCTTCTTAAGGATGTAGAGGACGGTGGCGAGGAAGAGGGCCAGAGCCAGGAAGATGAGCAGCTTGTCCGTCAGCTCGCGCCGGTTGTACTTGAGGATGAGTTTCCTCCCCAGGTGGATGGTTCCTGTCATGCTCTTGAACTCCTCGTTGGTTTCCAGCACCGTCCTAGAGGAGGTGGCTGTGGTGAGGAGGAGGGAAAGGTTTAAATGTCATGGGAGAAAAAAATATTAAAAGGAATATCCTTATTGTAAATAGGATGTACCCATTGAAAACAAACTATAACCCTGACAAAAGTACACAAACAAATGCACAAAGTTGAAGTTTTTTTTTACCCAGTGTGCCGATGGTGTCCTCGCTCTGCTTCACATTCTCAGACATAATCCTGCTGATAGACATGAGACTCTCTGTGATGCTGCTACTGGTTTCCACTAAGCTTTCCTTGGTTGCTTTCCTGAGACAAAAACAAACACATGAACAAATAACAAACAGGTCGCACATGCGTGTAAACGGATTTCATTTCTGTTTTAACCATTTAATTCTCATCATTTAATCAGTTGATCTGTTCAACATAAAAAAGTTATGACCCATCAGAAATGACCAGACACCAAAGGGATATCTTTAAATCACTAATGAATGCTTCATTAGGCCTGGATTAATATGACAAGGGGAGGTGGGTAATTAACACCGGAAAAATGACAACTGAAAGAAACTCAGTCACTACTATCACATCAAATATAACATCAATGTTGATGTATTATTGATATTGTAGTCATTGATGCAAATATTTTTATAAATGACTTGATTTATATATTCCTTGTCATTTTTAGTGCTTACATTGTATGTCTATAATTATTTTATGATTTATATATTTCAAAATATAAATAGGGGAGAGTGGCCTAAATTGTGCATTTTGGAAGTTGTGCCACCCCTTGTTTCTAGAAAACCGTGGAAGAAATTGGAAATGTGACCACATATTTAAGAAGAGCCATCCATTTGACTCATCCTGTAAAGAAGGGAGACACAAGGAATAAGATATAAGCACATTTAAGATAAAAAAAACTGTGTTTTGCCTTTCAAAGTAAAATTTCCATGATCAAGGTTTTTTGATTATTATGTCTGAACAATTATAGACAAGTTTGAAAACATTTGACACATGTTTTAGTGCTTTGGTATGCTACATTTTGAGTCTATACAGTTAGCACGATGTCAGCCCTAAATTGCTGCATCATGCTTATTATCCAAATTTCTGGGATTGGGGTGATTTGTGCCAAAGGGCCTGGGTGAGTTATAAGTAAGTAAGTAAGTAAGTAAGTAAGTAAGTAAGTAAGTAAGTAAGTAAATAAGTAAGTAAAATGTATTTATAAAAGCACATTTATGACAGTTTGCACTGTCCAAAGTGCTGTACATAGTGCATTCAGTAGGTAAACAATGAAGGTAAAATAACAATAACCAAAATAAAAGACGTAAAGCCCATACATCCACATAAACACAGATAGTAGTGCAGAGGTAATGTAGTTAATGGGGAGGAAACACCAGGGTGTACATATGGGTTTTGAGCCTTGATTTAAAGGCAGAAATGTAGGGGAATCACATTTGTCAGGTGGCAGTTGGTTCCACAAGCACAGAGCAATTAGTGCAAAGTACATTTCTGAGAGTTGTGCCAGTGGCATGGCTGTATACGCTGGTCACCAAAAGAAAGTGATTGTCTACAGTAGCTCAGAAGAGAGTGACATCTCAATTCCACTTAACGACACCACTGATGAGAGTTCAGATGGCCAGAAAGATGATGATGGTGACTTTCTCATTGTGAGCTTTGCAGGTAAAACCATTAGATCTGCTAGGCCTTGTTTAAGAAAATTGTCCTTCAATCTTTGTCAACTATTTACTTTATTTACTTTAAATACACCTTAAATAAGTGATTGTCTAATGGATTTGTCTTGCATTACAGTTTATGAGATATATATCAATGGCACAATTCACCCCATGGTATTCTCTCCAACCGCACAACTTACACCACACCGGGGGCAAGTTGTGCATCAAGACAACTTTTTTTCCGAAAGCTATATTTCTTCAACAGTTTATTCCAGATCCAAAGTTTTTATTGCCAGGGATGCACAACACCCTGAAATATATGTACATATTTGAGTTGGAGACTTTATTGTCAAGGCCTTACTTTAAAGTCTCTTTGAGTGAAAAGTTGCACAACTTCGGCCACTCTCCCCTACACTTTTTTTTTTTGAATGGGGGGATTATTTCAGATTTCTGATCAATTAAGTATTTCTCATTCTGATTCTGAAAATTTCAACTCAATTAAATTCTGGAGTCATCATTTCAGAAGCACATAGAGCCTCAGCAGAGCAGCATTGTACTAACCTCTGTCTCGTGCTCAGGTATTCTCCTCCACGCAGCAGCTCATCCTTCTCCACATGGTCTATGGAAAGTTTACAGGCCAGGTTAGATTTCCTCCACGCTGTCTGGTTACTGGAATCGGCAGAAACAGCAACACAGAAACAAACTTTGAGAACCGTAGTGTTTGTTTTTGTTTTCTTCACCTCATCTGGTCCATTGTGTCCGGATCACATGTGATTCATGAGGATTTATTTTACGTTGAGATTAACTCTGCTGTATTTTGGATCGTTTAGGTTGAAAAGTATGATGCTCATCAATCAGCACTTATCAGCAAACTATTTGCATTTTTCTGGTGTAACTGACAATATCAGAAGCAAAGTCATTTACAGGCTACTATAAACAATATTTAAACAGAACTGTTAAAAGCTTATTAACCCACTGCAGGAGGCCGTGGAACAGCCAAACCTGATGCAACATGCAAAGAGGGGGTTACCATCAAGGAGGATGGCATATTTCGTCACTGGCATTTCAGTGAGATAAACAATGTTAATATCAATAGAGTCACTGACTGACTGACTCAACGGGTGAGTCACACAAGCTAATCTGTGTCCACACACCTCATCATTTGCTTACGCTGGCTCTCTGTCTCGGCCTGGATGGCAATCCTATCCGTCTCTCTGTCCTGCTCTCTGGCCATCTGCTCCAGGTCCTAACAACAACACACAACATCAGATAAGCAGTTTGGAGTTTAGTGAAGAGAATGCGTCAGATGCAGCGCAGTGTGATGATGCGAGGCCTGACCTGTATTCTCAGTCTGAGCTGTCCGAACTTCTCTTTGACCTGAGAGTTGAGCTCAGCGAGAGTCGACTGAGGCCCAGGGCAATCCCTGATGTCCTGCATGTCACACACACACACACACACACACACACACACACACACACACACACACACACACACACACACACACGGTGGTATAAAATCACTTTGAATTTTCTATTAAGATGTTTTATCTAACTGAAAGATAAGGATTAAACATCAAATAATAACTTCAATATGAATAATAATGCATTAATAAATAATTTGATAATGTAATCCACTTTAGTCAAAACTGTCGTTGGCCATTAAAAAAAGTATTTCCTGCCTGTTCGTGTCGGGGGGCGGGAAGGGTTCTGATTAAGGTTTAGTTTTGTAAATACCTGACAGACATTTTTTAGTTTGTACTATTAAAATAAATAGACATTTTCTCTTCTCCTTTTTCTATCGTGTGATGCCTTTACGTAGGCTACCCTTCGCCAGATACAAAACCGACACCAGCCTGACCACGAAACAATAAACCAAAATACTAAATGCGTATTTTTTGGTCCTTACCTGAATGAGAGCCTTAATTTCTAGGTCATATTTTATAATTTCTTGTCCACAAATACGGACGTGTACGTCCGCAGAAGACGCCATATTTGTTTATGTACGGCAAGCTGGAGGCTCCTAGAAAAGACAACGCGTTTTGCAGAAGGCGAAGCAAGAGTAGAGACAGGGTTTTGCAGTCTAATTCTACATTAGAAACATTTTTAAAAAAGCCTTCGCGATAAATAACATTGTCAAATAGTATATGAAATAATAAAAAATAAATAGAAATATAGAAAAACAATAGTTTTCCGACTTATGCGTCTTCAAAACCTAGTCTACTTTGTAAGTGGTGAGATTCTAATATGCTCAACTCTTGTAGTTACATAGCCTACAGCTACAGCTTTAGTATATTTGATTAGTATCTGGACAATATAGTATATGCTAATAATACTACTAATTATAGTAATAATAATATTACTCCTTACTTGATGGCTGATTCCACCATCTCACACTAAGAGAAGTTAATGAACACACATGACCCCTCTCAACCATTTATTAGAGAATGTAGAATGATCATTGTTTTTATTAGCCTATATAAACATCCATTAAACACCTTTGTATAAATCAGTATTTACACTTAATTTCAGTCACCCAAAAGCCAAAGTGCACAACGTTACATTAAGCAATAAAGGTACAGGAGTCAGAATGGGGTGCTAATGGTTTTATTATTTTGATATTAAAATCAATAAACATGAACAGACTATTGTGGCTACAAGCAGAGGTGTGGAACCAACTCCCGGCTGATACAACAGGGGGGAAAAGAACGTTAGAAACTAAACAAAAATAATAAGAAAGAAAAGAAGATGAGAGAGGCACAATTACACAACAAAGATTCAGGGCAGGGGTCGGCAGGATGTCGAGCAGCCAGAGATAAAAACTTTCAGATGCTCTGAATGAATGAACTGTTACAGTACAAACCAACAAAAAAAACACATCTTTTAGATTTCCATGCCTGTGCATAAAGCCACCAACTGTGCCTCCAAGAAACGGAAAAAAAAGTAAACCAAAATAGATAGTTAGATAAAACAAAATTATAAACCCAGCACAACATTTATTACACAACATAAATATAACTGTCAAGATATTGTATTTCGAACAGGCATATATGTGAACTACAAATATAGACGTCATTGCTAAAGAGAGGATCAAGTTAGTTTCAGCAGGATACACTTTCTGCAGGTTTTCGCTTCTTTATGAAATTGTAAATCCCCAAGAGATCTATTGTAGAGCACTTAATGAAGTACAGCCTTCCTACTGAGACTGGGGAGAGGAACACACACAGGACTAACTACAGAAAGATCCCATGCAGTTGATCTAATCAAATAAGGTACCGTACAAGACCAGAAGCATCATAACAATGGCATGTAGCTGTGGATTACCCACTCCTCCCACATCCTCTACATGTTTGGACTTGTATATGTCACCTTACTGTCAGTCATTATCAAAATTGGAAAAAAAAAGAAGAAAAATATAAGTTTAAAGATTAAGATTTTCTTGAAGTTAAATGTCTCTCGCTCCATGCGTTTTTGGCAAGTCTGGAGGGAGGTAAATCATTGATGTGTTGGACATGTGTAGATTATTATTTATTTTTTTATCCAGGGTGGGTTGTTTTCTTTAATAAGATCAGCCTGCAAAAGAGGAAATGAATCCCCCCATCCCATCCCCTCAGCATTAATTGCGGGGGAGGATGAGGGGTCTCTGCCCACCAGCCTTTACTGACCCCTGTCTAATCTCAGGAGCTCCCTGAACCAGATAGGTGACGTTTCCCCAACCAAAGATAGGGAGACTTCTCCTGACCTTCACTCGGCTAGAGGAGCGTCTGATCCTCAGTCCAGAGTGGTGACTAAACAAGAGTTGTGTCAAGGTGAGGTTCACTTTGCTGACTCCGTGAGCCTGCATGTTTTCTGACCGCGTCAAACCTCCAATGACAGAACTCGTCACACGAGCGTACAGACAACGAGTGTTCAAAGTCACAATCAAACTGCAAAATTCTGAGAGCGCCTTGTTTTGTTTGAACTGAGCAGAGAAAAAATGCAAATAAAAAAAGGCATGAAGTCTTAGGTTTGAGGGACAGGGCGGCCAGAACATACTAAACTTACTAAAGCCAGCGGCATGTGTAGGCTACTTTGTGATTATACATGACGTAGGCCTATTGAAAGTTTTGTTTATGGAATATGTTTATGTTTAAAGAGAAATACGACAAGAACCTTTGCAGTGTAGGCCTACTTGTTATCTTCAGACTTAATCTAAATAATCGAAATTCAGTTTTATTGAAAAAATTACTTGTATCCACACACGTTTTTGTTTCGTCATTGATTTTTCTACCTATGGAGAGAGCCAGGCTAGCTCTTTCCCCCGTTTCCAGTCATTGTGCTAAGCTAAGCTAACCAGCTTCATGTTCACTTTACAAAAAAGGAGAGTAATTATTATAATAATAAATCACTTGTGTTAAAATTCAAGAAAAAAGTTGTAATTATTATTTTGACATGGTTATTGGTAATATGTACTTTAAAAAAAGAAGGAATTTCTGGTTTGATTGTGACTTCAACTGTTGCCTGTGAAGCTCATGTAACACTGCAAAGTCAGTGGAAAAGCTATAAAAGCTATTTCTACAAAATGTCCCCCAACATGTTCATTTACAGGACAAAACAAATAAATAACAAATAAATTATATGAACACTGGGATAAGGGGGGGAAAGACAATTCATTATTATTCTAATAAATTCAAAATGTGTGACAGATTCAGAGTATAAATATCGAACCATAATGAAAAAAGGTTTAAACATATAAGCAGGACAATAGCCATATAAAAAGATACAACATTCGTCTCCCCCTCTGTGTTCCAAAGTCTAACAGGAAGTGGGACAACAGGAAAAGCTCCACAGACACTCAAGTCTGTCTGTATGATCCTGCTGAGGAAGACTAGTCTACATTCATCAGCAAAGCAGGAGCAGAGTTATACCTCGCCATGTCAGAGTACAGCAGTGCAGCAGTCAGAAACACGAGACGGACCAGAGTCATCGACAGATGGGATAATATGGCTAAAACAGCAATTTAACACAGTCATGTTAGCACCCAGCCAGAGACAAAATAGCACCAGTTTACCTCCATGCTTGGTTTGTCGCTTCATTCGCGACCTGCGACTCAGTGCCAACACTGACTTCAAGGAGGGTCTGGCACTTCATAATAGCAAAGTTAAGAAACAGAAACTTATTTTTTAAGTTTTTTTTGTGTGTTTGTTTTTCTTTCTCAAAAAAAAGGTCTCAAGAGCCAGCACCATCGGTGTCTCAAGATAAAAAGCAGGCCCAAGTCTCCCTATGCCTCAGACACAGTGGAAGTTTGCTCTTCTCTACACGGACACACCAGCGGTGATAGCAGCAGCAGCCGATACAGAAAGACACAATAATGTGGCGTAGTGGGCAGAGAAAGAGTAAAAAACTAAACCAGGTTTCCCAAAACATTATGAATTAAGTGTACATGTTGTCACTTATGCTCTTCTTCAGCTTTGCTTTGAAGAGGGAATTGTTCTATCCACACACAACAAACAGCTCTCATCTGCTGTGAAAGGCTGATTTCTATATAAAAAGCATTGATTTGGAGTTAAAGTGAGGTCTTTGCTTTATTTTTCGCACTTCAAGTTTAGGTTTTGGGAAACCCAGGCCCTTGTTTTGGGAATCCCCCTCCAGACTGACAGAAGGTGCAGATTTGTGTTCTTGTATATTTGATTAAGGCACCTGGTTCAGCAGGCATCATATTCAAAGTATATTTTGTTTTCCTTGTATATGTAAAAAACCACGTGCAAGGTGAGTAACACTGTTGGTCTTCTGACTGTCGCAGGAAAAAAATTGGTGTGAAAATAAAAACGGGGTTTGTGGTTACAATATGTTTTTGTGTCACATACACTCTAAACCAATAACTAAAGTCTCTTTGTGCTCATTCATTAGCAGCAAGTATGAAATCATTCAACTGAGTGCAGTGAGTGAATTACTTAGTGATGGACACGCTTTCTGAGGATTGGCCAAACTATTGCCCAAATCTGCTAAAATAAAATCCAGACGTCAATCAAACCTCTCAGAGCTACGCAGGGAATAGGCATGCAGGTGAATATCATTCCCACTGCATCTTTTTGTCTGGGTACATGTCTGTATGAATTGACGTTACACATGGAACAATGTTGAAGGTGGTAAGCAATGCAGCCTCTGAAGATAAGATTTTTTTTTTCTTTTTTTTTATACAAACGGGAGCGGCCCAAATAGGTTCAAACAAGAAAGAAACAACATTAAAGAAACTGAAAGCCAAACTCTGAGATCTGAGATCACAACCGGTAGCAGGTGAGTTCATTTCTAAAAAAAAATAATAATTTTAAGGTTTTTCATTTTTCAAACCCATTTTATTGAGACAAGAATATTTGGCAACGCTTATTTGTAAATAAACAATATTTTTAGAAGTTTCTTGGAAACAACATATGTTTGTACTACTAATTATAAGGAATATAATCGACAGAGCTGTTCTGTTAAAGACGCAACAAGCTGTGAAAGCAACGTAGACATATAGTCACTAACTTGTAAAGTTGTTGTTGTGAGCATGTTCATAAACATAAGCATTCATTTGGAGTCATGTTTCTGGACAACTGGCAACTGTCCAATATTCACCATACTTTAGCTCTGTTTTGGTCTCCACCATCAAATATCCATATTTAGCTAGTAGCTACATTTTGTTTGCCCGTTGTTTTTGAGTATGGTGGCTTTTTATATATCTACATATTTTTAAACTGAAAACCGCCTGCCTTGGCCGACGAGAGCGGTGAAACTGCAGAGTCTTTCATTCTCTGTGAAGTCACTTTAACACTTTTCACTTTACAGGTAGTCATTTTATCAAATGTGTAAACACACATGATGATTTATAAACAAAGTAAAACTTTTTTCTCGTGTTGAATTATATGTTTGCTTGCGGACAAACTTCATATTTCTGGCATATTCAGTGCTTACATCGTTGACCTGCTTTGCACTGACATTTTCCCTATTATGTGGTTCTTTCTAGGAAACTTCTTGGAAATAATTCGAAGCAATAATGAAATAAAGCATTTCTGAATATTTCCTGTGGAAATTAAACACAAAAAGTTGTCCTAATAATGTATATTTATTTTGCAGTTCTGGTGAATAATTGCACCTCACAGATGGAATAAAGATCCTCTTTGACTTTGGGCAGTGGTATCAAATCCAGGAGTCTGGCTTTTTACAATAGAAATAATGTTATACTTAAAAAATAATGATTATACAGGCCAACAATACAGAAATCACATTCTGTTTAGCAAGAATCAGTGTGAATCTTCCTCTGATGTGTCCAACAGGTTAATTGTAAGAAAATCTGAATACAAGATGCATTTTAATTGTTGGACTATTTCTGGGATAATGAAAAGTAATCAGCACCATGTGACAAAACCCAGTTGGATCAGAGCAGGAAAAGAGAATCATATCCTTTCATGAGAGGGAAATTGTTGAAGGTCGTATGTGTTTGAATACCGATTTCGGAGAGAAAGCGGAGAAACTGAATTCTTGTGACAAGTCTCTTGGCCTTTTTGTGTGTGTGTGTCGCTAGCATTGCACTATACTGATTGACATTGATAATTCATAACATCCACGCACACACACACCCACACAAAATATTTTGTACAGAGTAAAGAATGGCGACAATAATTGGAATACATAAATATATTTTCCTTTGTTTTTATATGTCATATAGTATAACAATATTACCCTGATTTGCTGAAGAAGAGCTTAATGGATCCACTTAGCTTTTATTGGACAAGAGTAGCACAAAGTTACACACTCTATTAGCTTAATAGTTGACTGTCTAGGATTTATGTCATCAGAAATAAAAAGAATAAGGAATAGTTTTACTGGCGTGCATTTTCACTCACTCCTTCACTGTTAAAATGCCACAGAGTCTCCTGGTTTTTGAATGTAAAGTTGCACAGCTTGCACCTATCATGTTAAATGTAAAAACCTGTGAGGACTCTTTCATGAACCAGCCTCGTGATCGACAACAAAACACACGCTTCTCATTTCGGCCGCACTGTTGAGCCGTTCTACTGTTGGTCAACCACTGTTGACCCCCTATCAGAACGGGACAAAATTGTAGCTAAAAAACTGCCTCAAAATTGTTTCCCAAAAGTTACAACTGAGCACTAGTTGCTCAAAATTTTGAAGCAATTTTTCAGAAGTATTTCACCCCGTCTGCTACTTCAGTCAAGGTTGTTTTGAGCCAATCAGGCTGAATGGTTTTGTTGTTTTTGACCGTATACTGGCAGAACGATGTCATAAACCTCGGGCACACTCCCTTGGCAACTGACATTTCTGCCATGTTATTGTTTTTTGTAAGTGAATAGTTATTTAAGAAGGCAATAAGTGTCCGGATTGAGTCTCCATTTGTAATTGGCTTGCCATACAGTACAGTGATATAGTAACTTCCCCCAAGGCGGCCCAGAATAAAATCTTTCAAACAGGTTTTTCCTGGCCGCCCCAGGCTAAACCCCCTCATCTTTAAGTCACAAGTAGAAATCAGTTTACAAATGATAACAATATAGCTCTCTGGAGAAATGTGTCTACACTGTACATCACCCTGAAGAGGAAGCCAAAGCAGAATCAGTTTTTCCATAGGAAACCTCTACTGAAGGCAAATGAATCATGACGCCAAGGGGGTCAGCATCAGGATCAACGTAAGGGCCCTGGAATCAAAACCCTCTATTTTTTTAAGACCACAAACACACTATCTCCCAAAACCAGGAAATAGACCTATCCTGTCAAGACACTGGGCTTTCCGAAAGCCAAGCAATGATACCCTCTCATAAAACACCTCATATCATTGCATGGCTCCAGAAACATGTAGATCTAACCCTCGCCAGGTCAAACACCATTTCCTTGCTAGTTCATAGACCTAGCCAAGTCAGGTAATAGACCTATCCTAGCAAGTAGTCATCAAGTACACTTGCAGCATTCACACCAGGCCTTTTAGCAGCAAATGGAAGAAAAAAAATGCTTTTCTTTTTGTTTTCTTTTTTGGACAAAGTGCTTTTGTTTTCAAACATATAAGACATAGTATTTATACTGTATCATACTGTATATCTAACATTTAAAAGATACATATTAACTTATAGTTTATTCACAAAAATGAATCACTTCTAAGAAAATAGCTATGGACGGTAGGGCGAGAGCAAGTCAATAGGCTACAACTAGACTAAGAATTCAAATAAGAATCATGGATGACCCATCAAACTAGTTTCAGAAATAAGCACCATTTCTCCCTTTATAGACAGAACAGAAACCAGTAAAAATATATATTTATATATGTAGCACTTGCTGCTATTCGATGATCACACGATACAGAAAGACCACAGCTCTGCAGCACCATCATCAGACATCAGAGTTCATTCTGTGAAGGAGTACTTTCTTCACATCAAACTAACCTGAATTCAGCCCTGTAAAACACTTGATTGTTTGTTTGAATTGCCCGTTAAACGAGTGAACTCTTGTTGAATTTTAAAATTCCAGAGAAAGACGGCAAGGAAACAAGCACAAAAGTATCATTAATTGTTTTTTTGTTTTTTGTTTTTAAGTTGGACATGCTGCCAATTTGTGGCCAAGAAATTACAACCACGTTTTTTGGTGAACAAAGGTATTCTTTGCGGCTGTGAGGATGTCAGATTCAGCAAAACTGCAACCTCAAGGCAGCCACCTCAATCTTAGGAGATGCAAATTGAACCAAGTTCACGGTTAATGAGGCCACATGTGTGAAAATCTAAACGAGAATGCACAGTGCTGAATCCAGATCAATCTGGGAGACAAAAAATATGATGGCTTTGGCTTTCTCACAGAATCTGTGACAACACTGGTTCCTCATCTGCACACTGTTGTCCTGTGAGTTTCTTGCTTTCCTGGACACGTCACTGTCCTCACTAAAGACAGCATGTCCTCATCCAAATCCTGATACTCTGTCATTTCATAAGGTGAACGGCAAAACAAGACCAGATGGGTCAAGCGTCAGTTTATTTATCAAACAATCTTACTGGCTGCTCTTTATGACCGCTTACCTCTTTTGCTCAATTCATTGCAATCAACAGAAAAGCTAGCAGGCAGCTAAAGTACAAAAATATAACAAGAACGTTTTTTTTTTTCGTTTTTTTTTCGTTTTTTTTCTCTGTAACTTTCTCAATGCAAAGATAGGCTTTAGAAATGTGTCATGCTTAAAATTAATCAATTGTCATGAAAAGTGGCATTTCACCATTGATAGATATATCATTAATATCTCTATATACAGTACTTTAAAACACAATTTAGTTAATATTTTGTTGATGAACTAGACCTCGTCTACATACAGAAATCAAACAAGTGACACAGGAACAAAACATTTTGGTTATTGTTGGTGACACTTTGACAGAAAAGCAATAATGTAACATAGCTTATATACTAGCACTATTGTTTTGTTTTTTATCCTAAATAGCGCCATTAACACAATTAGCAGGTGGAGAGAGGAATCAGTTCAGGAATGAAGTGCTTGCTAAGCAATAAATCTACTGGAGAAGCCCATAGATGGGGTTGATTTTTCAGATAAAAAAAAATTAATGAATGTTCCTTTTCTGTACAGAATTGGACCCAAGCTATTTTCACAGTTCAATGAAGTTCCCTGACCCTCCCACATTACTTACATTCAATACGGCGTCAGGTAAGCTGTGCAAAACCTTACTTTAACTGGCTGGTCGCCATTTTCGTTGCATGTGTCTTTGGTACAAAAAACAATCAAAATATAGTGTGCAAATATTTTTTTGTAACTCTAAACGAAAATATCTGTTAACCGTCCCCCAAACCCTAAAGACAGAGTACCAAAAACCAAAAGTAAGTCTATTGCAGAGCCCTCCTATATACACAGACTCTGTGGCATCACGCAACAAGAGCTTCCATTTCTTTTATATACATTCAGAATATCTTTAGACGACTGAAATTCACACCAAACCAGACAGGTGTCTAACTCCTCACATTCAATAACAATCTCCCTCAGCGTAAAGTAGTGGTTCCTTGGCTGGACCTCAGGGAGTTCTGACCAATAACCTCTTCTAATTTTCTCTCCCACACACTCACTCAGACTTACAGAAACATACAAATACATACACAAGGCACAATGAATAGAACTCCGATCAAACACTAGTATGAACACACCAATCTGTTAGCCTGGTCATCTCTACTGTACAAAAAGGGGAGCAGGTGCCATTTTTTTCTTCACTGGGACACACTTTATGTACATTTTCCTGGAGGAGATGGATCACTGTTTATGTAATCTTCACCACCACCATCATCATCTTCCTCACATTCTGCTCCCATACTGGGCAAAATGTCCCTTTCAGGGAGTCCAGTTATAACCAGCACAAGGCCAAGAAAAAAGCACCAAACTACATGCGCTTCCTCTCCACGTGGTCAACCACCTCTTGTTTCTTTAAGCTAACATCGAAAAACTACATCTCAGCAGAATGTCTTTCGCTTCATCGTAAAAAGTCGAATTTTAACTTTCAGCCCCGGATATATTTTCTTTCCGAGCTTTAATTTTGCTGAAAGTAAGCCTCTATGTTTTAACTATATCAGACCTGATTGGGAAATGGGGGATGGCATGAACATATTAAGGCCTTCAATACAAAATATTTCCTGCGACCCCGTATCGCCTCAGAGCATGCTGCTTCTTTTTTTCTTTGCTCTGCAGCTGTCGTGGCAACCAAAGCATTTTTTTTGTTTCTAAATCAGATCAAAATATTTTTCTGAGTGAGTCAAATTGACATCCTGGAGTTAATTTTTTTTGCCATGTGAGGGGAACCTCTTTAAGGAAAGGATAACTGGAACCTTTCCCCCCTCTGACGGTGTCTGACGTGTAACAATCCTTCCTTTGTCATTACAACCTCAAACAAATTGTGTGAAAGTTTTCCAGTGGTTACACTCATGTGACTGTCTCTTGTCTCAGTCCTGGAAGGAGACCTTCAACAGAACCGACCCTACTCAACACTATGTTAAACACATCTAATAATCATCATTGGATTTAGGACGTGCTAGTGGCTATACACCTAACCATCCCTTTGCTTTTGAAGGCGCTTTTCCCCAACAGACGCTCACGATGGGTTGGGAGACAGTGACGCACTGACACTGCACACATTGTGCAGAGTCAGAAAGCTAGGGTGTGTGCCATACAGGCTGAAACAAGCACACATACATACACACAAGGATTGGTATCTGTGTTTGTGTGCCTAACAATGTGTATGTACTTTGGGTTGGAAGGGCATGCAGAGGGGAGCATAGTTACAATGGAACAGCACTGTGGTAATATATAGTCCACCTCTCTCGGTGGACCGCGGTTTGTCTAGATTTTTGAGGTGGGGACTCTCAAACCGACCAGTCCGCCAGTCGGATCGCCACGTCCTGTGGTCTCCAAGATCTTGTTGACAAAGTCTGAAGTCTGACCAGCAACAGGTGATGCCACTGCGCACACAGACACATAAAGGCATTCAGAAATGGCAGACAAAAAAAAACATATTGTTCATGCAATTTATTCATCTCAAAAAATGATATGTAAACCTCGGACGTCCTTTATCATTGTCATCAATTGCTTATTCAGATTGAGCTTCATAATGTGAGGCAAAGGGTTTATCTCTCCTCAAGGTGATTGGTAAATAGGTGATTTTATGTTCAAACACAAGCTTTGTTAAGTATGTCTTGTGTAAGATTTTTTTTTTTTAAATGTACCAGCTTTATTTTTTAACCACTTTAATGAAAAATCTTTCTCAAGTTTTATAATCCTATTTTATCATAACTAAATCATTCATCATCATTTCAATTGCCAAGATAGTAAGCTCAAAACAAATTGAACAAAACATTGGCCTGTAATAACTAGTTGGAGTAGTAATGAGTTAAAAAACTAGTTGAGTCACTGTTATGAACTGTAACTGATTCTCACCAAGTGTCTTCTGGATTAGATGCTCCAGTGTGTCCGTCATGTTGGTTGGACGTGGAGTAGAGTCCTCCACTCGAGCCACAATCTCCTCCTTGATGGTGTTGATCACAAACAGCAGCCGATCTACAGGAAGAAGCGTGGAAGCAGAGGATGTGAAACAAGCATAGGGCACACAATGAATACACACTCAGAGGCATAGACAGAGTATGGATTCTTGAGCTTCAGGGATTTGAACAAAAACTGTTTGGACTTCCAAGCACTTGTCTAGTCAACAACATTAGTATTAATATACTGTATTTAGAGTTATACATTTGATCGAGTACTAACAAACTAGACATTAAAAAATGGATGGATGGATGGATTTATGAACATACCGTACTCTGTGCTGAGTCCCCAGAGCTTAACCTTATTTGCTTCATACTGAGCCTTCTTCTTGAGGCGACAGGCCCTAAAACACACAGGGGATGAGTTGGGTCTACTAATGCTTAACAGTTTATATCAAAAACAGTAGATACATTACATAATACTCACACTCATATTCAAACAATTAAAAAAAAAAAAAATTCTCATACAGAATGATTATACCTTAAAGTCTGTGCCACTTTGGTGCAACGCGTACTGTATTATGTGCACATGTTTTACCTGGATGCCAGCTTGTTCTTTTCCTTGCGAGACCGCGGTCGCGCGGTCAGTGGCAGCTCGCTGACGGGGGTCAAGTCACTGATCACCTTGTTCAGTTTGCGCAGCTCTGTGCCGATCTGCAGAAGCTTGCGTGGATTCGGTGTCAGGTCTTCCACATCCGTACGGCGAGACTTCTTCAGCATGTACTTTCCTTCATGACAACCAATGAAAAAGAAGGTGTAAGGGATGACCACCATGTCAAATTACTGTCGCAGCTGGACCCCATATGCTTAGTTAAACTGTTGTATCTCTGAAATATGCAGCTGCTGCATTGCTGCCGTTACAAAAAATCTTGGTAGTTGCGCTACAACCTCAACTAAAAAGGCATATATGGCACGATTCATGCCCTGATTGAGGCAGTGAAATTCCATGCAAAAAATACAATCATCCAAAATATTTTTTCATTTAATATCAAATGAAGTCTTTCCTTTGTTTCTCTTTGAAAGTGTGATCAAATTTTGCTCCAGTGTACAGTTTATATATGGACGTGTGTGGATGTATGTGTGTGTATACCATGGAGAGGCCCGTTCTTCTGGTAAAGGTTGCTAGGCAGCGTGTGTCTGTCCCACTCAGACGGCTTAAGCAGACGTTCCTGTTTGGAGGGGGTGAGCTGCTCGCTGTACTCCCAGAAGTAGCGGCGCTTGCCTCTCTTCCGGCTGGAGACTCCGGCTGTCAGGCCTTTGATATCCTCCATCAACTCCACGTCGCAGCCTGGAAGAGGCGGGAGAACAGGAGAACAGGAAAACTTTATTAAGGGAAAATAGAGGGAGAAAATATGCTAATAATTGAACTAATAAATAAGTACCATATTGCCAGTGATTGGTTAGTTTGTTAACATGTCCCTACCTGGCTCAGAGAAGGCGTCACTCATGTCATCATCCTTGTCTGCTTCGTAGTCGTCGTCCTCGTCCTCGTCGTCCTCGTTGTCAGACAGCTCGTGCTCGCTGCCAAAGCCTTCATCATGGTCTTCATCATCCAGCTCCAGCCCCTCACCCTCCTCATCCTCTGCCTCCTCCTCCTCCTCATCCTCCTCCTCCTCTTCCTCCTCCTCCTCCAGCAGTGACGGGGCTCTGCCGGCCAGCCTGCTGCGGGTCAGGAACAGAGAGTAGTTGTGTTCATCTTCCTTACTTTTCTCAGAGCCCTCGACGACTGGCAAGCCGCCGCTGGCCCCCGCCACACCATCAACCAGCCCAGAAGTGCTGCTCCCCTCCTGGGCCTGGCTGGCCTCCACCAGCTGAGGCACAGTGACGGACCATTCCACAGGCATCTCTCTTCTCCCCGGACCCTCTGCCATCCTCTCAGAGACACTGGCTGCAGCAGCAGCCGGAAGCCCCACCGAGGCGGCACTCGCGGAGGTGGAGTCCTTCTGGTCTCGGGCCTGTGAGAGAGCTAGAGGGGGATCTGACCTCTCAAACTCCATCTGGGATGGAGCGTCGGGCTGAGCTTTGTGCACGGCACTCACACGGACTTTGGCCTTCCGCACAAAGTCAGAACAGTGAAAAGTTGGGGCAGCCATCTTGGTTCCTCGCCCCTGGAACTTGGCTTGAGCTAGGCCGTGGTCCTTGGTGAGACCGAGGAGGCTCTGGGTCTTGGACATAGTCTCAGTGCTGGAGGGGACAGGTCTGGTGGCTTTTTGGGAGCCGTCTGGGAAGTCTGGAAGAGGACTGCGGGAACGCCAGGAGGAGAGAGTGGAGCTGGCCGAGGGCCGGGCACAGCCGGGGCGTGATCCATGTCCCAGGACCAGAGGTCTCTTCAGGGCCGGTGGGGCCGTCAGGGGCAAGTCAGCAGGGGGGTAGAGCGCCTCACACACCGGCTGAGAATCCTCGCTGTTGAGCTGAGCCAGCGTCGGGGTCTGGCCAATCACTTCCTTGTCCTGGTAGGGACTAGAGAAGTCATCCAGTCCAAGGAAATCAACCTCTTTGGTGCCCCAGATGTCACAGCTGGCCAGCCGTGTGTATCTGCCAAGCACAGACACATGCAGTTAAAGGGGACATAAACACATTGTTTAAACTTTTAAAAGGGCTCTGTGATGAGTATTTACGGGAGCAGGAGTTTATATGGTATTGGCTCAAAATAGACTACACTGCACATGTCCATCATTATTAAGGAACATGTTGCCTAGTGCAACAGTGTGGCTTAATAATCATGCTTTGAATACACACTTATACTTGAAATGGCGATCAATTAATTGTTAATTTTTTGGTCTTTCATGGGATTTGTTGACAATGAAAATATACTGAATTCTATTTTTATTGAACAGTTCTAGGCCACCTTCAACTTCAGAAAATGTCAAAGTTTCAATAAATGCATCACTACTTTTGTATGTCTTCTGTACTAGCTGATCTCTCACTGATTAATATGACAACAAATAAATAATCCAGTACCTGGTGAGGTCTTCCCAGTAGGAGTCCCACTGTTCAAACGCTGAGCTGCTGCAGACCATCTCGCACTCACCCAGGTCCACACAGCCCTCCACCTCCTTCCCTCCATCTGCGAGCCCCACCATGCTCTCCCCAAAGGGGCTCTGCCGGTGGGTCATTTCTCTGTCCTAAAGAGAGCATAAAAACATGGAGGTGAGTTAAGCACGTTGGAAGAAACTCCTTTTCCTTTTTATTTAGTGTACTCTTTGTTGCTTGAGTTAAAGAGTATATATATATATATATATACAGTATCTCACAAAAGTGAGTACACCCCTCACATTTCTTCACATTTTTCTTTATATCTTTCCATGGGACAACACTGAAGAAATGACACTTTGATACAATGTAAAGTAGTCAGTGTACAGCTTGTATAACAGTGTAAATTTACTGTCCCCTCAAAATAACTCGACACACAGCCATTAATGTCTAAACTGCTGGCAACAAAAGTGAGTACACCCCTTAGAAAAAATTTACAAATCGGGCCCAAAGTGTAAATATTTTGTGTGGCCACCATTATTTTCCAGCACTGCCTTAACCCTCTTGGGCATGTAGTTCACTAGAGCTTCACAGGTTGCAACTGGAACCCTCTTCCACCCATTTATGACAGCATCACAGAGCTGGTGGATATTAAAGACCTTGCGCTCCTCCACCTTCTGTTTGAGGATGCCCCAAAGATGCTCAATAGGGTTTAGGTCTGGAGACATGCTTGGCCAGGCCATAACCTTTACCCTCAGCTTTTTTAGCAAGCCACTGGTCGTCTTGGAGGTGTGTTTGGGGTCGTTATCATGTTGCAATACCACCCTGCGGCCCAGTTTACGAAGGTTGAGTGCACGTGGTCAGCGTCGTACACAGAGGTTGGCTTTGGAAAATAGACGTATGAGTGCTGCCAGCATTGCTGAAGGGCTTGAAGGGGGGGGGGGTCAACCTGTCAGTGCTCAGACCATACGCCGCACTCTGCATCATACTGGTCTGCATGGCTGTCATCCCAGAAGGAAGCCTATTCTAAAGATGATGCACAAGAAACCCCACAAAAAGTTTGCTGAAGACAAACAGACTACGGACATGGATTACTGCAACCATGTCCTGTGGTCTGATGAGACCAAAATACATTTATTTGGTTCAGATGGTGTTAAGAGTGTGGAGCGGCAACCAGGTGAGGAGTACAAAGACAAGTGTGTCTTGCCTAGAGTCAAGCATGGTGGTTGGAGTGTCATGGTCTGGGGCTGCATGAGTGCTGCCAGCACTGGGGATCTACAGTTCATTGAATTCTAACATGTACTGTGACATACTGAAGCAGAGCATGATCCCCTCCCTTCATAAACTGGGCCGCAGGGCAGTACTGCAACATGATAACGACCCCAAACACATCTCCGAACGACCACTGGCTTGCTAAAGAAGCTGAGGGTAAAGGTTATGGACTGGCCAAGCATGTCTCCAGTCTTAAACCCTATTGAGCATCTTTGGGGCATCCTCAAACGGGAGATGGAGGAGCGCAAGGACTCTAATATCCACCAGCTCCTTGATGTCGTCATGAATGGGTAGAAGAGGGTTCCAGTTGCAACCTGTGAAGCTCTAGTGAACTACATGCCCAAGAGGGTTAAGGCAGTGATAGAAAATAATGATGGCAACACAAAATATTGACACTTTGGGCCCAATTTGGAAAAATTTTCTTAGGGGTGTACTCACTTTTGTTGCCAACAGTTTAGACATTAATGGCTGTGTGTCGAGTTATTTTGAGGGGACAGTAAATTTACACTGTTATACAAGCTGTACACTGACTACTTGACATTGTATCAAAGTGTCATTTATTCAGTGTTGTCGCATGGAAAGATATAATGAAATATTTGAAGAAATGTTAGGGGTGTACTCACTTTTGTGAGATACTGTATATATGTATGTGTGTGTATATATATATATTAGTGGTGGGCCGTTATCGGCGTTAACGTGCTGCGTTAACGCAAAACTCTTATCGGCGATAAAAAAAAATATCGCCGTTAATCTCTTATTCCACCTCCTGTTCGGCTCAGGGGAGATGGTTCCCTCCAGGGCCGATGGCTGTTCGCCGTCAGGGTGAACCCCCTTCCGTGTGTTCTCTGGTCGGGTAATAATAGCCGGGGGCCGTTGTTGACACTTGAGGAGCCTTTATTGCAGGAGCGAAGCTTCTCTCACACACCCGCCGCTCTCTCTCTCCATCACTTGCCCACGACACACACCACCTGGCTGCAGGATCGCTAATGTAACACTCAGCGCCAAACCCCCTTCACAAATCGGTCTATTCAATGTTTACTCATGAATGTATCCATGTACGTAACTGACATGTACATAACTTAATTTATTGTTAATAATATGGTCTGTTTATAAATTCGGCATCTGATTAAAGCATCTAAAAGCCCGTAATCATGTTAAACGTTTACTGTTTTTAAGTTATTAATGCCACTCGCTCCCGCAGATACACAGCACAGGGAGGTCTTATATTCAGCCATTGCTAAAGGGAGTGTTGTATTATGGAACGGCCGCTGTGGTACGAAATTCCAGTCTCAACAATGTTTCCTACACGCAATTATAACTCTAGCGTCTACAGCCCGTTGTTTTCATGTAGTGTAACTTGTGTAATGTGTTACATTATTCAGCTGTTGCCGTGATGTCGGCTAACGCTGATGCTAATGATAACTAGCTCTCCGTCGCACAATAGACTGTAGGTTGGTGTTGCAGCCAGCTGTTAGGTGAAGCGCTGTCCCACAGGTAAAAGCCATGGACCTATAAAGCCTGTCCAATATTCACTCTAGTCCAGCTTCTTGAAAAGTTTATAAGGACTTTATCATTTATGTAAAAATAATATTTAATGTTTCACTTGAAGCACAAAATTAATGGCTTTATTTTCTGTTATAGCCTATACCCAACAAATTAGTTTTTTCGTTTTTTTAAGCACAAAAAACAGTGCAATGTTGTGATTTTTAGCCTTATATCTGATTAAATTGTTAGAATATTATTTGTTCGCAATAATTAGACACTCGTTCTGATGACGAAATGAAAGCCACCTGGCTTGAGAAACACGTTCTCAAAGACTTACTTTGAGTCATTATTTAGGGAGCACACACATATTATGAATGAATTCAAATGAGCCATTTTAATCTAGATTAATCTAGATTAATTCCAAAATTAATCTAGATTAATCTAGATTAAAAAAATTAATCTATGCCCACCTCTAATATATATATATATATATATATATATATATATATATATATTAAAGGGGCCTGGAGCAGCCAAAAGGCATCAAAACTAAAGACACATCCCTAGGACCACCACCGCTTTAAAATGTAGTTTGCACTTTACAATCTCAGCATTGTCACAAGGACTTTTTGGCAGAGATGACTGCAATGCGTTTAAACCAGCACCTGTCCTTTAGGTGAATGTGTGTGGAGCTGTAGTGAGACGACATCTAAGTAAGATTAAGACATTTTAAGTAGTTTCTCATTCAGGTACATGTAGACTTGCCCAGGATGAAAGACAGTCCAATATCCAGATCTTTGGGGTCTTTACAGCAGAGATGGAGTTCATAAGAAAATAATGAAGAAAACATGATGTTTAGGGCTGAACAACGCAGACAATGTTTCTCCTCCTTTTGCTTCCGACATCAACTGCCGCCCGGGACACAGACTTGGGCGTTAGCAGTTCAAAACATAGGCTAGCGTGCTGCTATGTTTGGCCGCGTGCAGCTGCTGATCCTGGATCAGCCGCAACATTCTACGCATGCGTTAAAAAAATTAATGCATTAATTCCAGAAATTAATCACCCTGCGTTAACGCGTTAATTTCGACAGCCCTAATTATTTAACATAAAGTAAAAAGAGTTTACACATACACTCAACAAAAATATAAACGCAACACTTTTTTTTTGCTCCCATTTTTCATGAGATGGACTTAAAGATCTAAAATTCATTCCAGATACACAATTGTACCATTTCTCTCAAACATTGTTCACAAATCTGTCTAAATGTGTTATAGTGAGCACTTCTGCTTTGCTGAGATAATCCATCCCACCTCACAGGTGTGCCACATCAAGATGCTGATCTGACATCATGATTAGTGCACAGGTGTGCCTTAGACTGTCCACAATAAAAGGCCACCCTGAAATGTGCAGTTTTGTCTCACAGCAAAATGCCACAGATGCCACAAGCATTGAGGGAGTGTGCAATTGGCATGCTGACAGCAGGAATGTCAACCAGATCTGTTGCTCGTGCATTGAATGTTCATTTCTCCACCATAAGCCGTCTCCAGCAACTTCGCACAGCCATTGAAGAGGAGTGGACCAACATTCCACAGGCCACAATTGACAATCTGATAAACTCTATGCGAAGAAGATGTGTTGCACTGCATGAGGCAAATGGTGGTCACACCAGATACTGACTGGTTCTGAGTCCCCAGACCCCCAATAAAGCAAAAAAATGCACATTTCAAAGTGGCCTTTTATTGTGGACAGTCTAAGGCACACCTGTGCACTAATCATGATGTCAGATCAGCATCTTGATGTGGCACACCTGTGAGGTGGGATGGATTATCTCAGCAAAGCAGAAGTGCTCACTATCACACATTTAGACAGATTTGTGAACAATGTTTGAGAGAAATGGTACAATTGTGTATCTGAAATGAATTTTAGATCTTTAAGTCCATCTCATGAAAAATGGGAGCGTTTGTGGAAGTGTTGTGTTTATATTTTTGTTGAGTGTATCTGTCCTCTGTGAAAACTAACAGTGGGGCTGAAGAAGATAACAGATCCTCCAATGCTCCATCATCTCATTAACATGTTACAATGGTGAGAGTAAATGAGTTGTTTGGTCAACAGCAGACGGTAAATTGAGGTAGACACCTGCAGCTGACAGCATGAGTTGTGACAGGTGAGCCGTCTGTTTTAAAGCTGCCGCCTAACAATCGCCGGTAAGCCTGGCAAATGTCACAGGGCTGTAGAACAATTAGGCACCAGACCTCTCCGTTTCAAATACCACGAGCCGAGCTGACGGCAGGCACATTTTTATTCATAGTTTTTCAATGGAAATTATATCCATACAAATCTTACTGATACTATGACTGTTAATAAAAAACTGAAACATTTTCCTATGACTAGCAGTTTGCTGTAAATAAGGCTTTTTGCCAAAACCTCAGACGTTTTGACTTGTCATAGTAGAAAAAGGCACAACAATGGCTTCACGCTATTTAGGTGATGACAAACTTCATTTCTCTCCGGTCTTGTTGAATGTTCCAAAGTTTGTGCAGCAATTTTGACCACAATTTTGTTTTTGTAGAGCTTAATTTAAAAAAGTCAAAATATGCAATATTCCCATGAAACTTACCATCCTTTAAATAACAGTTTTATCCCTGGTGTTTGTTGGGAGCTTGTGGGCTGTGTACCAGGTAACCTAATATTGTTTTTCCATACAGGTGGGGATACTCATGCAGAGCTGAGCCTTGAGCAACTGTGACCTCTCGAGCTGCGCTGGCATGGTGCAGGTGATTTTCCATTGCACACAGAGTGGCATGGTGAAAAAAGAAGCCGTTTACCTTCAAGATGCGTTGGAGGCGTACTCTGTCTCGCAAAACCACAGTGAGCATGAGCATGTCAACTGCAGCTCATCATCTAACATCTCACTGTGACCATTTCTGCTTGTTGCTTCTGTATGCGTTTGCGCTAGTTTGCCAAACTAGTAACTACTCCTCCATGATGTCTCGCATCAGAAGACGCATCTCTGTATCGGCCACTCGCGGTCAGTTGCTTAGAGGGGATCCGTTTGTACCACAACAGACCAGATGCCGAGTGGGTAGCAATCATCAGTATGCTTGGATGCCAATCAGTGTTTTGATGTAAGCCATAGTGAAATTTGAGAAGGATTTTTTTTTTTTTTTAATTGCATCAAAAGGCAGAGGGAAACCCAGACAGTAATTATAGCACTTTAAAGTTGACAGACTGTTTCTTTATTTGTTCAATGATCTTTAACTTGGATCCTTCATTCAGATGCAGTTCAACGACAGCGCAGCGTGAACAGCTGTGACTGATCTGAAAATAAGTCAGGCTCAAAGGATGGTTAGCGAGGGGTGTGTGTGTGTGTGTGTGTGTGTGTGTGTGTGTGCGCGCGCTTCTAGCCTACTCACCAATTCATACATGAAATCTGGGTCAGAGCTGGTGGCGAGCAAGTCGGTGCTGGTCAAGGCCTGGTCAGCAAAAGAGTAGTTCTGAAAGTCGTCTGCAAAAGGAGGCTCCATTCCCCCAGCGCTAGGCTGCAACACAATAGTATAATAAAAAAGGGAAAAGAAATGATGACCCAACATATCAGAGGAGTAATAGCTTCTAAATATTGCCTATGCAATAACTGTTGCTATAAATGCTAGCAGCATACTACTATTTTGTCTCATAATTCCCGACTGATCCTCGAAAATAGATATTTGTGGGTTTAAAATGGCCAACAATAATATAAGTATCAAATATTGCTGTTAATTCAGCACCAAAGAGAAGGGGAAAAAAAGCTTAAATCTAAAATGATGTTCACTCTCAACACTCTTAGTCATTTCATCCATATATTTAGAGGGATCCTGAATTCACATATTCTTTAATTAACTTGGTCACTGTTCGCCCATCTGCTCCCAGCAGCTGTTTGGATGCATCTACGGAAGTCATACTGAACCAGGGTCAGTCCCTCCATGTTTCAAATCTCTGATTTTGTCTGTCTGTTTACTGAAGGGCTGCTTTGTTTAAATTTTTCACTGAATTTGTATGTTTTGGTCTGTTATTTTGTTCATTTGAGTCGGTCAGTTAAGACACATTACCAACATTATGGTTTCTTACATGCGGTTTGTGTTTCATACCTTTTGGCTCATGGAACTAATAATGATGCCCTGTGTGTACAGTCTGCCTCCCTGTGTCCTCCCTCTTACCTGAGGCATAGCCAGACACAGCTTAGGGCTCCAACGATCGGAAACTCTGGGCCTCCTGTCCGGTCCGGTCCCAGTGGTGCGAGGTTGTGTGATAATAGATAACTGCTAAAAGAGGCTATCACCTGGCACTGGTGGAATCAGCCTTCAGGGCTGAGGGGGAGGGGGGAGAAGGGATGGGGTGGGTTAGTAACTAGGCTCAACCTGGTCTGGTCTGTTGTGGTTCTCTGTTTGCTTCAGGTCTGTGGTAAAAACAGAGATAGAGAGAGCACAGAGCAGTCGCATAAGAGTCATGGGGCTGGAAACAAAGACTTAACCCACCAGTAACATGTATGTACATTTTAGCCACAGTTGTGGAGTCTGTTTGTTTCTCCACACACCGAGGTGCAAGTGGAGGAACTGTGTGTGATATGAATAGGGTTGATAACAAACAAACAAACAAGTTCATATGAATAAGTTCTGGTCATAATAACTCAACCTTAACCCTCACACCCCTGAGTTCTGTCCCTGTGTATACACACTTTGCATACAGACAGGAAGTGGCAAAAAAAAACACATCAAGCAACCCTCCAATGCAAGCACACATTAGTGTCTGCACATGAATATACATGTACACACATACTCTCTTCATGCACAACAGAACATTTGGAAAGCTCAGCCACTGAAATACAACTTGTGATCATTATCATATGCCGACTTCCTTTCACACCCGAGGGGTATACTACGAAGCGAGATTAAGGGCTGAGCGAGGTCTGTTGAGTCTAAAGCCAGAGTCTTCAGTATCACGAAAGGTGGCTCTCTTTCTACCTGGCTAGATCACCGTGGTAACAGAGGCCGCACGGCTAACCTGCTCAGACCAGTTTGTTTCAGAGTTTGATCTTAAATTTTGATCTACACATTTTGAAATCCCGCGGACCTGACTATATTGTCTGAGCGATACATTCTCACTGAGGAAACTCGTTAAATAACAGGGTTCAACATAACTTTTTTTTCCTACTGGCCCGCCGGGCCAGTGGATCTGAGTTTTACTGGCCCCTTGTATATTTTCACTGGCCCTGCACACACTTTTTTTTTCTTCATAATTTAGTGTCAATAATTATAATACCTGTATTAGAAAAATAAAGAAAGATAACCAGATCTAAAGGGAATATCTATACTGTAACAGTATAGATATTCCCTTTAGATTTGGTTATTTTTATTTTAGTTAATTATATGAAATGTTGATATTGCTCATACACATAATATAAAACCAGGCAAACATATTGAATTAGAAGCCTACAACTGAAAGTATGTTGAAAGAGTCGGCCAGTATTTTAAAGTCCAGTAGTTTGATTTTATGATTTTTGATTGTTTTTATTCTTGAATTTGGGCAGTTTAATGAATAGTTCACCTGCAGAAGTCATGTTCAAACATAAAAAAAAAATAAGAGATGAAGGTCTGATCATTCTTTGTGGTGTGGTAGGCTGTTTTTTACTTTCTCTATATGCATTAGGGATGTGAATGTGTCGACCGAATGACCGGTTTTCCACTTGCGCTCAAGTTGACTTTAAAAATAGAATAGAAATACGAAAATCAGGGGGTTATGCCGTTTTTTAATGGGATATTTCACCGTGTATGTGAGTTCACGTCTGGTCGTGAGCGCGCTGCAGGAGTGTCACTTCTCCATGAAGTGTCAGCTTCACATTAAGAGTCCGGTGTGGGACCATTTTTTCAAACTATTGATAAAAAACAATGCAGTGCAAAATATGCAGCAGAAGTTAAACGCTCGTCTAAGACTAAGACGTTAAATCACCTTAGAAACACACAATGCCTTCGTCCGATCACAGCAGCGTTTCACCGTGTGATCTCGCCAGCGAGTGAGCCGCCGCGCAGATGAACTGTGGTTTGTGGCTAAAATAATAACCGGGGATATTCTCCCCGTTAGTGATTTCAATGGGAAAGACTTCCGCGATTTGATTGAATGTCTCGAGCCTGAAAACACAGTGCCAAACTGCGCGACTATAGGAACTGTACAGTGAGCGGAGTCCCTTCGTTCGTTTCTGTCTACAACCGACACAATCACCGGAGACGCATTCACAGCGTTTAAATAACGCCTCTCATTTGTATTACCATTGGGGCTTGTATGCAAATACTGTAACATTACGGTGGCAGATAAGGAAAAGCGCAGTTATCACTTTCTGCACCTCAACCTCTGCTGTGGGAAGAAAGAAAGGGGGCAAAGCAAGTCGATTGATGTGTCGACTCGCAGGCGGACGGTGGGCAGCTCTGCCAACGGAGCGAGAGTGCACCCGCTTCTTGCTCCGCCTGTCAAAACGCCCACGTATCGGTTGTCCACTGGCCTTTCATTAAAAAATATATTTTATATTAGGTTTATTATATTGAGTCTTAAATAAACACTGCTATCATTACGACTCTCAACGCGCATTTCAATGAACCATGATAGTCTACAAAAAAGGTAATCTACAAAAAGATACTGAACTGTGATTGGCCAGTCACTGGCCCGGGCGGGACAGTGACTGGCCAATCAACTTGCCCTGCATATGATTTTACTGGCCCCGGGCCATCGGGCTATACGTTATGTCGAACCCTGAATAAGTAAACTTATTGATCAGTAATATAATGAACGAAACGAAGCCGTGACATAAGGCTTACAGCAGAGTGAACTGTCACATCGCGCTGGGGCTTTTTGCCACATGCATACAGTTATTGATGCAGAAAATGTTAAATAGCCTAGACCTACTGTATGCAGCGCCACTCTATGCTCTCACCTCAAATGATTTTACCTGGCGATCTACACACACACTGGCTCTTAATAAAGCGTTCTATAAAATCACAGGTTGCAACATTATTTCACTGTGGGCTTCTTTCTTTTCATCAGTAGCGATTACAGTTGGGACGTGACAGGTGACAGCTGTCACAGTTCGGACATCGTTGCAGACTACAGACTACAGGTTTTTTAATGTAGGCCTATTGGTATTTGTAAGATTCAAATAAAAGGCTAATAGTCTAAATCAAAATTGTATTCATTATGATGTGGCGCAAAACTAAAGTGATTTTCCATAGGCTATTCATTTGGGGACAGTGTCAGACTTAAATTACATTCTTAAGTGTGGGACTATAGGCGTAGTGCTATAAATATAGCAAAGTAGCCTATATATATTAGGCTAAATGGTATAGTGTTTAAATCCAAGTTCAACGTTTCATTGTTTTATAATGTCACGTTACGCACTGCGAGAACGATCGGCAAGATAAATAAATAATTTCCATGCTGGCAGCATTCCACTCTCCTTATTTGCAGTAAGAGTTTTTTTCGGCTCTCTGTTTTCTGCTGTAATAATTCAGACTGACAAACTCTTCCTCTTGAATGAAGTTGGCGACACACTTTTGTTTTACTCAGCTGCTCGCAATCAGTCCGTTTGTGTAAAGCACAGAGCCTGAAGCCGAAACCCTCGTTCAACATAAGAGGTTGATAACTTCCTTTGTGATACCGGTTAGCTCTGAGCGAGGGTATGTGTTATGTTGAACCAGATCAAAAAAAGAGAGCCGGGCTCTGTTGAGTTTGTTTCGTAGTATACCCCTCAGCTGTGACTGGTTTGACTTGTAGCAGAAGCAGAATGAGGAAACATATGGCCACCAACATTAATCCAGACATTCTCTCTCTTCTTCAACAGAAGAAAACCGAAAGCTTTTGTTCCGAGCCAGAGAACAGGAAGAAACTCTCTCCATGCAACGCCGCATCAAATATTTTTCGGGAGCAGAATTTAATACAATCCAACCCACTGCTCAGGAGCCATCACAGGCTTAGAGCTGGATATTTATTAGCGAGCCTGACAGGCACTAAAAGACTAGAGCTGCATTTCTCTCTCAGGCTATGGTCAGACTTAGTTCAGCGATGAAGCATTAGATCATTTCCTTTTAGTCGTTATGCTCTGGGATTTTGCTTGGTTTAGGGTCTCAGTCTAATCCCGAAGACAGTGTTCTTGTACAAGTTTCAAAATGTCAGATTTTCTCCAGGGCCTACTTTTCAAGACTTTAACGTTTTCTTTCTTCCCTTCTAAATGCGATGTCAAAACCAAGTGCACACAGTAATGTTCGCTAAAAAAAAGTTAGATTAAAACTGATGAAGTAGTGGAACAACAGGACAGCATTTTTTGCAGTGTCATTGTTTTCATCTCAGAAGTACATTAGACATAGACCATTTTGGTTGAATCTGAATCAAAGGCCAACTTCTACCCCACCTAGCCGAGGTAACAAAACACTGCCCTCACTCTCACTAATGTGATTTACTTTTGATTATGTTGTTATGATGTACTGTGTGTGGCTGCATCACTCTTGAGGACAAGCGCAAATGCGATTGTCCTCTCTCAGAATGATGCTTTTTTTTCTCTAAACAAATGTGCGGTTTCCTGTGTCAATGTCAGGTTCACACTTGCACAGCTGTCAACAATGCAGCCTTCTGAACATTACAAACATGCATCAGCAAGTTTCATGTAATATATTTTTTTTTTTTTGGTAGCTCACCTGAGCATTTTGAGAAATAACTTAACGCTCTATCAAGCAGTAATCAATACAAACATATAGCTTAATGAAGACCAAATATACTGTATCTTTCCCTCCCTCCCTCTCTGTAAGTTCAGTTGTGACTATGCTGCGCTCTACTATCATGCTGCACACGGCTCTCAATCCCCGCCGCATAATATTGGAAGTGATCCAAGTAGGCCAAAGAGCAGTGTCTCATTTGGAACGAGTTACCTACTGATAGCAGTCCATTCCTGATTGCTACAAAGATAACTAGCAGGAGATGTCATCCTGTTTACAATCTCTGCAAATAACATGAAAGGCCAATAATCTATTCGTCTGAAAAGTGTGTGTGTACAGCGTGACAACAGACAGATATAGATGCTCAATAACAGATGTAAAGGTCGGAAGTTTTGATGATTTTGGTATGTTGATATGCAAGTGTCTGTGCTCTCCGACTGTGACTCTCAAACAAACTAGTGAATCCATCCCAAGGAGATGCAGGGTATGTCTCTTTCTATGCTTATAAGAAGGTTCAGATGAAAATTATACTTGAATATTTTCAATTTCTTTTACTGTTTAATGCTAATTTTTTCAGTGCAAGTATGTTTTGCTACGGGCTTTGTGGTTGTTTGTTGGAGGTTTTGGGGAAATGGCAAATCTCATTGTTCTTTCATCAGCAGCTGCAGTGTCTGCATCAGAGCAGGTCATCCATTGATATTAGGCTCCTTCGAGCCCAGTTGCGGATCGCCTCGTAAGTAGACGAGAGTAGCCTAGGCTACAGATACTGCAACCGATTAGAAACAGGAAACAACAAAACCAAGAGGAGTAGGCCTAAACAACAAGAAATTAGATATATCGCCCCAAATCTTTATCTTTCTTACATTTATTAGATCAGCCTATTTTTAAGTGAAAAATAATTTACAATCTAAAGAAAGGAGGTTTCATATTTCTCCCTTGGTACTATAAATATGATATAGGAAGTTATAGTGGTCCTATTTATACAAATAATAAATTGATTAATATGCAGGTAATCATTGAGCTGAAACACTTGCAAATAAGACAACACAAAAATAAATCTGCTTACAAGTACTTGCTGTTTAAATCTGTTTATAGTGCAATACTCTTCCACTTGTGGGGCATCTTTGTGACTGAAGGGACATATCTCCCTAACCATACAATCTATTGTCACCTCTTTAATTCATCCTATTTGTGCCTATAATTGGTATCATGATATAAATAAGAAAGTTTTTCCGATATATTTGAAGAAAAAAAATACGGAAAGTTCAAAAGTCAAAATTATCAAATACATTTTCAATCTGTTACAGAGGAAAACTTCATTGGATTGAAAACCTAAAAAAAAAGTGAACACATTTTCTTATTGCAGTAACCTTGAATTCTTTTTAAAATGATCAAAGATGATGTCGATGCTGTGATCATATATGTCGATGCGATTCCGATGATTATTGTTACATAATGAATACATAGTTACCAATATTGAATTAACAGCCCCACTGTCACCTGCTTGCTTATTTCACCCAATCAAAAATGGATTTATTTTTTCTTATTCATTTTTCTTTTATGTGTACTGTATCTATATTAGATATCTTTCTTCTCTCCTCTTTTTTAATTGTTTTTTTTGCTCCTACAATAAAGTATATATATATATATATATATATATATATATATATATATATATATATATATATATATATATATATATATATATATGTATTTATATATATATATGTATTTATATATATATATATGTATTTATATATATATATATATATATATATATATATATATATATATATATATATAATATAATATAATATAATATAATATGATAAAAGAATTCAAGGTTACTGAATTAAAGAGGTGACAATAGATTGTATGGTTAGGGAGATATGTCCCTTCAGTCACAAAGATGCCCCACAAGTGGAAGAGTATTGCACTATAAACAGATTTAAACAGCAAGTACTTGTAAGCAGATTTATTTTTAATAAATGTAAGCAAGATAAAGATTTGGGGCGATATATCTAATTTCTTGTTGTTTAGGCCTACTCCTCTTGGTTTTGTTGTTTCCTGTTTCTAATCGGTTGTAGTATCTGTAGCCTAGGCTACTCTCGTCTACTTACGAGGCGATCCGCAACTGGGCTCGAAGGAGCCTAATATCAATGGATGACCTGCTCTGATGCAGACACTGCAGCTGCTGATGAAAGAACAATGAGATTAGCCATTTCCCCAAAACCTCCAACAAACAACCACAAAGCCCGTAGCAAAACACACTTGCACTGAAAAAATTAGCATTAAACAGTAAAAGAAATTGAAAATATACAAGTATAATTTTCAACTGAACCTTCTTATAAGCATAGAAAGAGACAAACCCTGCATCTCCTTGGGATGGATTCACTAGTTTGTTTGAGAGTCACAGTCGGAGAGCACAGACACTTGCATATCAACATACCCACCACATTTATCAGGCTGGTATATATTTAAAAGCATTGATTAAAAGCACAAAAAGAGACCTGAACGTCCTCAGTGTTCTGCACTCATCACAGATCCTCTGCACTCATCACAGATCCTCAGCAAAGCAAAACAAACCTCAATCTAACCCATGTCGGCAACTCCCACGTAATCCCTCCTTCCTATTGGTCGAGCAGAGTCGACGACCCGCCTCCAAGCGTGTGTGAATGGCCGTTGCGACTGTCACTCCCTGGAGCTGCTTCATACTAAAGCAGTCCGTTTCAATCTAGGTTGAGGCGGAAGATAAACAAGTTGGAGGCCTACATGCCCGTGGCCTAGATAACTACATTTAGAACATATTTAAAGTTTAACCATCTACCGGAAAACCTTAGTACAACACAATGTTGCATGTCAATCCGTGATTGTTACTATTGTAACGAAAGAAGAAACACGTTATTTAAACGTCTATATGCCCTATAAATATTTCAGCGGGTTGTTTATGTGGAAATCCAAACTAATCCACCATTATGAAGAAATCGCTACACCTAGATGTCTCCTCTGTGTAAACATAAATTAAATTCGGGTGAGTAATTTTCATGGAAATTTCTGTCTGTCCAGAGTTTTTTGTTGTGTTGGGGGGCGTGGTGCGTGTACCTACAGAAGAGTGCTCACGCTGCCTGCAAAAAGTCAAGTGTTGGCCATTTCTCTGACACACACTAACCCACAAAGCACAGTTAAATAATATTCAGCTCAACTACATGTTAAAGCGAATAAAGTGATTGTGTTGTTAAGAGAGAGGTGCAGCATGATTTGATTAGTTTAAAAGTAGCGTACAAGCCAATCTCCTTGCATAGGCCCAAGTGCGGTTTTAACTGCACTCCGGCCTTTTTAAGGAGCATACGCGAGGACAAAAGTATTGAAAAAATAAACTCAAATAAATCAGCAGGATTATGTTTTGGACAGTTGTAGCTCGAGTGACATTTTGAGAGCTGCCGAAATATCTTCTCAGACCAACATGAAGCGTTATCTCATACGTAGGCTAAGTAGGCTATCCGTGCACGAGGTCCACAAACTGCGTTGCACATTAAAACCACAGTTTCCCCTAAAATGTGATTATTTGTATTAACAACAACGACAAGCCCTGCTTACACCCCCCCCCCCCCCCCAGCTCTCAGTCAGTATGGCCTCCGTCCGCCGCCCCCTTCCTCATCCCAGCTGTAGCCCTATGCACAACAACAACCGACCTCCCGTTAGCTGCGGAGCTAATCCTCCGCCAAACACTGAGTCGCTGCCCAGCAAACTTCGCCAAAAAAACGGATCAAAAAACGTTCCTACTCACTTTTAAGACGCCCACGTATAAGTCTCGACGTGTGTTGGACATCTCGTGGGTTCTGGAGTTGCAGATAATAAGGCTCGTTTTTCAATGGAGTCCACGCGCTTGTTGCTGCTCGTTCTCGGGTTTGTTTTGTTTTTCTTCTTCCTGACGGGTTCTTGGAAAGCGCGTGACTACCCAACCACGTGGGGCAGCGCTTGGCCAATGGGAGCAGAGCCCGAGACTGGCGAAAACCAGTTATTTTATTATTTACTATCTATGGCGAAAACATCAGTGCAACATGAAATATTACATTAGACATGTAATCGATATTTTATTTCAAAAGAACAAAATACGAAGTCTGAAGAAATGTTTGATTAATTTGTATAGAGCATAGACTTATTTTTTTTGTTATTATTCAGTATTCATATTTTACACTGATTGTCATAAAAGTCTGGCAAAAAATGTTAAAACCCACATATTATTATACTGTTCTAACCTATATATTGTTAGCCTATAACCTTATATTGTCTTATTACACTATACTATTTTATATTTCTATATTAATATGGACAGGCTCTAAGTAACAATCATATATACTGTATATAGTATAGGAAATCTCACACACAAATTAATTATATATATATATATATATATATATATATATATATATATATATATATATATATATATATATATATATATATATATATATATATATATATATATATATATATATATAATTTTCAATGCTCAGCATCATAGGCAATGCAGATGCCAGTTTTTTTATAAGGCAAAATCATTAATTAAATGAAAAAGGTCATCTCTCTGCATCCATTATGATCCTTTTTTTTAAACTCAATCATGAGTCAGACAAATGCTTAACCTGGCAGGCTGTTTTCATGCATAATGACAGCAAATGTCAATTTCATGTTCAGCCCAATGTAAAATACACACATTATTTAAAAAAAAAGTAAGACGGTAAATCTTATTAACCAATCTCTTAACAATAACACTAAATTGTTGAACGGTTTCCATTACACTGAAATTAACCAAAAACATAATTAAATTTAAACCTGAAGTAAATGTCTAAACATAACCCAGACCTGGTTACCCATAATTATTTTGGTCAAATAGATGACCAGTCCTCATTTAGGAGTCTGATTCCCATAAACTATCTTGAAATAATAACAGTCCCCAGAGCATAGGCTATATAGTCCAATTAATAGAAATTCTCGAGGGAGGCACCCCCCCCCCCCCCCTCCCCCCTTTCACTGGAAAGTGAAACTAAAAGTAAAGGCCAATCACAAAGAAATGAACCCGATACAATAGATTAATTACTAGAAAAAATAGAGATCTAAATGTAGTAAAATCTTAAATGGAAAGAAAGAGATGCTCATTACTCTTATTACTCAGGAGAAATGCGCTGGATCTGAACACTGCCTTGCTTTAGGTCAAACAGCCACAGCAGAACCAGTGAACAAAATTGCATCACAAGATGCCTTTCAGAATAACCCACAACCTCTGTCCTGCCACTGACCGAGAATGAGGGGCAGGATCTTCCTTCATCCATGATGGTCTATCGTCCATTTATCCATCCATCTAGGCAGACTAGTTTTTACTGTTTGTTGAATGAGCCTGACATCAGTTAGACTTGGTGTCTGTGAAATAGCTTAACTACATACAATGGAGAGATAAATGAAAGTAGAAGAATGTTTCACTAAAGTGACTCATGTCTAAGTCTTGGGATTCTTTGCTGTGTTTTTTTAACCCTAACCCCCTTTTCTATCATCAGCATTGTGATTGTTGCTGCTAGGAGACCAAGACGGAGGGGACACAGGGCCCATTTTACACTCCATTGTAGTGAACAAAACTACTAAATGCAGAATAAATACTGTACAATGCCAAAATGTACAGTTTGTAATCTAGAGGACAGGGAAATATCTCTCTCACAAATAAATAATTGTTTGTGTGTGTAAATAAGTACTTTTGCTGCAGACTTAGGATCTTGCAATTTGCGCAAGTTATATCTTCCATGATTTGTGACAAAGCGACAGTATGTTGTCAGTTTTATTGGCATGATTTTTTTTTTAACTCATCCATTGGAACAGACAGAACTTCATGGGCAGTCAAACGGTAAAATAAAATTGAACTTCAAATGGCTTAACACCAGCAGAAAGAAATCAAGGGAAATCAATTTTGTTCTGCGCTCAGAGATAGTTTCTCAACAGCTGCATTTTCCTCTGTGCAGAGTTAATCTACAAAGATTCATGGAAACGGTCCAGTCTTTTTATTCTGAGCAGTCAGAATTCTGCACATCGTTCATCATCAACAGCTGCTTCATTTTGTTTATCATGTCTGATCTCAGTTCTCAAGTCCATGAGATGCCCCTTTAAGTTTAAGCTAATAAGTTACGTTACGATTTGTTCAAATATTATTTCTCGAGGTCAACAATGATCGTGAACACTGGGAATCTGTAGTTTAACAAAAATATTAACACTGCAGCTTTAATACAAGCAGCAGTGAACAACTGAAGCTCCTGAATGGGCTTCAATGTAGCCTAATCGTCAGCATCGTCTTTGGTGTAAAAGTAATAAGCACATTCAGGACAATTGAAAAAGTACTCTATAGCACATATAGCACTTTGTCTCTGGATGGATTGTTTAGGGATTGTATCTGCTCCACCACATTCATCTGACAGTTGTAGTTAATCCTTTGGTGGGTAAAGATTTTATATAAAAAAACAACATGTGATGATCTTGAGCAGTTCAACCCATGTTGAAGACTGACCAAGAGGTTCTCAACATGATTGACCTGTCCTGTAACCTCTCGTAAAAAGTATCTTGTTATCAGTTGGGACTTGTAATTTACATTTTCACTCTCAACTCTCTCAGATGGTTTCATTTATTTAACTGTTTCAAGTCCAAACAAATTATCGAAGATTTGAGACAAGTCCAACAATCAGTCACAGGGATCATTTAACTGTGAGTGAGAAGTTTTACTTTGATACTTTCGGTACATTTAGCAGATTATTTTACTTGAGTAGGATATAAAATGACGAACTTTTACTTATGTAATGGATTGTTTTTACAATGTTGTGTTAGAACCTTTAGGTCAGTAAAGGATCTATGTTCTTCTTCCACCACTGCAAATATACAAGCTGTCCCTTTGTTTTGTATGATTTCAGCTAAACGACTTCTAATTTCTTTCAACACTTTACTCCATCCAACACTCACTGTGTTAATTATTCACATCAGCGGGCATAGCAGTTAAAACTGTCCTTGGAAAAAGCAATTTGACATAAAACTTCAAACTCATTGTCCACTTAATAGTTTTATTTAACTTCACACCGTGCATCATGTTTAACTTTTAAACCAACTGACAAAAAGTCCAAACGGTGCGAGAGAGCAGAGACTGGGCCTTGCCAGCTTTGTCAATCCACACATTTTTTCCATAACACTTATTTTTGTTTTTTGTGAAAACCGTGAATAATAATAAAAAAAAAGATTGTTCAGATCCTTAATTTCAGCTTGACCACATCATTTCCGATGCCATTTGGCGTTCCATCATATTGAAGGATGTTATTTTCTCATCACATGACACATTCACATATTACTTCAATTGAAGCCATTTGAAGTCACCATGTTTTCAGTTGGTAACACTTAAGTAAAACATTTCTGAATTAGAGTATTAGTCCATTGGAATACAAATTAGAAATGAATGATCCATATCCTCACAAATCTTTGTTTTAAGCACTTGCCATTTGAATGTCCAACTCAAAATAGTCATATTTATATTTCAAAGATTACAGTGCTAATTAAAAAAATGCATGCTTTCAACATGGCTTTAAGGCTTGAGAGAAAAGGGTGGGTGGGTGTTTCATCATCACCAGAACCAGCAGCTCCATGAATCTGTCCTGTGCTTTCATTTGCTTGTTGGCTCCATTCACCGAAAAAATTATTTCCGCTGGATTAAGCAACAAAAGCAGCAGGAAGGGGAGATACTGCAACAGTCTGATGAAAAGGCCAATAGAGCATGGTACCAGTGGACGCTAACATGAGTCACTGATTACGAGTTTAATAATTAGCAAATGAGATCTCCTTAATGCAGTTCAGCACAACAACAAGTTTTCTAATGGTCATTACATTAATAGACAGAAGCAGCGGTACTGCAGTTGTATTTTGATCATATGACACAGCGCTGGTTTAAGTGAAATCAGTGGCAGCACTGATCCCTCTCAAATCTCACAGCTGTTAAAGCAGACCATTTAAAAGTGTCTCATTCATGCTCTCAACCCTGATTCAGATTTTTTTTTTACAGAGAGATCAGTACTGGGAACCTTAGACTTGTACTCATATTAACTGATTTTCATTCACACTACCAGCAGCCCAACCAAACAGTCTATTGATACAAATACTAGCTGGTGCTTTTCATGGTTGCTTGGTTTCCCCATTTCTTGGCTAAGAAAAGCGCCGCCTGCAGCTAGAAATTTGGATGAAACCAATCATTTGAATAAGCATTCGGTCCCCAAACAATACTGCAATATGTTTCAAATACCTGCAGTGTCACTGGCACAAAGAGCAAAGTAATCAACAAATTCAAAAAATCGCTTTCTGAAAGAAGCGCAGGACCACAGACATAAGGATGGTTGCCTTTAGTGGTGCAGTCACAATTAGTTTAGGCTTGATTTGACATTGATACTTACTTGTTTTTCTTATGTTTACGTTTATTTAGGATAAATCAGATTATAGAGTCAGATTATAACATATTTATCATTGTTTCAGAGTATTAGCAGTATGCAGTAATACTGTATATTACTCTCAAAAGTCAAAACTGTAAAAAATGTTGTTTCCTCAATAAATTATTATATCTGGCCCCAAATTCAGCATGAGATATATTCAATGTGCATATAAGACTTTGGATGTGTTGTGTTCACATCAGGTTTGTGATTCAATTAAAGTTACAATTACCCAGAGTGCTGTTCTCTACTTTGCTACATAACACGTTTAGGAGTAACTTCCTCCGAAGTGTGTTGTGATTTCCAGCTGAGCAGGTCATAGCTCAGTCTTGATCCTGTGCATCAGATCTCTCTGGTCCACCATGTCTGTCTGATTGTTCCAGCGGTGGTACGCCAGCAGGGCGATGTTCTTGGCCGCCACTGAGCTCATCTCCATGGCAGTGCCGGCCAACTCGATGCCGTTGAGGTAGTAGAGATTGGGATGGAGCTCCACAGGTGGCAGTCCCTGGCTGCTGCCGTAACAAGGGCAGGCCTGCCACTCGGTCACCTGCACTGAGTAGTACGACCTAAGATTAAAAGGAGAAAGTTGTTATCATCAGACAAAACAACAACAGCTTTTAGGGAAATATGATTGGGCACTTTTCATAATTTTCTGGACCAAATTATTAATTGAAAGGATAATAGTCAAATGATGCACTAATAAAAAAAATAGATAGTTGAAATCCTAGTCAGTTAGCATGATTACTTTTCCAGGAAGGACGGGGCTGACCTGAAGAGTGTTTTGAGCTGAGCCTTGTCCAGAGGTTGTGGTGAGAAGACTTTATAGACTCCAGCCTCTTGTGGCTGCTTACGCCGGAAGCCCGAGGAGATGTTGACGGGACAAATGCTGGCCACACTGTTGAAAAACACATCAGGCGTCTGCGTTGTCAAGATGCTGGCGAAGGGGAATAGGCGGGGGTCCGGGAAACCAAAGAAGGAGGTGTTGAGGTAACCATGAACAATGGTTGCTACGGTGCTGTGGTAGCTGCCTTGGAGCTGGTCAAAAGGAGGGGTGAAACCTTGGAACTGGACTCCGGACATGACACTGGCCTGGAGCGGAGTGGCCAACACTACAATGTCATACAGCTCTGATGCCGTGCCTGCTGCCGAGGTGAAGCTCAGATGGTACTGAGGCGCCTCACCTGTGGGGAAAATACACTTAATCAATGTCACCACCCAACTACATGATTCAGATACAAGCCCATCTACATCAGTCCACTAGCATCTACTGGCAGACATAATCCAGAAACATCCGGCACATTTCTCATGTTCAAAGATGTACGTGTTGACACACTGGAATGACAAATATGCATTTATATGACAGGACAGAAAGCTAAAGACAAAATCTGTTTCATACTCAAGTACACATGACAGTTTGTAAACGATGATGTGAGCATTAGAAGTTCTTTCAAGAAGATACATATCAATCATTGAAGAATTTGAAACATAATGGTTTAACATACATAAACCATAATTTGACTGTTGTAACTCACACAGATGCTGGATTCAAGGAGAGAATCCACTAGGGGTGACCCTGAATAGTCAACTTTTAGATTATTTGATCAAAGGAGCCCGATTCGACTGCCAATCTCACGGTTGAATAGTCACAATCAGGTATTCAGGTACTATAAACGTCTAATATTATGGCTTAATTATGCCGAACTCAGTGGTGCTGCTTTTTGATTTTTAGCACTACCTCCACCTGTGATAGGCACAACCCCAGTTACCCCTAACTCTACCTGTCAGTTAGATTCAAACAGGGAGTAAGATTCAGGGCCAATCAGAGTAGAGTGTATTATTGTTAACAGTTCATGAGGTACACAACTTAAAAAATCCTTATTGAAATTCATTGTTAGCGGTTCATGTTGCAATTAAGCTAACATCAGGGTTAACGTACCTGAGTAGACCGGGGAGATGGAGTTGACTTGTGCTTGCAGCAGGTTAGCGTTGGCCATCTTCAGCAGGCCAGAACACACAAGCTTGTTGCCTCCTTCCACCGCCCACAGGTTGTTTTGGGCACCAGCTAGAGACACAGCGCCTTTGACACACACGCGCGCACACGCACACACACACACACACACACACACACACACACACACACACACACACACACACACACACACACACACACACACACACACACACACACACACACACACACACACACACACACACACACACACACACACACACACACACACACACACACACACACACACACACACACACACACACACACACACACACACACACACACACACACACACACACACACACACACACACACACACACACACACACTTAATCACAACAGACAGTGCCAAGTGCTATAAACCAATTATCAGCTACCCACACACTTTTCTATTCCCTCGCTCCCGCAGGCCACCCCCTCCTCTCACCTTGCTTTCTTCTCTTCTCCTCTCGACTCCCCACTCCCCACTCCCCCCTTCATCCTCTCCTGGTTCTCATTTCTTCTCCTTTCCTCTCTCCCAACTTTCATCAGCAGAAACGTAGATGTTCGGCTCATAAACAGCCCTAAATTCAAGGTCACAGCCTCCCTCTTCCCTCTCTCCTCCCTACTCTTGGCCCCCGCGCTCCCTCTTCCTCTACGTCTCATTCCTTCACACTCATCTGACCTACAAAGGCAGGTATGCTGACGTTCTGTCCATAGTTGACCCTCATGACGGGCGCGATGACCTCGTCAATAAAGCGCTGCGACACACCCAGCTCCAGCAGCGAATCAGAGAGCGGCCTCCGGGTCATGTTGATGAAGCCACTCCCCCCAAGAGAGTCCAGCAGTTCCTCCACCGAGCTGAAGGCGTAGCCATGCGCCTGGTACTTGTAGATCCTATATTAAACATGTGCACACGCACGCACACACGAAAACACAGACACACACACACACACACACACACAAATTGGTCATAATTAATTATAGAATCAAAAACTAAATCATTTCACAAATTTATAACACACATAGACATTCATGATTATCAATGCATAACAGAAAAGACAGACGGACAAACGGATGCGTCATTGTTAGAGAGAAGGCAACAAAGACAAAGCAAGGTCAGTGAACGGTGACAGTGGAGGGGTAAAATGCAAATCTGAGACCGAACGGCTGCAAAAGATTTGATGTGTTTTGTGGTGTGTAACAGCCACATGTGTGGTCGTGCACCACGTGGTATCTGAAACAGGACTGGTGGATTGAAGACGTTAGTTCTGTTGTTTTATGCTGTTTTATTCTTTTACTATTGGAGGATAAAGAGACAGTTTAATGTTCAGGCAGATGGTTGTCAGGTGGTTTAAACAGATCTCATGCTTGGAAAGTCTTTGACACAGGGGCATAAAGTCAGCTGAACTACAGCTACACCCTGTCGAGTACCCAGCATGCCAAGCATCTGCCGTGACACTAAACAGCAAACAGGGACGGCATTCTATTTTTCTGGCTTACCTCATGAATTTCTCCATAATTTCCTCCACCCACATCTGCAGGCGTATGAAGCTTATGCCGTAACGCCACCACAGCCGGAACAGGTCCAGAAGGTACCAGTCCGTCTCCTCCAGAATCACGTCCTCTCCGTTAAATACCGCCATTTTACCCGCCATGCTGCGACGATACTTTAAACCTTGAGGGGAGGAAACAGGCCAAAACAAAGGACAAAAAACACACAGAAACAAATTTAGTATTAAGGATGTTAAATGAATTTGTCTCTAACAGTGGTCACCTGTCAATTTTTACGGTAGGAATCAAAGTAACAATGAAGAGATCCCTTTCAAGAAAAAATAGAAAACATTTGTACTAAAAATACACCATCACGAAATGGAAACAGTCATGTGGTCTTAACTCAAACTATCGTAATTTCTTGACTGATGACCGCTGGTCCTTCTCAGCTTACTTCTTCTGAAGGCAAAACATTATTCTACTCAAGCTGAAGCTTCATGCTTATTTTTTATATCCTCTCCGGTCTAAAACCAGTTATCTTAGCTTGTGATTCTGGAAAGATGTTTGCAGGTTCCTTTACTGAGAACCTTTCTTTAATATTTTGACTACCTAATATGCATCCATACAAAATGTTCTGTTAAGAATAACTAGGACAGGACTAACCGAGCTGTTTGACAAACTCCTGCATGTGGAGGTTGAGGGAGTGAATGATGGAGCCTCCAGACTCGTAGTCATGGTGATTGACGGTAACGGTGGCAAGGCGACCCCCGACCTCCCCTTTCTCAAACACGTCCACCTGGACCTCAGGGCCAAAGTGCTGCCGCAGGAAATGAGCCGTAGCACTGCCTCCTATCCCTGCCCCGACCACAGCTACAGCCCGGAGCACATACACGACACAAAGTGTAAAATCAGATTGAGTTAAATGTGTTATACAACTAATAACCACAAATCATATTATTAATATTATTGTATGAGATCTGGGTTTTCATAGACAAGGTCTCAATACAAATCGTAACATGTGTGTGTCTTAAAACGAAAAAGAAATACACTGATTACAACCCCTATTATTTACTATCTATGATTACAACTTAACAGTTACATGATATAATAATTATGATATCAGACAGTATCGGCCAATACCGAATAATATTAAGTCTCCTCTTTCAAGCAAATACTGAATACTATCAATGGATAAATGAGGAAACACTGTTAAACCTTGTCAAGTCAACAAAAAAATTTAAATTTAGAACACCACATCCAACTTAGCTTACAGAACATTAGATCCCTGCAGGTACAGCTAAATAACCAACACGAATAAATGCATAGTCTTATATTTAATTGACTCCTTCATGCATGAATTACAAAACACTTTGTACCATGAAATCACACATTTTAAATAGAGTAATTTTGATAATAATAATATAAAATTCACCGTGTTGGCTGATGTGCAAATCAAAACCTATGCATATACAAGTAAGACGCTTTTAATCAGCCCCATATCACAAATAGCAATTTGCCCCACTGTGCATGAAAGGGTTAAATGTCAGCTCATTGAGGCACAATATCCAGGATTTAGCAAATTAACACACAGACTACTAGCTTCTATCCCTCCGAACCCGGTAAAAAATTGGCTTAATTCAGCGACTTTTAAACGCTTCCCTTGCCTATTTTAGCAGGCGGGGCTCCGTCGACATGAGGGGATGCTGGGTCTCCTAAAGCCGACCAGGCTGACAGCAGGACGGCGAGCAGCGGGAGAAGAGAGGCACCCATGGCGGCAACAGAGCAGAGGCCACCGGTAGGGGAGGAGGCGACAGTTAACACATCAGGTCCACGTTACCTTCCCGCTTTCTCTCTCATTAACACGGACTGGTTGTACGTGACGAGGCGGTTTACATATCGGTTAACTATGTCGCTGTAAATTGATAAGTATTGAGGCGTTTTAACAAAGAGGTTTGGGATGCTGCTGCAGTAAAGATGGCTCGTTAACGGTCATCGTGATGCGGATCAATTCACCAATCAACGGTCTACGTCCGGCAACATCACGTGGTCTCAAAGACTGGCCCGTTTTGACCAATCACAGCCGCCTAGCAGTTCGGCGGCCCATGACTGGCTCTACGTACTTTACGTAAAATTTCAGATGAGCTAATTCAAGACATGATACAGCACAATAGTATCGTTTCAACAAAACCAAATGGGGAAAAAAAGTAAGGGTTTATTTTCTCTGTATAACTTCCCAATAGATCAGAGCTTTCTCCACTCAGGGTTCCTACAGCTTAAGGCAAACTAGATTTTAGACATTTTAATGCTACTCAAATTAAATTACCAATTTAAAATAATCAAAACTGTAGCGAAATACCATTGTACCTTCAGATAAAGAAAATTTTAACAAAACACAAGTTCTTGATCCAGAGAAAATGTAAGAACATCTACATCAAATGTTGAAAATATTTTTTTATTTGGTACATTTTATTTCAGATCATTCAAAATACACAACTAAAAAGCCCAATACAATAGTGTCACAGTAACTGTTGCAATGTGACCATATCAGATCATGCCATGCTAAATTGCTTGATTTTTTAATATTTGTAAATTATATTAAAACATGAATAAATTACCAATTAATTTGTTTCTTTTAAATCGAAATTCAGAAAACTTGCTTGAAAAAACAATGTCGTTTGAAAGAGTGATTTAAGACATTTTAATGGCAATTAAGGCCTTATTCTTAGTTTAACTTATTCAATGCCTTTTAAGGCCCTGTCGGAACCCTGTCCATTGATATTTAAATAAGAGCATAAAAGGAATAGGATATGAAAATATAGGCAGGGGGGAAAAAATCGACAGGACGACATATTAAAAAACAATGGAAGTTGCTTTTATTTCTTTCAACAGAGAAACTGCTGCGACATTGGAGTAAACCACTGAGCATAAACTAACATTCACACTGAGCCGCTGAAACAATGACTGGCACAGTGGAGCAGTAAGGCTTAAGGACGCCTCAGACACGTGCACAGTGCACACTCATCCACACACACACACACACACACACACACACACACACACACACACACACACACACACACTCAAGTTCATTTACATCAGCTATCTTACACCTCTGTGGCTGCTCTGGTAGCAGCCTTATCACTATCCCTCTCCCTCTTAAGTGGTCAGTCAGAGGGACACCTTGAGATGGGGTAAACTCTGTTCCCTGCTGTTGCCTTGAACACAGGGATGTTTCAGGGCTAAGAGGCGACATAACACAGAGACTTTAACCGTTCGTCTCTATGGTATATCTCTAAGCAACAGGACTGCCCAGTCATAACACTGTGAGGCGTGCATTGGGCCTGGAGGGCGGGGATCAGGGTTTTTGTTGGGTTGGGAGGTCATGCTCTGGCCAGAGGGAGGGCTAGGATGATGATGAGATTGGTCACTTGGTAGAGCGTCTGGTGGGCTCTGAGGCGGTGGGGGGAGGCGGGGGGCCACGGCGGTCTAGGTCTTCTATGTAGAACATAATGAGCTTCCTGCGCTCCTCAGGGACACACTCCAGAACCAGGTACCGCTTGTCATTCTGCAGTATCTTCTCCACATCCTTCAGATGCTGCTCTGACTCCTGGATCAACTTTCTTGACCTGGGGGAAGGGATGATGTGAATAGGCACTCAGACGCAGGATGGTAGCAGTGTGAATCCTTTGAGACATTTCATATATTTTGACTGTTTAGAGAAAGGTGCACTTATTGTGAAAAATGCACTTTTACATGGTTTTCCAAAATTAATATGGGTCCCCCAGGCCAGGTGTGACCAGAGAATCCCAAAGTATGAGGGAAAAAAACAACCCTCTCTTTTTCTCCACATCCAGCTTTCTGAGAACCTGTATTTAAAAGCCCCAGTCAGATTTCTTCCCCCTTATGACATCATAGGAGAATAATCTGTAATATTTCTGGGCTGCGATTGTATCAGGTTGCCGGATAAAAACATATATGTGGTGTTTTTAATTGCTATTAGCTTTTTTTAAAAAATATGCTTCTCTAGTATGTAAGATTGAGTGTTCAGACCTGTATGTGATGAACTTTGTCTCCTTTAGCAGGGTTCTGAAGTCAGCTTTGGCTGTGATGTACTTGTCTTTGATGTAGTCTTCGAACTCCCGCTGTCTTTTCTACAAACACATCAGACACAGCAAATCAGGGAAGAGGGACATGCATTTGACATCAAAGTGTTACCGCCCTAATTCAACCCTCAACAATAACACCGGTAAGACAGAGATAAACACCATTAAGACAGAGCTAAAAATATCAACCACACAATAACGTGCAGCTGTTTTAAGGTTCAGACCCGTTTATGCTTCAAATGAGATGTTGATAAAGGAGAGTGACTGTATTGAGCAGGACTTTGATTAAATTACAGTAAGGTTATATAACATGGCCAAGTTCAACCTAACAGAATTTTTTATTATCAATCATGCTTGAGATTCTTGCAACAAAACTACAGTACGACATAACTAGATTTACAAAACTCAAATAAATTATTGTCAGAAAGTGTCTGTAATCTTTTATAGCCTCAATATTATACAAGCACAAGGACATAGGCAGCTAGTAAACCAACAACAAGCCTTACTCTGTCACTGGAGGAGAACTTGATACAGCGAGGGTCCTCCTTGATAATCTTCTTCACCTCCTTCCATGTAGTCGTAAGAGTGATCTGCAATCAGGGACCAAGTTGATGCAGGTCGATCAGAATAATTAATAAAAAAACACATTAAAATGTATTATTTCTGGTTTTATTTTTCCTTCTAGCCACGCTGGTTATTACAAATAATAAAAAAGGAAATAAAGACCAAATATTTACTTTATTACAGATGCCTTTTTTCACTTCTCACCATGCTGGTCTCATCCAGTAGCTGCCTGAAATGTTCTTTCTTCTTCTTGGCGAGGGCTTCGACGTGGTCATTGAACAGCTTCTCCTTCTCCTCTCTCTCCAGCAGTGACGCCGACTCCCAGCGATGGTCCTTCCGCAGGTTACGGCGTGTGTCTGACCAAGCTGCATCTGAAGACCGTACCTGAGGAATGAATGAATCAAAAAAAGATATTAGAAAAAAATGAAATGCAGAGGAAATGTAAATGTGATTTAAAGCTATAGTGTGTAACTTTTGAATACGAATGAATGTCAGTTCGATTCAAGCCATTGCCAAACAAGTTGACACAAAGTTGATTAAGCTATCAGCTCCACAAAAATCCCAAGAAGCGCCCAAGAAATGTTTCAGTTGTTGATTCTACTGCTAAGCTAAAACCTGGACGTACAGCAGAAGGTATACAATCCATGTGTGTTCACTGAATGCTTATCTCATGTAGTGGCTTTTAAAGTTTCTGTAGAAGCTCAGAATGGAGATAAAACTATGGCTAAATTAAGATGTTACTTTCCCATTTTTTCTGATTAGATGTTGTGAAAAAGTGACAGACGATAATATGACCTGTTAGTTTGATCACAGTACTGCAAAGTTCCTGAGGAAATAGGAAAGCTGCAGAGCCTCTCACCATGTCAGACATGAGGGCTTTGAAATGCTGGATGGCCTCCTCCCTTTTGTGCTGCTCCCTCTCTCTGTCGATCTCTTTGGTCTGTTCTGATCGGGCCTTCTGCACCTCCCGCTCCCTCTCTCGGAGACTGGCATCGATGCGAGCCTGCCGCTCCAGCTCTCGCTCCTTATCGATGTCCACACTCTATGGAAGATGACACAAATGGTCACTTTCGGTTTCACACAGCGACGATGCCGACTTTGCTTTGCTGCCTAGCAAGGGCTGTAAATCAGTGTTAGCAACAACTGGCCTGGAATGAATCTATAATGCCTTATCCAGTGTAAATGAATCAATCTAAAGAACCAAACACATTAACACACACATCACACACTCTTGGTTTATGTATACTGGGGATGTGGATTTGTAATGTGTAGTCATGTAATATCAGGCTTCCCACATTGTTTTTAATATCAAATTTAAGGGACCAACCAACATAGTTTGAGACATGAATCAAGGCTTGTTATGAAACTAGGGTGCAAAAATGGCGAGAAACAGAAAACATATACATTTGCAGTTGAAACTACTGTAAAAATAAACAATATGTTATCTAGTCCTTAAATATAATAAAGTGCAGCTTATTTGTCTGCTTACATTTCAGAGATACTTAAAAAGTAAATATAAGGGGTAAAAAAATATAAATTACGTGCGTGTCCAATTATCTATGCAACCTATCTATTACGCGTTGTGTTCTGTCCACAATTCATACCTACAGGTACAGTAAGTAAAAAGCAAAGTTCACTTCATCTGTACAATATCTGTCCACATCTGATATCACTAGCCCATACTGCAGTCATCATCTTCCATACAGACATCTCCTACCTTAGATTGTTTTTCCATGTAGTGTTTGAAAAGCTCTTCCCTGAGTGCGGAGCTATCCACAGCTTTGTATCGTGGGTCAGTTTCTAGCCTCTCTTTCAATTTGCTCCACCGCTGGCTTCCCTCTAGGTGCTGCTCAGTCAGGAGATCAAAGAAATCTGTCTTCACCTGAAAGCAAAACACATGGACACCAGAAAAACATGTTGAGCAGGGGAGCAGGACCGTGCAGATGGTGGGACCTCACTTCTGCAGAGGCCTCGGTTAATGGTCAATCGACCTCTTTAACCTCAAAAGAGAGACAAAGATGGAATAAATTGTGAGTGATACCTTCTCTCCTCTGGACTTGGAATCCTCTTTCTCTCTCTTTCTCATAGCGACAATGAATTCCATGAAGATTGCCTCCCTGTCCTTCATCTTCTCTATTGTCTTGAATCGCGGGTCTCGGCCGTTCTTTACAGCAAATTCGCTAAACGTTGTTCTGTTAAAAAGAACGAAAAGACAACACTGCCATTTCAGTTTTTTTTTTTTACAAAGAAAAGTGGACAGTTACAAAAAACTTGTGAAATTATCTCTTCACCACAACAAGAATGAACACAATCTTATGTTGAATACTAATAATATATATCATAATTGTAAACAAAGTAAAATGACTACTGGTGAGATAATAATTTTGAGAGAATAGAAAAAATAACCGATACATTTCAGAAACTATAGTTTTTTTGTAGGCTGGCTATTTATTCCCATCAGTCTGTCTTTAACACTCAAACCATCCCTGAACGTTTACCTTGGTGAAAGCTTTGCGTCCTCCATCATCCTCTTGAACTCGTCTTTGGCCTGCATCAGCTTGCCCTTCTTCTCCTTCCTCTCCTCCTCTGCTCGAGTCTTCACATACTGATCGAACACCTAAAGTGGACACAATCCCAGAACTGTAACTGAAGGTTTTTAAGAAATGGCCAGAATGTTGCCCAATACTGCGAAGAATTAGAGGCAGTGAGGGAAAAGAGAGAGACACCGAACCTGTTTCCTCTCTTTTGGGTTGAGCAGAAGGTAACGGGGGTCGAACACAATCTTATGAAGTTCTTTGTCCCAGGTTGAGAATGCAGACACCTACATACAAGACAAGCAACACTGGCATTAGACAGACAGCTACATTTAACTTTACACAAAACGCACATTATTATGATTATCTGTTCAAAATGTGTTCTAACTTGAGCATGTAAATATGTGTTACCCCTCTCTCCAGCAGCATCTCCCTGAACTGTGTCATGCGGGCGTCTAGGGGCACTACAGCTCGTTCTCTGGCAGCTCTCAGCTCGGCCTCCATCGCTGCTTCCTTCTCTGTGTCTGCCTCCTTCACATCCTCCTTCCTGTGAGGGGAAGCCACAAAGGTCACGAGAGAGAGAAAGGCACAAGCCGAGTTAAGGAAGATTGACACCTTAAAACACTGCAGCACTGAAATAAAGACAGGAGACATGTTTTACTCACTTCCTCTTCTTGGCCTTGGTTGGCTCCTCATCCTGATTCTCTTCAGTAGCTATCGCCAATTCTGGCTCCTCCTTATTGACACCTGTGTGTGAACACACGGAGACAACATAAAGACAACATACACTGGAGTTTCACAGTGTCTATGAGTGGCAGCAGCACTCGAGCAGCTGCATTTCTCTGGCTACACGTTGTGACCATTCGAACATGAAGTTGTTTGAAAAAGCTATCAATACTACTTAACAAGAAATTAGCTCAATTCACAATTATGTTTTCAATGACATAATGACTGGATGCACGTGAACAAGCGTTGGTCCACACCTGTCTTCTTGCTGTCCTCCAGGCCTCTCTTGTGTGGCGGCTCCTGGATGTGTTTGTCAACATCAGACCGACCGACCAGCTCCTCGGGCCGGTCCCACATGGAGAGCCGTGTCGTCGGGTTGTAGAAGAAGACACGTTCATCACCTGTCCATACCACACACCTGATAGAAATTGATAAGACACGCACATATTAAAAGGGAAAAACAGAAATGCACTCGGTTTATTGCGTATTGAGTGGAGAGCTATGATGTGGCTATGAGAGCTATGATGTGGTGTTTGTGTGTTTACCATGGCGTGCCAGGGATAGGGTTGGTGGATACAGGCCTGGCTTTCTGAGCTGCTTTTTCCTCCTCCGTCATCTCTTCTTCTTTGGGCTCCTTTGTAAAGAAATAGATAATAGAAAATTTCAATTACAATGAAATTCACACTGTTAAATGGTCTATTTGTTTTGTGATTTGCAAATATTTGTCTTGCATTACATATCTATAAACGACATAGTAAGTATAATATATATTCTGCAGGGTAGTAGTAGTATTTCATGCATTCTGATATTTAAATCATATTAAAATAATGTAAAATCTATTACAAAAAATGCTTGTACAATACTGTACTTGATGGTCATATAGACACATTTATTCTTCTCGTACCTCCTTCTCATTATTAGTGTTTTCCATTTTGTTCTCCTCATCCTCCATCTCCATCGCCTCAGCTTCCTCCTGGGCCAGACGCTCCTTTACTTTTTCCGCTTCTTTTTCTGAAGACAGGGAGGAGAAAAGGTCACACATACACACAGACTGGGAGGTTACTAAAGGAGTTGAAGTTCAACAAATGCAGCAGTTTGTCATTAATTCTGCCAGGCTTTGATATAGCCCTTCTATAAAAAGGTTGGGCTTCAATCTGCTAATTATCAGTCAGACCTGCAGAGTGAGACAGATTTATTTCAGGACACCTAATGTGGGATCCTTGTGTGTTTGTTTTCACATCTTGTCAGACAAACCACAGTGTTGTTCGCAATGGAAAATGTGAGTCTCAAAGTTTTTGAGACTGGTGCTTAAGTCTAGAGGAGGATCATCTCCCCGTGGCGGACCTGATAAAGAGTGTTTGCCCACCTTTCTCCAACACAGCCAGGGGTTTCTCCCAGGTGGACTCCAGTGTTCGGTTGTTGTAGTAGTATGTTTTCCCATCAGCTGTTTTGTACTCTGACCACTCGGGGAGGTGCAATGAGCCGACCATGGAGGCAGGAGCTGAGAGAGCCAGCTGGGGGTGCATCATGGAAACTAAAGGCGGGCCCATGCCAGGAAGCATGCCTGTCAAGATTTAGAGAGGAAAGAGACAAACCGCGATTAGCCCAGAGTCCTCTTTTTTCATTTGAGCCACTTAGTCGTTGCAGTGAACTATGCATTAGTTAATACATCAATTTCCCAGGTTGCCCACTTGTGATCAAAAACATGTATTAGCAAAACCAAAATGAGAAAGAGAACTTCATAAGAAGAACTTAAAAAGGGCAGTATGCATTTGCCTGGTCATTTAGAGGAGCAGATTATTAATTGGATGAGTGGATTAAAAAAAGAATATTGCAATTTTGTGGAAGAAGCTGCTCAAGTCTTAAAAGGTACTTTCAAGAAACATGACTAACAGAACACAAAGAAAAACCAAAGCACACATATACACATGCCACAAAAAATACAACGACATGACAACAACATATAGCCCTGACTGGTATACTACTGAATTCCTACCAGTCATTATGGGAACTGTATACGCACTCCTCAAAAATGTCTAAACCTAACAATCAACGACTTAAAAAAACAGACTATCGAGTGTCAACTTTACCAAAGCTAAACGATTAAGTCTTACAATGAACAAGTTCATGAGGACAAAACGCAAACAAAAGCCTTAGTGAAAACTAAAAACTTTTCCCCCAGAGAATATATTTGTTTCCTATCTATTTTAAACTATTGTAAACTTGACTATGAAGTAGCTATATGCTGCTGATAAAATGTTGTATATCTTGTTGACTAAGTACAGTAAAAATTAACTGGAAGCGACGGAACTAAATTGTAAACTGTTAAGAATAACGTAGGGTGAATAGCAATCGAAAATGTATGAACGTATTTCACTCCTGTACACGTGATGGATCACAGCATTCAGCACCATGTTTGAGGTTTCCATACATTTCATGTGACTAATGTAAACCATCATTCACTAGCATGCCATCAACTGTGGATCTGAAAGGCAGAAGGGCGGGTGGGTGTTTACCGTTGGCGCTGTGGCCTGCCTTTACACATGGTGCACCTACTATCTGCATCATTGCTACACCTGCAAGAACAACAGACAAGCATGCATCTGGTTGAACACAGCAGGACACTAGACAACTACTACAGTGTGTAAACGCTTTTGTGTGTGCTTGTGTGTGTGGCCCCACTCGGAAAAACACACCCACATTTGGATTGTGCATCTCTTTTATGCTGACATTTTTATACCTTTAATGAATTTATAGATGTTAAGAATGAGCAAAGTGTACATTTATATGGAGATCATTACTAAATGATCAATTTAAAAAGAAAGAAAAGGGCACATCTGAAAGAGTGAATGCATAATGTTGGAACACCACAAATCTCAAGGTCAGTCAGGAAGCTCTCACTCTGATATTTATCGATTGAATAACCATCATCCCTAATCTAATCCTGAGCCCCGTCTAACACTTTGTCCACAAAGAAAGGAAGAAACTGAGAAAATGAACTACACTACCTCAATCAAATGATGTCAAACTGAAGGACAGAGGGAAGAAGGAATCAAAGAAGACAAATAACAGAAGAAAACAGAAAAGACTTTGAAGAGAACCAACAGGAGCATTTGCATCAGGCTACATTGAAATTCAAGCTACTCAAGACTTGTTCTTGTGCGATCCTTAAAGATCTCCTATTATACTACTTTTCTGGTCTTAATTTCTCATTAATGACTCCTATAGAGCAACCTGACACGAATCACAGCACAAAAAACCATGTAGATTTTCGGGAAGCTCTTCCTCTCATCTGGGTGCATTCAGCATTCCCTGTCAACACTAGGCTTCGTCCTTCTCCGCCCCCCTCCTGCAAACCCCACTCCGTTGTGATTGGTTACCTCCAGAACACTTTAGGCAGGTGGGGGCATGGCCAGAGCGTGCCTGAGCACGTTGCAGCATTACCATACATGGAAAACTCCGGATTCTCTACGTAACGAATCCCGGAAATTTGAACAAGTGAATCGCGACCGGCTGTCCTAGTGTTTAGCGCTCTGCACAGCCACCCCAGACGGTCAGCAGGGAATACGTCTGAATGCATGCAAGTCATTACTTGACACTTTAGTATGGTTAAACATGACTATAAATCATTATAACAACATTATAGGTCATAAAAGTTGAAAAAGCATCATAGGTCCTCTTTAAACATAAAGTTGCCTGACAGATCTGTGAAATTATCTCGGACCAGGATATGTCTAGTAGGAAGTCTGGTCGAGACACTTGTATATGTATTACCTAGGAGTGAGTGTCCCTTTGCCACAAAATAATCCATCCCGTCTAAAATTTGCACCCACAATGCATAGTTTCCACAGACACTGTAAACCTAACTAGCAAAAAATCTACACAGCCATCCTTAAAACTGGTTAACCTGCAGCTTCTGCTGGATTTTCTTGGGCCGGAGAGTGAGGCTAAAAGCTAAAAATGAAAAATGTTGAACTATTCCTTTAAGAACTGCCTTGCCATTGACTTCTTCTGTTATTGTTGTGCATATGACAATTACATCTCTTGAATCTTTTCTGTCCAGTGGAAAACCCATAATAGCAACTAAAAAACTGGGCTTAAAGGTTTGTCAACTCAACCAGCAACATGGGCAGCAAATCCACCATCATACAGCACTGCTCTCTTGTGCTATATAGACACACACAAGGGTTTGTAACATAGTGATAGCAGCTGGATATTGTGGCTTGTTATGTTCTTGATTTGGTTTGAAGTGCTTACCTGGTAGAGGGATGTGCATGCCTGGCAAAGGCACCCTGAAAGGCGGCACCATGACAGGGGGGAAGGCAGACATGGTTGCGGTGGACTGTGCCACACTGTGAGACAGCGCTGCAGGCAGCAGAGGCATGGTCTGCATCGTCGTTACAGGTGATGGCATCGTGGATACAGTTACTACAGTGACTGGAGACAGACCAACAGTTGTGGTCACCGTGGATACAGGGTTTAGGTCGGCTACAACTGTTGCTTTTGGAAGGGGAGACAGAGATAAGAGTATTTTTAGTTCGGTGTGCGTTTACATACAGTGTGTATGCTTGATTTAAGAGTGTGTACTTACCTGCAATGGAAACAGGGGGGGAGAGGGTGGAGTCCGGACTTGAGGTGAGTGTGTGGGACTGGGTTGTGGAGAGGGCCTGACTAGGGGAGGCTGATGGGGCCGTGCTGGCTGTAGTGTTGACACTACTTGAGCTGGCAGATGAAGTCACTCCAATATTCACATTCGTCCCCCCAGCCCCGGCCCCTGCTACAAGTAGAGGGTTGAGTTCAGACTGCTGGATGATCTTCACACCATCCGGCTTGCTCCACGATGACTCTCTGGTTCTGGCGTTGTAGTAATATGCCTGGGAACAGGGATAATTGGAAAGACTTCATCCTACAAGGCTGTTTTAAGGGCTACATTTTCCTATTTTTAAATATACTAAGTATAGGGACCCTGTTGTGTGCTTTCATATCATATCTAGCTTACCTTTCCCTCTGGCGTTTTGTTCTCTACCCAGATCTCCTCTGTAGGGTTGAGTGCAGGGGTTCCAGATGCAGGAATGGGGGGCATCCCAGGAGGAAACAGCATCCCCGGAGGAGGCGGCAGATTCCCCATGGGAGGGGGGAGGAAAGGAGGTCTCTGCAGCAAAAGATAAAGACCCAGCATTCAATTTTCAGACTGTAAGGAGTAGGGCTAGGAATATAAATTACCCATCCTCCAAATAAATGTGATTTCATTGGGCACAGAAAAAGTGGCCAGTCAGATAAGCAATCGACTATTTAGTCAGCAGCCAGTGCCCCCTCAAGCCTCTGAATTCCAATTAGGAGGTCTATGCGTCAATATTGTTTTATTCAAGAGAGCATCACACTGCATCCTATAATCAGTTAAGAAGAAAGTGGTAGCCAGAGATATTATAAAGCAGTGTTCACCATAGTCTTCCTTGATTCTGTTTTACGTCTTGTGCTGAGAGACAACACTGCTATCATTCATGCCGGAAATGACTACAGCTTTCTCTGTGGTCAATTTCTTTGCAGACTCTGCCTGCAAGAGGGCAGAAGCACTGATCTACATGAATTCAAACACAAACTGTGGGTCATATCTCTGCTGAAGGTTTTACCCCTTATAAACACCTCTCTCTCTCTCTCTCACACACACACACACACACACACACACACACACACACACACACACACACACACACACACACACACACACACACACACACACACACACACACACACACACACACACACACACACACACACACACACACACACACACACACACACACACACACACACACACACACACACACACACAGAGAGATGGAAGTAACATTAGATTTTTTCTCATGTAAACCGTATCAAAGTGTGTATGTTCGTATGATTGCATTTTCTGTTAATGGGTAAAATGTTAATACGATAAACGCTCCTGGAAACGTAAGTTGCCGAATAACTTATGAACGGCCACCGTAGTTGTCATGTGGCATTTGCGTACATCTGCTCCATACCAATGTTTTCATACCATCGTTGTTGTCACCTATTTGCTGGCACATAAGCAGTACTACAACTTGTGCATTAACAATCATGTCTTGCTAGAAGGCACAAACCATTTTGTCACACTTCTCGCTCGTACTACGCTGGTATACTCAATGTGTGTCGGACCCACATTTGACCTCTTTATAAAAGACAGCCAGTAGGAAAGCCAATATGTTCAAAAACATTCAGTGTAGAACATCCCTGCAGGCAGAGCTAAGATATTTCCATGTAATAATAATGAACAGTCACCTGCATATGGGGGGGTCCAATGGGTGGTGGCATGCCTCCTGGTGGGATTGGAGGCATGTTGGGGTCAAAGGGCGGCCGTGCAAATGGTGGTCGCGGCGGGGGTCCCCTCATCATGGCAAAGGGAGGTGGCGGTGGGCGTAGGAGTGGTGGAGGACCTCTTAACACTGGTGTCTGGGCAGTGGCAGGTACAGGACCGCGAAACCGCACTGCCTGCTGCGCCATTCTAGCACAGCAAAATAATATCAAGTTACAATCAGTGTCTGATGGCAGATCACTAAGTAGTTATAAAAAGAAAAAAAGTGGTTAGTCATAAAATCAGAGTTCATTGTAATATGAGGCTACACTGGAGGCGTCTCTTTCGACTCAATTTAGAAATGGGTGAGACGTTTCCACTGAGTGCCTTTCGGTGCAGTGCATTATGTAGCTCTGAGGTCTTCGTTATTCCACATGTTTAAATGTTGCATTCGTCAGGTAAGAATCTATATAACTATCAAGGCTTACATAAAACCAGTAGGGTCAGGGTTCCTACAGCTTAAGGAAAGTTAGATTTAAGACTTTTTAAGACTATTTGAATGCAACTGGGAATAACATTATAAGGACAATTTTGCATTAACCAAAACTGTAGAGAAAAACTTCATCAATTACTTTGGGTTAGTAACAAATAAAAGCATTACTTCTATGGTACAGACGGGAATCAAATCATGCTGCTGATCTGTGTAATGTTAGCTATCTAAAAAATAGATGCTACCATCTATTTTGAGTTTTTAATTTGCAACGCGGAAAAAAAGATTGATACAATCCTAAATCCCCTGTCACAGCATTTTCAAGTCTCTGAAATATAGATTTAAGAATTTTTTATATCAATAAAGGATTTATTTATAGATGAATGAAATCATTGCCATAATCAGGCTCTGCAGGAACGCTGTGGGTGTAGCATAGCTAAACTGTCCGGGTATCCAACATCAACATTAGTACACAGACAGTATGGTGAAGGTATGAGTTGTGTCTGGACACACACACTCGGGGCCTGATGATGCGTGCGTCCCGGTGAAAGAGGAAAACATCTGTCTGTGTTTACCGCGTGCCACGCGCGGAGGGCAGGGACGAGACGCTCGGCGACACTGGCTAGTTAGCCACAAGCTAGTTAGCTGGCTTGGCTACATCCTCAAGTAAAACGACTGTTTACCGGCGCGGCCCCTTGCCCAAACACATCGCTGACCAACTCCGTGAAAAATCTCGGCTCGTGTATTACAGTGCACTCTTTCGCTATTCATTGTAAAGCCTTATTTGCTGTTATCTGACCTGTTGTCGCTGAACCCGATAGCCTCGCTCTCCGCCTGGTCCGCCATTACAGGAAAATGTAACAATTCGCTTCCTGGAAACGCCCCTAAATGTTCTCAGCATTGCACATTGGCTGAACGTTGACGTCAATCATATCGCAGCCCTAGCTCTGATTGGATGAGGATGTTCTTACAGAGGTTTGACCGTTAGACCAATCATTCATTGGTCCGACTGAGTCCCGTTTTCTTGTGATTTCTTTGTTCAGTCAGTGTGCAGGGTGCTGTTGACAAGTTGGACTCTAATCACCACCACGTTTTTATAAGCAATAGATCCTTAAAAAGTCTTAAAATGACATTGAATAAGTTCATCTACCAATTAAAAAAAAAAAGTTAAGACTTGGTTCACTTTCTAGCTCTTTTTCTGTGTGAAGATACTTTTTTCAACTGTCAAGAATACAACATTAAAGCTTAATGCAAAAGCACCATTTAGCTAAAAATGTACATCTCAGACTAAGGCTCTTCTCTGTTCTGGCTCCACAGTGTGACGGGTAAACACCCCACTGAAGTCAAGACAGAGTCACTGCCCAACTTCTGCTGCAGGTAGACTAAATCCGGACACTTCATTACTTCCATCTCTTTTTGAAGGTGAATCTTGTTCAAATGCGTTTCTTCACAGACCCTTACATGGATAAAGGCTGCCACTGTAGGCTATAATGAAATGTTTCTTGATCTGTCACAGAACAGATTATTTATTTGACCATAGAATCTAATGTAGATCCTGCTGAATTTGTCGCCAGTGTTGCCTTGTGTGTGCGCTGAACGTTTCCTAGAGTAATCCAACGACATCTACATCATCTTCACATTTGCTCTCTTCTTTGTTGTCAGCCGAAAGCCGCAGACTGGTGAGAATATCAGGCAGTTCAAGACTCCTTGATGTTGTGGTAGAGTCAATAACGTCAGTTTGATGATGCTCCTGCTGCGTGATTTCACTGGTGAGGGTCTCGTACCCCTGCAGGTGAGTGTAGTAGTAATTCCTCCCTCCCTCCATGGAACAGCTGACATCTGGGCTTCTGTAGCAAATCCTGATACAACCACACAAAAATTAAATTAGAACTGAATGCATTTAAGCATAATGACAATAGTAAAAATGGAAATAAAACAAACTTATATATAGTATCAATCCTCAGAACCAATCCATTGTATATGGAAAGAGCATCAAAGCAAATGGACCGGCTCTTACAAGTCGGCTAGCTGAAATATTTCACTGACCTTGAACGGTGGATCTGGACTCTGGAGTAATAGCCCATTGGTTGATACTGGCAGAAACACGAGTTGGGATAGTAGCCCACTGTGTATTGCATCATGGCGGGATGTGGTTGCATGCTGGGGTCCGGCAACTGAGGCTGAGCTGGATGTGTTGTCGCCTCTGAGGCAGAGCAGGAGGTGCTCGGTTCATCTCCCGCTCCCCAATAATCTGAGGGCAAACACTCTTTGCTTTTCTTCCTCCGGGGGCGAAACTCATAATCTTTAATTAAATTATGGAACAAAGAAGAGAGAGCCAGGGAAAAGTCAGAGGTTCACCAATCACCATCCATACCAGAACAGAACAGGTTCAAACATATTTGCACACAAGACCAACATTAGATGTTCATTAATCTTATCAGCTGTTGCCATGTATCCGCTTAAAGGTGGAGAACACTTATGTCGAAATCAGTGAATATCTCCTTTCGATCCGCTTCCTGTAGGCTCTGAAAACAGGCATATTAATATGGAGATAGATATGGTGGCCCCCCTTTGTTTACATACACGTTTACAGAGCCTAGGCTATGTTTAATACCAGATTATTTTCAGCGCACACACAGTAAAGTAAAATATCACTAGTGATGTCAGCCACCCCAACAACAGTCTGTTTACCCTGCTGCCTTCAGGGAGACGCTACCGTCTGCTGAGGGCCAACACAGAGAGGATGAGGAGTTTCTTTCCTAAGGCCATCAGACTGTTAAACCAGACTGTCGATGTCACTTAGCCCAACACCAAATCATTATTATAATCTTGCACTTTATATAGTTGAATTACAGCCGGACCGGTACATGAGAATTTCACTACTGATTGCACTGTGCAATTGTGTGTGTGACGAATAAATAAAACTAACAGTGCGGACAGGTAGTGGATCGTGAGGAGACACTGACAAGCATTCTCCAGAATAGCTGATTCCACCTTTAAGTGTCCCTACCAGGAAACCGCTGCTTGTGCATGTGTTTCAGTTTGTCGGCCACTTCAAAGTACGGCCTCTTCTGTTCCTCACTGAGCTTGGACCACTCAGAGCCCAGCTTTACACTGACGTCGATCATGCTGGCTCCATGGCGGGTTGTACGCATGGCATTTCGGTGGATGTGAGACCACACCATAAAGGCATTCATCGGTCTCTTAATGTGTCCATACTTGTCTTGGCTTGACTGCATCTGTATCAAATCTGAGGAAGACATTTGGGGACTGAACATTCTAAATTCTAACACATTTAGAATGAGACAGAAGGTATGCATTAGTAGTCCTACATTATGTATCATTTTAAATAAAGATGCCATTTGAAATATGTCAGCTCAAAAACAAGTTTTGCATCAAAAATAAATATGGATAGACTTGACACCAAGTGAAAACCCTGTAGGCCTAGGCTATTAAAGAGCTGTGGAACATAGAACCCTGGGAACATATGACCCCGTTGACTCCATGGCTATAACCTGCATACCTTCCTCCGTTGGCGGGATGGTAAAGCAGGTGACCGGACTATCACCTCTGTGCCAGGGTGAGGTGAGACTGAGCTGGACTGGTCCTTGGTTCATTGGTTCTCCAATTCCAGCAGCATGAGACGCATCCAGCCTCTCGGTAACCTGGATCGGAACACTTTGTGCACCAGAAGGAGGCCTCTTCTTTGCCCTAATTAGAGTTTCCGACTGGACGTCGCCATCGCCGCTGTTTCTAACCTCCGATGACACACCCTGATTCAGTGGTCGTTTTTTAAACAGGGTCGATATAGGGGGTAGTTTCCCGTTTCCAAAAGTTGCTGCAATTGAGGCCACGTAGTTTTCCCAAGTATTGGACCCATTTCCGGTCCGGTCCAATGGTTGAATCAGATCCGCATCCCCGGTTTGACAGCACTGCAAGGTATGGGTCGCTCGGTCCCGGCCCTTGTCTGAGGTTGGTGGACCCATTTCTTGTTTACGAGTATTTTTTAGGTGGCTGTCCATTGTCACGACTCGGTTATAGGCCTATTCTTTTATCGGAATTGTGATTGGTTGAAACTGTTTCCCAGGCAACAGTGACCGTTAAAAACACTTAACTTTCCAGTAAGGTCAAGAAGATGAGGTAGGGAATAGCCTAACATGTATTTGATTCACTTTTGCTGTCATTTTTACTTGCAAGATTGAACACCAAAGAAGTCAATGTTGATGGGGGTCATCTCTATTTCCTCCTAATCTTTATAACATATAATGAAGGGCTCCTAATGTCTATTAATTGTATTGAGTTTAAAAGGATACTGAAAACAGACCATAAATCATCCAAGTAAATTTTTTAATAACAAAAGATCACCTTGTCTTGGGTTCAAATTCTCAGAATATGGCTATTCTCAGACATGACATCAGTATTCTGATAGATAGCTATACTATGGCCCTGCTCAGGATCAAATGTAATGGAGATATCGATTAAATGAACACAAACTGGCCAATACACTTAGTAAAAAGTAGGAAATTGTTAATGTTATAATTTAATTTAATGTTGAATGAAGTACAGAAAATATAGAGTACACCAAATGAAACAAGCAGTACCAAAAAAAGAAACAAAAACATGATTCCTGTCAACTAAATTATGTTTTTTAGTAGGTCTCCGCCATATGAACATACACTTACAACAAAACTAATAAAATATTAAAACTAATAATGGCTATGGAATCATCCTTCTGAGAGTAACAAAATAAAGATTTGGTCATTTGGAGTGCAGAGCCTCAGAAAATGACAAGAGGCTCTGCTTAGCTGTTTTTGCACATCAAACAGAGAAAACTATACCCATACACAAAGTCCCACACACACACACACACACTCACTCATTATTTTCTCACCCATACATTTCACCCAAACCCTTTAGATTGCACTCAGCTAGCCATACAAATTATTTGTTAAAACAGCTAATGAAAAAAAAAAAAAAGTCTTCCAATGTCACCCTTGCACCAAGAGACCAAGTGAGCTGCCGGGTGAGCAATGTTTACTGGCAAATTACTAGAATTAAAGATACTCTGTTGTTGTTCTGTTATTATTCTGCAATGTGTCATTGCATTAAACATGGAAGAGATATAGAGAAGGTTTAATGTTGAGTGTTGTAGATGGAACGTTTACCACCTTGACCCGCAGCCAGCTTGAAAATACTACATTATTCATGTTCTTCTATCCATAAACAGCATCGGTGCATTGATAACAGCATATCTGAAGTGACACAATGCCGGTCATAAAGAGAATATCATAGTAACCTAACCAGTATCTTTTTGTGAATCTTCTAATCAACTCCTGTCCTCTCCATTGCTTTTTTTCTTTTTCTTTCTAATTTTTTCATTATCTTTGACATGTATTTATCACATTTTTTTCCATCTATTTTTTGATTATTTTGAGTATTTATGTACCTTGTCTCCTTAATTTCTAGAGTTTATTTGTTAACCTGAATATGATTTAATTGTGATTATTGATGGGGGTGGAACTCTGTACAAGCCCATTGGGCTTCGTTCCCTCCTTGCACCATTAATTGTTAATGTGTGCTAAATAAATAAACTAAACTAAACTAATCTGAATAAAATACTGATCGATGCTTTCATCAGGTATACATCGGAATGGAAGAATGAAAAGTAGAGGACAAGCATGGCTTGAAACAGTAACTGTTTATGGGGGCGCCCTTAGCTCAGTTGGTAGGGCGTCCCCCCCATGGGCCTCGGCCAGCAGTGGACCCGGGTTCGATTCCAGCCCGCGGTCGTTCTCTGCATGTCACTCCCCTTTCTGCCCCATTTCAACTCTGTCTCTACACTATCAATAAAGCATAAAAATGCCCAAAAAAATATCTTAAAAAAAAAAAACAGTAACTGATTATTGTGATATAAAAGACCCAAACTGTATTTTTGGGATGTTTTTTTTAACATCCACAGACAGTATGATCAGGTGTATTGAACTGGCTGGTTAAAAAGAGAAGAGGGGATTGAAAGAGTGAAAGGAAGTACAATGCAATTCATCCACTCTATTATGGCTCAAGAATAAGTACAGCGTTATCTCCACCTCCTGCCCTCTGCTGGAGGACCAGATGGATTCAGTACACTCCAAATACTGTAAGCGGTATACTGTTTGCACAGAGTGGGAGAGAGTCAAGAGTCACCCCCTGACAATAATGTCAAAATGTCTTAAATTTTGCGGTGAGTTTATTTAACAATATAAAACATGATATCTATAATGTAGATTTAAGGCAGCAATGCCATTTTCTCTTGAGTCAACCATACTGATTGAATTATCTGTGCAGTACAGAGAAACTAATTTTGAAGTGATTTCTTTGTAATGAATGGGGGATTTACTGTAGTTCATATCTAAAACGGGTATAGATGAGGACCCCCCCCCCATGAAAGTAATGACTTTAGGCTGCGGGTCCCTGCTCTTGGGGTGTCCTCTATGTGACGTCATTTCACATTAAATGGGCAAGGGGCACCAGCAGGAAATCACCCCCACCTGCAAGATCACATCAACAGACTGGGATAGTGAATGATTACTAGTGCCAGCTTGCCAACGAGAGCAGAGAGAGAAACATGCAAGGTTGTCTTTCAAGTACAGCAGTCCTTCTGTGGCGCACACTCATTATGTCAGACATATACACACAAACACACACACACACACAAACACACACACACACTTTCACTCCTTCATTTCCCAAAACTGCCAAAGTTAGAGAAGGCATCTTGTTTGGGTGGAACCACGGCTGGGGTCATGGAGTGTGATAGGCCCATCCCTACTGCTGGCACTCCCATGCCAGCCATACCACCCATCATCACTGGAGCGGCCATGCCCATATTCATGCTCAAGTTCATTCCCATCATGCCTTGGTTTACAGGGATTCCCCCCATCCCCATGGTACCCGTGGTCATTGAAGGGGGCAAGGAAGCAGACATGCCAGTTGCCATGGATGCAGGCATGCCCATTGTCATGGCACTGCCTGCTATCATGTGATTGGCTGGTGGTCTGATGGGTGTCGTGTGGGGCGGGGAGCTGAGGTTCAATCCTCCGAAGTTCTGGGCCAACAGGTTGACAGGAGGCACTCCTGCAGCAACACATATGGACAGGGAGAAGTTAATCCACACTGTCTTAACACTTATATATAAATGGGTAGTAACAGGTCATATTGCTTTCCCATTAAATCCCTGGATGAAATGTTGTGACAGAGCATTAGTCAACAATTGGGTCTCTGAAGTCCACCAGGTCAAATTTAAGAAATGTTTTAAACGTCATAGAATTTATTACCCGTTTCACAGTCACACCTGCCAAAGTATGAAAAGTATAAATAAAAACGAGTCAATAAATTTACTGACATTTATACCACTTCTTTTTTTCAGTACTTACCAGCTCGATATAACAATAATTACTATAAAATCAAATTGTAGGATCTAATCATTTAACGTGAACCTGGAAAAATAGCAGGAAAAAATATATTGAAGGATAAATAATAACAAAATAGTTAGGTCATTTGAAGTTGAATTTAACACATGTTAGATGAGGACAGAAGTGTGGATCACCAGTACTGGGGATTTTCCAGGCAGTTTTTTGTATTCATAACTTTGAAGGCCCTTTAGAGGACATATAAATAACTGCAGATACCCTGTGTATAATGCCTTTTTTTTCTTTTTTTACATCCACACAGTTTGGATCATACCTTGTTGCTGGATGATATTGTTGAGTGTGGGCGGAGTCTTAGTGGGGTTGAGGCCTGCTGATAGGAAGTCCAGGCTGATATTGACGGAGGGGTCCGACCAGGTCGACCCTAACGAGCATCCGACGCCAACCTTCTGCTGTTGTCCAATCGGCTGCTGAGATGTCATGCCTCCCAAGCTCTGAAATAGATGACAAATATGTTACACTGAAATATACAAAGAATATAGTTGTACGTACACCATATGCAAGGACAATTTAGGACTTATACAGTATAAGTTAGAGTGAGGAGACCATGTACTGTGTAAGTTTACCTGTTGAGAACGAGAAAGAGGCATGGTGGGCATAGCAACAGATGCTCCGGGCGTCACCCCTCCCAGAGAGAAAGTCATGCTCTGAGAGGCACTCAGAGTGGCATGTGGATTGGTTAGTTGGTGGTTGACTCCACCCATCAGGTCAAAGAGCTCTGCCGAAGGTGGGACATTGGCATTAGGGGCTGGGGCTGTGGGTGACTGGACGCTGCCAAACAGGTCAGAGCTAGACGAAGCTGGGGGATTGGCCGGGAACGCATTCCAGTCTCCAAATTCTCCATTTCCATTGGATGTGGCAGCTGGCAACAAGAAAGCAGCGATATGTTTAGTTGTGATTGGAAGATCCATTCCAGAGTTTGACAGGAACTCCCCAGACCTTCACTTCAAAGTTCTATACAACATGGCTTTTCTGTCATGGTGGACCTCATCTGAACTTGTTCTAAGACATTAGTATATGTCAGCACTTAAGTGTACTTTCAGAAACAACCTGTGTGCTTCTGTTAAAACGAACGTTGCTGGATTTTCCCAGTTACTGCAGTCATCTGAACCATGGTATGTCATGGCCTGCCTCTAATGCTTCGTTTCCACCGAGCAGAGCGGCTTGATACTAATCGATATCAATAATGCTTACAATCAGTATTAAAGTGTGTGATGTGCTACTAGTCATGCAGGAATCGGCAACATTTTCCAATCAATGAGTTAGCTGAAATGTATAATATTGTCCCTGGGACCGGACCGAATGGACCAAGCTAAAGGTGTGAAAGCAACCTAGTATTACTACAGGAGGAGTTTAGAGAGGCAAGGACAAGTGTACCGGTGGAGGTGGGAAGGCTGGCAGAGGCTGCAGGCGAGGAGAAGTCGGCAAAGCCCCCAATGAGGTCTGAACTTCCACCTGAAACGAGGGACACAGACATATATTCATACAAAAAGAACTCTCCTCTCTCCAACAAAGAATGACACTACTTGAACATAAATTAACCACCTTCACAGCCTTCATTTTGTCTTTTTCTTTGAATGCGTTAATGTTTGTAGTTACCTGTTGTAGTACTCTGATTGGATGAAGGGTCGATCACTAGCAGGTCAGCTAGGCCGCTACTGGAAGACTGCCTGCCGGATGGCTAAAGAACAGGAGTAGAGAGACTAGTTGATTAAACAGGTAGTATTGAAAATGAACCTCCCATGTGGAAAAGCACAGGTATTTGTGTGTGTGTACCTTCTCCTCTGGGCTCCTGTCTCCAGTGTAGTGGGCTGCAGCTCCCAGGTCCAGAGTCTTGCTGCCTGTTGCGCCGCTGCGTTTCCGTGTGGTGGTTGTCGTGGTTTCTGTTGCTTGAGTGATCTGGATGCTCTTGGTTGTGACGGTTTCCTCCTCGTCTTTGAACTCCAGGGTTTCCTGCCTACCGTTCCTCGATGCTCTGTCCTCCTCGTTGTCACTATGGCAACCAGACAAAAGCTGTTGTCTGTGTGTATTTCTTTATGTTGTGGTTAATCAAGACATAAGGGTTTAAAGATTTTAGACACGTTATAGGGCAGCCGAAAACCAAATGATGTGTGTGCGTGTGTGTGTGTGTGGGGGGGGGGCTTTATGAAGGCAGACTTTCGCTATTACAACACCACCACTCCACAAACCAAGGAAGCATATGGTAACTTTAATATACCCTGCCTAAAACATGTATTTTCTTCATATGTATATATCATATCCCAGTTTGCATGTTTACCTGATCCTGTCAGGAGAGTCGTCTCGTTCTTTCTTTCTGAACTTGTTGATTGTGTCGTCGATGGTGCTGCCTATCTTGTCACTGATCTCTCCGAGCTTCTCGCTAAAGGGGAAAGCTCCTCGGCTCTTATCCCAGTCCTCATCCCACTTGCTCCCATCCAACTCAGTACCTGGGAGGGAAGAAGACAGGAAAGGGCAGAAAGAGGGAGAATTGGTTAACAGTGTTCAAGCATCAACTGAAGAACATATAGTCTTGCATTCTAGCCGTATAACCCTCTTAAGTTGAGCTGTTTGACGATATATTTCTAATATTTCTAATAGTTTGGTCTATAAAAGCTGAGAAGATGACAAGTATACTTTTTGAATGGAAGTCTCTAAAGCCTCCCCTGTTTTCTTCTTGGTTGAGCGATGTTATGTTTTTTCTTAAACTTGAGAAAACTAAATATTCTTTGAAAGGTTGTTTGCACCAATTTGATTGTAGATGGCTCACCTTTATTTCATATTTCAATAAATTAAGTTCACTCCCAATTTTTAACAAATAACACTGTATTGCATTGTCTTGTACTTTTTTAAATAAGTTTTGTGTTTTTTTTTTTTTTCATTTCAGAATGTCCAAGGATTGTTTGGAGTGTGGGGTGGGTGGGGGTTAGAAATGTTTTATGTTTGAAAAAAATATTGAAATTCAATAAAAATTGTTTATGGAAAAGAAAAATACAAGAAATTGACAAGTGATGGGTCAAGGAACATCGTTTGAGTAGTTACTTGAAATGTTACTTTTAATCATCAACAGAAGCTTTACTCTAGTGCTGAAACAATGAATCATTTGGCATAAATATGATAAATAAATGTTTAGATCATTATTTTATCCTACATCATTCGTCAATGAAAAACACTTGACATATCTTGGTTACAGATAGTTTTAGAGTTGGAGATTCATCAACCAACCAATAAACTAATATTTAAAAAATCTGGCTTGGTACAGTCATTTGAAGTTTAACTTCTGATAAAAAAAAAAGTTTGCTTTACATGATGTCCTGTCTCCAATGCTTTTTTATTCTTATGGGTTTGGATGGAGGGAGTTATCTCATCATTCTAATCCACATTTTACTTGAGCTGTCGAAGGAAATGTTGTGAATTACTTACAGTTCTTAATGCTTCCCCCTCCTCCTCCTCCACCTCCTCCACCTCCTTCTCCTCCTCCCTCCATACTGTCTGAGGAGACTCCAATGTATTTATCTTTGTTCTTTTTGGCTTTCTTCCTCTCTTCTCTCAGTCTGTCATCATCCTGGACAAACTCCACCATCTCCTTCACCTTCTGACGCACATTGATGCCTTGATCCTTACCATTCTCATCTGGACACAAACACAAAGACACAAAATGTTTTTTGTTACCGCTGACCTTTCCTCTAGAACTACAATCAGGGAAAACTTCTACCTAAATGCATTGATGCTCTGCACAGAATTTTCATTCTTTTCATTTAGCGACTCACCAATAAGGTGGTAGTTTTCTAAGGATCGCAGATCATAGATGTGTTCTCTAGCGCTGGTGACGACTCTTTCAGACCCGTTCCTGATCAGATAGGCCAGCAGCAGTAAGGCCTTGCAGAGGGAGATGGAGACACATTTTATAAAGCATGGTTGGAGATTAGCATTAGAAGCCAGAAATGAATTGCCAGTGAGTTCAGCATGTGACAAAAGAAGAGAACTTTGAGATGTACTGCTCTGATCTTTGCATTATACATTATTCAGGGAGGATTGTGAAAGAACTTGACTAACTTGAACTTGAACCAAGAAACTGCTTCATTACAGTAAACTGATTCAGTGGTATAGAGTTGGACCAAGAAACAATACAGACCACAGCTACACAGTAAAGCACAGCACAGATACAACACAGGCACAAAACAACTTACCAACTAACCTGCCCACCAGAGTGTAGCCATAGTTACCTTGTATACTCGTCTCCAGTTCTTCTTGTTGTCTTTCAGCATCCTGGTCCAAAGCATGTTCATCACCTCTGGGAACTGCTCATACATAAAGGTAGATCTACACACACACATACAAAGCAGAGTTTTAGGTGTAGTGAGATTAGCCGGTGGACTTGTCTTTCTAACAGAACTCTTAATTCTCCTTAATAAAATAACAAGGTAGGTGTGAATGTGTGTGTAATTACACTGTACAGTATCTGCTTCTAGCGATAACATTATGCATGCATTTATTCGCACATACAGTAACCATGTGCATGCATGTGTGTGTTACACATACTTGGCTATTTCTCCCATCAGTTGTCCGGAGGGTCCCCATGGATCGTCATTGGTGGCCTCTCTCACCTTGGACTCGATCTCTGAGTAGTTCATCACCACATTGGTGCTGTTGACACAAAGATATTAGATTTTATTCATAAATTGTGAAACCCATAGGTTTTCCCTTCTTGTCTTTCTACTCATGTATTGACCAAACTATGTGAACAAAGTATTTATTATTGTCAGCCTCTCAGTCAGTCGGCTTTGCTGCTAATGTTCTGTGCCTATTCCCTTCACACTCATGTTGTCACATTTCAACAGGTTGGGCAGACCAAAACACAGATAAACACACACACATATTGATGTATTCATGCAGTGAAACGCAGAAAACGCAAACAACTACAGGATTCTACAAACGCCCTACACGTCTGCCACACTTGTGAACTCCTCGCTCTCAGCTCGCTCAATAGATGACAGCTTTCTAGCCGTGGCCTGACAACTGAACTCCAAAAGACAGAAATGCATGTGTGCACACACAAGCAAAGTGAGGTTAGCAGGAGGTGCATATATATCTGTGTTTGTGTAAAAGGGTTACGTGAAGAAAGCAAAACCTCCCTATGAGCAATATCTGCTTCCTGCCCTCTTTGATTTTGTGGTTCCATCTGCTACAGTGTTTTTTTTTTGTTTGTTTTTTCCTGTATATGTGTTGCATCTCTTGATGCTTGTTCCACAGGCCCATGACAAAAAACACAGCCAGAGCACTGCAACTTAAGCCAAACCTCTCCTGCTCCTCCTCTCGTCACACATCTCTTTTCTACCTCATCTCCAATCTTCAATACTATCATCAGGCCTGTGCTTAGAATGTGTTATTGTCAGCAGATAATGCAGACACAGACAGTGAGAGCTTCATAATAGCATGACTCTTAAATCTGAAGGAAAAGCAAGGTCGTGGCTGCCAACTCTGTTAAGGTGGATCAATAATCGAGTGTATTCATCATGCCCAGCCGGGCAAAACCAACAGCTGATGGGAACTGGTGTCTATTACTCCATTAAAAGCTCTGTTGAGCTCTCCATGTGTGCTACTTTGATATATTTCCTCCATGTATCTCCTCTCTTCACACTTTTTTTTTACCTTAAACGGAGGAGCTAACCAAACTGAGAGTCAAACTAAAATATGACCTTTCAATGTTGGCATTCTCATTAAGAGTTCTGCTCTCGCAATGCAATTTCATTTTTATGAAATTGTAAAGGTTAAAAATATATATGGAAAATAATAAAACAAGACTTAACCCAAGTCTGACATACCAAAGCAAAAAAAATTATAATGTATGTGAAACCTACTTGCCAATAGATCTGATTATGTTCCAATATGTAACTGTGATTTTGTTGCTCTGTAAAACATGATGACAGTTTCCTTTACCTGACATGATCATAAGCAAAAGCTGTTTACTATTGTGTTTATTCAAGAGGTCCTGTTACATAAGCAGATTTACTTATTTATCTTGGGTAACTCAGCAACACACATAAGTCATTTTGCATCAGTGCGTCCTCCACGATTTTTGACATTGTGTTTTACTCTGAGAAGTTAGTCAAATAAAACTGAGTCTGTCTTTTGAAACAGACATGACAGGAAGCTGTTGTTCTCCCTCCTCTTGGGTCACACTAAAATGACAATTTCCCTTTTACACTTGCAAAAATAGACGCATGCATAGTACCGATAGTGACGATGTAGTAGGCTGCAACATCAGCAAGAGCTATTACAGTAGGATGGGGTTGGCTCACAAGCTTGTGTTGTGTCCGTCGGAGGGGGGCATGGGCCTCGTTGGACCAAGGTAGCTACACTGTAGACATGATGAGTAGCTAATTGGCAGGACATTTACTATCTACAAAGAATGATCTGGCCACATAGTTAAGCGTCATTATTGATCAGCTTTCTATTCAGGATATAATGTTGGGTGAATGCACAAAGGAGGTGGCGGGCATCACCGGGGTGAGACAGGGCGTGATTCTGCATCAGCACCAACAACACAAACACTACACACACAGCCGACCTGGGCTTAGCAATGCTAGCGGAGCTAGCTGACTGGACAACATTCGTTCTGGATGGAAAACAAATACATTGGCAATTTATAATGTTTTTTTTTGCTGATATTAAACAATGTGTGGTAAAATATACCACGGTAGAAAAACGCATTTCATTTTCTGCCACAAGGTTGAAGATTGGCAGCTAGCCAGCTAGTCGGAGCTACCAGCTGAGGGGCTATGGTCCCCCCCCCCCTGTCAGCGATAAAAGCTGCTGATGCTGTAGCTGATGCCTAGCTAGCCGGTTAGCTCGGAAGCCACTTGGCGGCTTAGCTGGAGCAAACAGCTCCACCTGCGCCTCGGTACTCACGCTTTGTCCACGAGTTCTCTGACTTTCCACATATTTAGCATCACCGCACGGCACTGCGGGCTCGCCCCCTCGATACTGCGTCGCCCCCGTGTCTCTACGCGACACAAGCACAGCGGTGGTGTGCGGTTACCGACGACAATCCCCCCGTATTCCTCCTCGATGAGCGGCCGCTGCGGGTAACGGTCCCCCAGTTGCTACGGAAACGTCGTTCTCTGTCTACGTCACTGAAACGTCGAGATGTGCCCTAGCTCGCGGACTGAATCATGAGTTCCAAGTCAAAATGACGCAGGAACAAATTAACGATGAATATACTACAGTGGTCTCCGCAAGAGACAGTTAAATCTTTGTTGATTTCTAAAGCACGGTTGTCGTGCCTTGCTCAAGGACAAATATCATGTTAGTTCTACCAAGGTCATGGGTCAAAGCAGCATCTTCACCTCAGATAGCCTAGTCTAAAAGAGACTTGGTATAGCCTACAACTTTCTGTTAGCCAATGTTTTAGGCCTACAATTTTAACAGTTTTTGGCCAATGTCCCCAATAGCCTACATTTTAACTCGTCTGCCTTCCTTGCACCGACGGAATTTCTATTGCCTTGGACCCCAAGATATGGGCCCCTTAAAATGCCTCATGAACTATGGTTAAGATTGGTAGGCTATTTATTTATTAAGTCTTAAACTGGCTTCAGAATGAATCTGATTATTATATAAAGGCTAGGCCTTTATAGGCCTACTACAGGAACCATTGTGAGACATGGCATGTAACCACATGCATGTAACAGACACTGACAACTTAGGCCTACAAGTGGCCAAGAAATACCAAAAGGTTGGTCTGAAAGATAGCACAGACGCATTAATACTGGCAGCACAAGAACAGGTGTTGATCACAAGATCAACAAGATCAATAGAGGCTACCATACCAGACAAGACTGGTATGGTGCAGGCTGTGTAAAAATGCCCCTGAGGCAGTCCAGCACATAACAGCTGTAAAGGCCTTTGCACACCGGGCGCGATGCGAATAAGATGCAGGCAGGTGTGGCATTGGCTATATGGAATGCCATAGCAGAGTGGCTGGCATATACTGTATAGTATAGTGTAGTCTACAAGACCAACCGAGTATGGGCCAGAAGTCCCAATGTCAAAATGGGTGGCACCGCTAAAGGTGGCTGAGTGACAAAGCTAAGATCCTGTGGGACTTCCAGATCAAGACTGATAAAATAATGATGGCGAACCAACCAAACTGCAGAAGGCAGTTATGATAAATGTAGCAATCCCAAGCAACAGGAACATAAAAAACAAGGAACACAGGACGTTTGGAAAATGACAAGTTCTCAGCAGCAAAATAATAAAATAAATAAAAAATTTATTTAGAGATTTTTTTTTTTAACTTAAGTCTGTTTCTGATTGCAGGAGTCTCCTCTCCTGGCACAGATTGGAGTTATTGTATGGTTGTTGTAGTTGTCAGGAATTATCTTCTGTACCAGTCCTTATTACAGCAAAGCGTCATACTAAAAACATTCACTCACCTCATCTTTTTGGTCTCTGTAATTCGAAGATGACATTTCATTGTCAGTCAGTGGGTTTTCACTGCAGCTGATGCCTTTCATACAGCAGAGAAATACTGCCCTCCAGTGAAAAAGGTTTAGTACTGCATAAGAAGCGTTAGAACAGAGTAAAGTTGGACTTATCAGTGACAGGAATGGCTTGAAGGGATTTGTATCTGATTTAGACATCAAGTAAAGTTCTCGGGTTTAAAAGTTAGGAAAGTTAGGGGATCACTAAGGCCAGTAGGATTCATCATCTTGACAAATTGTGTACGGCAATCTGTCCTCCCAACTGTTGCAGACATATTTTAGTCTGGATCGAAGTGGTGGACCAACAGGTAGGCATCTCCAGAGCTACAAGGTTGCAGTTATCACGGTGAAAAAAGCTAAATTGTCAGTGGGATAGCATAGCAATAACCGATTGTAGCTGACAGAGAAGCTAGACAGGTGTGTTTTGAACATTTGTTTTTGAACACTTAAAAAGCCTCAGTTGTTGTTGCCATAGATTCAAAGGCAAAAAATTCTACACGTATGGGTCCAGAAAAGAGCTTCATTGCAAAGGTCTGACCGTGGAAATAATGTTTCAGGTGTGGTTCTTTTTTGTGGGTGCGAGGTTAGGTCAGGCAACAAATCCTGCTGACTCTGGTGATCACCTGGTTTCTTTCTTTAGCATCAAACTGGTTCTGACATTTGTGGTTTTAGGTGAAATATTTCAACATATGAGTGATGAACACAATGCACGCACCATATGCAAGAGTGAGCAATCAATAGCTCTTCATTTACTACTGGTTTTCAGTTGGGAATGTAAGAATACATTTTGATTCACTTGTGTGATGAAAGTTTGTTGTACTAGATTGCATTATAATATAATTTGATGAATATTTTATATTTTTGACTCACCGAATGGGTTCACGGGGCGACAGAGGCAGTATTTCTTTCTGGACTAGGCTACTGTAAAAGATTTTAGTGGCCACAATACAGGAATAATCCACTCAGGACATTGAATTGCCGGATGTATTAAGTAAATGAGGGTTTGTTCGTGTTGTTTTTCTTTACAAATGCATTTGTATTTGTTTGCATTTTGTCCCTAGTTTTCCTACAGAAAGCAACATGTAGAGTTCTGTCATAGAGCAGCTGAACTCACCTACAATATCGTTTCAGAGGCTTTTCTACACCATCAACCGCTAAGGGAAACACTAGTCCAGTGTTTTTCAGAGATAAGATTCAAAATAAAACACTTCTTGAGATTGTTCATCAGGCTCAAGTCTTCAGCATCTCATCAGTTAATGACCCCCAGGCTGATTGTGTTCTTGGCTCGTCCTCGTGGTCACACAGCTTGTATTATTGATACTCTGGCTCAGTAAATGAGGTCTCCAATCTGGTCTAAGGTAAAGTAGAATAGCAGATCAGAATAAAGACATGACTCCGATAGAGAGAAGCTCTTCACAAAAACTACAGCATCTGCATCTTTGGTGGATTTTTGCCTTTGTTCGTGTCTCATTAAAGGTTTGGAAATGTTGTTTTTTTCTTATCTACTGAATGATTATATTGAAACTGTGTTATCTATAGGAATTTGTTAGGCCTATGTCTAATGTTTTTGTCCATTTGTTACAAAGTAGGCTACTGCGATACCAGTACGCATATAGAAAATAATAATAATAACAAGCTATTTTACTATGGGCCTTTTTATATTGTTAAGCATAATAGATTGATTACAATTAATTTAGATTTCTTCCTGTTTCTTTCTGTTATTTATTTTATTTTATTTGTAAAATTAAAAGCTATAGCCTATTATTTTAGTTAAATAAATAAAATAGCATAGCCTCGACTCAGTGGTGGTAGGTTTTGCTATGTTTTCCCTCAGAGCGCTTAAAAATCTTGTGTTCGTGTAGGTCTATTTCTACCCAGTAGGATATGCTGAATAAATGTGTATTCTACCCAATGGTTAGTGGATAACAGGTTGCCATGGTGAGCCTCCTGCAGCATAGCAACAACCTCAGCACCACCTGGCACAGCTCCGTGTCGGACCCTGCCGCCGGCGCACTGAGCCGGGCGGGTCACACCGCGGCGGCCGTGTTCCTCGGGTTCGTATTGGTCCTGGGCTTCCTCGGTAACTTCCTGGTGCTCGTAGTGTTTTCGCGCTTCCCCCGGCTGCAGACTCCAGTGAACCTGCTGCTCGTCAACATCAGCGCCAGCGACATGCTCGTCTGCATATTCGGGACGCCCCTCAGCTTCGCGGCCAGCGTACGCGGCAGGTGGCTGACCGGGTCCTACGGGTGCCGGTGGTACGGTTTCTCCAATGCACTTTTTGGTGAGTTCTGGTAGAAGTGGCCTACACTTTCTGTGACTTTAAAAACAGGCTCAATTTGATAATAAACTAATGGTGTCTCTCTCTGTCAGGTGTGGTATCTCTGGTGTCTCTCTCTCTGCTGTCCTTTGAGCGGTACTGTTCACTGCTCCGCAGCACCAGACCAGACTCCTCTCAGTACCACAGGGCCTGGCTCGCCATCACGGCCTCCTGGCTCTACTCACTGTTCTGGACTCTGCCACCGTTGCTGGGATGGAGCAGGTCTGTATAGGCTATATAGTTAGATCAGAGTAATAATGCTAAAAAGGTGTGCACTGTTTGTTTTTTTTTCAATTTAAAAAAGCAAAATTAAGAAGTGAGCACTTCAAAAGAAAGTAACTGCTATTTTTAAAGAGCGTCAAGAGACACATTAAGCATATCATGATGACCCAGAACTAGAGCTTCATGATGTCAAAGTGGTGTGTGTTATGGAGCAGCTACGGGCCGGAGGGTCCCGGCACCACCTGCTCAGTCCAGTGGCAGCAGCGCTCTCCCTCAGCCCGCTCCTATATCGGCTGTTTGTTCGTCTTCTGCCTGCTCCTGCCACTGCTGCTCATGATCTTCTGCTACGGGAGGATCCTGCTCGTGGCCAGACAGGTGAGTGACCTTTGACCTCTGTGTAACGTTTGACGTCAGGATCTGTCATTCAGAATTTCTATTGGTGTGTGTTTGTGTGTGTCTTTCTGTCTGTCTGTGTGTGTGTGTGTGTGTCTCCAGGTCACCAGGATCCACCAGTCCTCGGATGAGCGGAGTGAAGGCCGTGTCCTCCTGATGGTGGTCTCCATGGTGACGGGCTATCTATTGTGCTGGATGCCGTACGGTGTTGTGGCGATGCTCTCCTCCTTTGGACGGCCCGGCATGGTGCCACCTGCGGCCACTTTAATCCCCTCTTTGCTGGCAAAGACCAGTACCGTCCTCAACCCTGTTATCTATGTGCTGTTCAACAACCAGGTACCAGAAACTCCCTGTAAATACCTTGAGTAGTCTTACAAAGGTCATCAGAGGCTTATTACCGTAGGTCATATTTCTTCTTCTCAACTTCACCAAAAGAAAAAGGACAGGTGCACACTTGATTTGCAGACAAAGTATTCTAACCTCAGATGTATTGTTGCCACAAAGCTGGTTTGAGACCCACTTTTTTTTTGCGAATGTGCACATCGAAAAAGATGGCTTTACAATGCATTTTTATGCACAGCAATGCAATAAGAAGGAATCTTCACAACCAGTAGGAACAGGAGGAATGCTAATAATGTGAACATGTCCATGAGCATCAATAAATATTGTTTTGTGGGAAATGCTTCCTATCGACTAACGTTACAATTTTAAATGTGTCAAAATTTAAATCATTTTAAATGACAAAATGCATCTGAATGTATGCGCCTATCTTGTATCATATTCATTATTCTGCCTCCACCTCCTCTGTTTGCGTGTCTCAGTTTTCCAGGTGCTTCCTGTTCATGATCAGGTGCAGCTCAGAAACTCCGCCCCCCACAATGCACCACACCCTGCCCAGCAGAGGGGGTGTGTGGCCTCCTACTGCCCACCTGCCAACAGAGGACCAGAACACAGCACACGCCATGTTCACATCCAGAGACCAGCAGGTGCAGCAACCTGCCGTGGTGCTGGCTCAATCCCTAGACTGTATATAATTTAATTACAAAATTTTCAGCCAGCTGCCCACTCTATATTTCAGGGGAATCGCTGAAAGACTGGAGTGTCATGTCACCATTTTTGTCTTAAAAAAACATCTTGTAACCAGGTAATCTATTGTGTCCGTACACCACTAGAGGGGGCTGTGGCCAAGATGGCTGTCAAATAAGGCAAGTCCATATAGCAGTTTGATTGAAAACAGAATGTCAATTACAAGTGAACAAAATAGCTAAACTACATCATAAAGTCACATTTAGGCTCATTTTATTCATATTCAACAATATACAACAATTAAAAAGCCTCAATTCAGAATGAACAATCTTAGATTCCTGAATGAACGGTCAACACCAAAATAATTTATTAAGAAAATAAACATCCGTCTTCAAAAATATACAGTCATGATGCTTCATGAACACTGACTGAACTCTCAGAAAGTGAAATATTTGTCTAATGACACATTCACATTTGTGGTGAATTCCTAACAACTTACAGACATGTTGAAATACGAGGTGGCGGGACGAGTCAAAATGCAGTGCAATACTGTGTGTTCCTCGTGGAGGAGATGTGAGAGGCAGCGAACTTCCTTCAGCAGTTGAAGTCCACAGCTGAAATTTAAACCCCAAACCACTTGGTGTGTCCGTATCTTGAAGACCCCACAGATATTAACACCGCAGACAAGTCTTACAAACAGTTAAAAAATACACATGAATCTTTTTCCTGTTAAGTGTAATCACTGCTGAACTGGAAGTCCGTGTTTAAGGTGCATCCACGTTGTGGAACGGTGAAGTAGAGCTTACGGCATTTTGCTCTATTGCTTAACTGGGGTGTGGAGTCTCTATTGGTTTGGAACTCTGAGGAAAGAAAAGACATAAAGTTCACATATGACTGTAAATATTATCAAGGCCGAAAGTGGAATACTGGAGGATTCATGATTGTAAATCAAGGACTGTGACAGGTCAGCTTGGGCTGCTTGTGTTTTCTCCAATAGGTTTACAGTTTGAGATTGTTGAGAGGCAAAGACAACAGTGATGAAGCTGAAAATAGGTGAAGTACGAATCCTAAAAGTCTCAGTTGTCTCAGTGTTTCTCTCAGAAATCTTGTTTGTTTTTATTATTAGAATTATATAAGATGTCGGCGTTGCAAAGAAGTTTAGATAATCAATGTATCTTTTAAGTCAAAAAGTGCTGCTCTTCTCTGTTTCATATCAGTAAATTGCATAAATGGGGTTACTTGCACAAAAACAAACCATATTTGCAGATGTGACCTTGAGCTCTGATGCTCATTTTAAGTCAAGTCAAGAATAAACAACCAACCAATAAATTAAAAAAATAAAAGCAGAGTCAAGACCCTGTTCCACCTCAGATATGTTTCTTTTGTAAGCTCACCTGTGAGTAGTTGAAGGGAGCGCCCATGGGCTCTGGTCTTGTGTAGTCAGGAGGGTTTGCGTGGGGGTCGTAGCCCAGGCGAGCCAGCATGGGGGCGATTTCAGCCATGTCGCTTATCACGTCAGAGGGGATGTGACCCACCCACTTGGAGAGGGCGTCAGTGTTCACTGGCTTCATCACCTGGTCTGTGGAGCGCTCAACCCTGCACACACAAACACAGTCAAACACAAAGTCAGTGTGTGGGTGTGTGTTTAGAGTTTAGATGGAGAACATTTTCAAAATGAGATAGATAATTGTCCCTTTAACAAATGCAGTTATGACTCAGTAGATAAGATACATAAACTATTTATTTAAAAATGTTATTCAATGTTAGTTTTTAAGGTAGGCATTATTTTAAATCTTCCATACACATAGACCACTCAAATAAGTGTGTAAGCATGTAAACACGATTCATGATACCACATTTGTTATCACAACATTTCTTGTTTTTCTTGAGGGGGTTATACAAAATGTGTGACTAATATTACGCCAAGTTGCCAACTGTTACATAACTATAACTAAACACGATAAAGGTGCTAATTTTGTCAGGATGTGGACTAATTCCTTCAAAAACATACCAGGTTTGGGATTCTTTTGGTAATTAGCAGCTAGATCCCTATCATATCCACACATCCTTCTGCCCTGCTGAGAGATGATCTACTTGAATCAAAACAAATTCCAAAACCGAAGTCAGTAATCTTTAGTTGACCTTGAAAGGTTTGGGATTAAGAGCAGTGGCTCAGTGGGCACAGATTCATGACTTCACAACCTGTGCCGCATTTAATCTAATGTCTGGTTTTTAGACATGAAATATCTCAATATGTTTTTATTAAATATTGTGGAACTGTGAAAAAGGCTTTGAATGTTGGCAAATAAAATGTACACAAGTTTGGAGTAATTAGTAGAGACTTTTTATGCCACAGATTAAACGTTAAGGCCTGTTTGGTCCGAGGGTTCATCCCAATTAAAAAACACATCCCAAGCTCTTGTTCTGAATTTGCAGAGTGCGTGTGCTTCTCTTTGTCCAATGTTATTCTGGGAAATGTGAGCACACACTACCATTTCTGACGCTGCTGCACCCTGACCCCTCTGTGGACGGGGCAAATAAAAATAGAATTTTCTTTCAGAACGATCAATAGAGCTTTACATTTCAAGTATCGCCTGTCTTTCATAGCACATCCTGTCGCACAACTGAAGGCGAATGATGTGAAAATGATAAAAACCTAAAGAAAATATCAGCCCAAAAAATATATATATATATTAAGAGTTTTTTCTTTTAAAGAAGTAAATCATTAAAAAGCAGAGCACTTATATACAATCTTTCTAAATCCAAGACATTAACAAGTGGCACAGGTGTACACAAAGCCTGGTCATTCTGTGTCATTTTTTATTATTTCATATATGGACTGCGCATCCCAATAAACATGTCTAAACAGAGACACAGACACAAACAGAAAAGGTGCAGCAGTTAGTGGAATGTTTGCCAATTAAAATTATTAATCTTCATTTGGCTGCTGTGTGTAATCAAAAGGAGTAGTGCATGGACATTATGAATGTGCTAGGGTTATTTAAAATCAGAAGAATAGGCTAAATGCATCAAGTGACCACAAATATGTAAGGCCTTTAGAGCAACTTATTAAGACAGAAATGTCTTCAAGGCCACTGTAGACCCGACTGATGTGCCAGGACTCATAATATATATATTTTTAAAACTCACACACTTGTGCTCAGGTTTAGCCATGTCTGTGCCTGAAACGTCTGCCTCCACCACCTCAAAAAAATGTAATAAATTATTAAAGCCTTTCTAGAAAGTATAAAAAAAAAAGTGGATAACTGAAAACCACAGCACATAAAACTGAAACTATCTTCATGGCTTAATACTTCTTTAAACTATAGCCAAGAGTTAAGCTTGGTGTGCCCACACACAAACACATTTAAAATACTTACTTGGACAGAGACACGCCACCAGCCTTTCCAATCTTTTCTTCGTGGTGCAGCACTGATGGGTCCCACTGCAGCTCTAGGAAGTGAAGCAACTTCCTCATTTCCTCCTCTGCGTGGAGGACCAGCTGCTCATAGCGGACAGGCAGACATCTGGTCTCTCCGGCCGCCTGGCACTGGCTGAACATGGTCTCCAACGCACTGCTCCACTTGGTCAGACAGTCCCTGTAGCTGGACAGGTCAAAGCCAGAGATGGTCACCTGTAAACACAGGCAGAGAGATGCCATTAAAACAGAAGGCCTATTACCACAGAAGACAGAATGTGTGCTGTGTCACAATGTGGCTTCAGTACAAACGTGTCAAGTGGCTGTGTTGAAACACAAGCCTGTGAGAAAGTTTCTCTTCCTGCTTACCTTACGCGATATCATTGAGTGAACGGTTGCCCGTCCGTCTCGTAGCATGAGCACAAATTTGGCTTTAGGGAAGATGCGTGACAGATATGAGAGAGACTTCAAGGCGAATGGGTCCTTGTTACAAAGGCGAGGAGCCGGCTCCCCGTGGCCAACTATCACCTACAATGTGTAAAAACAGGGAATATTACAACACAAAAGTGTGTATATGCAAAACCATCTAAAATTCAGAATACCAAAATGTTCATATTGATAATAAAAAATGATATAAAAAATATGTGTCAATTACAAAAACAGGGATGGGCACTTATCCTATCAGAGAAACAAGAATATTTTACCCAAGATAGAGTAGATATTTCCATAAATCTAAACAAATATTGAAGCAAAAAAAACAAAACAGTCCAACATGTTGATTAAAAAAAAAATGTATAGACCAAAAGATTCAACTATTAATCAAGAAAATCTATAATGAAAATAATTGTTAACTGCGGCCCAAAAGACACATGCTTAATATCTTACTTTGCATATTTTGCACAGCTTTGAAAACCCAAGTGTGTTTAAACAACTGCAACATGCCTTTGAAACCGGTGCATGTCTGTAGAATGAAGCATGATGCAGATAGTTGTTGTTGTGGGTCTAATCCAACACAGCAGATAACACAATGCCTTGACCAGCTCACCTCTAAGAGAAACGCACGCACGGCCGAGTCCAACACCGAGTCAGTGACTCCGGCCTCATCCAATCGTATCCTCTCCTTCACCGAGCGGCTCCAGGTGGCCCTCATGGCCAGGAGGCGGGGAATCACCCGGGTCTCCTCCCCACAGCGCACGTGACTGTGGGCGTCCAGCATAACGCGCATCAGTGTGGTGCCACTCCTGGGGAAGCCTCCGATGAAGATGAGGGGCGTGTCTTCAGGGAAGTGTTCGGTCAGGGATAGGCTCTGATTGGCTGAGCCCAGGTTAAGCTCCATCCAGCGGTACCGATGGCTTTTAGGAGGGCACTCCGTCCCACTCATGCCCAGGTACAGCAGGGAGGCGGAGCAGAGCAGCAGACAGCCCAGCAGAAAGCTGGATCTGGTGTTCCTCATGGTTTATGGGTGTGGATGGGAGTAAGATTCATCAAATGAGATTCAGGGAGAACCAGAGGAGGAGGCTGCTGGAATCAGTTGTGAATGTACACGCTTTTTAAAAAGTCAAGTTGGAGACAACCTGGCAGGTGAGGATGAATGGGAGAAAGACAGCTGAGGATGGAGGCCAGGCGGGTGGAGAGTCTGTGTAATATTCAGGACCCCTCTGTCTGCAGCTCTTCAGCCCTGCTGTCAGAGAGCAGGATCCAGGCCTACTGCGCTCCTAAGCCAGCCACGTCTCTTATCCATGGCACCTACCTACAACATGAGAAGAACCGGTCAACACAAGTACTGCACCAGGATGGATCTATATTACTTACAACTGAATAAACAATACTTCTGTTCATACGGCAGCAGGAAATTAAATGTTCATGCCTCTGTGCCGGCGATAGCCAAAGGCAGGAGGCATTGCATAAATGTCCACTCTTACTCAAGGATGATCTGATGGTCAAAGGTTGAGGTCACAGTGACCTCGTGTACTGTAAGCACAATATCTCAAGATCGCTTTGAGGGACTTTCTTCATACTTTGCACATATGTAGCCTTTGACTCAAAGATGAACAATTTTTCTAGATTTTTTTTAGAGGTCAAAGGTTACTGCAACCTATATATTGTCAGGTCACATTGACCTTGTACCGTATTGTGGATTTTTAGGAGCTTTACCTTCTTTTTTTTAAGACATTTTTTGGGCATTTTTAGGCTATATTGATAGTGCAGAGAGACAGAGAGGGGAGTGACATGCAGAGAACGACCGTGGGCGGGAATCGAACCCGGGTCTGCTGCTGGGCCCGGCCCGGGGGGGGGGGGGGGGACGCCCTACCAACTGAGCTAAGGGCGCCCCCAGCTTTACCTTCTTTAAAGCATTGCCACCAGTGTACTTTCACAGTTCGGAAGTCATATGCCTCGCGGGGGCATGCAACTTCCAGGCAGTCGTTTTAGTTTTTCCAAGCTTGATATCACAACTTGTATTTAAAATGTCCAGTAAATAAGTTACTCCAAATAGCCATTTCCCATGCGGGATTGAGCTTAAACAAGCAGGGTGTAACGGTTTGCAAAGAGCAGCCATGACATCAAAGTTCAGCTCTGAGGCAGTGTATCTGAAGCCACTAATTACCTCTCTCCCTTGTTTTCATTCTTACTGACAGCTTTTACCACGCAAAGCAGTTTGTTTAATATCAGATTACTATTGACCCAGCGAACCATTCTGCAACTTCCCCATTTCTCTTCTGCTATGTGCACACAGGAGGTTTCACCAACGTAGGCCGGCCTCTAATTCCTCTTCTTAGCACACAATAACCTAAAAGAACATGAGTTTGCAAGAACTGTAATCAGTTGAACATTGACTTCAAGAACTCTAATGATTTCACTGTTGTTTCCCCAATACAGATTCCACCATCTCCCTACTCATACAAACAGCGGTTCCACTTCTTACAGCAGCTCTAAGAACACATGGGATACTGTATGTCTCCCTTTCCCACAGATATTTTTGGTTTCTATTTTTCTCTGTCTGAATGTGCGGGGGGGAGCCTGACATCTGGATGCCACGTGGGTGGAACACTCCTCTCCCTGGGCTTGAGTAGCTCGCCCTGTAAAACTCAGCCTGACGACTAAAGCAAAACGGAAAAACAGCTGGAAATGAGGACGCAGCATGGGATGCTTAGGTGCTGCCTTAAGCCACGCTAAATCCAGTGGTATCCACAAGCTTTACGCGTAATTCTGATGCATTTCCATGCAGAGATTAAGCCACTTGGAGTATGCAGAGAAATAGGCCAGTGGTTTAAGACGATTCCTGCTGATTTTCCCCTCTCTACAGATTTAAAGGGCCCGATGACCCAAACCAAGAGAAAGCGTATTTTCCAAACTGCAACTAAACATCATTTTCGTTATCTACTACTTTATAAAAAAAAATCTCGATTAATCAATCCGTCTGGCGTCAATGTCTTCAAAATGTTTATTCGGCAGTTTAAAACCCCCCAAAGTATTCAGTTAACTTCATATAGGACAACCGAGAAGCCGGAAACAATGGATATTCGGCTTTTCTGCGGAGAAGAAATTAAATGATGATGATGGTTGCTGATTTCTGTGCTGCATTTGACTTGCCAATTCATACTTTCTACAGCTATATCTCTCTTACCTAATTATTATCTGACCATGAGCAGACAATTTTATTTATGGTAGATGTGATGGCCTCCACCCCAATACAATGAAAGAAAAACATGTATTGGTCTTATTTGTACTGCTCAAAGCAACAACAAAAAAATTACACTTATAACTTTTCAATAGCACAATCGTACTCATTAATCCTGGATAATCCACAGAACAAGATGTCAAATGTTATCATTGGAACTATCTCTTCGGAAGGATAGACGTACAATAGTAAGAAACCATTTCTAGTGAGAGGTTGGGATTTCATATTTTTACAATACTGGGCAAATAAAACCAAAACTATCTGCTTGGCCACACGCCACTAGAAGTGTGTACCCACTGTGATTAATGTGGGGATTGACCTTGTCAAGGCCACTGTGTTCCTTTATGAGGGACAAGCAAACAAACTCCTTAATGGCCCGAAATATGGTGACCGGCTGTGATCACAGTCAGCCAAGTCTGGAGGGGGGAACACCTCCAACAAATTCCATGAACTCAGATTAAAGCACAAAATATGATAATTATTATAAAGCACTCAAGGGCCAGTCAATTCTTGGAGCTGTTTCCTTGAAATGTATGACAGCGGAGTTGTGTATTGTGCTGTTCTTCCTGTGCTACGCTGCAATAACATCCTTTATGTGAAATGAATCCATTAACCTAAAAGGTGCAGGTTTACCATTACCATCATCATCATGTTTTGGCTGCTAAGGACACATGTTATGGTAACCCAGGATCACATTCTTTAAAACAGCAGGCTGTGTTCAAGAAGTCTTAAGTCTCCTTGTTCCTCACAGAGGGGGGCGACCACACTGACTTCCTGCAGAATGGAAAGTGTGAGAGAGGGAGAGCAACTTCTTAATTTTCCCTTTGCTCTTGATGCATTATTATCAGAAGCATTTCTTTTTTTCGTGTATTTTTGTAGTCTAACTGCCTAAGAGTTATTCTTTCTCCCAGTGTCAAAAACAAACAACAAACTAAACTAAACAAAATAAAATGAGAATTAGGGTTCATTTTCAATTTCACAATTACAGCTGCTTCCTGCCTTTTCTGTTCTCGCTGCCTTGCATAAAATAGACGTGGTAACTGGTAACCCAGGTGCACATTGGTTGAAACACCTCAAAAACATCACCGAAGTCAGTGTGTGTGTGTGTGTGTGTGTGTGTGTGTGTGTGTGTGTGTGTGTGTGTGTGTGTGTGTGTGTGTGTGTGTGTGTGTGTGTGTGTGTGTGTTAGTAACAGGATTATTCCACGGTTGCAAAGCGAAGGCCCAGCGGCCACGAACATCTGGCCCCAGCTTGGTAATGCTCCTTGTATTGTAAGCTATTGCCTGAAAATATGCACCCGAGGCAGGCAGGAAGGAAGGCATGCCACCAGGTGATTGACCTGCTATCAGTCAAAACACAACGTAACAGACCAGCGGCCACCAACAGCTCACGGTAGGCGCCAGAAAAGCACGCAGTAGCCTACGCTATTTACCCATCATCCCCTTGTATAAATATATATCTCGGGAGCTATTACGCGTCGTAAAAACGTTAAAAATGGTGTTCACTCACCAGCCGAAATCCGAAGGAAAAAAACACACATGAACCTTGGTCCAAAAATCTGAAACCAGCAGCTCCTCTCTCATCGGGGACACGTCGGCTTTTTCTCTCATGTGGACAGTTTATCTCACATTGAGTATGTTCAAAAACACATAATTACACAACGTTTCACTGTTTGCCTTCCGATGTAACTTTGCACCGTAAAGAAGTCGAGCCTGAATCCACCGCTGAAGCAGAGAGAGCGAGAGAGAGAAAAAAATCCAGTGAGATCGAGCGCAGCAAGGCTGAGAAAGCTGAGCCCTGATAGGTCGATGGACGTTCTGAATACGCAAACACATCTGCTTGGGGGATTCCTATTGGTGGAGGTGTTAAAGGGCAATTCCACTGCAGTGACGAACCAAGGTTGTTGGTGTTCTTTTTCTTTTATTTATTTTTGCACACAAGGCTAAAATTACTTTACTTCATCGATTCGTAGGCTCTCAGTAAAAGGCCACAGGGGAAATGCAATTACAGTGTGGGCTTTGGTTGAGGTTAAACCCGCCTCATTTAATTTACCCACCTTTTCATTTGTTCAACTGAATTTGGTAACTAAATCTCTTAAGCATAACAGTAGGCTTAGAGATTGCAGCCTCTGTGGAGGAACAAATGTGACCAATTACTTTCGTGAACCAGTCACATTTTATTAAATAAAATCACTGAAAAAAATAAAATAACCACTGAAATGTATAAATAAGTAAGCCTATTCATGAGGTACCTCAGTTATCTATTAGCCTAAATTAGGAGGCCTACTTATTCACCCGATAAAAGATTCACAATTAGTTTATGATTACTTGTGTTGATTATATAGCCTATTTTATACGTCTATGCAAAATTATGATAAAAACCTCTTGATTTATGTCAAGAGTGGATGGACACTGCTGCCTATTGCCGTATGAATGAGCTGATACTATTGACCCCTGTACATACTCTGTGCAACATGTAATCCTGCAGGTTTTTTTTCTCTGCTACAATCCTACTTCTATTTATTGGCTCCAAGTTTGCATAGCATAAAACTAACTGGAGTTTGTGGGAACTCGGGCAGTTGCTTGCTTTGACAAGTTGATTGAGGCAACATTTAAAGATCTGCAATTCATTCTTATTTTCATAAGAATGTATTCTATCATTAAAGAACAAACAATGCCATGCAGAGCAGCTATGAAGACTGCAATGGGCCACACTGCTCTGAGAGGTACAAATTAACTTCCACTCGTCTTCTCTGTGGAGAGATAGAGGAATATGTGAACGGGTAGGAAGATATGTAAAAGCTATTTAGGACATCGCAATTTATAATCTCTGCAAAATTCAGATTGATGGCATGGGGTCACTTTGGGCTCCTGGATGTGCTCATACAAAACCAGTGTTTTTGGCTTTCACTTTGGCTCATTCTCTTGCCTTAGCAAGGTAGCACACACAGGAAACTGATCAGGAAGCTCAAAAGGTTCATGGGTATTTCTAGCACATCCCTCCTCTGCCACCACACAATAATTCAGCACCAAAGAATATATGCGGATACTGAGCGTGTAGGGTTCATGTATCAGTCTTCATATTTTTTTTTTCCCTGTGTCATCTCTAAGTGTTACAGAAAACCATCCTTGTTAAACAAGTGTGTGGAACTGAATGATAACAATACTATTTCATTATGAATAACTATTTACTACCACTTGTGATAACCACTGTAGACTATTAATCTCCTAAATGAGTACATTAACAAGTAGAATGACAGATGTGTTGTGTTCATGGTATCCCAAGGGTGTTTTGCATTTGCATTGTTTTTGCATTGACAGATTAAACAGGATGATTCAAAGAAAGGATAAATTTAAAGCATTTTCTGTATCTTAAACCACTGTCGTCGGACTGAATATTGGGATCAGATTATATTCCTTATTTAGCATTAGTTCTTCACAGTCTGTGTCATGCTGCGTGTTCAGTAAATGCAAATGCTGTGGTGGCGACTTCCCTGCTCACTGACCAAGTCATTCAAAGTGATAAAAAACACTGCAGACAAGTTTCAGCTGTTTAGATGTGTCTTTTAGTCACACAAAGAAAAGATCAGCATTTTTATATATAGGCCAAAATATAAAAAATAAAAAAAGATGGCATGTATAAGAGGCAACAATCACTTTACGGTCAATATTGTCAAGTATCTTTGTTATTATACATCCATTCTTATAATACTGTCTGATCCTATGTTAGAGCTGTACCAAAGCAAGTCTATCTGCATGACTGACTTATATTACAGCTTGGGACAGAAGCAAAACCTCTTATTTCTCTGCCCAATGAAATCTTAGAAAGTGACAACGAAGATTAAGTCAGAACCCAATAATAATGGCCGACTGTCTCTGCATAAAGCAGTCCAATGCAAAATGAGACACCTGTGACTCACTGTCCAAAAACTTGAAATTACGAAAGCATGTGCACAATTGACTTGAATCCAGAGTTGAAGGTATACATGTAAATGCAACTCAGACGCGATCTGCTAATCTTCTTTCATTCATTAAAAGATTTACTTTAGTGTGAATCATTAAATGAGGCATTTGAAAACGGTAACAATGTCCTGGAATGGCCAGGCAGCCATTGTGCATTCCAGCTCATAGCATGTTGTTCAGTTCTAGTGGTTCTAACAGTGGGGCAAAATGGCACAGCTGTAAACGCAACCAGTCCAGTTCTGAATTAACAATCAGCCTTGTCTCCAGTCCTCCTCCATACAGCTGATTTCTGGCCTGTCCCTGCATCATGAGTGTTCCCCGGCTTCTTCCATCTCTGTGTCCGCTGGAGCTGCGTTTTCCTGCTCTGGGTCACCAGGTAGGGCGCCTGCCACCGTCTGAATGAGGTCCTCAATCTGCTCCTCTGATAACCGCTCTTCACTCTCTTCCACCATCTGAACACAAAGGGAAAATCAAGGCCATAAGCACATGATTTTGACACAGACTAAGCTATATACAGTGTAGTGTGAAAGTTTGTGAACCCCTTGAGCCTTTTGGAATTTTATTTATTTTAACCATTATTAATTCATTTTTATCAATACCAGTAGTTTGTTATTATTATTTTTATATTTACTTAATGGTTTGTTTGAAAAATGTTTTGTGATGCTTCCTCTTTTATTAGTATACATCCCATGAATCATTATATGTGGTTCAAAGTCTTCATTCAGTCTATTTCCTAATGTTTTTTGAAAGTAGAGACCAAATTTCTACCAAAAAGCCTCTGGACCAAATTTTATATTAGTCATGTTTTGTGCACTCCCCTACTGTGTTTTGGAAAATTTCCACTGCATTTTTTAAGCTAAGGCTTAGGAGAAGCAATTTCAAGAGCCAAAACAACTCAACAGGATGACTAAAGGTTCTTCTTTCACACAAATTTCCAGGTTTTTCAAAAATCGCAATTCATTTTTCAGCATTTAAGCCAATTATTTATATACACAATGGTCTAGGACATAAGTAGACCTCAGAAAACAAAGGCCTAATGTGTTCTGAACATTTCCATATAAAACACTTTGGTATAATTTATCTTCTTGCACATTTGAAATAGGTATTTATAGAAGTATGTAAAATCGGAGAAAATACCCCTAGACCTCAGATGGTTTTGTAACTGTGGATGTCGGTAGATTCATATAACAGCCGGGGGTAAGTAAAGACAGGAACTTAAATGATCGGAAATCAAGCAACGTGATACTAGACAGAGCATGTTTGTCCGGACCGACCTAGCCAGTTTGATCACTTTCTGGCTGTCGAAATATGCTTTGCATCCGAGTGAGTCCAGATAGCTGCAGGGCTGTTTTATGTTTCTATTTTGCACCGCTGCAGTTTATTGATGTTCCTGCTGGTTATGGACTGGATGTCTGAAAACCCCCCAAATGCATTATGGCCTGGACACTTACAAGCTGTCGATGTCATGTCAGATCACATCAGATTTCAATACCCCAATAATTAGTGCTCATCTATAATAGGATCCGAGGAACCTTGTACACTGCAGAATAGCAACATTTGTTTCAGAATAGGGTGACTCATTGAGTTGGTTTTAAAATAAAAAAACCTGGCCTTCCAGGACAAGGATGTCAAACCCATATAAATATAATTAACAAAAACATTATTACACTACAAGTAACATTTTTTTGTCTAAGAATTCACAGGGCATTCATGGAAATATGCACAGGTGGTGAATATAGAGCGCAAAGCTAATAAAGCAATTGATGAAAAACACTCACTAGCTGAATTTCCACTGCTGTCTGTGGCCGCTGGTTCAACAGCTGCAATTTTTCTGCCCTGAAAGGAAGGAAAGAATATTAATGTGCATATGGTGTACAGAGCAGCACATACATATTCAATGTCATTCTTTAAAAAATTTAAATATGCTTGAATAATAAGATCTCACTAACTTTGTGAGTTTGTGAGGCATCATGATGGTGAGGAACTCTTTGACGATCTCTGGACTCTGCCTGCTGCAAGGCGTCTTGGACAGGTGCTTCAGCGTCTGTTTGAAAAAACACAAAGGGAAAGTGTGGGTGCGCCGTTGTCATAGTGCAAAGAGTGACACGGTCGACTCACTCACATACAGAGCAGGTCTCGGTCAGCGAAGACAGGGAGAGGACGTGTGCCCACCTCATACATGATGGTGTTGAGGTTCTGCTGCCCGCTGCTGTTTTTGTTCTTGCCGCTGTCCTTCCTCTTTTCCTTTAGGTCCGTCAAGAGTTTGAACACCTGGGAAACACAGTCACAGACAGACAGATCTGAAGTGACACAAAATGATTTCTCAGCTCTTGAGTACAATAAAAATGTAATTTAAAATAGCAGGACATAACATGTTACCTTACCTCATAGTTACTGAGCATAGCAGCGTTAGCATTTTTGCTGGAAAGAAAAAGAACACGTTTCTTTTAGGCAAATCAGTTCATTCTTCTTGACCTTAGGAAACCTATATGTGACCAAATGATCTAAGCCCAAAGGTCAAATTAGTTTTGCTACAACGGGCTAAATGTAACTGAATGGGTGTAAAATAAATAAATAAATAATGAGAATACATACATGAATTGTTTTGTTTTGACTTACAAAAATTGCACAGTAGTACATGTGTAGTCTATGCAAAACTGCAACTAATAATTAGCAATGTATCTTGTGATCATATTCTTCCATTAATCAAATAGCCGTTCAGGCTATACAATGTCAGACAATCGGTTCAAAAAATTCACCCATTGCAGGGTTCATACAATTTTAGAATAAGCTATATGTTGATAAATAAGTTTATTTGCAGATCTGTGTGACATTTGTACATTGTTGAAAACTGATGGATGCTACCAATTACTTTGAAATTTTAAATAGCAACGTTAGAAAAAATATTCATAAAACCCTATCCCCAATGTCTTTGCATTTTATGAGTTAGCAAGATTGATTTTTAATCTTAGGCTTAATTTTTACATTAATGAATTCAATAACTTTTATGACTTTTTAGGGATCCAAAGGAACTCTGCATTAACCAAGTCGAAATGTAACATTTTGATTTTAAAGAGTTGTGTCAGCCTCTCAACAAGAGCGCTCCTCTAACTACATAGATTGTATTATTAAAACACTAGGCTTATCAATGTATTTAATCAAAACAAAATAGCTCCATGTTGTAGGCCTATTGCTCTAATGAAATGAAGAGATCAATGAACAGGATTCAGAGCTGAAAAAGTGTGATCAAAATCTCACACGTGCCAATCAGTACGTTGCCGTTGTACCTTTATCCGCAAAAATCCACTACACTTCAAATAAACAAGACACGTCTGCCTCATAGCAAACTCACAGAATAACAACGTCTGAATTAAAAATCAATTAGGAAATTCTTACACTTCCATCTCGCCAGGAACTCAGCGTGGACGCGTCGCTAAAGTGTCCGTGTGGGAAATGTAGACTGTTTCAAACGTTCCGCCCGGGTGTTGACAAATCCACTTATTTTATTCTATGTCCAGGCGACTTCGTGCTTTAAAAAACTGTTTTAATCTGTAAGGTAGACAATGTGAACCACGCTGAGCTGAAAAATATTTTCAGGTGATAACACTTTGTCATCTCAGAAACACAGCTGATGTGAAATTAAAACACAATGTATCAATTTGTATCCTGTGCTCCTAATATAAAATAAACTATTGAAAAACCAAATCCTGTGCTCTAAATGTTGAATTAAAATATTAAGACAATAAAAACAATACACTTAGTGCACCATCATTGATCTTTAAAGTCCAATTAATGTATATGCTTCATCAGTTATCAGATCAAAAATCAACTGAAAACTGATCTTCAACCGTAAATACTGAATGTCAAACTTTCTACCTCAATGTACTCTTATAAACCGGTTAGATGTACACTAATTTGCAAATTAATTGTAATCTTTTTATGAGAGCAAGGCATACATAAAAAATACAAACGATCAAGATCCAAACTAAATAAAACACTTTATTGAATATGGATGATTACATCATACAAATGATTATTTGTTATAAATTAGATTTAAAAATGTTTTTTTTACTTTGGCCTTATTCGACCAGGTAAGAGGTTTTTACAATTCCACTTCTCATTGTTAAGACAAACATCCATTAAGACTGAATATAATGATAGTATGACACAATACTATACAATATCAAGTACATTACAATATCCAATACTGTATTCTAAATGTAAAACATTTAAGTAAAAAAAATTGAAATTATGAAGCTGATACATGAGTTTTTTTTAATCTTTTAAATCTGATAACCTCTTTATTTACACACACACAACAGACATTTGTGATAGAGATTCCAGATCATGCCGACTTCTGTTCTTGTGTAGTCATCAAAGAATACTGACCAAAAGATTTACTGAACCAAACACTTTACCGTCAGTGGCTGTGCTGGTGGACAAACTAAGGTACTTCTTCTAAATTGCCCAAACACACTATATCTTTGGTATTTTGGCACTGCAATTTCTTGGAGATATCTACGATAATGACATATCATGTGATGAGCTAACACACCACCTGAAAACACCAATATTATTTCCGAATAGCTCAAATAAAAACAAGTGTTTAGAAATTAAAACAGGCGACATAAAAATATAAAAAAAACTTAGTTCCCTTTGTCTTTAAATGAATAAGGTTACTTTCATTTAAACAATGAAGACACCAGGTTTTGTATCGGATCTCTTCACCAATCACTGCGCTATTAAACAACAAAAATATCCTGTTAAATGAAAATGGACATGACAGACCTCTTTGAGTCAGTCTTTAATCGGCAGTTCACTTTGTAGCTATCTGTGGGCGCTCAATCAATGTCCATTGGAGTAAGATTTTCTTTGTGACAGATAAATGTGAAGAATTGTTTCAAAGACTCGTCCCCTGTGACCTCTGAATTGTTGGCAGCAACTTCAAACGCTGTGATATTTCTGCTCTCAACCAGTCTCTTCAGATCTGTCATCATGTTTTGATGTTGTTCATAACTGCAAGCCAGATATTTCTTCAACACATCATACCTGCGCCTTACCACCATCTGGACAATGATGTGTTCGATGATGGCCGACAAAGGATAGCCAAACTCGATGACACTCAGTCTTTGACCCCTTGCATTGCCGTATTCATATCCCCCTGAATGCATTGCAACAACATTGCAGTGGTCATCAAAGACAGGGGAGCCAGACGAGCCACCACCAAAACAAGTCTCATAATTTAGAGACCGTCTTTTCTGTTCAATACATTTTGCCACACCTTCAAAGAAACGGGGACTTACCATCTGAATTGGCCCTGGCTCTAGACCGTAATCACTTCCTTCAAACCGAACTTTCCCTGGATTTTCCTTGTAATGCCTTCCCACAACCTGAATGCGGTTTTCAGTCGGAACAATCAAGCATGGATCTATCCTTTTCACACCACCATCAGGATGTCCAATAATGCAAATTCCTCCATTTTGGGGAAGGACTCCAAAGCGTGTTAACAGACCGTCAGGCAAATCCTGAACATCAGCAAGTCTTAACAAAGCCCAGTCATACATTTGGCTCTCTACATCAGGACCGTACTCAAAGCCAACGACCCCTTCCACTTCTGCTCCTGAATCTTGCCCTTGTTCCATCTGTTTCAGATCTTTAAAGGAGAAGTGGACCGTGACCTTCTGAAGAAGCTGCCCTATACTCTCATTATAAACGTTTTTAATGACGTGGGCATTTGTGAGGACAAACTTGTCAAATAGGAGAAAGCCACTTCCCAACGCTCTCCCGTCTATCCTCACCTGGCAAACAGATTTACTGAAACCCATCAGTTTCTCCAATGTTTTTACTTCCCTGCATGTCTGCGCATTTTTCCCGTACTCCACACGGAAGATATTCTGGACAGGAGAAAGCTGAGCACCTCGCTCAGTTTTCATCCCTTTCAGGTACTCTTTAAACTGTGAAGACAGGTTAACTCGTACCTTTTTTGAATCTGGTATTTCACACACAATATTGAAGGTTAGAGTTGGTGTCTCTGTTGGTGTGTTTCCATTTACTGACTGAGTTGCAGTAAACTGCTGTGGAGGATCTTGGTTTCTATCAGTGTCAGTTTCCTGAGATTCATTTTGCATCACGTCAGCATCTTCCAGACTAGACTGAATCTCTGGGGGATCAGAAGTGGACATGACCTGGAATGTTTTACCATTAAGATCATCAACAAGGTTGGACAATGCACTTTCATCTTCATCGCTTTGGTTGGAGAGCACACAGTTCTTTTTGAATATGACATCCAAAAAACGCCCATCTCTTCTTAGAGCTCGCTTAACTGTTTCCCCTTTAAATGCATAAACAGTAACCTCCGAACATTTCTTTTGTAATGCTGGGTTTCTCATGATTCTTCTTACATTTTTACCTCCCTTTGTCTGTAAATGAAACATCAGAGGCTTGCCAGATGGACCCTTTCTTTTGGGATCAACAGAGCCCCTTGGCTTGACACAAGCTTTGACATACATGACACGTATGAACTTAACATCCTCTCTTTTTTCATTCTTAATTAAGCTGCAGGGAAAGTGTGGAGTAATAGCTTTCCCATATCTTAGAATAACAAGCTCCTGGTTTTTGTTCTTATTTGCCACCCTTTTAAACTTTGAGCTGGTCTTCAGTGACTCCTCAACAGTTCCTGCTGTATTGCAGGTTATACGTCTGAGCTTGTTGTCCGTCCAGCGCCAACAGAAAGAATGGGTTGCATGTGGCGCCTCTTCCTACAAATGAAATACAATTAAGGCTTACCTAATTTAATTACAGCAAAACATTTTTCTATTTCCTTGAAACAAATCCACTAAGTTATACCTGCTTATCCAGAGGAGGGCAGGTAGCCGATCCCACCTGACGTTGATTGAGCGGGGTGGAAAACCCTGGAGAGGTCCCCAGTTTATCACAGGGCTGACACTTGGACTGCTTAGGAGTTTGACTGCTTTCCCCATTCTGATCGTCTGTTTTTTTCTTGATATAACAAATGTTATTAATAGCAAAAGTTGCATGGTGCATGTTAAAGACTTTTCACATTCTCCCCATCTTTATCCTAGAGTAGACAATAGATACAGAACTACATGATATTGTCAAAAGCATAAATAATAATACACTCACAAATCAAAATGTTTTGGTAAAGATTTATAAAATACATTTGAAAAACCATGAGTGAAAATGACATGACTTGTTTGTAAATTTAATCCCATCGTGGAAAATTTTTACCTTTACAAATTTGTCCATTGGTCCACCATTTTTGGGTTTTAACTTTGGTCCCATTTTTATGTGAGGTTTCAACAATGCTGAACGAAGGTGATTTAGAATCCTACCTACTGGAAAAGGAAAATAAATATTACAGTACCCATTTAATGATCAGTTAGTTTATTTACATCAATATGACATTATTATAGTTATTCTCTTAGATTAAAACGTAAAATGTAGGGTGGACACCACCCTTTTCATACAAGGGTGAGGTGGTGCCTTGTTTATAATTCTATATTTAGAGAAACTCATTCCAAGGAAGCAATCTTAACAGATAAAACAAGAAGGCAATACTGTATCAGTGAAAGCTTTTCGACATTAATTTGGATAAAGTGTCAGTTTAACAAAATAATTCTGGAAAAATCTTCAGGTGATGTCATCTTAGTTTTGATTCAGAAATTGGTTTTATATTCGACATTCGTCTATTTTCAGGGGTTGCAACTGTAATAACGTCACGAAAACCGCACCAATTTCCTCCAGAATGGTATTATTATGTACAGAAGACTAAGACTGATATTTCACAGGCTTGATCAACTCACCAAAATCAGTGAGTCTCGCGAAAGATCAAAGAAACCGCGCCGAATATACTTGTTAGTGCCATACGGCAGCAGACTGCTTAGGGACCGTCGCAAAAGTGCAACGTCTTTTTTTTCTATTCTATATATTTCCATAACCAACATATATCGAGTAACATCAAAGGGAGAAAACAAAACATGTCACCCCTTTTTTATATTGGGTTAACATAGAAAAACATTCCACTGACTTGTGTAGGCCCCCGCCTAACTATTCAGTAGACTTAAGTTTCGTTTCTCCATTTCTCATATTCTGTCTGTAGCCTATCTAGCACGAAGCATTAACATGCAGGGTCCGTGTGCAAGGCTGTTGGCTTATCTAGCTGACAGAGCAGTGTCTAAGGCGTTTTTATTTTATTACTTACCAAAAGCTCACAGTCCAGATCATACTCAAGGACGAGAACGACTAACCTTTGAACGGTTCTCCCACTCCGCTGTCAGAGGGTATTTTGGTCTTTTCAGAAGATTTTACCGCATTTATTCGAGTCCACCTCTTCCTCTTCTTCTTGTGTAATGTTTTTTGGCGGTTGGCAAACAAGTTAAAGATGCATTACCGCCATATACTGGTATGGAGTGTGGCATAAATAACAACCTCGCTTAAAAAACAAACAAAAAAATAATAATAATACTAATTCAAATAAGAAACTATATTTTCAAAAACAAATTAGTTACCCTAAGAAAATGAAATAGAATTTGATGGACCTTATTGGAATTCTTTTGTAAAATATCTATTAACTCAAAACTTACTTTTTATTTTCTGAATTTTTCCCTCATCTGCCTTCTGTCTTCCTCATACCTCTCACACTGCATTGTAACATGCTATACGGTCTCTTCTTGCCCACATTCACATCCAGAGGTGGGTCGTAACGCGCTACATTTACTCCGTTACAAATACTTGAGTAACTTTTTGAATAAATTGTAATTTTAGGAGTAGTTTTATTGCAACATACTTTTACTTTTACTTGAGTAAACATTTGAAGAAAGAACGGTACTTTTACGCCGTTCCATTTGGCTACGTGACGGTCGTTACCTTATTTTTTTATATATTTTATTTATTACATGCGAGAGCTATTTCTCTCATGATTTCTCTCCCCGGGGACGTCTTCAGCCAACATCTCTATCACGTGACTATTTCAACCAATAAAAACCACATTACAAAAGCTTGCCAATCAAATGCAGCCACTTCAGTCACATGACAAGTGTTGTCATGTTGTCATAGGGCTCAACCATGGGCTCAACAATGTCCGCGGACTTTTTTAAAGGCTGCGGTTCTGCACCGATGTTGTGTCCGTGGCCGTGCCATGTAGGTTAAACGCATATAACACAGACTCCCACACACTCGCAATTACAGAGAAACTGTTCTTTTTTGACACATGTCCTGTTCTCCCTGTAGCCTACCCACTTCGCATGCCCCAGTCTGGCTGTGTGAGAGTCTGAGAGTGGTCTCTTTGTTCAGCCACTATACGTTAAGTGAGTGTGCCAGCAGGTTTTGATGTGTAACGAAGTTTAATTTTGTGTTTTATATTTTTGGGGCTAAACACAACCTAGATAATTTTCTCAGGGCCAGTGACATATTGTAGGAATTTGTTTTAACATGTGTATGTGCAAAACAATTGCAACAGTGTTATAAGTGTATTGGTTTTAATTAATATAATTTTGGACAAGCCTAATTTATTATCATTTTATTTGAAGGGTGATGTATTTAATTTGGCAGATAATTAATGTATTATTGTTTGAGTTCAAGGGTTATTCATTTGATTTTTAAATACCTTATTTATTGTTTTATTTAAAATTATGTTATTTAACATATCTTTATTTGAACATTGCTGTTTTATATTATGTTCGTGTCTATTCTGTACCGTTTGTGTTGCTCTGTATATTTCAAAAATAAATCTGGAGTCATTCAGTAGGCCTACTTGTACTCTTGAGTACTTGAGTAGTCTTTTCACTGCATACTTTTTTACTCTTACTCGAGTAATAATTTTTATGAGTACTTTTACTTCTACTTGAGTAATTATAATCTTAAAGTAACTTACTTTTACTTGAGTAAATTTTTTGGCTACTCTGCCCACCTCTGTTCACATCTACCAGTTTCGTGTTTACCTATTAAAAACAGTGTACTGTTCAGACCTGTGTGCCCAAATCTTAGTCTTGATAGCACCGACTCCTCTCTTCTGTTCTTACCTCCACATCTAATTTCTCCCACTTGCCTTTGCACTCTGTAGAACCATCTTCCTTTCCGCTCTTCCTCTCACTGCTTTTGCCATCTCCTATTCAGTCTTTGCTTAATAATGCCTTTAATTTCAGTTTTTATTTATCAATTGTGCTTTTTTTGGTAACATCTTTTGCCAGCTTATCTGCCATTTAATTTCCTCTTATCCCAATGTGTGCTGGAACCCATAAAAAACACTATAAGCCCCATCATTTGTATTCGGTATAATATTTGTTGAACCTCAATCAAAATATCTGGTCTGCTTTCGGAACGGTTGTACTGTAGACTCTTTAATGCTGAACTGGAATCTGAGCTCACCTTTTCCAAATGGAACTTTCATTATGTCATTATCAATTACTCTCTTGGCAATCTCATCCGCTTTGTCATATGGGCCTATACCCTCCATTCCATAGTGATCACTATACTAGTGCGGTTGTTTCCTCTCTCTAAATTAACGTATATAAAAATTGCAGCCATCACTGATCACTTGTAGCTATGTAGGCTTAGGCTATTTTACAGTTAGAAAACGGAAAAGTTAGGATGGCCCAACAGTTATCTTAAAGTTAGGAGGCTTTATTTAAGATTGTGTCAGTTAGGATGCTTCTGTAATACACTTTTCCTATCTTGACTTAAGATAGGAACATTGACTTAGGAACTGTTAATCTGTAATGGCTATTTTCCTAAATCAGGTCCTAACTCTAATTACCATGGTAACCATACAGTTAAGATAGGAATTGTGAGTTAGGAAGTTTCTGTAATACGGCCCCAGGAATCCAACAGAATTGTACATGAATTCCAGTTATTTTAATAACCAATAGTATCATACATATTTCAAACAACAAAGCATCCCTTATTGTTTCTTTTGATTTCAAGCTAAGAACTGCAGCCGAGTCTGAACAAATAACAACTATTTCAGGCCTTACCTCTTCTGTCTGTAAACATGAAATAATAGCAAATACTTCTGCTGTAAATACAGACAACCTGTTGGTCAATCTTTTGCATAAATGATCACATTAAACTCTGGTATAAACACTCAGTCCTGCTCCTTCACGACCACTCGCTGGATCCTTAGATCCATCAGTAAACACTTGCATAGCCTAATTATAAAAATTCCTCTTCAAATGCACTTGAACCAAACCTCCAATGTTTTCCTCATTCCTTTCAATCCATCCTCTCTTCTTTTCCAAAAGTTGTAAATCCACACTGGGTACTGTCAGAATCCATGGAGGAACATTACCCCACACAGTATTAGGACCACTGTCCAACACATTTAAACCATATTCTTAATATCCCAACCGAAATCCTTTACGTTTCCGCTTATTCCCAGCCAGCAGCACCTTTGTTACAGGCTGTTCTTCTCCAGACCCCTTTAGCTTGACCCAATATGCCAGTGACAACTTTGAGCATCTTAAGAACAATGGTAACTCACCAGCTTCTAGTGCATAGGAGTTGTTTTAAGAGCACCTATACAAAGTCTAAGAGCTCCGAAATGAATTATATCCAATTTTTCCAGGACACTCTTGGCTGCTGCACCTAGCCTATACACCCATCAATACATGATCTCATCAAGGCCCTATATGTTCAAAAGTGATTTTTTTATCTGCTCCCCATTAATAGCCAGATACTGATCTCAAGAGATTCAGCACTTCCTTACATTTTGTTTCAACCTGTTTATTCCATATACATTTCTCATCAAACCATAATCCCAAGTAGGCCTATTTGAACTCTGTTACCCTTACCATATTTTGGCCATACAATTTAAGTTGTTTGCCTTGTTCTCTTTGCACCGACTCACTCCTTCAGGTCAGCGGCAACTTCTTTGCCGTCAATCAAATACTGTGTCTATGTTTTTTGATGACCTGACTTGGCCAAATTATTGCAATTTTTATTCTGAAAATGATACTAAATTGGGCACATTTTATTTAGCACACTCATTTGATTGATGATGTGATTTAAAAAAAAAGAAATAGGCCTATTTTAATTTAAAAAAAAATGTCTTCCACGTTATGTGACCCAGTGACTCAAAATCAGCCACATACAATATTACTTTGCATGACACAGACGCAACTCTTTATATTTGAATAAAGTGCTTATTCTTTTTTATACTAATATCTTTTAATGGAAAACCATGTGTTTTTTCTTCAATAGCCTCTGTTTGGTGTGACGCTGTCTCGAATTTATTCCAGACGATGATATACTGTAGCAACCGGAGGAAGCGGCTGCTCTAGTTTAGTAGGCCTAGATGCGTTAGTGAATGCAAATGCATCATGGCACTGTTACCATTTTAGTGATCCCATATTTATGTTTTGGTATGTCTGTTGTTATGACAGCATTATTCCTTTATTTAGTCATGTTGCGACCATGATCAAGGTTTAGGTGTGAATTAATACAGCCTGGCCAAGTAACTCGGATTAATTGGTTGATTAAATGGCTCCCCCTGAGATTGTCTGGTGCTATTATCTGACTGAACTCAATCGAATACAGCTCTGCCGAAAAAGAATTCTGGATATGTTATCAAATCGCAGTTTATTTTTTTGTGTCTTTTTGGCCCGACAGTGTGAAGATTATACATTAAATAATTACCTACTCAGGAATATGCACCCAACCCTTAGTAATGATACTTTAATGGATGACTTGAATTATTTGATCGGTATTGGCAAGGTGAATTTGACACCCAACCTGAATTTTTCCAGTATAAAAAACAAAAACAAATGTAACTTCCTGTAATCCTGCACATGAGTTAGCCCCATGGACCTATAAAGAACAGGTGTTGTGCCCACTGCTGCATACAGCCGTTACCTCTGCAGAGCGAGTCCAGCACACTCCATCAGGACATGTTCCACTGTTTGCTTTTTGCCACACACCCCACACAGTCCATCTTCATGTTTCCCAATTTTGTGTAAGTCCCATGCAAGTCCACAATGCACCAACCTCAGTCTGGTCATCATGACAGTATGCCTCCTTTCTTTCCCCAAAAACACTGGCTATTTGTGACTGTTTTCTGCAAGCTGTAATAATGCCTCCCCTTCTTTTCCTGATCCCACTCCTCCTGCCACACAGCCATGATGTTCTTTTTGATGATTGACCTTCACTCAGTTAACCCCAGCCTCACTTTTACGTCCACCTCTTCCCTTCTTAAAGCCCTTTTCGCTGCCCCATCAGCTGTCTCATTCCCCTCTATCCCCACGAGCTGGGACCCACATGAACCCCACTGACTCTCCTGCCTGCTCAATCCTGTACATCAGGGTAAGAAGCTCCACCATGAGGTCCAGCCTGTGGTATAAACTGAAACCCCATCAGACACTCACTTATACTTGATAACATCCAAATCTGGGATGCTATTTGTTTGTCTGTGCTTGTGTCATTTTGTTTTTGTGCTCATGTTTTGTATTTTTCTTCTTTTAATGTTTATTTTTTTATTTCTACCTGCCAGGGACTAAAGGTGAACATTAGCCTGCATGGCTAAATCTGGCACATTTACATGTTGAACTTTGGTGCTCATGTCTATTAATGTGTGCTGTTCCTTTTAAATAAATAAATAAATAAAAAAAGCAAACCCAGACTTCCCAGTTCTTGGGTCTTGAGCCCCATCAGTGTAATGTACTGTCCCCAAGTGTTATTTAGCCTTTCCTTTACGATGCCCCCAAATGTTGCAGTTATCTCATAAGCTAACACACTTATATCTATCTCTGGCACCGCACTGGTAGAATCCATGGTGGTATAGCTGGCCAGTGAACTAGGGGCCACCCCCTCCTCCCCATCTCCTCATTGAATTTAAAAATGAAACCCTCCCTTTTCACTCTTGCTCCTCCCCAATCCCATGCACCTTCGGCAGTGGCGAAGTGGGTAGGGAGTTCGCCTCTGTTGTGCAGGGTAGGAGGTTCGATCCCCCGTCTCCCCGCCACATGTCGAAGTGTCCCTGGGCAAGACACTTAACCCCGAATTGCTCCCGATAGTTAGCTTAGTTAGCTAGTGCTAAGCCTACCCTGCGTGGTAGCTGCTGCTATCGGTGTATGAATGTGTGTGTGACTGGGTGAATGTGTACAAAAACAATGTAAAGCACTTTGAGTCTGTGATAAACGGAGATATAGTGCTATACAAGTCCATTTACCATACCTTCCAAAGCCATGCTGCCCCACATTCTCCCCTTGATGTCCCTTTAATTTACAGATATACTGCATTGCCAGCTTAGACCTTCTGATACCCATTGGGGTCTCCCCCATTTCTACAAGTAAGGCTGCGATTGGGGTGGAACGGAAGGCCCCACATACGACTCTCAGATCCTTTGCCTGCACTACATCGAGTAACTTGAGAAATGATTTTGCTGCCGTCCCGTAACACAAACACCCATAATCTATCCTCGATCTGACCATTGCCCTGTAAATCATTATCTGTGTATACCTGGCCAGCATCCCACAACCTTCCTGATAGGGACCGCTTGACATCTAAAAACTTTTCCACACTTTCTCACAACGCTGCTATAGACGTGCTTTTTATAAGTCAATCTTTCATCACAAACCACTCCCAATAATTTAAACTATTTTACCCTCTCTACTGCTTGTCCACATTAATAAACCTTGACACTCAGTTTTCTTATTGCCAAATACAACATATTTAGTTTTTCCGTTGATATCTTAAATCCCCACCTGCTTCCCCACTCCATTTTATTTAATGCCTCCTGTATTTTCTCTGTTATGTGTTTGATGTTCCTGCCTCTTTTCCACACTGTTCCGTCGTCTGCAAACAATGAGAAACCAAACCCTGATCCAATGTCTTTAAAAATGTAATTCACCATTACATTAAATAGAACCGGACTTATTACACTTCCCTGTGGTGTTCCATTCTCAATGCATGTGCCATTCGACATTGCCTCCCTTACCTGAATTACCCTGTTCTTTAAAAAGTCCTGTACCCAGTTCAGCATACGCCCTTGAATCCCTATCATATGGCTTAATGATGGGCCCCTCCCTCCACATCATGTCATAAGCCTTTTCAATATCCAAAACACTGCAACTACTCCCTCTTTATTAACCATGGCTTATCTTTACTGTTGTGACAGCTCGAGGTTGGACCCAAAAGCAGTACGGACACCAGGTAGTCAGTTAAGAACAATGTTTATTTAGGCTGGCAGGCAGGACACTGGACGGCTGAATGGCGTGGCGAGCAGAGGCAAGTGGATATCCGGAAACCCGCAGGCAGGCGAGCAGGTAAGGTGAACAGCGGAGGTAACTGGCACGGAAGAAAACAGGAACAGAGTTAGGACAAAACTCAAACTGGAGCGAGAAAGAAAACAATAAACAAAGATATCCGGATCTTGGATCATACCGCTCTGGAACGTAGTATACTCTGGCGCTGAATGACTGGAGTCCACAGGCTTAAGTAGAGAGACCTTGATTAGCCAAACGATCCACACCTTGGGCAGTCAGCTCAGGAGTGCTGCCACGCCCACATGCCAACAGAGACAGACAAGAGAAAAACACATATAGAGAAGGAGGAGAGACTGCCAAGCCGTGAGTCATGACAGTACCCCCCCCTCAATGACCGCCTCCAGGAGGTCTACCAGGCTTATCTGGGTGTTTGGCATAGAACTCCCGGAGGAGTGTGGGGTCCAAGATGAGGCCCCTGGCGATCCAGCTCCTCTCCTCTGGCCCATAACCCTCCCAGTCCACCAAGTACTGGTAGCCCCTCCCTCTGCGCCGAACGTCCATCACCCGGCTGACCGTGAAGGCCGGGTGACCATCAATGAGACGGGGGGGTGGTGGGGCGACGGTAGGCGGGCACAACTCACTGGATGAGACTGGCTTCAGTTGGGAGACGTGAAACGTTGGGTGTATCCTGAGAGACCGGGGAAGCTTAAGGCGAATGGCAGCAGGATTAATGACACTATCGACCTCGAATGGGCCAATAAATCGGGGAGATAGTTTCTTGGATTCACCACTAAGAGGGATGTCCCTGGAGTTAAGCCAAACCTTTTGGCCAGGTACGTACACTGGAGCTGGGATTCGCCGCCGATCGGCCAACCTCTGATTCTGCTCCCTAGTTCGTAGGAGGGCCGCTCTGGAATCCCTCCAGATCCTGCGGATCCTACGCAGGTTGTGCTGAACCGAAGGCACGGCGATCTCGATCTCCTGAGTGGGGAAGAGAGGTGGTAAGTAGCCCAGAGAAGCTTCGAAAGGTGTCATACCTGTAGCTGCCGACGTCAGGGAGTTGTGAGAGTATTCCACCCAGGTGAGATGGGAGCTCCACGAAGCTGGGTTGTGAGCACAGATGCATCTCAGAACCGTCTCCAGGTCCTGATTAGCCCTCTCAGTCTGGCCATTGGACTGGGGATGATGGCCGGAGGAAAGACTGACGGAGGCCCCCCAACGCCTGGCAAAACGCTTTCCAAACCTGAGAGGTGAACTGAGGCCCTCGATCCGAGACAATGTCCAGGGGGATCCCGTGGATCCGAAAAACATGGTTAACCACCAGCTCAGCAGTCTCCGCAGCCGAGGGTAGTTTGGGAAGGGCCACGAAATGCACCGCCTTGGAAAAACGATCTACAATGGTAAGAATGGTGTCATTACCGTCGGACGGTGGTAATCCAGTTACGAAGTCCAGAGCTATGTGCGACCACGGGCGACCAGGCACAGGGAGCGGATGCAGGAGCACGGCTGGGGGGCGATGAGTCGACTTGCCACGAGCGCAGATGGTACACGCCTTCACATATTCGCGCGTGTCGGCAGCGACGGACGGCCACCAGAAGTGGCGTTGGATCAGGGCCAGGGTACGGGAAACTCCAGGATGACAGGCGAAACGTGAAGTGTGACCCCACTTCAGCACCTGAGGACGAACAGGAACAGGTACAAACAGACAACCCGGAGGCCCACCCCCAGGACCGGGGTCCCCTTGGAGAGCCCCCTTAACCACGGACTCAATCTCCCACGTCAGAGAGCCCACCTGGCAGGACTGGGGAAGAATTGTATCCGGAACTGAGGGACTGCCGTTATCAGGGTTAAACTGTCTGGAAAGGGCATCAGGTTTAACATTCTTGCTACCAGGTCTAAACGTGAGGTTAAAGTTAAACCGACCAAAAAACAGAGCCCAACGTGCTTGGCGTGAGTTTAACCGTTTAGCAGTCTGAATGTAAGCCAGGTTCTTGTGATCTGTCCATACCGTAAACGGAGACGCCGCACCCTCCAGCCAGTGCCGCCACTCCTCCAGAGCCAGCTTAACGGCTAGCAACTCTCTGTTGCCGACGTCGTAGTTCCTCTCCGCAGGAGACAGCTTCTTGGAGAAGAAGGCACAGGGATGAAGCTTGTTGTCTCCTTCGGCTCTCTGCGACAACACAGCTCCCACTCCAAGATCCGAAGCGTCCACCTCGACGATGAACTGACGAGCTGGGTCGGGCTGCACCAGGATGGGAGCTGAGGAGAAGCGTCTCTTCAGCTCGCAGAACGCATCCTCGGCTGCAGGCGACCAGACAAATGGAACAGACGGAGAGGTTAGCTTAGTGAGTGGTGCTACTACCTGGCTGTAGTTCCTCACGAACCGTCTGTAGAAGTTGGCGAAGCCCAAGAATCTCTGGAGCTGCTTCCGTGAGCCAGGCTGCGGCCATTCCGTAACTGCCTGGACCTTGGCTGGGTCGGCCCGCACCTGTCCGCACTCCAGGATGTACCCCAGGAACGACACTGAGGAGACATGGAACTCACACTTCTCTTGTTTAACAAATAGTTTATTCTCCAACAACCTCTGGAGGACCTGGCGCACGTGTACAACGTGCTCCTCAATGTTGCGGGAAAAAAATCAGGATATCATCAAGGTAGACAAACACAGAGTGGTTCAAGTAGTCCCTAAGCACGTCATTTATCAGGGCTTGGAAAACTGCTGGGGCATTGGTAAGACCAAAAGGCATGACCAGGTACTCGAAGTGACCTAAAGGGGTGTTAAACGCAGTCTTCCACTCGTCCCCCTCCCTGATGCGGACCAAATGATAGGCGTTGCGTAAATCAAACTTAGAAAAAACAGTAGCCCCATGGAGTGGATCAAAAGCAGAGTTAATCAGTGGCAGGGGATATTTGTTCTTTACCGTAATATTGTTCAAACCCCGAAAGTCAATACATGGTCTCAGAGTCTTATCCTTCTTAGCCACAAAGAAAAAAACAGCTCCTAATGGAGAGGAGGAAGAGCGGATAATACCTGAGTCCAACGAATCCGTGATGTATTTCTCCATGGACTCGCGTTCCGGAGCTGAGATATTGTAGAGCCGGCTGGTGGGATAGGTGGCGCCAGGCAGCAGGTCGATGGCGCAGTCGTAAGGTCTGTGAGGAGGTAAGGATAAGGCCCGGTGCTTGCTGAACACCTCGGCCAGGTCGTGATACTCCCGAGGAACAGAGGACAAGTCAGGAGGTTCTGGTGAGGCGACACACTCCTTAACGGAACCTGGGGGCTGCGCTGATCTGAGACATGTAGCATGGCAGAAAGAGCTCCAACTAGCTATCTTCCCAGTGGCCCAGTCAATCACAGGGTTATGTACCTGTAGCCACGGAAGCCCGAGCACTAAGGGAGCATGTGTGGAGGGCATAACATGGAACGTTATACTCTCCCTGTGGTTGCCAGCCAACAGGAGAGGCAACTGCTGCGTTTGCTCGGAAATAAGGGCCAAAACCTCACCATTGAGTGCATTAACTTTGAGCGGTGGAACAATGGGATTAGTGACTATCTGACAGTGCTTCACAAAACTAGCGTCAAGTATATTAGAGTCAGAACCTGAATCAACTAGGGCCGTAAGTTGATAAGTATTCCCGTTAAGGAAAATACTAGCTTCAATGTTAATGCGTCTTCGGGGCAAACAGGGCAATACTGTGCTACTCACCAGAACCCCGTCTGCGACTGGTGAGGGCTTGGGTTTAACCGGCGGGGGCACCTAGCCCATTGATGTCCAGGTTCTCCACAGTAGAGGCACAATCTACCCTCGAATCTCCTATTCCGTTCGGAGGGCGCGAGCCGGTTCCGACCCAACTGCATGGGCTCCTCTGTAGACGACGGAGGAAGAGCAGGAAACACAGGCGACTCACTGGTGCGATGGCTGGGGGCATGTCCAGTGTCAGTGGAAGAGGAATGAAAAGGTCCAAGAGAGCGACCGGTCCTTTCCCTACGACGCTCTCGGAGGAGATTGTCCAGTCTAATAGCTAGAGCTATGCGTTCATCTAAATCAGCTGACTCATCTCGCACAGCTAACTCGTCTTTAACGGAATCAACTAATCCGTTGAGAAAAACCCCCTGTAACGCCTCGTCGTTCCACCCCGTCTCCACTGCTAATGCCCTAAACTCCACCGAATATTCTGCAACACTGCGAGACCCCTGTCGTAGTTGAAGTAGGCGCTTAGTAGCGTCCCTACCCCGGACCGGGTGGTCAAAAACCTTCTTCATTTCAGCTACGAAGCTAGGAAACGAAAAACATACGGCGGACTGCCTCTCCCACACTGCAGACGCCCAAGTCAAAGCATGTCCAGAGAGTAAGCCTATGACGTAACTAATCTTGGCTCGGTCCGAGGCATACGAGCTGGGTTGTAGTTCAAAAACTAAAGAGCACTGGAGGAGAAACGACTTGCATACCCCAAAACTCCCGGCATAGCGCTCCGGTGCGGAGACACGAGGCTCTCGGGCAGGCAGAGTGACAGGTGCTGCACCTGGGTCGGGTTGACCAGGATCTAGATGCGTGACGACTCCGTGGAGCTGTCCTCCCAACGCTGCCACGTTCGCGGTGAGTACCTTCAGCGAGGAGATAACGTCTCGGAGAGCCACTTCATGTTGTCCCACAAGAGTGCCTTGTGCTCCCAACGCTTGGTGTAGCCTGTCCGTATCCGCTGGGTCCATGTTGGCCAGAGTATTCTGTTGTGACAGCTCGAGGTTAGACCCAAAAGCAGTACGGACACCAGGTAGTCAGTTAAGAACAATGTTTATTTAGGCTGGTAGGCCGGCAGGCAGGACACTGGACGGCTGAATGGCGTGGCGAGCAGAGGCAAGTGGATAGCCGGAAACCCGCAGGCAGGCGAGCAGGTAAGGTGAACAGTGGAGGTAACTGGCACGGAAGAAAACAGGAACAGAGTTAGGACAAAACTCAAACTGGAGCGAGAAAGAAAACAATAAACAAAGCTATCCGGATCTTGGATCATACCGCTCTGGAACGTAGTATACTCTGGCGCTGAATGACTGGAGTCCACAGGCTTAAGTAGAGAGACCTTCATTAGCCAAACGATCCACACAATGACGGATTACCGCATGGGCAAAGTGGGCACATGTCCAGGGCCCTGGCCAATAGGGGGGCCCTTGATTTTTTTTTTTTAATTAAAATTTTTTGACGGGGGTTTCCCCCCTGGGAATGGGTCGTAAAAAGTCGGGTTGTTTTATAATCGGGGTCTTATATTCGGCCGGGACAAGCGTGTGTGCGCTTGGATAGAGAACGATGTGTCTAGAGAAAAAAAGGCACGGGAAATGGCCAAAGAGCTCCACATCCCCACTGAAATCAAAGCCTCGACTCATTGTGTTGCGAGTCAACGTGTCAGAGGCACGAATCGGTACAGCGATCGACCTACAGTGGCTTTTCTGCTGTGGCAGTTGTAGTGAGGAGAGTTTGCCAACTGTGCGTTGGCGTGGTGAAATTGGTTTCATATTCGACATTCGTCTATTTGGAGGAAATTTGTGTTGTTTTCGTGACGCTATTACAGTTACAACCCCGGAAAATAGACGAATGTCGAATATGAAACCAATCTCACCCCGGTCTGTGCGTTCCCTTTACGCACCAGTACCAGTGTAACGAGCGAGGCGGTTGTTTCACTTTACAGTTAGTCGGCAGTGAGATTGGGGTATCCAGGCTCGGGACATGCAATCAGATCGCGGAGCCTGTCCCCTCGACACCTGTTAACGTGCAGGAATCCCCTGTGATCATTTAGTTTTAAACCACAGAGTGTGTCTGTCTCACTGTGAACGACACCAACACAGCGTTTCACCGGGTGACGCGCTGCTTCGCTCAGACATTGAGTGTAGGCTCCGAGGGGGGCAAGGGTTGGCCAAAAACAGGCGCAGAGATCTTACAAAGGCAAAAAAAATCTGCTCGCGCGCTTAGCGCGCGCTCGCATCGTCGGTGTCTCTGCCCCAATCTAACTGTTTAGTAGGCTTCGGCGCAAAGAATCTCTTTCTCTTGCGCAGCACCAGAGAGACTTTATAGAATTGTATTTCGCTCTATCTCTCTCTTTCTCTCTCTAGGCCGTGCACTGCATTATAATGTGTGTGATTGTGGATTGCACGGTGTGCTAGTGCGTGTATTTGCGTGTTGGTAGGGGTCCATGACTGGTTTGTGTCCAGGGCCCGTGGTCATGTTAATCCGTCCTTGGATCCACACCTTGGGCAGTCAGCCCAGGAGTGCTGCCACGCCCACATGCCAACAGAGACAGACAAGAGAAAAACACATATAGAGAAGGAGGAGAGACTGCCAAGCCGTGAGTCATGACATTTATATCCGAATCCAGGGAGATCACAGAATCCATGGTATTTCTTCCTCTGCTAAACCGACTTTGCATTAGCGTGAACCACCCCTCCTTCTCCAGTTTGTATAAAAATCTATCTGTCACCATTCTTTCCATTATTTTACACATCACTGCTGTTAGTGCAATAGGTCTATGACCCTGAATGCTCTGCTTCTTCGTGGCTTTAAAATTGGGACAACCACTGCCTGCTTCCTTCCAAACATTATTCATAAGTGCTAACATTTCTTCCACCACTGGATCACCTATAGTCTTTTAAATACCTCATAGTTTATGCCAACCTTCCCTGGTGCAGTCCCCCCCCCCCCCTCCCCTTATTTATGGCTCTGCGCAGCTCTTCCACTGAAATGTACAAATTAACACAATCAGTATTATCGTCATTCACCCCAAGTTTAAATATGTGTTGTCTTAGCGTCTCATTCCTCTTTCTCATACCTTCCTCTCCAATGTTTGCTCCACTATGTACATCCTTAAACTTACTTTCACACATTTGGGCATATCACTCCTCGCTATAACTCCCTTTTCCTCCAATACTGGCATTCTCCTTTTCCTTACCACTCCTGACATATGTTGAACTGCTGCCCATATTTCTCCAACTGATGTATCCACGCCCAATTTCCACAATATCTTCTCCAGCACTCTGTTTTTGCAACCTTAATTAATCTTCTTGACTTAGGCCTCAGCCTTTTGTACTCCATTGCATTATTCTCTGTCGGGCACCTTCTTAATAGTCTATATGCACAGGTCATCATTGCTTCATCACAAGCCCTATTCCACCATGGCACACTTACTCTAGCTTTAGGGTTTTTCTTTAAAAGGATGAAGGGACCAGGATGCACGGGGCACAGCATTATATAGCTAGTAAGTCTCAATACTGCCACCCTGTGCCCAGACTGCCACACTACCCGTTGCAAACCACCCGCAATCCCATTCCCAAGTAGCCTACTACATTTGTAGGCCTAAGTGTTATATTCAACAAAAACAGGTAGGCCTCTATATCAACCATCGGCTGCGTTCCAAATCACATACTCTTTCTTTTTACTACACAACTAAAGTAGGCTACAGAAGAGTTTAAGGGGCCACAGGTGAGAAAACAAATCAGATAAGGAAGATTTTTTTTTTCATTATGTTCGAGAAATGTCAACAATAAAGACGAATAGGCCTACTTCAAAATGCTATTAGAGTTAGTGGGACATTTATGTATTTTCAGCATACTACAATTCTTGACTTGAATGTATTGGGACATCCTAAATCTTTTTCTGGCATACTAAATAGTAGGGAAGTATGGGGATTGGAACGCAGGGATCATTGGTTGAAAACCGTAACACACCAAGTGGAAACTGCTGTCCAATCAAGGTGGCGTTGAAACCATAAACATGTAGCCTATAAATACGCCGTCACGAAGGCATGACGGCCACAGCGGAGACGAGTCTATAGCGGTCGGCAGAGCCTTGGCTGTTGTTTCTCAATACAAAGTACATCGTCTTCTTCTGAACTCAACTGATCTCCTTTGTTTTCAGCCTTCCCTTCTAGATATGAGAGCTAAGGTTTGTGTTTTATGTCCTTCTAGTCAAATAATCACAGTTTTCAGTGCTGCTCATCTGCTAGCTAGTTAGCTTTATAGCAAGCCTGAGCAGGTGGGCGGGCTAGCATGGCATGACAAATAGCGTTCAGTTTTTATTTTGCCATGCTCGTGTCTTTAACTTGAGTGGACTTCTCTATGACTGTTAACTGTATGAATCAACGAGAAAGTAACTTTTTGTTGTGTTTCTCTTTCGCAGTGGAAGAAGAAGCGCATGCGCAGGTAATATTGTGTTGCGTGTGCTTTGCAGTAGTAATACATTCTTATCATTTGCGCATTTATACCTTTCGAGAGATTTCCCTCTTGATTTTCTCTCGTTATCTATTTTCTAGGCTGAAGCGCAAAAGGCGAAAGATGAGGCAGAGGTCTAAGTAAGCTGTTCTCTCGACAACCAGAGCTGTGAGCTCAGCTGGAGACCCAGGGCCAGGACGCTCCCGATGTCAAGTCCGATACCAGTTGTGCGCATGGAGCTGAATTGAGACGTGCTGGATGACAGGCTTTTCCCTTGGGACATTCTGGACTCTTTCTTCTTGATTCCTCGACTTTGTGTCATATTATTATACCGATTAAAATATTTTTGGTTTAAAATTGATTTTGCAGAACTTTTTTTCATCTGATTCCAAACCAGCCATTTCATCGGAAGTGCACCTGCTATAATGTTAGTTCATTCTGTAAGGGTGAAAGATTTGTGGCATATGCCGGTTCTCTTGAGGTGGCTAAATGTCAAGTAACTGACATGTCAGCGTGTTAACAAACCAGTGTTGGAAGGATTCAGGTTCTATACTAGAGCCGAGTGTTCTAATTGTCCATTACAGGTGAAGAGCATGCATTTAAATATTCCTGAATACCAAATGGGTGAAACAAAATATTCAGTAAAAGTCCTTATGCCGAACACGGCCCATTACCCAGTGTTTTGGATCATTATTACTGATGCATTGATGGTGAGGGTCAAATTGAAGTAACTTGAAATTCATTTAGTTCTGGGTAATATAATCTGCACTAACAATGTATCAAATTTTTGCAGTAAGTAACATTTAATGAGGCTTCAATACACAAATGTTGTAACCCAAGCTTCATGACAAATGCATTGAACTAAAGGTAATTCCAAGTCTACGGAAGCTTGGTGCTCAACACAGGCAAGCATAAAGTGTTATTCTACTTTAAATTATATGCTTAACAAAATGAGCCCACTTTCTACTACTAAGCAAATATTTGATTTTATATAGCCAGAAATGTTAGGGGGAAAAAATAGCTTTTATGGAAGTTACACTTCATAAATGCTAAGGTGAAAAGCCATTTTAATTCATAACGACCATGAATGTAGTTGTGAAAATATAAAGTGGGCTAATATCTTGTAAACATTAGAGCATATTTTCAGATGAATAACAGTTTATAAATTAACGTATGAGATGACATAAGTTTTAAAACAGCAAATTAAAACCCATTTTCCTGTCACATTAGGCTATGTAAAATATAGTTTTATTAATTTTAATGTGCTTTAGTTTAAAGGGCTGATTATAGGCTACTTGATGTAGGTTTTATGAAGACATTCAGCTGAAAAGCAGAGACAAAACATTGTGATACCATTTTGGAGGTTTACTGTGTAGGCATGTGACAACAAGCCTATTTACAATCAGGAGAGAGGGGGAAACGGGGAAGCTATGAGTTTACAAATCCCAGTTTCTTTATAGGTCCGTGGCCCATGGTTGAGGAAGTTGAGGCCTACTATCCCTATGGTTGAGGCCAGCACTCTTCCCGCCTTTGGTGGGCACAGCCAGCACAGCTCCAGTTACGCATTACGTCATGTGAAGTGAAGCGTCGAACGTCTTCGGTGACGTCTTTTAAAGGGAAACGCACACACGCACATTTCAAGTAAAAACTGCCTCGTTCTTCTCGCCTCCACCTCTCATTCAATAGATCCATGCCCTCATAGCTCCGGTGTTGAATTCTGTCCGGTGGTGTTCAACGCCCCCCCCCTCAAAGGAAAACAAAAACAGTTCACCTGACAAAGCCGCTACAGACATCCGCCGTCGATAAACATGGCCAATGCAGAGGTAAGGCAAACGTCTCTCTCGACCAGCTACATCCACATGTTGTTTTAACACCCAGCTGGACTCTTGAGCTAAAGCTGTCAAACTGGGACCGCACTTATAGGCTACTTAAATTATGTTAGCTAACGGTCAACACTGTATTATATCTGCACGTGTTGTAGCTATAGCGTTAATGTAGCGTTGTACACATTATTTCCTTGGTCTCCTGTTCCTATTAGGGGAGTAAACTTTGGGGAGGTCGTTTCGTGGGAGACACTGATCCTGTCATGGAGAAGTTCAATGCGTCCATCGCTTATGACCAGAGGATGTGGGATGCTGATATCCGAGGGAGTAAGGCGTATGTGAAAGCTCTGGAAAAGGCTAAGCTGGTCACCATGGACGAGATGAACCAAATACTGCACGGGATGGAACAGGTGATCACTTAAACACACACACACACACACACACACACACACACACACACACACACACACACACACACACACACACACACACACACACACACAGAGAACTGCACTCTGCTTCTTCTGGGGAGATACACTTTAAACTTCAAGTTTACTAGACTGCCACAGCAGAAGTCCAGGCTGAAACTTGATCTGATCACAGTCCTTTCACACTTGTATGCAAAGAAATACACCCCTGTTGGATTGTGTGAGTATGTTTGTCACTGTCGCGTCGCCCGACTATACTAGATGCATGTTCATAGATGACAGCTGAAAATGTGCCATGGCGCAGCATTCCTCTCTGTTTACTGCTGAGTCTATGGTGAACAATACTACCATCATGTCAGCTGCCAAACAGCTTCAGTGATTCTTTCAGTGTCAGGTCACAGTTCGGGTTGCACTCTCTACCCTGATGTATTGCTTTGTGACACTAGGCCACCAATACAATACAGAAACACAAATGATGTTAATAATAAGTGAATTCAGTGGGTGCATATACAAACCCCCGGCCTCTGTTGTGCAGAATGTATTATACAGTATGTGTGGGTATGCTTTGTATAACATTTTAAGTAACTGTTTAGTTTGTGATCTTTGCAAGAACAATAAAAAGCCAAGCTGCAGTTTATTTTAGAAATGTGTTGCAAAGTAAAACTATTTCATTGCTCTGTGTTTGTATTTTTTCAATAACCTCCAGATTTATGAAGAGTGGTCCAAAGGTGTTTTTGTGATCAAACCTGGAGATGAAGACATTCATACTGCAAATGAGCGCAGGCTAAAGGTGAGATTGTGCTTGTTGGTTGTTTATAACTCTGCAGGAGTGAGTGAACTACATTTACAGTAATTAGCTTTGTGAGTACAATATTATAATAACCAATGACAATGATGGTCAAAAGTCTGAAAATAAGCACATATTATAAGCTATAACAGTGTTGTCCTTTTTAACTTGCAATTTTCATTATATTTACTTCTTTTATTATGTTTTTAAATCGAGTTTTAATTTTTAATTTTTATTTATTTTTTAATTTTTAATTTATTTATTTTTTATTTGCTTCTTTTATTCGCTTTTAAATGTTTTATAATGTGTTTTATGTATTCTAATCTTGCCCCTGTAAAGCACTTTGAGTGGCCTTGTGTCTGAATTGTGCTATATAAATAAACTTGCCTTGCCTTGCCTTGTTTTTGCTCTTTTCATGGAAATTGTTGTAAAAAAAAAGGAAAGACAATAGAGTGTGCCCAACCTTTGTAGTGTCAACATCACAAGGAGTATTTGGGAAAACAGTCAAGCAGGAACTAAGGAATGATTTTAGTATTTTTTATTCTTTATGCTAAAAAGTAAACATACTGTTTTCATTTGGCCCTGAAGGCTTGGTGATGGCTGTGATGAGTGATGTTAAAGTCCTTTCACTGCCCGTTCTTTCAGGAGCTCATTGGTGTAGCTGCAGGGAAGCTGCACACCGGCAGGAGCAGAAACGACCAGGTATAGTCTTTACAATAGTAAAACTGCAATGACTGAATTCTTATTCAGGGTTTCAGCCATTATATTTATTTATTGTAATGACTAGCTGCTAAAGTATCATGGGATATGGGCTATGTGTGTGTTTGCGTTGACCAGGTTGTCACTGACATGAGGCTGTGGTTGCGAGATGCCATCTCAACCCTGACCGACAATGCCCTGCAGCTCGTATCTACCATGGTGGAGCGGGCAGCTGCGTAAGACAAATACACATTAGTTCACACAAAAACACATGTTGGCTGCTGTGTTTAAAAAAAAAAAAAAAAAAATGTATTTGCCCTCTGGTGTCTTTCTCCCCATGTCTCTGAACCTCAGAGAAATTGACGTCCTGTTTCCTGGTTATACGCACATGCAGAGAGCTCAGCCAATCAGATGGAGCCACTGGATTCTAAGGTGACCTTCTATGAAGCAGAACCTACTCTGCCATGTTTTTCGGTACATTAGATGATGTATTATTGCTCATGTCCATCTCCTGTTTCCCTTTGCCCTCTCTCAGCCATGCTGTTGCCCTGAGCAGAGATGTAGACCGGCTTCAGGAGATTAAGAAAAGAGTTAATGTTTTACCTCTCGGCAGGTACTCTTCAAACTCGCACTCGCAGTCTGAAAATGATTTTCTGATACACGCCGTTCAGATACTGAAACATTTTTTGTCTTTTTCAGCGGGGCCATCGCTGGGACCCCGTTTGACATCGACAGGGAGCTGCTTCGGAAAGGTCACGAATCCTAGCCAAAATGAAATTAACCTCCTGTAAAAAGTGTTTGAAAGCCCTTCTGTTACAGCTGTCTTTTCCTTGTGTCGTGTGTATTTATGAAATGTGTATTTTTTTAGAAAACTGAAACTATATTATTTTTCCTCATCTGGATCTGTAGAGTTGAACTTTGATGTTATCAGTCTTAACAGCATGGATGCCACGGGCCAAAGGGACTTTGTTGGTACGTAAACCGTGCACGTCAGTATGCTCTCATGCATAAAAGGATTACGAACAAGAATTTTTTTTCTCTAAGTTTCTCTTAGTGTTTTTGTGTGTGTGTGTGTGTGTATATGTGTGTGTGTGTGTTTTCTTTAGCGGAGTTCTTGTTCTGGGCTTCATTGTGTTTGACTCATCTCAGTAAGATGGCTGAGGACCTGATGCTGTACAGCACCAAAGAGTTCTCCTTCATCGCGCTCTCTGATGCCTACAGGTCAGTTTGCTCTTTAATTTGTGACGCTAAAATGCTGTTTGCAGATGATCTCAGCACTGCTCAGCTGTAAATTACATCATTATCATGTGGATCCCATAAATAAAATGGATTATTATATTTATTATATTAACCAGGATCAAAATAAAAGAAGGCAGATATTTATTTATTTATTATTTTTTTAAAGTAAAGATGCCTTTCATCAAATAATTTGTTGTGCAGTGGAAGCCCATGTTTTATTTTCTTGTGTGTGTGTGTGTGTGTGTGTGTGTGTGTGTGTGTGTGTGTGTGTGTGTGTGTGTGTGTGTGTGTGTGTGTGTGTGTGTGTGTGTGTGTGTGTGTGTGTGTGTGTGTGTGTGTGTGTGTGTGTGTGTGTGTGTGTGTGTGTGTGTGTGTGTGTGTGTGTGTGTGTGTGTGTGTGTGTGTGCAGCACCGGCAGCAGTCTAATGCCCCAGAAGAAGAATGCTGACAGTCTGGAGCTGATCAGGAGTAAAGCAGGTCGTGTCTTTGGCAGCGTAAGCGTAACCTCAGACTTAAAAAAAAAACATTTTTGTCAAACCATATATTTATCTGTTCGCTGGAGGCCCCAAGCTGCCAGTTAATGTTGTGTCCCAAAAGCTCATACCCATGGCCTTTTTGTTGGTCCGATGATTTTCAAATCTAAATGTTTGAAGTGCATTAACCGCAGAAGTCTCACTCCTTCCACCCTCTGCTTGAAGCTTTCAACGTGGAAAGCCAGCGCCCTCATGTGCCTTGAAGCTATCACTAGGTTTTCTACTTAATCAAACCTGGCAGTCCACAGTGTAAAAGTCATTCGACTAATCAGAGCTTTTACCTTTCAGATGAAGAGACGCAAATTCAGACCCACTTTTCTGCCTTTTTAAAATAATTGTATAACTCATTGCAGTTTTCTTATCAAACTCAATTGTGTGCTGTATTTCAGTGCGCTGGGTTCATGATGACACTGAAGGGTCTGCCCAGCACCTACAACAAAGACCTGCAGGTATGATTGTTTGTCTCAAGGGAAGGGCATTTTTCGTGGATAGTGTTTTGTCAAGCTGTCCCTTGTCCTTGTCATTCATCTTCAGGAGGATAAGGAAGCCATGTTTGACTGCTATGATACTGTTCACGCTGTGCTGCAGGTGACAACTGGAGTCATGTCAACTCTAAAGGTCAGATATTTAAGTCACTGTTTTTTATTTTTTTTTAAATACAAGAATACACTGCTTTGATCTCATGGGTAGGGTACATGGGTTTCGTATCTAAATTTTAATTGTTGTTTTTATTTTGTAGACACCCTTGACATCTTGACTTTTGACCAACTATATCAATTTGCACTATCTTGTATTCAGACCAATGTCAGAGCACTGTGTACAATAGTTTCTGATATTTCTACTGGTTCAAAATGTTCTTTTAATGCTTAACAAAATGCTGCTTTAGACCTCAAAAGACAAAATTACAATACTTTTATGTCTGATGATGTTTCTCCTGTTTCAGATTAACCAGAGTGTGATGGAGGCAGCACTCAGTCCTGACATGTTAGCTACGGACTTGGCCTACTACCTCGTGAGGAAGGGGGTGAGTAGTGTTTAAGTATATATTTCCATCCAAATCCATTCAAAAGAAAAGAAAAGAAAAGTCAGTGTTTATGCCAGTAACAGAGGCTGGTATGTAACTAGCAATTATAGCATTTGTTTATTTTTTTAATAATTATTGGCGACCCAATTTTAAAGAACCACAGATAATAGAAAAAGAATGGATGAAATAATGCTTTATATGTGGTGTAGTTTTAAACAGCAGGATGTTTTTTCATGTATGTTTGTGTCATAATGTAACTCTGTGTTGCAGGTGCCATTCAGAGAGGCCCATGGTCTCTCTGGCAAAGCTGTGTTTACAGCTGAATCCAAAAATATCCTCCTGAATCAACTCACTGTGGAAGACCTGAGAGCTGTCAGGTGACTTGCTTCCTCTTATTCACACACACACACACACACACACACACACACACACACACACACACACACACACACACACACACACACACACACACACACACACACACACGCACAAAAACCTCTCTCACGATTGACTCAATTTCCCCTTTCTCTTGTCTGTATTTATGGTTTTAGCCCTCTGTTTGAAAGTGACGTATCCGCAGTGTGGGACTACAGGAGCAGTGTGGAGCAGTATAGCGCCCCTGGAGGCACAGCAAAGAGTAGCGTTGCTGCACAGGTGGAGCAACTGAGGAACTGGCATCAGAAACGGGCACAGTGACCTCGACCTGTTGTCAGCTTTCACATTTGAATCAGGTTTACTGCAACAGTTAAGATGACTAAGAAATGTCAGACTGAGGTCAAATGGGCTTTTTTATATGACTTGAAAACCATGTTGCCTTTCACACATGTGGCATGTCAGTAGGTTAACATGCAACCTCGGAATGTTACAATTGATCACGCATCAATCTGAAGTGTTACAAAGGACCTGACAATAAAAAAACGTTACTCAAACATTGTGTTAGAGCCTGATCCATTCAGTCCGACAGATTTATGCCACACAGGTATCATACTGTCCTTTTTAATTGCCTCCTGTTAAGACCCAAACAGACTCAAGATGGGGTTTTTTGCTCAACACCATGAAAATGGGTAAACGTAAAGGGCTTCCCATGAGTAATAACTATGGGGCTTCTAATTGTATGTTTAATTTAATGGTAACACATTTGATTCTATAGACAATAGAACAGGTTGAAGAAGTTATTTTAGGGTATTTGTACAAAATGTACCTTAACAAAGAGATCAGGTTCAGATATCATGAGCAGGAAAGGAGAAGAAGTTGTTACTATCTCAAATTAACATGTTTAATTACATTTAGACTTAAAATCTATCTGGGCAACAGTACAAATAAAAATATACATGACAAGTAAAGAAGAAACATTGGTTAGTGAAAAAGTCCCTCAGCTTGTTACTTAACTTATTCTAAACCCCTAATCCAACAATTTTTATTCACACTTCTTTGTCATTGAACAAAACATTTAAGAAAATAATAATAATTAGAGTTAATATAAAGCCAAAGCTAGCGAATAGAAAGTATTGACACCTAATGGGAACAAAAATAAGGAAAGCCCTGCGGAGGTAAAGATCCCCACTATTTTAAGTGTCTAGTTAAGAAATCATTATCAGTAGTTTATTCATAAACAAAGGTATGAGACAAATTGAAATAGTGACCTGATGATGGTGCTACATTAACAGTAAAAGGATCTGGAAAGTTATCGCAATTCATCCAAAGGGGAACATGAAAGTGCGTAGCAAACCATTAAGCAGCTGTTGAGCTATTTCACTTAAAACCACTATTGTGAACCTTATGGAGAAAAAGTCAGGGGATCACCGATGTAAGAGGGGTTTTTAAATAAATGTCTGTTAAAAAATTGTCATAGCATTCCAACCAATTGCGAATGTTTCTTACCGGTGCTCACTTCACAGTTGCAAGAAAATAACAAAAAAAAAGGAAAATAACCTTTACTTTGCATAAGTAATTATTTCACCATCTCACCAATATTTAAAAGTGTAGTTTACATTTGGTTTTAATGAGTATACATAATTAACAGTTTGTTGTGGTCACTGTCATACAGGTTAAAGTTGTCTTTATACATACAGTAGCTGTTGTCACTTAAATCATTTATTCTCACATGCTCAGTCAGTGTATCAGACACGTCCCGAGCACAGCTGTTAAAACACAGAACCACAGGTGTGTGACACTGGTCAGTGCTGCACTGGCCTTGGACCGGTACACCACTCTGCCGTCCAGAGGCTGCGTAGGTCTGAAGATGTCGGTCATGGGCTGCCCCGTCCAGAACAGACACTGCTGAGCTATTGCATCCAGCTGGAGTTGGGATGGGGAGAATAAAAAGTAGTTGTGGAGCTGAAGGGATGTTTATACGGGAAGGAAAATGTTGTGCAAATGAATCCTGAACATACTTGTTGATTGTAAGTTATGTCAAGTTAAGTCATGTTTATTTGTATTGGCCAATATCACATTACAGGCCCCAATGGGCTTCAGAAACCCACATTAGGTGTTGAAGTGGGCAAACCATTTCAAGGCATTACAAGTGAAAAATACAGTAATGATGACAAAAAACAATTTGTGAATTTTAAAAAAATAGTAATTTGATGAATAATTGAAAGAACTTCTAAAGGCTCGATAGTATCTGTATTGTGTTTAATTTCTTGTGGAAATGTAACCAGATAAAGTAGTTTGTCACTAGTGTATGTTGCACCTGAGGCATCAGTCTGTAGTTGCTTACCTGTCGACTGCTGATGGACAGGGTCCTGTGAAACAACGTCCAAGCAACGGCCTGTTCACATCCTGGAGTTGTCATGGAGCCCACGTAGCGGTAGTAACTGTGGAGCTCCTTTGCTGACGGGATAATGTCACTCAGTCGGAGGTTTGGGATCACAGTGCTGCTGCCTGAGCACAGACAGAAGGGAGGAGAAGTGTTTTGGAAGCAAAATTAGGATTTGGTCCAGTTGTACAATAGACAAAAAAAAACGCAATTTCATTTAAAGTCTAAATGACTATGAGAAACTTTCTGTTTTTGTGGATTCTAGCACCCCCATTTAATATGGTAATAATGGCAATATGACGATAATAAAGCAAAGCAGGCTTTTCATGTCTCCCATGCGAATCATTTATTCAAAGCAATTGAATTATTTTCAAAGGCATTTATAATACATATATAAAAATAGCACTTTTTCCACTGATGGTCTCATTTGATGCATGTCAATTATAAGCATTAGAGGACAAATTAGACCGTTTCATGAACATTTAAAAGTTCCTTGTAGCCTCTTGTTACCGAGCTAATACCATTGTTTGGGACTCGGCTCAAAGCAGATATTACTTTGTCCAAATGAGGGTGATCATCTGTTGTTTCCTGTGGGGATGACACACACAAAATTATGGACGATTTAATCACTTTTGTTTTCATTAAGAATGCAGATGTATGAAGATGATTACATCTTTGATGTATTACCTCAAACAGGAAGGCAAGCAGAGCTATTCCTGCCATGTCATGTTGTGCCTCTGCCAGAGAGCGGTAAGGCTCCTTGATGTGGACTACATGCAGCTGGAAATCCAAAACAAACATCAAAGAGTTACAGTACAGTGGAGTGCATTTTATACAGTGCAAAGTTTGACACAAACATCTGCACTCTGATTATAGTTGTGTGGGTAAATTAGTTAAGAAAGATTTCAATATAAATACAATCATTGTGTAAAAGCCAACAATTATGACCTAAATGTTTTCCAGCTCAAAACTTTGCTCCAATAGTAACAAATAAAATATTGGTCCTGTGTGACGTACCTCCATAGGGAACCTCTCTCCATCAATGGTGTGCTCTGATCCTGGTCTCCCGTTGCCTCCCCAGTGGAAGTGAAGCTTGGCAGCTCTGTAGTGACCGGGCAGAGCTCCCCCACTCAGTCCCACTGACTGCGGCAGAACAAAGTGAGCTACAGGAAACAGAGATGGTTTCTAACTATTTTAACAAACCAGAGTGTTTAGTATCTGGCACACATTTTAGCCTTGATGTAAGAGAACAAAAAACTGTGCTTTTTGTTACCAGAGTGTCCCCTGTTTTCCACAGTGATGTTGACTTTGTTGGTGTGACCGCTGAAGTCGAAGGGTGGCAGGGCGCTGTTCACGTGCACTTTGCTGGTGACAATGTTAATTGGTGATTGGCGAAGTCCTCCACAGCTGGGAAACTCAGCTGCCCAGCGGCTAGGGTCTAAACAACACCAACAGCATAGCAACGACATCATCACATTTTCTGTCTTGCACAGAACCGGAGAACTCGTTGGTTCAACCTACTGATCTCCTTGGGTGGAAGCAGAAGCATGACCTTATGGGCTGGATGGGACTGCATATATGAAGTTCTTCTCAAACATAGTAAACATAAAGAGCCATTTGTTTATTCACCCCCTTTGTAGTGGAAGATTGCTAGTAGAACTACTGGTAACCCCACTGGGAATAAATGTATAGAGTGCTTTCCGGTTGTTAGTTTCTCCAACTGGTCTTACCTCTGCATGTGTCATCACAGGAGTACTGGCTCTGGTAACACCACTGAGCTGGAGAGGGAGTACAGCACACAGGTCAGACAAATACACATAGTACATACTGGCTGAGGAAAACAAAATGGCTTTCTCCAGTTAATAAATAAGGCTTTATTATTCTTAAGTCACACTCTATTAGCCACAGTGCTTTTTATTTCTCAGTCAGCAGTCGTAGTAGCTGATCTGCCAATATGTCACACACACACACACACACACACACACACACACACACACACACACACACACACACACACAAAAGGATAATTATTAATTATCACATAACTAATCCTGTCCTTCAGCTGCCCTGTTTGTGCTCAGTCATTAGTTAAAAATAAATTATCTAATGGCACCTTTATATAAACCAAACATCACAAAATGGTCAGCAATGACAAATGAATGGTTCACACAACACACTCAGTGACCCCTGGATCAGCTGTTAGCAGTCACAGTGCTGAAATGAATGATAATGGAATTAAGCAGTTTCCACACAGTACCACTTTGACCATTTGGGGTTAAACAGGAATCACACTGACTAATTTAGCAGAGTACTAACATAATATCCAGTTAACTAGCTAGAAAGCTTCTGAGGTGAGAAAAGGCCAAACCCCCCTAAAATTATGACATGTCCATTGGTTGGATTCAGTAAAAGCTATAAATGTAAAATCTGTTTTGATTTCTGCATTTTTTGGCGCACTGTTAGAAGCAAACAAATAAACAAAGAAAAAATGGTCTAGGTTTGAGAAAGCAATGGGTGACACAAACACCAAAACTTTTCTGATTTGCAAAACAGCAAATGCATGAAATTGCACTTTCACAATAAAAGAAACACACTTTCTTTTAACACGGTGCATCAAGGGAATCAAGTTAAACTAAGACGTTGTTTCCATTAACAGGTGATATGATATGATAAAACTTTGCACATTATTCAATTCGTAGTCACAATAGCAATACATTTCTCTTCAACGGGAGAAATGTGCACTTGTGGCACCATGCAAACTGTGTGATGTTGTTTTGAACATCAACAGTGAACAGAACAGAAATCATTAGAAGATGGCAGTAAAACTGATATTCTTATCGAAGCTTAATATGCAGGCCTCCGACTGATTTACACTGTTAAAATAGGCACAGTGACATAGAGCTGGCAGTTTTGATCACATTACCTGTTAATCAATTACATTTACTTGTTATACAATGTCACCAAATAAATTACTTCAAGTGAAAGCCATTTTTGATTTCTAAACTAAACACAGTGAGATGCAGCCTAGATAAAGGGATAGAGGACGATTTTGCTGAGTTGTTGCGCGGTTGCGAATACACTGATTACATTCAGTATCAAGTGGATCACCGGCTCAGAAAACCTTTATCCCACTTCTTAACTGCCTCTGCTGCACAGATGCATTAAACATGTCTGTCTAAAAGGGGCTGATTAGGTCATCTGGGGTTGTGCTGTGGTTGTGTATTGTATTGCTGATGTGAAAGGAAAACTTTGGTGTCTGACTCCTCGGTGGGAATGAAGAGGAGCCCTATAGAGAACCTTTTAGCTAATTTAGGAACACAGATTAACCCCGCTGCCTCCCACAATGCCGTTCTTTGAAAGGGGACAACAGTTCTCACCATCTGGGAACAATGCACAGGTTGAAGGTTGGCTTTAGTCCACCTGGCATCGTACACCGCAAAACTGAGCACGGCAGGAAAGTCAAACCTGACGGGAATCAATTGTAAAGCTATATCTGCTTTCTTTCCCCTTTTTTTAACTTTTTATTTCCTTTCCACATGACATGTTATTTTCGAATCAATCAGCATCATGGAGAAAAGCATTGATCAGTCAATCAGGGCTTTGTGTCCTTTTTAGCCTTTAAACGGCTTTGAAAGTCCTCCTCTTACAAAGAATATGTTAATGTTGTCATGAGAAAGTAGAGTGACATTAGTCAATTAATAGATAAGTTTACTAAAAGAAAATGAATCTACTGGCATTTTGACAATCAATGAAAAATGATAAATATTTGACAGTACCAGCTTCTAAAATGAGATAATAGGCTCCTTTTCTTTGACTTACACAGTAATCTTTTTACAAAAATCTGAGTTTTGAAATCAAACATCATATGACATTAACTCAAGCTGTATACCTTTTTTCACTTGTATTCACAGGTGTTTTCCCTGTTTTCTGATGTTTTATAGAGCAAAACTTGATAGTAATTTGTAATAAAAGTAGTGGTTCCCTTGTAGTCAACCAAACACTTTGTTTGATTTGAATTATCTTGGAAAAATTAAATTATCCAGTACTTGACATGAAAAAAAATTATTATTTTATTATTATTATTAATAATGTTTTTTTTTTCTTTATTTTTTTAAAATACTTTATTCATAGATTTTTTGAAAATATGCATACAAACATCAACAACATACCCCCCACATCTCCCACCCCATGGACCCCTAGCGAGAGAAAAAAAAACCAATAACAACGACCAGACATCATTATGACAGCACGTGAAAATAAATAAAACGATTTTAGAGGCTTAGTCAAAGTTGGAACCACTCAACAATCAGGCAGTCATTAATAATGCTTTTTAAACATTTATAGTGAGCCCTCTCTCGTCCAAGGTTAATAATCCCTGCCTTCAATTAGGTTATCTAGTTGGGAAAGTCTTTTTTTATGTAGCTATCTTAATGAAATCCTGCTACAACTCTTCCGTGTATTTTAAGAAACATGATACTTTTAACGTTAAGTTGAAAAGAGGAATTTTCAAATTCAAGCTCCAACATTAATAGAATCTGAAGGGGAGGTTTCGTACACAAATTAGTCCTAGTACTTTTTATTGCGTGTGTGTGTGTGTGTGTGTGTGTGTGTGTGTGTGTGTGTGTGTGTGTGGGTCCTACCTGAGCATCGAGAGAGGATAGAAAGCAAAGTCAGGAGGTAGACAGAAAAATCCATGATGAGCACAGAGACCAGTGAAGATCCTGACAGACTAAGTTTCAGTTGCCTTCACATAATGAATCTGAAGCAGCGTCTGTGGGTGGGAGGGAGACGGTCATGAGTAGGACCAAAGGTGTGTGTGTGTGTGTGTGTGTGTGTGTGTGTGTGTGTGCGCGCAAAGTCACTTTGAGCAAATACAATTTGTTGTCAGGTGTCTGAACAAGGCAAGATGGACACCTGGTGGCAAAATCCAATACTGTGGCATTATTCAAAGTTACTTTCCTCTGTGTTTTACCTCAAATGTAAATATAATACCCTAAATATAATAACACAGATAATGTAACAAAATGCTGAGCCCAAAACGTAACAACTTTTAGCCCATAATTTAACAATTTATTAAATATTGGGTCAGTTATTACAGTATGGTAGCAAGCTAAATATTTTTCTCCTAATATTGTAATGATTTCATTACATTACAGCATGAGTCAATCATTTATGGATTAAAGGGCTAATTGCCTGCCCAAAATATAATAAATTGTTAAATTATGGGAACAATTGTATGTATACATTTTTGGTTCAGCATATTGTTACATTCTTGACCAATTATTAGATTTTTTATTTTTTTTATTTTAAATAGATTTCGAGTCTTTGTTACATTTTGGGTTGTTGTTACATTTTGGGCTTACATGCCTCCTTCACCAGACTGAAAGCTGTGTTAGTATATACCCTAAAAATACATGAAAGTCTTGATGAGGATTTAATTTAATAGTCTCACTGTAAGCCATGGAAGTGGTCATTTATTTGTCACCCACACTAAAGGAGAGGCCACGATTAGCTGAAGGTGAGAAAAACAACACCAAATACATAATAATGAAAACAAAAAAATAATCACATCACAAGCTACATACTGTACATGTAGAAATATATTTATTAGAATATTAATCCAATATAGAAGTACATGTATATTATTAACAATTCATTATAAATCCCTTAAAATTTTATGGCGTGCTTCAAAAAAGAAAGTAAAAACTACTGTTGTTTAAAGATTAGAAAACCGGAATTTGTTACAGGAATATGAAATAAAAACAAATGCCACATGATGCCTTTTGATTCTGACAGGCTGAGGAAGGTCTCAGAAAGTATCAAAGAAAGACTGACAGATATATTGTTCTCATATTCATCATCAGCGCGCAGACTCACACACTGAACACATAACAAACCTACACTGAACAGAAATGATCAAGTTCCTTCGGGCTGAACATCAAGTTAATTAACGGCTTATCTGTAAGTGAAATGGCAAGGACACAACATGAACTGTAGGTCATTCCTACACAATAAAAACACTAACTTAGCTTTGTCTGCTTTGATTGCAAGCAAATTTGCTAAACGTTCATATCACAGTAAAATGAAAAAGAATTTCATTATAGTGTAAGTCCTACAGCAGCATTACACATTATGTTACTTCATTTAAAAGTATTTATTTGCAGAATCACAGCATTATAATATGTATTTTAAAGTGTATCTAATAAATATTTGGCATTAAGTATGCAAACCTGATCTAAGAGGTTAAAAATGGAACGTAGTAAGCGCAGTACATGGGAATAAATAACTACCTTCACGAAATAAGACACTTGCTACAGTGAGCTTCTGCCACTGTGATTGAAATGTAATATGGACCAAGGCACCATCCTCAACATTTCCTATATTACTGTGGGGATTTATACAGAAATCTGTTGATTAAATTGTGTGAAATTCATTCTGTCCTCTACTTCACTCTGGTCTGCTCTACTTGGAGTCCAGGAAACAACAGGCTTGTTGTCTGGTGGGCGGCTGGGTGTCTTCATTGGAGATAATTCTAAAGAAGAAAACAAAAGCAGTTAGCAGTTATTCATTTTTCATCAATTTCTTTCTTCTGCATTCCCACTACTTGCAAAAATAACTGAAAAGTATCTCGCTGGTGCCCCCTGGTGTTGCTGTAGTGCATGGGTCGCTGATTATAGTGACGTGCACAATTCAACTGCAGAGGGCTGTAACGCATATAGACAGTTGTTGGTGGATAGGTGGCATATTCATAATAAAAAAAGAAAAGGAAAAACACTTCAAATCTGTACTCAAGTACTTGAGTAAATGTCCTTGGTTAAATTCCACCACTGAAATTAAACCTTTTGCACAAAAAGCACAAGTAGCTGACTACTGCAATTTGAAGGTTCCCAGTATGTAATGTCCCAACTTTGTATCATGGTAGTAGACATCTTGAAACAGATGCTACAGAGAGAGGTCATTGTCTTTTCCTCAAGCTTTGCAACACCATGTCATGTTTTGTGCTTCTTCTTCTCCCTCCGTCTGTAACTCACCTGCAGAACAACAGCAGCTGCCACAACCAGGACGGCTAAGAGAGCCATCCTCCCCATCCAGCCGAAGTCCACGTGCTTCAAGATGAAGAAGCGCGCCCAGCCCAGCTTCTTTGCTGTGTGAGGCGGGTAGCGCATGCTGTTCACCCCCTCCATGTTCAGCTGTTTGATGAGACATCCGCGCAGGTGGCTCAGCTGGTCAAAGCTGTACTTGCCATGGTAGCAACCCATTCCACTGTTTCCTGCACATGAAAACAGAGGTTTTTTTTTATTTATTTTTTTTAAAGATATTTTTTGGGGCATTTTTATGCTTTATTGATAGTGCAGAGACACAGAGGTGAAATGGGGCAGAGAGGGGAGTGACATGCAGAGAACGACCGCGGGCGGGAATCGAACCCGAGTCTGCTGCTGGGCCCGGCCCGGGAGGGAGACGCCTTACCAACTGAGCTAAAGGCGCCCCCAGAGGGAGGTTTGTTTGAATGTACTGTATGAACACATACTGGCCTTTGGTGTAATGGCTTTCCATCAACCATCAGTCGAGTCTCTTTTGTAAATCTGTACAGTTAAAATTAAGTTAATTCCTTAAGACAACTGAGGACGACCAAAATGCTCATTTAAGTATAGGATGACTTAAAAGAACATTTTCAATCCTTAAAACACCCCTGCCCTACATTATGCAACTGGCCTTAAAAAGTATTTACTTTGCATGCAGTATACATACAATTTTACATAGTGTTTCATCATAATATTACGCCTTGAGCTTTGACCCTCTTGCTTATTTATCAGGCACAGTGCAAAAATGGTGGTGCTCTCTCAGCAGCTCAGTCATTGTGACGTAAAGTCCACTGTGTAGAGGATTGTGGATCTGATTAGACATAAAAGCTTGCTGGCTGGCAAAGTGCAAAATGCAACCAGATGTAGCAGGACATCCGGTTATTTTTGGCCTACTGAATTTGACACCATGTAGTGGGACATCCTAAATCTAAAAGCATGTAAGTATGGGTGCTGAAACTCATATCTTATTTACAGTACCATCTCCGCAAAGAACTGCCCTTGTGTGTACTCACCCACTCCTCCGAAAGGCAGAGCGTTGACGGAAAAGTGCACTAGACAGTCGTTGGCCAGCAGCCCTCCGCTCGAGGTCTCGTCTATCATTCTCTGTATCACCTTTAGAGAGAATAGCGAAGTTATGTCCCTAAGTCTAAATCTATACACGCAGAAATCTGCATCAGTGAACTGCTTTGCTGTGGGTCCTAATGTGTGCAATGCATCCTGTGAGATACCTTTTTATCTGATGTGAAGACGTAGAGGGCCAGAGGTTTCTCTCCCTTATTGATGATCTTGATTGCTTGGTCCAGACCGCTGACCGGCATGATGGGGAGGAGGGGTCCGAATATCTCCTCCTGCATCACCTTCGACTCTGGCTTCACGTCCCGCAGAATCGTTGGGGCTAAACACAATGCAGAAACACTATTCATCAAATACATGTTATTATAGTTTGTTTTTCATGACTTAAAGGTGCATTATGCAACTTTTTGGTGTGTCAGAGAAGTGAACATTTTCTAAGGTTTATTCTCATAACTGAATAAACAAACTTTACTCACAGGAACTTTGGATTCCAGGAACACTGTTTGAAGTTAGAAGGATTCCTGAGATGTTACTCTTTCACTGTTGTTGTTTACAGCATCAGGGCCCACAGTTTGGTTTACAAACATATTGCAGTCTTACTTTTGGTTCCAGGAGCCTCAAAATAATTTTGTTTCGATTTATGATGATAGAATAATTCAATACTGAGAATTACATGTGGAGAAAATATGTTTTGTAAACTAACTACAGGCTCTAAAAATGTAAATAAATTCCCCTCACCTGAAACTACATAGTGCACCTTTAACCATTGAACAATTGCCTGAATGAGAAAAAGGTCCCAAATGATTTTCATGTGAAGAGAGTAATAATACCGATGTAGCAGTCTGACTCGTCGTTGTCTCCTCCTTCAGCGACGGTGCTGTCTTCCACCATGGTCATTATCCTCTTGAAGTGGCGCTGGTTGATGACACGTCCGTAGTCAGGGCAGGTCTTTGGGTTGTCCGTGTAAAATTCCTGCCAGACGAAACAAACGTATAACTAAACAAATACTCATCGTAAAATCCAGTCAACCAAATCAATAGATGAAATAGTTTCCCAAGATCTGTGATTGTTTTTGTATTTAAACAAGTTTTCTTTTTTTATACAAGTTTTACCTCCACAATAACATGAAGATCAGAATCACCTTTAAAGTTTACAATGGAATACATGTATTGTTACTTTAAAAAAAAAAGAAGAAGAAGCGTTTTCAGGTCTTCCGTACCTTAATGCACTTCTTGACCTCCTCAATGACCCGGTCCTGGATGCTGGGCTCACAAAGGATGTAGTCTGGGGCGATGCAGGTCTGGCCACAGTTAGTGTACTTTCCCCAGGTCACACGCCTACAGGGTTGGACGAGTTAACAAGAGTGTCTTAGGAATGAACAGCTTGAAGGAATACTTCACCCATACGGAACCAGCGTTCTATGATTATAAAATAACTATTATAATATAATGAATGAGGTTTTTCTTCCCTCAGTCTTCCCTTAGTCTTCCCTTGGCCCAGATGTCCTGTTAATCCTAGCCCTTACTGTGATGTCACAGTAAGGAAAATGTAGGGTTAGACAGTGAGACCATAAAACACTCTTTCTGCCTTTTCTCAGGCTAAGATGATCCGATTTATTTATTTTTTGCACATTTATACTAAATAGGATCTCCGAGTTCAATACACATTCATATTCCAACCGGTGAAGTAGGCCTTTAAGTAAAAAATAGAGACTGGACGAAGAATGAAAATACTATAAAAAAAACATATTATTTCCTCAAGAAAAAAATGTATATAAAAAGCATTAAGAAAATAACCATTAACCCAAACTACAGTATATTGAATCATGATCCTGACCTGCAGGCTATGCTTATGTCACAGTTCTTGTCAATGTAGCAGGGGCTCTTGCCGCCCAGCTCCAGGGTGACGGGGGTCAGGTGTTTGGCTGCTGCCTCCATGATCAGTTTGCCCACCATGCTGTTGCCCGTGTAGAAGATGTGATCAAACCTCTGACGCAGCAGCTCCTGGGTCTCCGGCACTCCTCCAGTCACAACAGGGTAAAGCTCCTGAAACACACGGTTGAGACACACATGCAGTGAGCACAAAGCAGCAAGCTAATATAGGCTAATATTTGTAGCCTGTGGGCAAGTTTAATGAAGTCTTGATATACCGTACGTACACGTTTAATTATAATTTACCTTTGTTCTTATTGGGCTTCAAATAATAAATATGGTAGCACAATGTGTTGCAAACACTTGTACTTTAGTTATGAGCATTTGTATGCATTGTTGTACCATTTAAAGTGTATTCTACAGTAGTAAAGGTAAACAGTGTTTGTCTGGTAACGTGTCAATACAAATGGAGCATGCAAGAAAAGGCCAAGTATAGTAATGTAGACTTTAAACAATTCAACAAACAGTTTAAAACCTGTTTTTCTTTTTAGAGAGAAAATAATCCTGAAAAACAAACCCATTAAAATTAGCTTTGTTGGTGTAGATACAACACTCCCTAACTTGTCACTGAATCAGTTAGAACAACAGTAGCCTAACTACTAAGTCAAAGTAAGAGGCCTTTAACAAATGAAAGCTAGCTCGTAAGGCTAACTTTAACCAAAACCAAAGCTAAGTATATAGTTGTTATCTGTTAATAAAATATCCACTGATGAAGTGACATTTAGGTAATTCCAAATAAATAACAAAAAACCAACACCTAACATAATTTATGATGAGGAAGAAAAAAGCACTGCTAACAGTAGTATTGTATGTGAGTTGGTCATAAAGCTACCGTTAAGTCACACACTTACATTTATCAAGTTGGTTTTAACATAGATATAAACTGTTCTCTGATGGCTAAAAACTTAGCTAAACACAGAAACACTTGATTTATATTAGCTATGGACTTTGAATTATGATCAACCTAAAGTAGATGTTTTTAAACAAGTTAAAGTTTATCTGAACATTCCATGAATATTATCCAAAACAGAGTTCAGTAAAATATCCAGCCTACATAAGAATTAAAACCTTTCATCATGGTCATGGACTTTGCTGTCCCATCTGAAAACTTTAAAACATGTTCACAGATCCTCTCTGGTCACCTCTCTCTCCCTCTGCCTGGCAGTATCGTCTGCTTGCTTAATTTCTTACATACTGTACATATGATGTGGATGTTAAGTGCTTACTTTGTCAATGTAAAGTGGCAGCAGTTGCTCCATGACCTTTGCAGTGTGAACACAGACCTCAGAGGGCTTCACCACCGCTGCATTACCTGGACAGGTGAAAGATAAAAGCAGCAGATATTTTATGATAGAAAGACATGATCGCTAGATATTGAAATTTGTATAATTAGGTTGCAAATATGTTTTAAAAATGTGCATTTTCTATAATGAAAAAAATATATACTTTAAAGCTCCCATATTATACACTTTTCGGTTCTATTATACACCATGGGCCGGTTTCCCAAAGCCTTCGTAGAGCCTTCTTAACGCTACGTCATTCGTAACCCCTACGTAGAGTTCCTACTTAACATTTCGCCTGTTTCCCGAAACGTTCTTTGCTACGAATCTCTTTCGTACGTCCTACGTTGGTAAGGTTGGTCTGGAGCGCCCGCAGAGCCTTCTTAGCTCTACCGTAGGGATGTTTCAGCTCTCATTTGTGTCATTTAACTAATAAATCTGACTGTATTTCATATCAAACGGACACAGCGATGACTGTATTAAATAACAAACTGTTAAAAACGATAACTGTATATAGCGTACATATCACATTTAAAGTAAGCTATATATGTTAGCAGAATACCATTCACTCTGATTCACAAAGTTTAAAAAGTGATTTTAAAACTAGCCTACATAGTCATCTAACTGACTTGACAATCAGCATTAACTGATTGGATGCGATGTCCGTCAATATGAAAATAGGCTACTTTATATGTGATACACTACAGCCTACAGTCGGATCGTTTGTATCAGTTTGATATTTAATACAGTCATCGCTGTGTCCCTTTGATATGAAATACAGTCAGATTTATAAGTTTAATGACAAGTGAAGTCCCTGCGATCGCTGTGGCATCGCCAGAGATAGGCTTGGCTACTACAGACCCCCACATTTCCTTCCGTAAGCACCATGCGTAAAACGGACACGAGTGACATCCCTGTTGCGCATGGAACTGCCACAAGTCATTCATGAAGAAAATAATTGCTGGAAACAATCTTAATCTCCTCCGCTGTTTCTATATTTTTCTATAGCCTAGGCTACCTTTTTTAAATCAGTAGGCCTATAGGCTATGGTAATACGTTCGACCAAGGTTAACACTAGAACCATCGCATTGTGTTCCACACACTGCGGAGCTGTCAGCTGAGCCGGCTCAGCTGACAGCTCCGCAGTGTGCGTCGGATTCTCCGCCTCAAAACATGTAAACGTGTGAAAAAATTAATGAATAATCAATTAAAGCTTACCTTAAAATAAGTGTGCCATGTTACTGTTTATTGTATTTAGGATTTTAGCTCATTTGGACGCTGTTTGGGCCGTCTGTTTTTATTGATATAGGCCATTGGCGATATTCTACTTTCAGTTTCCTTACTGACCCACCACGAAACGTGATTATTGTTCTTAAAGATACTTAGATTATAAAGCAAGAGGTGTTAAATAAATGTTTCGGCTTAGAAGGATTTCTAGTAATCTTTTATTCGCAAAGACTTGTCATGCAGCTTCGCATGAAATAAGCAGGAAATGGAAAATCGAACTCTGAGCCATCGATTTCAGCACTGGACAGCGCCGTGTACGAGCCACGTAGGGACTGTTTCTTAAGAAGACTCCTAAGAGACCGTTCGGGAACCACGACTACAGAGGTAAACAACTTTGGTAAGTCATAACGTAGGAGTCTTCGTAGCGCGCTAAGAGATGACGTTATCGGGAAACCGGACCATATCATTATTATTTATTTATTTATTTAATTATTTCAGGACAATGCACATTGATAAACATAGTCATTCCAACATATAAATGTGCCAGATTGTAGCCCAGGGGCTAATTTCCATCTTTTGTCCATAGGCAGGTGGATGTTACAGTAAAAGCAATACAAAAGATATACAATAAATACATAACATGAAAAGGTTCTATAAAAAGCAAGGACAAACATAAGTATTAGTTAAAAAGGAAATACAATTCAATAGAAAGTGGGCCGATACAGTGCAGTGTTATATGTGGTTACATGTTTGGTTATCAGTAAGCCATGTCTTTATTTTGCGCTTAAAAGAGGCCAGTGTGGGACATGCCCTTATAGTTGGAGGTAGTGTGTTCCATAATGCAGTACCGGTAACGGAAAGGGTGTTATGGCTAAAAGCAGTTTTCCTGAAAGGAATCTCACAGTCCCTGTTTGCAACAGCTCTGGTGATCCGAGTCTGTTTGTACCTAATAAACTCTAGCAGTGGTGGTGGCGCCAGGCCATGTAGTACTTTGTAAATTAAGCATACACAGGAGAATTTACAGAAATTATCGAAACTCAGTAAATTATATTTCTCTAAGATGTTACAATGATGGTAAGAGAAAGGTTTTTTATCTAGAGTTTTAAGTGCCTTTTTGTACAGAAGCTTAACTGGTTTTAAGATAGTAGAACCCGACATGGACCAGCTGGTGATGCAGTAGTTCTGGTGAGAAAGTATCATGGAATGCAGAAACATCATAGCAGCTGCATCTGACAGACATCCTCTGATTTGCTTGAAATTACAAAGATTGAATTACATTTTTTGGGATATCATTTTAACATGTTTTTTGAAAGTAAGTCTGGAGTCTATAATCACGCCTAAGTATTTAAACTCATTGACAACTTCCAACTCTTCTGTGCCCAGGAACACCCCAGAATGAGAACGCATAGTAGACTGTTGCTTCGACAGGTATAAACACACAGTTTTTTTTGCATTTAAGATGAGACATGATCTGTTGAGCCATGTTTGTATATGTGTAAGGGCTGATGAGAGAACACGTGCTGCCTCCTCAGGATTTTTTGCTTTAGTGAAAATTACAGTGTCGTCGGCATAAAGCTGGACATCAACATCCAAACAGTATTCAGGTAAATCCTTAATATACAGTGAAAATAGAATGGGCCCCAGTATGGACCCTTGGGGGACTCCTACTGGACAACTCATGTAAGCAGAACTGGCCCCGCCCACCACAGTGCATTGTTCTCTGTGGGACAAGTATGACTGGAACCAGTTAATAGCTTGAGCAGAAAAATTTAAGAGACAATTTAGATAGGAGCACCTTGTGATTGACGGTGTCGAAGGCTCTTTTTAAATCTAAGAATACGGCACCAACACATCCATTTTTATCAAGCTGACATTTAATTTTTTCCATAAACATGGCCAATGCAGTCTCGGTAGAGTGGTGTGGCCGAAACCCGAACTGCATGGGATGTAGAGGTGTTTGACTAGTACTGAGAAATTCAATTATCTGTTTAGTAACCCATTTTTCAATTATTTTGGAAGTTATAGGTAGAATACTGATTGGTCTATAATTATTCATGTCAGATTTGTCCCCCGCTTTAAATACAGGGGTAACCGAGGCCAATTTCCATGCCTTAGGGACAATGGATTTTTTTATAGATAAATTAACCAGATGCATGATCGTAGCTGCTAAAGTCACCTTATGTGATTTAATAAAGCTACTATCAAGCCCATACATATCCTTGGCTTTAGAGTTGTTCAGGGTTGTAATGATTTCAATAACTTCTGGCTCTGTGATTTCTTGGATATCAAATTTGGGATGAGCATTGTCAGTTAAAGTGGGAAGCTGCTGATCAGAACCCTCAGAAAATGTGAATTGTTTCACCAAGTCATGTATGGATTTAATGAAAAAGGAATTAAACTCTTGTGCCAGAGCCACAGGATCACTCACCAATTGATTATTAATTTTTAATTCCAAGCCTGTAATTTCCTGCTTGTTTTGTTTCCCTGTTAATTTATTTATGTTCTGCCATATTTTTTTACTGTTACCTCTAGCGTTTTCGATAATTTGGATAAAGAAATTTGCTTTAGCCTTGCGTAATTCAGACTTTACTTTATTTCTGGCTCCTGTGAAGTTGAGTCTGTCTATGTAAAGTCCATATTTAATAGATTTTCTGAGCAACTGATCCCTATGCTTCATTAGTTTTAAACAGGCAGAGTTAAGCCAGGGGAGAGACTTGTTTCTCCCATGGCGCCCTCTCCTGGAGAAAGAGAGGATTACTTCTTTGACTTTTAAGAGAAATAAGTCACTGCCAGCCTCTGCTGGTCTTAGTGGTCCCTAATACGTTTTTCTTTAATTGTTTGCTGAAAAAAACTTTCAGATAATTTATTGTACTATGCTGATGTTCAGCTAATCTCACAATGGCCTATTTTTTAAAAAGAGCTGCAGCTCCCCTCGTAAATATACAATCTTTGAGCTGCCCCCGCCCCCTGTCCGGAAGCGAAGCCAGATACGCCTCGCCCTCTGTCTGTCAGGGCCGTGGACCAATAAGAAATAGGGGTGTGGGCTGCACAGTGGAAGCTTCTGGCTTTCCAGTTTGTGAGGTCAGAAAAGGGGAAAATTCTGACTGGAGTATATTGGGGGGAGGGGTGGGGGTTTCAGAAAGGGGGAGAGTGAGAACAGGAGAGATTGTTATTTTTTTTATATTTTGGCAGTCTCTAGGCACACCGTGGACCCATGGATATGTTAGAACACATTTAAAAAGTGCATTTAGCATAATATGTGACCTTTAATGGGAAATATTTGCCTTTTATGATAAGCTACTTCAGTTGTCAAGACAAATATGGGTAAATCAAACATTCAATGATTTCTGTTATGTCAATCATACATTAGCCAATACTAATATGACTGTCTGTGTAAGATCTGATAAAGCTGGAGCAAAGGTTAAAGTACAAGCTAAGCAAACACTACAGTACACTGCAGTACAATGGCTACAGCCTGACATGACTCAGTTAGTTTATTAAAATCCCCCAGACGTCAGTGTTTGAGTCGAACTAACTAACTAACTAACTAGGCGTTTTCCAAATGGAATGCAAAACAAGCTGTCTACCTGAATCAGCTCTCGTAGCACTACATATGTATATATATAATATGCAGAGTTACATACAAAAGATTCAAGCAGCTAAAGAATGAGACAAAGGCAAACACTCCACAGTAAGGTTTGCATCACAATGTGATCAGGGAATAACCACAACACTTGATTTAGGACCTCTATACAACAACACCTTAGGGCTTTTGAGACCAAAATGAATTATTCAAGACTTCGATCATTATCTCGGAAGGTGAGTGATTCACTCAGGTAGACCTTGTTCTTTGAGAAATCCTTGATAAGAACAATTCACAAAGTTGAAAAACATGTATGTTCAAATGTGCAAACAACAAAATGCAAACGTGGGGATTCATCAAAAATGCACGGTCACCATCATGTGACAGATAAATGCACATGTCAGAGAAACCTATTTTAATTTTGTATTCATAGTCTCATGCTTATCTTATAACTCTCATGACTGTGGCATAGAGTTCACAGTGTGAACTTTGATCCACTTATCACAGAGTGTAAAGCATGTTGGGTAATTCCTGGATAAAAAGGGAACTGGAGTGGTTATAATCACAAGACGAGGCAACTGAATAGGATTTAAAAAGGGGGAAAAGAACAAGATAACTAACGATTAAAAATTCCTCCAGAAATGAAAAATTAGTTGTTTCTGCATTTCTGTTGTACTTGATAAGCAGTTCAGTATGAGCTTTGAGAGGGTTCTAAGTGTGTGATATTGTGCACAACATGCAGTCATACGTCTTTTTTGGTCCCTTTATACCATTTTGCTTGACGGCATGTGTGGGCAGAAGGCATAAATCTTGCATCTCGTTTCTTTCAAAATTATTCTGTGAAAACAGATAGAGAAATGAACGCTGACCTTGTTACGTCACACACATGCAGACAAGCACACACATGCAGACAAGCACACACACACACACGCACACGCACACACACACACACACACACACACACACACACACACACACACACACACACACACACACACACACACACACACACACACACTGCCCTTTCATCCCCATTCCAACACACACCCCACCCCACCCACACACGTTGACTTGAAATAGCCTTACTTCATTTCCTGGAGACTAAACGTAACCTTTACCCTAACCTTGACCACTGACACAAAATTTCACCAACTGAGGACATGGCTTTTGTCCCCAATCACGCAAGCTGTCCACCATCAAACGGTGTGACAAAGTGTGTGTCCCTGAAAGTAACTTAAGTCAGAAACACACAGACACACACACAATGCTACAGTACCAGCAGCGATGGCTCCAACGAGTGGCTGTATGGTGACAGCCCAGGGGTAATTCCAGGCCCCGATGATAAGCACTACTCCCAGGGGCTCTGGCTTGATGTAGACAGTGTCAGAGATGGTGAGCAGGTTCTTCTCCACGGGCCGAGGGGCTGCCCACTCCTTCAGTTTCCTGATGGCCAGGCTGATCTCCCCCTCCAGACCCAGGGTCTCATACAGCTGAGTCCCCACCTCGCTCTAGGGACAAGGACAATGGCACATGTTTGTTTTTTTACTGTACGTTTTGATTATAAACCCTCTTTGCAAAGACGAGAGAGTTGAGACCAGTTCCTTTGTGGATAACATTTTTTAGAAACCACCTTTTTTTCATTGATATTCGTATCTTTCCTTTGTTTTACTACTGTTGTTTATATACCATGCCACTTACTTTTTGGGTGATACTTTTTTGTTCACATGATTTATTTTTTCTAGTTCTTTAGTTCTTATATTTGATATAAAATGCCTTTATGTGTGTAAATTGAACCAGACTTTGTGTAACTTTGATAAGAATGAGAGCTAATAGCTTGTACCTAATTTGCACAAACTAAGAACTGAGGCTGATTCGCTTTAAACCCAGTTTCCCAGTTTAGTCTGAAAACAGAACCTGACTAAGGATTGTTTTGTACTGCGATGTAGAGCCGCTCCTGACTCACCTTATTGAGGTCTTTCTTAACGGCATCAGAAATGTCTTTCTCTCTCTCAATGAATAACCGCTGTAGATTTTGCAGCTGGCGGATCCGGTGCTCCAGAGGTTTGGACCGACCCGTTTCAAAGGCTCTCCTGGCACGAGCCACCGCCTGCTGCTCCTGAGACATCCTGGGACAAAATCAAAAAGACAGATAGTTTTAGTATGCTGTTCTGTCTGTAGCCCTAGTTAAGCATAATGTGTTGTTGTTTTGCAGGAGAAATTCTTTATTGCCAAAAACACACTTCATGATTGGTTTGGATTTCTCCAGCATTAGAATATGCGTCTGTCACTGTTTTGTTTTCCTCTCCAAGGTACACACTGCACACTACAGTTTAATTATGCCAAGTGATGGATGGCTCAAGGCTTTTGGCCACAGCCAAATACAGTAATTAAAACAGTGTTATACCGCACCTGTGGTGGTTTTACAAGTTTCACAAAGCAAACCCCTTCAAATCTTCAAATTGAGAAATATTCAGCAAAGGAACCAATAGTGAAACAATCAGTTCAATACAAAACAATGATACTTAACTGCAACCACAGCAGTAGAACCCTGCTCTTACATCAATGCATGAGTTATAATAATCTAATGACATAATGGTTGAATATGCCCAGTGCAGGACCTTTACCTGAAATAGAGGGTTTTTACACTGTGGAACTAGTAGCATACTTTAGCTTAAGAACGGTATGCTGTGGATAACTTACGTATTCCACTATTGCAAGAACATGAGTGTTATGTGTAATAACAGCATTTAGATGCTGTGTAACTGTCTGCGTTGACGACGGGATAATGCGTTGTAACAAGAAACCTCCATTAGAAATACTTAGATATTCAGAGGGTGAGAGTTGAGGGCGCAGTAAAAGTAGCCTATAGCCTACATACAGTTTAACAAACATAACAATGATATCCGGCACTCCTCCGTGTGATAGCGGACCTCTGCAGCATACCTTGTAACTTTCACTCGTCTACTGTTATTCAACGTCGCACTATTCTGTCACGCATGTGCGTTGTAAGGCTATTATTGTTAGCCTACATACAGGGCTATTTTATCTTCAAACTTAATGTATATCAGTTCGTCTTGCAACCTCTTGGCAGCCCCATTGGTCGACGTCCGTCTGTCTCTCTATGTCCGTCTGCCTGTTGAAGGACCTCCGTCACTATGCAGGGAAAACACTGCGCACTAGCTTTGCTTTAATTCCTACCTGGATCGTTTCAGCTACGAGTATTTTCCTCTTGATCCCTCTGAGGCTTTACGTTGAGACAGCCGTGTAGTGAGAGGAGCCGGGTAGTGGTACACAGCTCTCCCTGGCCGAGAAGTCCCTCCCCCGCAGGGCGGGACTCACCGCAGCGGGGGTTATGACAGCTGGGCCGAAGCTTCAGTCCATAAACATATCAACAAATATCACAACGAATTGTAGTGAAATCTTGAAAACACATTCGTGTGATCCCCACAAAGTCCCCTGACATTTCCTCCAGCGCCACCATGAGGTGGACATGTTTGCCCATGTCTAGTTCAAATGGATGCCATGACATTACATTTAGATATTTATCAAATTTGATACATCAGGCATTTTTGACATTTTATTGACCACAGCAATGTATTTTAGAAACAAAAACAAATATTGTTTTACCATTTGAATTTGTTTGGTAATTTATTTCCAAAAATTTACCTTTTTACAACCTTTTGAAATTACATTTCCGTCTTTAGTTAATCTGATTAAATAACTAAAACAGTATTTTTGGCATTGTGGTAGCCTATAGGCATAACGCAAATGTCAGGGATGTCAGATACATTATTTGGCTACACATGTTTTCAAAACAATTTCACTGCTAAATTAAGTACAAAATACTGTAAAAAATCCATGAAATTTCAGAAATTCATGAATCAAATATTATACAGTAGGTAGCCTATATATGATAATATGTAAGGTTGCAGGAACCTATAACCTTTGACCCCAAATGTAATCAGCTCATCTTTGAGTCAAAGTCAACATTTATGCAAACTTCTTGCAAATTTATGCTAAGCATTCTTGAGACATTCATTCATGAGTCATGAGGTCACAGTGACCTTGACCTTTGACCTATGAACTCCAAAATTTAACCAGTTCATTCTTGAATTAGAGTGGTGGACATTTGTGCAAAGTTTGAAGAAAATTCCTTAAAGTATTCATGAGATATTGTGCTCACAATACACATGGTGTCAGTGACCTTGGCTTTTGACCTCCACAATGTTATCAGTTTATCTCCTTAAGTGCAAAGTTTGAAGAAAATCACTAAAAGCATTTTTGAGATATTGCTCATAAGAATGGAAGGGACGTATAGACGTACAGAAAAACGAGTGGCTGAGGACATATAACCCGAAAACATACTGCCTCCGGCCCTCGGCTAACGTGGGCACGGAGGCATAAATATAGCAAAACCAATGACATTCCCATCAGCATCAGTAGTACGATGTATTGATAGTTATTTTTGCAAATGTATATCAGCAAACACGCTGGCCTAAATGTTGAACATTGTAAGCATTGTACCTTATTATTGACATTAGCATTTAGCTGTGTCAATAGCACTGCTTAGTGCCCAGATAGACAAAGCTGGTAGCATGGCACAACCTGGACCTATTTTAAAAGTACATTAAGAATATGAAAAGTCGCTCTGGTACATGTTTTGAGAGGTTTTACGCAGGTATTATCCTGCAGGACTTCTTTTTAAAAGGGTCAAAAATCAGCAAACATAAAGAACAGTGGAATTAAAGGTTCAGGAATTTTTTCAGCGAAAGGGCTTTGTGGTAAAAAGAATTAGCCTATCACCATACCATGTGTCATGTTAGATAATACAGTTACACATAAATGTGTTTTTCATTGCACAATAGTTTTAAAAAATAAGAAAATGTTTTAGTAATATGTCAGTTATTGAAAGTAGCAACAATTCAATTTAAGAAGTAGATTTTAATAATATCTTCATCTGTTGTGGATGGATCCGTCTTTTCATCAAATGCCAGCAGTCGCACCTGAGCCTTACATCTCAGCAGCATGTGATTCTCCCTAACACAAGGATCCAGTCTGATTTTCCTGGAAATCCTGAAATTATGTTCTTGTTCAGGAGTGACATCCCGTCATTCATGCAGCCGCATCCAAGTCCCAGAGGAAGTGCTGCTCCAATCCAAGATAAATAAAACTCCAGTCATGTCAAGAGCAGTTAACATATTCATTTTATAGGGATTTGTCTTCACAGGGACAAGAACACAGAGTTGACCGGTACAACGTTATAGCTTAAAGTTCGGTGCACATGTAGATGGGCCTTTATGCAAACACACACAGCTCAACAGACCAATTCAAACATAACAGCAATAGAAATGTGACTCTACTCTCCTTCCTGAGAAATAGTCAGTAATAAGCTAGTCGGAGTCAGAACTCTTTATGACCTCCAAGGTTTTAATACTATGTATTAATCAAATGTTTGATTATGCTATCTAACTTCAGTCTTATTCAAATGTAATTTGTCTGTTTTAGTGGGACCTTCTGTGTAGTGAATCAATTTGATTGAACAAACAGTGACCAAGCTACCGTGCACACTACTTTCATCAAAAGTCAAGCTTATAAGTCCCACCGGCCTGCTATTGATTGCTGTAACTGCTGCTGACAAAATATTTCGGTTTCTTTTCCTCAACATTCCCTCTTAGCCGTAATATCTATTTATTTTGTTACTATAGCTTCCTGTGCAGACACTGAAGTTTCTTTTTATCCAGGGCCGAGCTGGAATAACACCCAGCATCTATTTCTCAGATCCACCTCTGCCACACAGCCAACGGATTGGGCACAACAAAATCTCTCAGGTTGACAGGAAATGAGGATGAGGCTTCCACATCAAACAGCAACAGTGTTTGTGTATTGTGAGGGAAGGAGCGAGGATGTAGGTGAGGGAGAAGAGGTTCACACCTGAGTGTCAGGCCTGATTTCTTAGAGAGGAGTGTGGACACAGAAGACCAGCGTTGCTCCGTGTGCACACCTGAGTTTGAGTTATAAACACAAGCATTCAGACGCAGAGAGGAGGACAGTTTGTGTATTGCGATTTTTTTTATTGAAGTGTCTCGGAGGGTGGAACAAACAGGGATTTTGTATAATCTGTTGATCATTCGGCCTACGTTTGTACCCGAGTGATGGTCTACTTTCTTCTAAAACATATTCCCCCATTTTGTGTTTTTGCAACACTGGTTTTGATGGTGGAGGAGACCGCTTTAACATCTCCTATAGGTGTTGTGTTTTATTTTACTGTATTTTATCTGGTGACCTTGAAGATCACAGCGTTAGATTCACAGAGATGAAAGTGAGCAAACATGTGCGGGACACATTTGCATTATATTTTTCCTTTATTTTTCTCTTGGTTTGTCCCTGAATTTGTCACATTTTTGCATATTCAGCTTTCCCTGGCCTATGTTTGTGGCCATAATATACCATATCATTTAGTTAATCAACATTCAAATAAGAACATTAAATACTTGTATTTTACAGCAAATGTTAGAAACCCTGTTTTTAACATTACAGATACATTTCTAGAAGACTTCATTCAGCTGCATTTATTTATTTACAGTTTTTCTCAGTTGCTTTGGTGCTTTTCTCAGATCAGAATGACAATTCTCATAACTATTAGTTCAACCTCCGCAACATTTAGTCATTTGAGCACATCATAGTAGTAATTTCTCCTTCCTCTGAACAAATTGCAAATGCTTTTGGACATGTATCAGTTGCTTTCATACATTTCTCTGATGTATTATAACATTGTCATTTGCTTGCTTATGTCATGTCAGTCAAAATGAACTATACTTATGGATGTTGAATAGTCGTTCCCAATAAAACTAATAGTCTTCATTTCATTGCTTGAGTCATTACATACAAAATTGTTGAACTAGTTATCAAATTCTGTCAAGCAAATTTTATACCTTTCTTTATAATTTTTTCCTGGAAATGTCTCCTAAATTGAACAATTGCTCTCAGGTGGACTTCAGCTTTCACTCACGAGGAGGTGTGTGAAGTATTAATTGTACTTTCCTCGCTGCATTGCAAGGGATAATATCCGTTGATGTAGATGAAAATATGTGGCCAGACAGGAACGTCTGGATGTGCCAGAATGATTTACCTATATATGTTCAGTTACAATATGTCCTGTTATATTGTTCACATTTGTGCACAGCTCTACCAAAAGGGTGTTTTTTTTATGTTGGTTCTAAATAAGTGACTGAAGTGTATTTTTCTTTTGCACAATGCTGTAGAATTGCAAAGAGCATATACAGTAAAAATGTGAAACATACATATTCAGTGTCTTGTACTCACTTACTCCCCTAACTACAGCAATGTGTAACTTTACTGTAGTTTTCAAATGGCTGTACAAGTAGTGTATAGTGCTGTCTTGAGCATTTTCAGGTAGTGTCACCGAGTTCTGACCTTTTTTTGCATTGGAAAACACTGAGAGAATAAACTGTCATAATGAAAACATGACAAAGCCATTTGACTATCTTGTTCATAAACGATGGTGTCAAGACTTCTCATTTTGATGACACTGGCAGTATCATTGACATGAATACTTGCTTTTGAGGAATAGACTATCCATTTTAAGCAAGTGACGTACTTTTGCAGGTTATCCACTAGGTTTTGCAGTTTGCACTAATTGTTTTGAGAAATGCACTAACTGCTGTGCAAATGTTAATAGTGATGTGAGAAAAGCTCTAAAGCGACTGAGAAAAACTGTATTCACTTATTATTCTCTTTCTTTCTTTCTTTCTTTCTTTCTTTCTTTCTTTCTTTCTTTCTTTCTTTCTTTCTTTCTTTCTTTCTTTCTTTCTTTCTTTCTTTCTTTCTTTCTTTCTTTCTTTCTTTCTTTCTTTCTTTCTTTCTTTATAACGAATATTAGTATAAAAGGTGTGGGAAGAAAACAAATTATAGATAGATAGATAGATAGATAGATAGATAGATAGATAGATAGATAGATAGATAGATAGATAGATAGATAGATAGATAGATAGATAGATAGATAGATAGATAGATAGATAGATAGATAGATAGATAGATAGATAGATAGATAGATAGATAGATAGATAGATAGATAGATAGATAGATAGATAGATAGATAGATAGATAGATAGATAGATAGATAGATAGGTAGATAGAAGGACGGACGGACGGACGGACAGACAGACAGACAGACAGACAGACAGACAGACAGACAGACAGACAGACAGACAGACAGACAGACAGACAGACAGACAGACAGACAGACAGACAGACAGACAGACAGACAGACAGACAGACAGACGGATATGGACGGATGGATGGATGGATGGACGGACGGACGGACGGACGGACGGATAGATAAATAGATAGATAGATAGATAGATAGATAGATAGATAGATAGATAGATAGATAGATAGATAGATAGATAGATAGATAGATAGATAGATAGATAGATAGATAGATAGATAGATAGATAGATAGATAGATAGATAGATAGATAGATAGATAGATAGATAGATAGATAGATAGATAGATAGATAGATAGATAGATAGAAGGACGGACGGACGGACGGACGGACGGACGGACGGACGGACGGACGGACGGACGGACAGACAGACAGACAGACAGACAGACAGACAGACAGACAGACAGACAGACAGACAGACAGACATATGGACGGATGGATGGATGGACACGGATAGATAAATAGATGGATAGATAGATAGATAGATAGATAGATAGATAGATAGATAGATAGATAGATAGATAGATAGATAGATAGATAGATAGATAGATAGATAGATAGATAGATAGATAGATAGATAGATAGATAGATAGATAGATAGATAGATAGATAGAAGGACGGACGGACGGACGGACGGACGGACGGACGGACGGACGGACAGACAGACAGACAGACAGACAGACAGACAGACAGACAGACAGACAGACAGACGGATATGGACGGATGGACAGACGGACGGACGGACGGACGGACGGACGGACGGATGGATAGATAGATAGATAGATAGATAGATAGATAGATAGATAGATAGATAGATAGATAGATAGATAGATAGATAGATAGATAGATAGATAGATAGATAGATAGATAGATAGATAGATAGAAATAATTACACATTTCATGACAATTTTAAATGTTGTGACGCTGCCACCTAGTGGCTTCTAATCATCTCTCACTCTCCTTTGTTTCATTTGCTCTCTTTTTGCACAGATAGTGAAGTGATTGCACAATTTAAACATTATTATTTTCTTTATTTTGGAAAAAAAAACAGACTGAGGAGCAGTCTATTTAAGGGTATTGTATGTTATTGTTCTAGCGAAAGAAGTGCACAATTTCATAAGATTTTTCTCTTTTATTGAAAAAGTTTAATTAAAGACTGTCACACTGAATTGTTATTGATTGAGCATTTTATTGTTATGGCAAAGTATATTTTAAAAAGCACACAGACTGGTGAGGCAATCAGACTTAATAATACTGTTCTAGCAAAGTCAAAATACATTTTATTTGTATCTATTTTTGAAAAACAAATAATAGATCAATCTAGTGACAAATGTCACCAAAAGTGTTTTGTTGAAGTAGTCAAGTCAACGTTATTGTCAATATCTGTAAGTTATTATAAAATTTGGCCACCATATTATCATTTTGTTGGGGCAAGGAGGGGAATTACCCCCCCCCCCCCCCCCCCCCCATCAAAATAGGGGCATGCAAGTAAGAAATTGAGCATACAATACATATACGAATAATTATGCAACAATAAACACACTGAGATAGAAGTAAAACACAATTATGGAAGATGTAATGAGTAGTATAGCCTACAATTAAAGATATGGGAAATGTATCTGTTTTTAAAATGAAAAGAGCCACACAGCTTTTTGATGGAAAAGGGATTGAGGCCATCGACCATGCCTTTAGAATGAACTAGGTCGACTAACATAAGTATATGATCACTAATATTAGGATATGTTCTATAGCTTTAATATTGCCAAACTCTGCAGAGGTTATCACTCTATCAGATTTTAGGCAGGTGATGGGCCACATGCACTATACAATATTTACTCGATGTTTGTTTGGCAGAGCGACTCTTCAGGGTCAGGTGTCACAGAGGTAGAGCATGTGACCCGGTTTCGACAGCCCATCTATGTTTGGTATCAGTGTATTATTGTCTTAATGTAAGTCATGTGACAGGCAGCAGCAGCCGGAGTTATGATCGTAATGGCCCATCGTTCACGGGAGTAGCAGGAGTCACTGTGGAACACTTCACTGCTGATTTGAGGCCATCACCAAGGCCGTTAGCTCAAAAATAATGTCTTATATCACGTGCTCTCCTTAGGACGACATGAATAGGCCTACACGACTAAATGTTTACTTTTATATATTTTTAAAATATCTCTTAGTTTTTCCTTTAGGCTATCTGAGCCTGGCTTATATTTGGAAATTTAAATCAAGTTTGTAATGGCCCCATACACTGTGTGAGTTTGGCACTAGCCTGGGAACTGGCTGTGCATTGGACTGTGTTATCCGGTGTTTTGATGTCTGGATCGGTGGGAACGCGACCGACCAGGAAGGAGAAAAAGTTCCCCGATTTGTCACCTCGACACATCATAGCTGACTGAAGCCTCACACTCCGGCAGCCGCTTCAATACACTTCCACTATCCACACACTAGCCTTTCCCCCTTTTTTCTCTTCTGATGCGCACCAGGAGGCTGATGGCCGTGGAGGAGAGGATGTGCCACAGACTGAATTGTGAAAAAAGTGTGATTGCTTCTTCCCCGTGTTATCTGGCTTGTGAAACCGAGTCCAACATATATTCTGAAATGGAGAGCACTACAAATGCATGTACTTTATTAGGCTGAAAGTGCGTGTCCATATCTACATCCAATGTGCCTAAATGAAAATAGACTGATACTTTGAACACATATCTTGTCATTTTGCATCTTCCTTTTTATGTTTTTAGTCCAAAAATAAGTTTAGATGCAGAGATTCCCCAGTAGATCTTATTTTCTTAGTGTTGTGTTGCCTGACACTCCTTCAGAGCAGGACATGCTCCGTGTTGGCTAAACGGGCACATTAATGTGTCATCGGGGATCAAACAGACACCTATTAGCCGGACAGCAGTTAATAGGCGTGTAACATCAAGGCACGCGTTTGTAGGGGCTAGAGGGTGGGGTGATGGGGTGAAGGGGGGTGTTTTGTGTCTGTCAAGCAAAGTATAAAAACCTCTGGTATCCTGTAAGTTCATCAGTGTCGAAGAGAGACTGAAAGGAAGATACACCTTTTGTTTAGTGCTTGAGCTCAACAGACTGAATAATGGCATTTGGGTTGGACTTTACTGGACCCAGCGTTTCTGAGATTGGTACTTTTTACTCGGGAAATTACTGGCCCGCCACTTGCCTGGACATGAACAACGAAGATGATTATGCACAGGACTCCAGCAAAAGTAAGCGACTAAACATCTTATTTTGTTAAAATTGTATTTTAAAACGGGTTTAGGGTATCATTGTAACACAAAACAACGCATTCTCTCTTCCAGTAGGTCTATAGCCAAGTGTAGGCTACTATCTATAAAGTTAGGTTTCAAGCCTTTGGTTTAGTCCCACATCATTTTTAGTCGTTCCTCAGGTAGCCTTAAGTTCTGTTACTAGAATGTGTTTAATTCAATGTGAGATGTCCAAAAAGCTCGTAAATAACTAACATGACCTCTCCCTGCAGTGCAGCGTGATGCTCCACACAGGACGCGCTCTGACACGCATCGCCGCCGGAAGCGCATTACTTTCAGCAAGGCGCAGCTCAGCGAGTTGGAAAGGGCCTTCTCCATGACAAAGTATCCGGACATTAAAATGAAGGAGTCTCTTGCGTGCATAACTGGGCTACCGGAGTCTAAAATTCAGGTATGACGTGTTTCACAGTCAATCGTACCGTGCGTAATTTTGGCCTAATGCACACTCAGTATTTCATAAATATAGGCTAACCATTATTCATTCTTTTTTAACAGGTCTGGTTTCAAAATCGACGTGCACGATATTTCAAGAGCAAGAAACAAACCAGGGATGTCCCCAAATACTCCACGGACAACCTATATCCGCAGTTCAACTCTTCAACTCCGAGTCCACCCTTCACCCACTTGGTTCCTTCTTTCTCTCCTCCTACTGCCAGCCTACCGTCCCCACCAGGCTACCCTGCTCCGAGTTTACCTCAGTCCACTAGGCTCTCAACCATCATGGGGAGTCCGGACATGTCCCTGCTCACACCTACATCCCCTGTCTCCGCCGACCAAGCCTCACCCTGCTACCCACATGCTTTCACGGGAGGCAGTTACTACCAAACAACAGACTTTACAGACAGCTGCGATGACGCATTTCCACACAGCGGGCTGAGTGAGTGGGATTTGACAGAGGACTTTGAGGCTTTCCTCGGAAGCGCGCAGGGATCCCAATCTGTGGGTAGCCGCTGCTCTGAAGTGGGACAGCCTGCACCAAAGGAGATCAGCGTCCACAGTCAGCTGGAACACCAGGGCTTCACTGGCGAGACCATGGACGACCTGTCCGACCTGTGCTTTCAGAACGTAGGCGACTTCAATCTGTCGGATTTGGACATTTCTGCGGCAATGATTGACTATCTTTTGGGCTGACTGAACAAATAAACTCTGCTTTTTGGGAGAAAGTTGCATTTAAGACCAGACTGTAAATACTAAATAGGCCTAGAGTATTTATGGTGAGATTGCCTCATGTGTATAGGCTACAATATATAGACCTACTGAGATATATATATATATATATAAATGAACATTACAAATAAAACACATTTTTATGATATACCAATGATGTGTCTATTTAATTGATATTGTCTTCTGATAAATTTGGCCGTCACGCGGCGCCGTGGCTTAGATGGTTAAAGCGCCTGTCTAGTAAACAGGAGATCCTGAGTTCGAATCTCAGCGGTGCCTTTTCCGTGTGTTCATTGAATCTGGTTACATGCAGTGAATTGGAACTGTTTGAAACCTTGTTAACGTTAAGACAAAATATATTTACGCTAGTAGCCGGAAGTGACTTTCCGGTTTTAATTCAATGGTCTTAAATCGTGTTGCTTTTAAATTAACATTCCGGTGCTAGGCCTGCATGTGTTTTGATCCTTTTTAGGTAACAGTGAACTGGAATATCATTAGGATGTCTGGTCTGTTCACGGTGCAAGCAATGAAAATAGTCACGGTGCTACTCGCAAGCAGCTGTATGAATTAACCTTTTATATGATGAACACATATGACGTCATGTTCGCCATGGGTTCGAAGGTGACTCACCAATCAGTAGTCTTCTCCTTTAGGGTCGATGTCGGTGAACAAATCTCAAACATAACTCAAACTACTTCACACCTTATATGGGCCACTGTCTATTTTTCATACAGAGAAAATACTTTTAAAACCAAAAATAAAACAAATGGAATCCACAGTAGGCTAAAAGTCATATTGGCCGAGTAGCCTATTGTATCTGCCTATAGGCTATAGGTTGCGTGGGTTGTTACAGGACCGACAAATGCATCAGCCATTTTATAAGTGATGTGAGCATTACATGAAGTCCGACGGTGAATGCTATAAAGCAGGGGTATTCAACTAAAATTCAAATAGGTCCAGTTAGAGAAAATGTCCTCAAGAAAAGGTCCGGAACATCATCATGTCTAACTTGCGTTATGATTCAGTGTGATATATAGTGAAGTAGCCTAGTAGTTGTATCAACGTCTGCATGTAATTAACAACTGACTGTCAGATCAATATAGAAAGAACAATTCAAAAACATTTCAACAATATTTATTCTCACTTTTAAATAATTATAGATATAGGCCTATAATACTGAAGATATATGTATTATTTAAGTGACTCAACTGAAACTAATCTCTTCATAGAGAAGGGCTGCATTTAAAAATAAAATGGTGAAAATAAATATAATAATCTTAAAATAAAGATAAAATATATAATTCATTTTTGAAAAATTAAATAATTTTGAGAAATATTTTCAATGTATCATTTCTAAACTTCACTATACCTACTATGTTTGTTTAACATAGTAATCTCCCACTTTGTCTAATACTGGATTTTTATTTTGCAATTTTGAAAAGCTCTGAAAAAGTGACATGTCAGAAACTAAACCCCTGTAGGGGGTCTGGGGGTTTCCCCCCCAGTAATTTTTTTTTGTGTTTTTAGAATGTAATCGGAGCATTCTGGTGCATTCTGGGGAAAATAATAAAAGAAAAGGTCAACATTTAATATAGTTAAGATGAATAGAAAAATTAACAAAACAACATAACTTGCTAGCAGCCAGATAACTGGACTGAGGGACGGATGACCACTAGCTTTCGCTAATGTTAGTGGGGGCTACTGCCAAATGTCTTGCTAAAAAATTTACCTGTATTTATAAATTCTGCCATTACTAAGAATATGTAAAACTTAAAATGTAGATAATTGTAACTAGCCTACATACACATTTTTTTTTAAAATAATGTTTTTCCTGTTGCTGTTGTGGGCAGTAGATGCAGTGCTGCTGGCGATTGGTGATTATGTCAATCTTATGTCTGTGTCATTCACACATAGGTCTACATCAGGGTAATAGAGAGTCCACATGATTGCACCTTGACCGGTTTTCACCAGTCTTACAAAAGGGGAAAAAACCATAAATAATAGGAAAAAACTCAGCTGTTGATCGCTCGTTAACTCGCTCGCGACACACGGAGCCGGTGAGCGAGCGGGCGAGCGAGAGAGAAAGCTGTCTCTCACTCTCCTCCCGCTGTCTTTCTCACTCTAATCTGATTTATTTCGCTGAAATTCTCGTAATTCTTGCACTTCTCTCTGACATCTCTCGCATGATAGCTCACTAGGCTCGTTCGACCTGTCGCCGTCTTGCTAAGACCTGCGCAATTATGACGCTCGTCTTGCTGAGCGCACTGCATTATGGTTAGACTTTTTGTCCCACTTGCACCCGTGGCTGGCTGCGGCTCGGCTGCTTGAGACTTTGAAGTCCCGCGGTATCAAGACGGACACAGACACTGGAGCAAGTCGCTGCAGTTGCTCCCCACGGGCTGCGGGAGCGAAATGTCTGATGGGAAACGTCTTGCTGACAGGCGGAGCTGAGCGCTAATTGGGAGTTTAAACCTCGTGCCTTTGATGCGTTTCCCCAATTGGTTAGGCAAAAGTCTGACATCACCGCTCAAAATTGAATTACGATCCATTCTTTTTGATTTTAATTTATGTTTAATCATTAGGCCGCCACAATATGCATTTAAGCAGAAATGTACTTAATCAGAGTTAAACCTCTGAACCCTTGACATAGAAATAATTTGGATGTGTAACTCTCCTGTATAGATATATTTAAAAGTGAACACAAACTTGAGTCACATAAGATCTTGGTGAAGTGATTTTTATACCATTAAGATTAAATCATAGGCTTATTTCAAGTGATCTAAATGGTCTGGGAATTGTATTTTACATGTAGTGTCGCAAAGCCAGACCAAAACTACAACAAGTAGTTTGTTTGTTACACATCATAATACAGTTCATCATATCCATCTCTACAATAATAATAAGGGATCTTTTCTTAGACCTTCTTTATTTAGGCCGATCATATTCGTTATGTGAAGGGAGAAATACTAAACCTCCTTTATTTGGATTTGTAAATTATTCTTGTAAATTATTCTTTATCACTTAAAAGTAGGTGTTCTAGTAAAGTAACAAGAAAGATAAAGATGTGTGGGGAATGGGGATATTAGCTTATATCTCGTTTCTTGTTTTGAAAATGCCCCTCGCTTTTAAAGTGTTTACTCGTCTTTGTGTTGTGTTCTGCTTCTAATCGGTTGTAGCATGTGTGACTCTCCTGCGAATATGTTTCTAATAGGCCTTCAAAATAAAACTAGAAAACGAACTGCATCCGCAACAAGGACGCTACTTCCGACTCGGAGCTGTCCGGCTTCAGTCAGGCATTTTCGTCACTCCCCCGACTGCACTCGGCTACTCTCGTCTACTTTCCAGACGAGCTGAAAGTTAGGTCGAACGAGCCTACTGTCTCTTTGTCTGTGAGCCAGCCTGAGCCGGGAATGCACAGATTCGATTGGCTGCCTGAGTAGCAGGAGGCGGGATGGCTTAACTCGAAAGCATTTCCTGATTCGCTAAACCAGTACCGTAAAGTCTAGAAAAGCTGCGCCGGTCAAAATAGAAGCGCCCCGTCAAAATTTTAAATACTTAAATAATTGATTGACTACAGGTCCGGGTCCGTATAGGACGGCGTCTGGGTCCGGACCCGGACCGCGGTCCGCCTGTTAGTGACCCCCGCTATAAAGTATGTAATTTTATTTCGGTTTGTAGTGTCTCCAGACTCCACTGCAGTCTTTTGTCCAGCAGAGGGCGCCCCTCTTTCAAATGAACACAGACTGAGGAAACAATGGCTGTATCCCATTACAGAGACCGCCTCCTTGGTAGGACGCGGTCTCGCGGTCTATGAAGGCTATAAGGCCGATTCGAAGGCCGAACCAGGGCCGAACGAGCGTTGTTAAACGGGACGGTCTCCGTTTACGAGCATTTCCGGTTTGCGTAACAAGCCGTTACCTTGCGTGAGGACTCGCCGCTCCTGTGCTGCCTGCCTGGAAAAAAGAAAAAGAAGTTGCCTACCAGACGAAAAGAAAAAAAAGTACAAGAAAAAAAGAAAGGAAGATAAAAGTTAAGAAGATGGAGCAACACGTTGCTGTTTTGTTATTTTTTATTTTATTGTATGCCATCTCTGAAAAAAACGCAATGAATCATGGGATATGTTGGGCTGCGAAGGATACATCTGATGCAGCCTTCAAAACCGTGAAACGAAGGCTGCATTTCACGGCTGCATATGAGGAGCCTTGCAAATGGAACAACCTTTGCGCGCCGCTATGACGCAATCGGTCTTCAAATGCAGCCTTCGTAGACTGCAACCCCTGAATCGAGATACAGCCAAGGTCAGCACAGGGTCACAGAGGTCACAGTGCATTGCAACAATCCTTTATTCCTGTATGGGGCCCTGAGGAACTCTTTACACCAGCAGAGGCCAGTGTGCACACGTGCTGCTATGCCTCAGAGAATAATCAATTTATAAGTACCAGGGTAAGCATTTGTGAGAACTAATTTAGAGCTTTAAACATTCAAATGAGGGATAAAAAAAAAAGCTTGATGAATGTATGAGGGATTTGACTTTTAGAATTAAGGTAAATTGGTTAAAGGAAAGTCAGTGTTATATAGTTGTGATAGCTTAATATTACTTAAAGAAATGTCACAAAGAGTTAAGTATATCTTTTTTTCATGTCCTCCAAACTCATTCACCTATCTCTTCTCCGCCCTTGACACATCCGGTGTCTCTTCACGCTTGCAGCCCAGCCAGTACTTTGCAATGGAGCGTGGGTAAGTAGGGTTGACGGGGTCCACGCGTTTTGTCTGCAGGTCCACTCTGTAGTATTTATCTGCCATCATGAAAAAAAGAAAGACACAGACAAAAAGGTATTAAAGGAGGAGACTTTAAGATAATATTTTGATATTAATTGATTCTTGTGATTGCATTTTTGCCTCCGTTTTTTGTCTTCTATGGTATGACTTGATAAATGATAAATGACTCCCTGTGTTCATACCTCTCTTGAAAAAATACACATTTTGAACAGGGGTGCCTTTGTGCTCCTGTGCGTTGCTCTCATCGATGATGTCGCTGTAGTCGCTGTAGTCGCTGAAGTCAAACAAATCTTCATAACTCCACAAATCGTCCAGCCAGAGGCCACGAGTCAGCCTCCTCCGCTGGCCGCGCTTCTTGCTGGGCTTCTTCCTCCGGCTGCTCCTCCTCCTGGCTGGCGGCGGTGGAGGAGATAGCGTGGGCTTGGGACTGAGGTAGACTCGCCCCACTAGGGCAGCATCTACAGGGGGCCCGATGCCCTGCCAGTCCCTGCTGGTGAAACGAGGACCTGTGTGGGGAGTGCTGACTGGAAAACACGAAAAAGGAGGTTGGACTTCATTAAAGGTGCACTATGCAGTTTCAGGAGAGGGGGATTTGTTTACATTTGCAGAGCCAGCAGTTATTTTACAAAACCTATTAATGTTACATGTAATTCTTAGTATAGAATAAATCTATCACCATAAATCAAAACACATTTATTTTGAGGCACCTGGAACCAAACGTAAAACTAGAATGTGATTGTAAACTAAACTTCGGGCCCTGCTGCTGTAAAGAACAACATTGAAACTTTACGTTAGCTTTCTAACTTCAAACAGTGTTCCAGGGTTTCAATTTTCCAGTAAATAAAGTGTGTTTATTCTAGGGCTGTCAAACGATTAAAATTTTTAATCAGATTAATCACAGGATTCTGTGGATTAATCACGATTAATCAAGATTAATTTTACCATTCGAAATATGTCCGAAAAATTTGAATTTTCTCTGTATATTGTTGTATGAACGGAAAGATAAATGACAGAAGGTGGATATGTACATTTAAAATTAGTATGTTTATTAATTGAAAATCCAAATGATGGTTTTAATACTGAAAATACATTTAAATCAAACTGAGATATATAGGCCTACCTACCAAACCATAATTCAATTGGGCTGTCTCTTTACTATGTCTTTGGGAAAATATAGGATAGGCTATAGAATGGCATTTATTTGGTGAATCTATAGGTTGTGCATTCTTGCGTGTGTGGGTGCGTTCGTACGCGCGACCACGTCCTAGGGGACTGTTCATTTGTGCCAGGAAGCCGACGTTATGTTGATGTCTGATCACACACACCTCTGAAAACCTCTGACGTTTGTGTCCTCGCAGGCTCTGAACAGAGCGGACAATGTTTCTCCTCCTGTTGCTCCCGACATCAACTGTCACCCGCGGCAGTTGATTTGATATACTATCTATGCCCCCGACACAGACGTTGCCGTTAGCAGCTTAAAACTTTAAAACACGGCACGGGCTAACGTGCTGCTATGTTTGGCTGCGCGCAGCTACTGATCCTGGGTCAGCCACAACGTTAGAGAGACTGTAGTACAGAGCCGGTGGGATGTACGGGGCGGATCATTCTGCACATGCTTAAATGCGTTAAAAAAATTAACCCCGATAATTCCAGAAATTAATCACCCTGCGTTAACGCAATAATTTTGACAGCCATAGTTTATTCAAATATGAGAATATACCTTCAACATTTTTTAATTCTCTGACCCACCCAAAGTTACATAGTGCACCTTTAACTGTACGATGGAGCTGTACACCCAGTTAAGAAAGATACAAACAGGAGAGTAGGAAAGATGTGTAAGATGCCTTACCGGGGCCTCCAAAGAGCTCAGTGAAGAAGTCCTCCCATGTCTGATCGCAGAAGAGATCAGTGTATCGTGTGAACAGCACAGACGGGGACGACCTGCTCATCTGGACACACGCCTCATGGGTAGGCTGGTGCTTAAAGTCATACTGGTAGTACTTGTCCCCTAAAGAAAGGAAGAAACGTCTTCTGTTCACTGAAAACATTTTGTCATATCATAATAGGAAAAACACACAGGTATACTGTAAATAATGTGGAATGTGAATGTGACTGCTGCTTTTAAAAATGTTAACGAGCCATGCTCAATGACCAAAAATGTGTGTCCTCATATCACCATTTAGGAACTAAGTTTTCCTCAGTAAGAAATCCTGAGATACAGCAATGGTTGCCAGTGGGAGAAGACTTACTCAGAATTTTTCCATAGGCCTAAGCACAAGTTGTAGCAACATTATGAAGACATACTCCGTTAAAAGTAAAAATCCTGCATTCAAAGTTGACTTAACCTTACAACTGGTACACACAGGTCGAGTTTCTTCTTTGCTTTCTTTTTGCATTCATTAGATCGGGTCATATCCATCACAGTCTACACTGTTGCATGATGCATCTTTTTTTAATACTGAAATATGTCACTCATCCTCTACCAAAATACCTTTGAAAAAGTATGCTTTCTCTTCGCCACGGTGACTCGGTGCTGGTATGGCGAAGGCGGCATTAACGTCATCTGGTATGCCCTCAAAGCCCACTGAAATGTCCCGTGGATAGTCCTCATCTAGGACATCACCGTCAAACCTCCAGTACCTGTTGCCCTGAGGGAGAATAATAACAATGCCCAAAGCTGTGAGGTTTGATACTAACACTGTTGTTGTAACGCTCAGGATTAAATTCCTGTCTCTTATAAATAGCCTACTGACCCCTTTCTGCTGGCCCACTTCATAAGAGGGAACAATGCTGAAATAATACACTTGAAAATATTATTCTGTTGCTAGCTCTGCTAGTGAGCATTAACATCTCTATTACTGAATGTAGTTTAATTTTGTCGACCACAGTGTTCTCATCATTCAGAAGATTCATTTTTATGTTTTTTTTTCAATGATGCCCCATTTTTTAATTATCTGAGGGTCACATTAGGAGCACATACATCTGGGCCCTGGACATATGCAGGCTCAGGGGGGCCCTTCCTCTTCACATCCAGTGTCACACAAGAACAAACAACTGAATCCTCCTGTATGCATCTGTGGGGGGTATTAGGGTAATCAGTAACAAAGTGTTCAGGAAGTATTTTAGAGGGTCTGCACACTATGAAGCATATTTCCGCTCCATTTTCTCAACTCAAAGCTTTCACTGTGAAGTTTGTGATTATGTAACATTAGTTCTTTCACAGGTTTATTATGTAATATGTTGTATTTAATTTTTTATTTGCTATTATTCTATTAGCTTTGCAAAAGTAATTCCTAATTTACTTATGCTAATAATATAGACATGAAAACAGACTTTCCAGGCTTTCTGAGGGGCCACTGTCACTACTAAGTCCCTGATTATGAGTGATAAGATTTAGCTAAATTAATTTAAGAGTCCCGTGTGAATAGTGGTCACAGTACACTGGATTTCCACCTACAACATGATATAAAACACTCAATTTTCCCAGACTCAAGTTGCTACCTTGAAGATGTAGGATTTTCCCTGACAGTTGATGCGTGTGAATGCAGCGTCGATGGGCCCAGAGACACCCCACACATCCTGGATGAGCTTGGGGTAACCGGGAAGTATGGACTTGTCATCCAACTCGAAAAAATATTCACCTTGGATGGAAAATGTGTTTTGGATTAGTGCAAAGTGTAGTGAAGTGTAAAAGACTCATTTGAATGTATGCAAGATTAAATGTCAAAACAGTTTGTTCCCTTGTATTAGACAGCTGAGTTAGAGGTGCACTATGCAGATTTTCAAATCCTGCAGTTACTTACAAAGTATTGAATAATTCTATCAAAAAGATTTCGAGGCAACATGGAACCAAATTTAAGACTAGAATATGTTTGTAAACAAAACTGTAACAGTAACTTTAAGGTAGCTTTCTAACTTCAAACTGTGTTCCAGGGATCCAATTCTCCTGTGAGGAAAGTGTGTTCATTCAGTTTGTTATGAGAATATTCCGTAGAAAATGTTCACTTCTCTGACATACCCAAAGTACGGAAAAGTGACATTAGTGCGCATTTAAGAGTGCAGAAAACTAGGTATTATTCGAGGGTGGAGGTTCAGTATTTTTAACAAATCAATATAACAGAGGTAGGAAACATACTGCACATACAATCATAGGAAAAAAACCTTTTGGCATGTCCCAATTTACCTCTGAACGCATAAATGGATCCATTCTTCAGCTGCAGAAAGGCATCAAAAGGTCGACCACTGCAGTGTGCTGCGTCAGGGTCTACAGGCGGTGCGGGAACTTGTGTGGTGGTGGGCGGAGGAGAGGCTTGGGTGGTTGCTGCCAAAGTGTTCAAAGTTGGCATGACAGTAGTAGCGCTGTCATAGAGGGTCGTCACTGTCTCTGATAGGTCCTCAAAGGTGTCTCCACGAGCAGCTGAAGGACACGACAGCAGAAATGTTTGTCACATGACAGCGTTTCGGTGGAAATGAGCAATGCTCGTTAAAATAATGAACGGTTTATTCGGTGAAATGGTCATATTCTACTGATGCACTGACTTTTTTTGGGGCACAAGGTGTCGAAGTCCCCGCAGCAGCTTCCATAGTAGACACACATGGAGTCACACTGACATTTGTTTCTTGCTTGAAAGGAGCCACAGCGACCCACACAGGACTCTGTTGTGAAATTGAATTACAACTTTACTCAGGCTTTACCATTGGGCAAACGTTGGTAAAACAGTATTTTAAAATAAATGACCTTTGTTTGACACATTTATATTTTTCTTTAATGTACAATTTGAATCAGAAAGGTTATAGACAGCTGTTAGATCAATGATAATCCTGAAATAAAATATGGTAGAAGATCAACAAAAAGAAGCATACAATGGTATTGTCCATTGTTAGAAGCAATCATTTAGATACACATATTTGATGCACCAGGGTCAGAATAACTCATAGAAGTTGATACTTGTAAATACTATATTACTAATATGATAGTTATTACATTTTATATTTCTGAAAATACTTTGCCTACCTTCTGCTGCAAAAGTAGTGTCTAGCAGGAGGACGAGGCCCAGCAAAATCACTGCTGGCTTCATGCCGACACAGAAAAATATCCCAACTAAACAACTAGAAACATGTACATTTAGTTCAGGGGAGAACTGCGCACTTTTTCTGCCTGTTGACACCAGTTAACTGTTGTCAGACGAGTTTGAGCTTTGTGCCCCACTTTGGGGTGCAGCATTGTGTGCAGATGATCAATAGTAGTTTTTCAGAAGCTGTTGACCCCTGGGCTTCCGCTCTTCTGATTGGTCAACATTCGGCTGTGATAATCATTAAGCTGCTGCTATGGCTGAGCTCTGTCCCGTAGGCCTATGCCCCAGAAACCACATCCTAACATGGCCCAGAATATACCAGTTGGGAAAACAGGATCTTAGAATACTGTACATTTTGCAGTGATGACCTGTTCAGCTGAATTCCACATAGTGGAACTGAAAATATGACAAAATAGAAAAGCGTTCCATTGTCTCGTGATGTCGATATAAACTGTATATGTGGTCTAGAGGGGGGCTGGGTATCCCAGTTCAAACATTGTGTAATCAGTGCAGTATTTTTCCTCTATTGATCTCTGGTGTAAAAAACAACAACCCCTAAGCAAACACAAAGCCTAGAGTGTCACATTATAAAAAGAGATGCAAAAAATTAAATAAATAATATGTAGCATACTTTTCAAATCTGTGGAGGAATTGTTCCTATTCTGGACTATTGATCGGGTTCAGCCATATAGATGCAGAGGCTAAAAACCAGTACGTCATCACTTCTAGGCAGAACAACTGGAGCCTGAGGACAGATTACAATTATGTTATTACTTCCTCACCACTCTGTTGTTTTATTGACATTTTTTTGTTGTTTTCATTTTAAAACAACATGTCTTTTAGCTTTAAGAGAGTCTAAAAGAGAGTGCCGTAAAGCAGAACGCAGGTGGCGAAAAACAAATCTCCAGGTTCATTATGACATCTTCAAAGAGAAACTCTGCACGTTTAACTCAGAACTGAGAAATGCAAGGCAGTCTTTCTTTTCTGACATCATCACCAAAAGCAGCAACAATGCTCGTGCCCTGTTTGCTACTGTCGACAGATTAACAAACCCTACTGTGTCAGTAGTGTCTGAACATCTCTCCACGAGAGCCTAATAAATTTGCCTCCTTCTTTACTGACAAAATTCACAAAATTAGACAAGCTGTCACCGCATCAATACCAAGTTAAACATATGTGTTAACCCTATGCCCACTTAAAATCAATTTAAATGCAATCACACAATTTTATCTGATAAACCACAACACCTGAACTCCTCATCCTGCTGCCTTGACATTCTGCCCACAGGCTTCTTTAAAACAGTTTTTAACTGCATGGCCTCAGATATCCTAGAAATTGTTAACATACAATTGCACTGAGTAAGTGCATTGAACAAATCAATGATTGGATGTGCCAAAATGTCCTTCAATTAAACAACGACCAAACTGAAGTAATTGTCTTTGGTGCCAAAGATGAACAATTAAAAGTCAGTGCAGAGCTTACATCTTTTATGTTAGAAACCACGCACCAAGACAGAAATCTTGGTGTTGTCATAGACTCAGACTTGAATTTCAAGAAACACATTAAATCAATTAATAAGTCGGCCTACTACCACCTTAAAAAACATATCAAGAATTAAAGGGCTTATGTCTCAGCAAGATTTAGAAAAACTTGTCCATGCATTAATCTTTAGTAGACTTGACTACTGTAACAGTGTCCTTGCAGGCCTTCCAAAAAAATCTATCAGACAGCTTCAGCTAAATCAGAACGCTGCAGCTCGAGTCCTCACTAGGACCAAAAAAGTGGATCACATTACCCCAGTTCTGAGATCTTTACACTGGCTTCCTGTCACTCAAATAATTGATTTCAAAATACTGATTTTGGTTTATAAAGCCCTAAATGATATAGGGCCAAAATACATTACTGATATGCTGATACGTTATGAACTGTCCAGAGCCCTTGGGTCATCTGGGTCAGGTCTACTTACAGTCCCCAGAGTTAGGACTAAACAAGGAGAAGCAGCTTTTAGTTTTTACGCACCAAATTCTCCAGAACAAACTCCCCGAAAATTTGAGGTCTGCTGCAACTCTCAGTTCTTTTAAATCGAGTCTGAAGACTTTTCTGTTTCCATTTTAACCTGTCATTTTTATCTTATTTAAATGTTCTACTTCTATTCATTTGCTTTTAAATGTTTTATTTCTTTTCACTTGCTTTTCTTATGTGTTTTATGTATTTTAATCTTGCCCCTGTAAAGCACTTTGAGTGGCCTTGTGTCTGAATTGTGCTATATAAATAAACTTGCCTTGCCTTGCCTTTAATTTTCACTATACATTGAAGTATGTACGGCAATGAAGGAAGTGATTCTTTAAAAAAAGTATTTTATTTGTTTAAGGTGCCGTGAAACTGTCCGTTAACCTGGTGTGGACAGATTATCAGGCCTACTGGACTTTGGTTCACAGTGGAGCTTGTATCAGTTAGGGACTCGAGTTGCTGCCATATACGTTATGGCAGGGGTTTTCAAAGTGTGAGAGAGTGAGCCCCCCCTCAGAGAACAAATTTCAGCGGAGCCCCCCCCCCAAAAAAAAATAAATAATTATTTTACAAATTTAAACATGTTTTTGAAACATTCTAAACATTTTTGTGCGTTTTTAAACACATTTAATACATTTTAACATCTTAATCCAGTGTTTTAATCCTGCTTCCTTTAAGCATGGATAATACTGACTGAGTGTGCATCGGAGTGAGAAAGATAGGCAGACAGACTTGCCCAAATTATTGACTAGTTAAATGTCATTCACACACCCAGTGTTTTTTCGCTAGTGCCTCCAATGTCCTGCTGGAGGAGAATAGTAGCCAGTGGAGAACCAGACCCTCCTAGGGAGGTCCGGAGGTATGCCCCCCCGGGAGATTTTTTTTCACCTTTTTAAAGTGAAATGCATGAATCTGGTGCACTTTGAGAAGACAATTAAGAGGCTAAATATGAGGAATTTTGTGTGAACAAATAATTTGGAGACACTGGGTCTGATGAATTAGAAGCTATTGAAGAAGGACACATGGATTTTCCATAAAAATATTAATTTAAAATAAACAAAATGTATGCAGGGTCCTCTGGGTTGGGCTTGGTGCTCTTTTTCTTTAACGGGACCTATTTCTCTGTAATTTACTGAATGCATTTAAATGCAGTGAGGGGAACGAAGCAGAAGAACTTGTGTCCAGCTATGCCGTGATCTTAGTATAAAAAAAAAAATAATAATATATATATTTTTTTTTTTTTTTTTTTTTTTTTTTTTTTTTTTACATATTCATCCGCGCCCCCCCTGCCATAACCCCGCGCCCACAGTTTGAAAACCGCTGCGTTATGGCAAACAATAATGCATAACACTGGGTTGTTATAGAATTATTCTGCTATAATTTTCATTCCAAACTATTTATTTTTATTTGTTCTGTTGTAGTTTAAAGTGTTTGTATAACTGCAGAGCTGGCCCGAGGCATAAGCGAACTAAGCGGTCGCTTAGGGCCCCCGACCGCCAGCCCCCCCCCCTTTTTTAGTTTGTGTGTTTGATATTAACATCATATTATGCAAATGTAAGTTATCATACAAAAAAAGGAATAAACGTTCACATCCATGTATTGAGTTTATTTAAAAACAATAGGAAATGGGGCTGCCCTCAGTTGCCCATGCACTGTGTTTAGTCTATAGCCTATTTCAGCCTCGTCTGTGGAAAAAAAGATACAGTAGCTGGACAACAGAGTTCTTCTGCTTTGTTCCTCTCACTGCATTTAAATACATTCATTATATTACAGAGAAATATGCCCCGTAAAAGAAAAAGAGCTTCAAGCCCAACCCAGAGGACCCTCCATTATATTTTATTTTATATAAATATTTTTATGGAAAATCCATGTGTCCTTCTTCAATAGCTTCTAATTCATCTGACCCAGTGTCTCCAAATTATTTGTTCACACAAAATTTCTCAGATTTAGCCTCTTAATTTTTCCTCTCAAAGTGCACCAGATTCATGCATTTCACTTTAAAAAGGTTAAAAAAATCTCCCGGGGGAGCATACCCCCGGATCCCATAGGAGGGTCTGAATCTCGGCTGTCTAATATTTTCGCACAGCTGCACAGTGGAGGCACTAGCGGAAAACACTGGGTGTGTGAATGATATTTAACAAAGATCTATAATTTCAGAAGCGCTAATATTGGAGAGGGGCCCCCTAATCATATTTCGCTTAGGGCCCCATGAAGGCTTGGGCCGGCTCTGTATAACTGCAGGAACTGGTTTGTGAGTCCTCCTTATCTGGAGTTTAATAATGAGTAAGATTTCAGTTTTGAATTAGGTGTATCAATAACAGTGGTGTTAAACCAAGATGCAGGTGTTTTGTCATACTAGATTTAAAATGCTAAACCTATACTTTAATTTAAACAGCATTTGTATATGGTAAAACAAATGATAGGCTAATGCAAAAAACAAAATAAACAAGAAACCTTGCTTTTATGCAACGCAATTTAAATCTTTGTTCCAATAACCGACCCCTAAATCTGAAATCTACGTTGCTCTTCAAGGGGAAGAACCCAATGATCCAAGTACAAGCTCCGAAAAACAATGGATCAACAACTTAAAAAATGTGTCAGCTTAATCGACTGAGAAATAAAGATTTTAAAAATGCATCGTCTTTCTATAACTGAATAGTTGTCTGGTCAGGCGTAATATATACCAATTTAAACAGCCTTTTTTATTTTTTTGTTGGCGTGTCCCTTTTTATGTCAAATATGAATCATTCAGTGACAGCTATTGACTTATTTCAAACAGCATGCCGCTTTCAGAACACCGTCAAACCTTTGAGCTTTCACAGTCATAAAACCTGCACTTCAGTTGGTGAGTATTCAGAAAACTTTTTTTTTTTCTGGTTCTTTCTTTGCTTTTGCTTCCTGTTGAAAGCATTTCTTCTCCCTCATCAGTAGTGGTTACATCTTAACTGAACATTCTTATGTTTTAATGAAGTAACATTATTAGTAATTTCCTACAATGGATGTTGAGCATAATAACAATTATTAAATTAATATTCCCTAAGATACAGAAATAATGTGTTGTGACTTAATCAGATAATCATTTGTATAACTATATTATTGATATTCAGTTTTCTGTAATTTCTCACTTAATTTTTCAATGTAAGCAGACTATGATAAAGATACTTGAATTTCTTGAATTGAAAGATACCTGAGACCTTGTACAAATAAGTAGAAATATAGAATATAGAAAAGCCTTTAGAGTGAATAGACAACTTTTTACACACTTTTTACAGTCTTAATTTATTTTATAATCACAACACTGTGCGCATACACTGATTTTAAATTGATGTGTGAGTCACTCACTATCGCTTTATAGGTTAATTGAAGTTGTCCATGGCCTTATCTGACATGAAGAGTGGCAATATGTCATGATGACACTACAAAAAAAATAAATAAATACGTAAAAATAAATTAAATCCGTCAGGTGAGAGTTACACATACAAATATTGTGTTTACAGATTAGCCACCATCAGCTAGTGCAGTGCTTCTCAAAAAAAATTTAAGTGCTAGCAAGCGCAATGTGTGCTTGTGTATGGTCATATCCGCGCGGAAGGCCGCGATTTGCAGTCTGTCTCTCCAAGTGTCTCTGTAGGCTATTTAAAAATAAATCAAGCAAGTAGACTAATAATAACATTAATGAATTATTGGTAATCGCATCACAGAAGGCATATTGGCCTATAATAATAAAAAAACACCACCTTAACTATGTTTACAGTTTAAACATGTTTTGAATGAAATGCAAACCTCAGTGAATCATTTGCTCTTGTTTCTCTGTCCTGAGATTCACACAGACTGAGCAGTCTTGTTTAAATGTTACAAATTGAGCTAATAAACTGAACTTTTTTTTTAAGTTGCTGCAGAAGTTATCTCAGCAAATTTTTTAATCTAATTTGATAGTAAGGTGATTGTATGCAGAATGCTCGTGCCAGAAACTCATTCAGTGGATTTGTACAGATAAATAAATAAATATTAGCAGGTTCTCAATAGTATTTAAATTTAGGGGGGGCGCGAAAAAAATTCTGTTCCCTAGGGGGGGCATGACAGAAAATAATTGAGAACAACTGAGCTAGTGGTCACCTCAGACTCAATATGCAAGTACAGCTAACTAGTTGCTTGTTGATTATGTATTCAACTTTTTATTTGAGGCAGAGCTTTTCATTTTTCATTCAAGGTGCCATCTATACTACCACATCACATACCTATCTGTACAACCTAGAGTTAAACTGGACATCTGTTTAATCTAGTAGTGTTGTTTCTTGAAAGAAGCATTACTGGAATCCAAATAATGACTAATGTTCATCTTTGTAGCAAAACTTAAAGCAGACTCCAATTGCACCTTTCCCTTTCATTCCCTTGGCACATGCACAGCTTCTGACCTTTGGTAAACCTGGCAGCAGTTTCTTCCATAATAAAACTGTATTTATCCTCATGTGCCAGGCACTCCTCTTTTCCAATATCTTCAAATTCCTATCCGTCAGGGATGACGATCTCTTTAGTGTTAAGTTAATGTTTGATATGCCACATGAGATAGAACGAGTGGACTGCTCCAGTCACGTTAGTGCCATTTCCTCAGTGGTTCCCCCTAGGAGCACATCTCTGCTTACATCCAGCTTCACTTTTGCTGTTATTATTAGATCACCTTGCTGTCTCTTGCCCAAGTGGACCAGTTGGGAGTTGTTTTTCACTCAATTCTTCCCGGTGAATCATGCGCAGTAGTTGGTTGTTGAGGTGGCTGTGGTACCACAGAAACTACATCATCATCATTGTCACTCCACTTGCACTCCTTCCCTTGCCGCTCATCAGCCCTACATCGGTGAGTGTGTGTCTGTGTTCATGGAGGTAACCTTTTCATAAACTGAATCTCTGGTTGTCTTGGCTTAAGTTCAAAGCATGTACCAGTTGCAGTGATTGTGCCTGTGGCTAAAGACATTTGTTTTCTATCGTGTAATTGTGTCCTGTGAGGATTTCACCACAAGTGTTGTCACATGCACTCATATTATTTTTCTTTTCTTGAGGATTTGATTTGATAACCTTTGTTTACAACCTATTCATTAAAATAGACCACTCTCAAAGAACTATTTTATATTGGTACATATAAATAAACAATCCAACCTTTGACAATTTCAGTTGATAAGGGTTACTGCTATCTGCATATGTAAAGTCTTATGGCCTTTTAAAGAGGCGCTGGAGATAATACAAAGCACAGGAAGGTTGAAATGCCTTTTGTCCTTCAGCATGTGCGCGTGTCTGCTTGTTTCTGCTCCCATGTGCGTTTTTCTAGGCCTATCTGTATGATATAAGGATCTTTGCACATCCAAGCATATTTTATAAGAAAATAAAAATTATTAAATGCTACACTTCTTATCTCATGTATGTCACTTCTCAATAGATAATTTGGCCTAAAATCTTGTTTGTGTGTGTGTGTGTGTGTGTGTGTGTGTGTGTGTGTGTGTGTGTGTGTGTGTGTGTGTGTGTGTGTGTGTGTGTGTGTGTGTGTGTGTGTGTATGTTTACAGGAAGCGAAATGTGGTTATGCTATCATCCTCATGGCACTGTACTGGTGTACAGAGTGTATGCCTCTGGCTGTGACTGCCCTACTGCCAGTTGTCCTCTTCCCTATGATGGGCATCATGCAGGCCGGAGAGGTAGAGACCTCATTTATTCTTGTTATCTCAATTACGTTCCAGGTGGTATGTACCTGTATTTTAGAAAGACCCATATATAGTGCTTCTCATTACAACCTCATATTAATCTTTCCTCTGAGGTCAGGCTCAGCTAATGGACACGAACAGGAGTAAATAACAATACAACAGGATATGAACAAAGCCGAATTAATGAAACATTGCATACTGAAGGTGTCAACAGTCACTGACAAATCTACTGATCCCAATGTTTTTTTGCTTTTTTGCTCATAAAAAATTGGATGATACATTATCTCTGCATGGGACAGCAGATACACAGGTTACTACAGCAGTTCAGAAACGTGCTGTGTTTGTTTTTGCACACATTTGGATTTTTGTTTCAAGTGCCTGTGGGATCTGTTTTAGGTCAGCATTGAGTATCTGAAGGACTCCAACATGCTGTTCATTGGTGGCCTGTTGGTGGCCATCGCGGTAGAGAAGTGGGAACTTCATAAGCGAATCGCCCTCCGAGTTTTGCTGCTGGTTGGTGTTCGTCCGTCCCTGTAAGAAAGCCTCATGACACAGTTCCCTCACCACAGCAGACTAGAGGCTCAACAGTGCCCACACACAAATCTTTGTAGTCTTGACTTCCAAGTTTCAAGATCATTTTCCACATCATCACATAATTTTTACACTGATAATTCATGCTACAGTGCATAAAACCTGCAGGGTCAAATATAATAACAAATACAACTAAAAACAATAACGATGACATGATGAAGAATAAATTCCAAATTTCCAATTTCAATTTCTTAATTCTGTGTTGTTATAAAGCAGATGATGTGAAAAAATATATAAAGTAATGCAATAGGGTATCAGTCACAACCTAAACCTAAATTTGTCTTCTAAGGATTAATCACAACCACTTTGTGCTACACAACTATTGTTTGATGAAGAACTGATTCGAGGTACAGCCGTTCTCATGCACTCATTTTCCCTGCCCTCTCACACAGCTTAATGATGGGCTTCATGATCGTTTCGTCCCTCCTGTCCATGTGGATGAGCAACACGGCCACCGTGGCCATGATGCTGCCCATCGCCAAGGCCGTGCTGCAGCAGCTGAAAGCCACAGAGACCCGGGCCGAAACACGAGATTTTCAGACTGCGGCAGACAACCATGCTTTTGAGCTTGAGGCCAAACAAACTAGGGACGAAACGATGGATGAGAAACAGTCAGACTACAGTGAGCGTACGTAAACAATGTTCAGTAGGTTAGATGGTTCAGGGTCTCGCAAAAAGCCAATAAAACCGTTGCACTAAATTAATTGTCTTTGCATCCAGTTGAACATGAATGCAGTCCAGAGATACTGCATGAATCCAGGATGAGAGCGATGGACGCGAAGTACGTGCTCCTGACCAAAGGGTTGAGTTTGAGCGTGTGTTACTCCGCTAGCATTGGAGGCACATTGACGCTCACCGGCACGACCCCTAACCTCATCCTTAAGGGTCAACTCGACAAGTAAGGCGCTACTAAACACAACGGAATATTATTCAGAGATGGAACAGATGATTACGGTAATGTGTTTGTAACCACTTTCCCTTCTCCCACTCTTATCTTTTGTGAAGACTTTTCCCTACAAATGGTGATGTGATCAACTTTGCCAGCTGGTTTGGTTACTCTCTCCCCAACGCGTTGATCTTGCTGGTGTTCACCTATTTTTGGCTTCAGTTTGTGTTCCTGGGCTTCAAGTAAGTCATCTTCTGCCTAGCCTACAGTCGGCCACAGATGCTTTTGTGAGCAATGAATACGTTGATGTTTTGCAATTTGCATCATGTTTATCATCGTCGTGACATTTAAGCTGTAATCTAAAAATAATTTGTTGATTTTTAGCTATGTAGTATTTTTAATTTTTAATTTACACAGTGAGGTCTGTGGAGGAATCAACACATTACTTCTTGACACATATTACACACAAAAAACTATCCAAGTTCTGTCCCAAGGTAACAAATTCATCGCCCAGCACCCCTTAAACTCACTGAACAACATGTAATGTTTACTGTATATCTAATCTGTGCTGGACTATTTCTTGACTGGGACTGGTACCCTGCCTACTTGTTGCCAGGCAGCTGGTCCTCGAAAAAGAAGTACACTGAAACTTATGGCCAAGCGTAAAACAGCAAATAGTTCTTATACTTCCCACGGATAAAAAAACAAACATCAACATATAATGTCACTCTTCCTTAACGTTCAGTTCAGTGAACTCAGTCCAAGCTTATTAATGTTCAAAAATGTTTTTGATATCTCTTTCAATCTGCAGCGTTTTTGCAATTTTTACTTTTCTCCACAGCCTGAAAGAGTCATTTGGCTGTTGCGAGAAAAACGACAGAGATAAGGATGCAACCCAGGTTATAAGGGAGGAGTACAGTAAGCTGGGGCCCATGAAGTTTGCTGAGGGGGCAGTGCTCACCATCTTTGCCCTGCTGGTGCTGCTGTGGTTCACCAGGGAGCCAGGCTTCATAGACGGCTGGGCAACAGTGCTCTTCAATATGGAGGGGCCGTGAGTCTTTTGCTTTCTCTTTTCCCTTAAAGTCTGTATAAACTCTTAAACCCTGTTGTTAAATTATCTTCAGCAGCAGTTTGTTTCACACCAATACATTCATATTTGTCCTTTGCTCGGAATGCCACACAAAAGTGTTCACTGCGGCAACACCATGAAGGAGAACTGGAAACATGGCAGTGACATATTTAAACCACATTTTGTAGAGTGAGTGATGCTGATCTGTGCCCCTCAGGTATGTGTCGGATGGAACCATTGCTATCTTAATGTCCATGCTATTCTTCGTCGTCCCGTCCCAGCTGCCCAGCTTCAAAGGATACGGATTTGATGAAAAAGGTGAACCTTTTTCAAGATATCCCTTTATAAGACAATGTCTGTGTGAAGTTCATGTGAGCTAAATTTCAGCTCAATGTAACACCGAGTGATACGTTGCCAGTGGATTTGAAACTGCTATTCCTAGCTAATTACTGTTTATGTCCATACTTCGTCTTAGCCTGGCACCACCCGCCTACCTACTTCCGCTCAATTTTTATTTCCCTTCAGTAGTCAGCATGGACCTATAAAGAAAATGACAGCGGATTGCTAACATGCACCCATTCATTCTATTCATTCCTATGAAAGCTGCTCCTTGGCGCAGCGCAACATCAAGGAATTACATTTCTTTCCCATCATGGGAGCCAGCCCTGCCCCAGTGTATGTCGTAGGCCCCACCCCTCCTCGGGCTAACGGCTAAAACAGAAAATAAAACGGCTATTAAATGCTTTAGGTGGCGGTTTGAAAAGAGAAAACTTCCATTATATTAGTACATGGTCTAAAGATAAGTATCAGCCTATGATTGATATCCAGAAAATGTTTGCGGAGACACATTCCTGTTCGCCGCTTGTATTGGAGTGCACAGGGATATCTGCTTCCGGGCTGCATGAAAACGAGCACCCGCCCACAGCCCATCTACAGCCTGCGAAAGAATTTCAATACCAGGCTTGGCCGCCAGTGGCGCAAAAAGTGGGTATGCTCTATATGCGGCGCATAGGGGCGTCGCACTAGAGGGGCGCCAAAGCGATCGGGGGAAAATTATTTGGAGTCGGCATTTATCTGTATTTAACAGCGTTTGTGTAAATTACATGATCAGTAACCGAGGCACGTCACTGATTAGGCGCCCCACCCCCCCTTCCCCTCCTCCTCCCCACATAGGCGCTCAAGTGCGCGCCCCCTTGAGCGTGAGATCTTTCATTTGAATCGTGTTGTCATCTGATGACAGGGATCTACAGATGGATAGGCAGTAAAGAAAGCTCTCGGGGGCACAAAACAGAAAACGGGAAGACTGAGAAGGAGAAAGATTGCGTTGATGAAAAAAAGCTTTTCAAAGTGGTTGAATTAATAAATACACCGTAGCCTACACAGAGTTTTCCAACCTTTGTTTTATATGGCCGATTGTATTGATCAATGGACACTGATTATTGGCCGCGACTCGCGGATTGTCACTGCAGATTAACGTGTCACCTCAAGTTTTTGACTATTGCTGTTTTCACAGTTTTTGAATGGTAGTGTAGTGATTACAGCAGGTCAGCGCCCAAACAACACACTCACCTGTTTCCCACTATTATCATATTTTGCACCGTTCCAGCGCACGACTGAGTTGTGTGTGTGTGTGTGTGTGTGTGAGAGAAAGAGAGAGAGAGAGAGAGAGATAGCCTATATGTGTTTGATTGATGGTTGTGTAGCAATGATAATGAAAATCCTGTTTGCCACAATCTTAATAGTTTATTGTAAGGGAATTTGGTGCGATAGGTTTGATGCTCTACGTTATTTTCTGTCTTATATAATGCCTTTTCTCTCATTCACTTGAAAAAAAAGTGTTATCAACAAGCTGGTTTTTCCCATTTCCCGTTTTTCTGAGCTGTTTTTTAACGTTTTTCTAAATACCTACACACGTTGTATGGGTAAAGTCAAGAAGGTTGGCTGACTAACTTGTTTGGCTCATTTTACTATTAATTTTAACTGAAATAAAAGTTTTCTTTGTCTTTAATTCTCTTCACCAGAATACACCAAATTCCTTATCTTACATGTTCAAATCACAAAAAAATATGGGGGGGAAACCCGCAGACTCCCCTCCGGGTTTTTTTTTTTTTCGGACATGTCACCTTTTTCATGTCTTATGAGTTTGCATGCCTGACACTAGTGAGGCCACAAAAACCTAAATGCCCAGTATGGTTTTAATTTCTGCTGACCAATTCTTCACTGTGTCCTTTACTTTTAATCAGTGCAGGCAGACATGACATGGTTGAGCCGATCACCTTCTCTAATATGTAACTTAAAATGGAAGTCTGTAATTAATTCCGGGGGGGGGGGGGGGGGGGCTGCTAAGTGTCTACATACCCCCAGAAAGTGGGTAGTTGCGCCCCTGTTGGCCGCTGAGCACTGCTGGATTAAGAAAGAAGGCACTGCTCCTGGGGGCCAGGTAGTCAGTCTGGGTCCGCGGTATATTTGCCGGTTTTCTCAGCCAGATTTTTGGCTGTCCAATCAGCGAACAGTTTCAATTGTAGTCAGAAGCCGGCGCATGACATACGTCACGACCAAACGTTATGCGACTGGTTGGCAGATCCAGAGTGGCACTGCGCAGATCCAATAGTTTTAAACTTCAACAGACACCCGCCTTCGAGTGACGTAACGGTTGTCAATTAAGTGGTTCCATACCTTCTGTACAAATTAAATTAAGTATGATGGTCTGGTAGGACCAGGCTAACTTCATCTGGGTCTCACAGGGAAAATGGTGAAGGCTCCCCCAGCTCTGCTGAACTGGCAGTTGGTCAGTGAGCGAATGCCCTGGCACATCATTCTGCTGCTTGGAGGAGGCTTCGCTCTGGCTGCCGGCAGTGAGGTAATATTCCATGGATGCTGTGTTTTATCCTTTTCAAAAAAATGTATGTGCCCTTTTATATTTTGCTGGGAGGAATTGTGGACTAATCAGTAAGTTAAGGCTAATTTGGATAATCAATTAATTATGACATTTTGAGGGTACAGCTTTTTAAATAGAATTCCTGCACTTAAGCAAGCCTCAAAGTAATTTTTTTTTAGATATAATATATTGTAGGCTCTTGTTTTAGAGTAAATGATCTTTTAGTGTTCTTAGAGTGGATGACAGATGGACAGACATTGCCATTTGCTGCTAGCATCGCTAACAAACATATTAAGACTCCTTTCTCGAAAAATTTAAAATTCTATTTAAAATATTTGTTTTACAGGTGTCAGGTCTGTCTATGTGGTTGGGAGAGAGCTTGGCGCCTCTGCAGAGTATTCCCCCTTATGCCATCGCGTTGCTGCTCTCCCTGCTTGTGGCGACGTTCACTGAGTGCTCCAGCAACACAGCCACCACCACCCTGTTCCTGCCCATAGTTGCCTCAATGGTAAACACAAAAACTAACACACACACAAACACACACACACACAGCTTCTCCTTGTGCGTCACTGTGTTGTGTTGGCTTGTTTTTTCTTAGGCCATAACTATTAAGATAAACCCACTGTATGTGATGCTGCCCGTCACCATGGCTTCCGCTCTGGCCTTCATGCTGCCTGTGGCCACGCCTCCCAATGCCATTGCCTTCTCGTTTGGAAACCTCAAAGTTCTTGACATGGTGAGTTTCAGTCTGATATGCAGTCCAATATATACAAAGTGAGTTTCAAGTTTCAAAATGTGAGCACTGTTTAGCAGGTTTAGGATGAGCTAATGAATCTTGGGTCTAATTAGAAGATGATAGTCCAAAAATGGTGTCCTTTAGAGTGTGAAAAACTGTTGATTTTGGACAACTGACTACACCTGCAGGTTATTAGATATTAGTATATGAGATCTAATGCTATTAACTAATTTGTACTGGACCCAGGTAACCACCAGAATGAAATGATTGGGTTGTTAACCAATTAACCTTTTTTAAATTTGAGTTAATTCCAGTCTCCAGTCCTGAGAGAGGTGACACCTTTTTTTTTTTTTTTTTTTACCACACATAAGTGTGTAAACAACCTGCAGACACACTGTTTTTCTTTGCTCAAACTGTATTTTGATCTGGCCGGTTTCTCCAGGTGAAAACCGGCTTCATGCTGAACATCGTTGGGATTTTGACCATCAATTTAGGCATCAACACCTGGGGATACGCCATGTTTGATTTGGGCACCTTCCCTGAGTGGGCCAACGTGACACACCAGCCATGAGTATGGAAGGACAGACTGAGAGACAGAGATTAACAAAGGGAATGAAAGAGAAATGCTTTTTAAAGCCCCTAAAATCTTAAGTATTTCCCTTTAAGATAGCCTCAAATATTCATGACAACCATCAAAGTAAAAGAAAAGTCTAAAAGTATTACAGTCACAGTAGTCACAAAAAGAAGAGAATAGTGATTTATTTTTCTCTACCAAAAAAAAGAAGTTCCTTACCCCTCACCAGCATTTTAATTATAAACAAACCTGTCGTACTATAAAACCTAGGTCAACTTCAATTCTTCATAGTCTCATAACAAACAAAATGTATTTTTGGAAAAAGCTGAGGTCATTTTATTCACTCATCGTCATCGCTTAACCAGGGTCAGGTCGCAGGAGCAAAAGCCCCAGTAGGGGCCCCCAAACCTCCATTTCCTGGGTTACAAAAACCACCTCTGACTGGGGGTTCGCAATGTGTTCCCGGGCCAGTGCAGAGATATTATCTCTCCAGTCTCTACTTTGTCCTGGGTCTTCCCCCAGGCCTCTTCCTAGCTGGTCGTGTCTGCAACACCTCCCTAGGGAGGCGCCCAGAGGGCAACCTGACCTGGTGCCCTCGGGAGAAGACCCTTTCGGAAGCCTTTAGACAAGGAACATGTTCAGCCGCGATAATTTTTTTTCGGCCATGACCCAACTTTCACGTAGGTGAGAGTAGTACCAAGATCGACCGATCAATCAAGAGCTTTGCCTTCCGGTTTATTTCTCTACACTGTGTGTTTGAGTATAAGATAATGTGATCATTCAGAGATGTAGTGTGTTATGTTATGTAAATGAGCAAACATTGAATTATTTGTATCCGTTAATCTAATTTATAATTGGTCCTTTTGTTGGATCTGAATTTTTTTTAGTTTTTTTGCACATTTTATTTTTTATCAGTGTTTTTGTCACAGCGCTTTTAACATGAACAACCTTAACCTTAACCATCAACTTTATATTTAATTTCTTATCATTCTAAACGTCAAAGTGGCAGACTTTAAAGCAGCTACGAGTAACATTTAAATATCTTTATTGAGAGTGATAGACGGGTGGGAGGAGGCGAGGGCGTTGCCAAGCAACGTGTACACAATTTCACGGGAGTGAACCTAGACTGCAGTGTTTACTCCTAAATGAATGAGCGGTACTAAAACAAAGTTTACTTTGCTTCACCATCATCAGATGACCATTATTCATCTGAAATAGTCATTATTTACAACAACATAAACACATTACCTCATCGTGATCCATACTAACTACCATCTCTCGCTTTCTGTGAGGACACGTAATCTTTCAGCCCCGTGTGAGTAGCCAGTTAGGTGACACTGCATCAACTCATTGCAATCAGGTGTGTGTGGCACTGACTGGCATTAGTTGATGCAGTGTCACTAACCACTCTCACAGAGCCCAAAAGAGTCCGTGCCCTCACACTTTCAACACACGGACATGCACTATATTGCTTCCTAATCAATTGAGACTGGCATGACCGGCATGTGCTAGACAACAGCTTTGCGACAGCTGGCGTCGTAAAAATACTCCCGATTTTGTCCAAAGGGGCCACCAACGGACAAAGTTACTCGTAGTGGCTTTAAGTGATTGCCTATGTACAGCTTACCTCTCTTAAATGAACGCAAGTTAAAGTGTTAAAGGGAAAGCTTGATGTTTTGAGAAAATATGTGTCTTCTTTTCGACCAGTGAAGATTGATACCTTTCTGGTGACTGTGTGCTAAATATGAATCTATGGCAGGCAGTTGATAAGCTGAGCTTAGCATAAAAACTGGAAACCTGAGGAAACGGCTAGCTTACCTCTATCCTGAGGTAGAAAAATAAACACCTACAGCACCTTTAAAGCTGTCAGAAAGAGTGATTTATGGTGTCACTGGCTAACCCTACATTTTCCCAGTAAAATGTAGGGTTAGGATCAACAGGACAGCTGGGCCACGGGAATATTGAGGAAAGACTGAGGGAAGAAAAACCTCATTCATTATAATATAATAGCAATTTTATAATGATATAACGCCGGCTCCGTATGGGTTAAGTATTCCTTTAAGACAGATGGAGCCATGCTAGCTATGCTCCCCTATAGTATTTATGCTAAGCCAAGCTAAATTAAGTAAGATTATTTCCTAAAATATCAAACTATTCCTTAAACTGATCCACTGATCCATCCAAATTTAGACAAAATGTAAGTGTAGTGAGTGACAAACAAACAGTCTTCAGCAGCGAGGAAGTCAAAACAGAGAAAACTCAGATATCAATAGCAGGAAAGGTGTTACTTATATTGTGTACAGGTTGGTTGAAGGGTAACTCTGAGATAAGAGGCTGCCAACAGGATACGATTGCAGTTGATTTATAATGTGTGAATGTTATAAAATAGGAGAGACAGAATGTTTCGTTTTTTCCCCTTCATTTTCCACAGTTTACTCGTTCATGAACCAGAGCGTTTTGTATACTGAAAATAAAGCATCATCATGTGAACAAAGTGTGTACTCGCTCTTTCCCATGACATTAACAGACACAGACACTGTGACATTTCAGAAAAGTTGTACATTTGTATTTATTTTACTTTTGTCACACCAGCATTTGAACTTTCAAAAACTTTACATCAGTTCAAAAAGTCACAAGCGGTCGTAAATAAATCTGTTCCACACTTCAGTGTTACATTTTTGACTTAACATTCAAGTAAATCCAAGTCCCCTCATGGATTAGTCCCAGTTCTTAGCAGAACTGGCTCAACTAGTATTTGCACATAATGATTACTGTATGCCAAGTGTGCATATTACAGTTTAGACTATAGAGGCATCTCGAGGGAGTTCAGTTACTTTAATCCGTGTGATGTTAGAAATACCCTTGAATAACAAGAGATCAACACTCTCAGGTCCTAACTCACTGGAATGTGTAAGAGTGAAAACAATAAGAAAGAAATGTAAAACAGACAGAGAAAAAAAGATAGATAACACAAAGGCTGAGAAAATGGATATTAACGACACTACAAGGAATGCCACAAACGAAGAAAAAAAAAAGGAAAGGTTTAAGGGGGATTTGTTCTTCTGCTACATTCAGCAACAATCTTCTTTTACTTTTTTAGAAACATAGTTCGGCCTGAAAAATATCAACATTTATAATTTTATTTTTTCTTCTCTTATAAAGATTTTCCAAACAGCAGAACCTTAACTTGGACACCCATGGTGCAAGTTAACAAAGCAACACAAAGCTGAAAAAGTACATCGGTGCACAGGTGACAAGGTTTATGGTCATATCAGAGCAGCTCACCTTTACAGATTTTTGTAATTGTCGGCTCCGAATTGATGATGTGCTTTGAGCGGAGACAATAAACACTTGAGAGCTACAGTTATTACATTATGTCACAAGACTCCAGAGATAAATATGAAACAAAGGGATAATGAAGCTAGAAATAGATCTGTTTAGAATAACTGGAAATCTTTTTGACCTTTAGCAGACCCAAAGTGACATTTCATATACAGTATATATTAATATTAATATATGTATTAACGTTCTATTTAATGTATTTAACATTATATTAATATTAATTATATATATATTAGGGCTATCAAGCGATTAAAAAAATTAATCTAATTAATTACAGGCTCTGTGATTAATTAATCTAAATTAATCGCATACTTATATGACACTTTTATGCCTGTTTATAAACAACTGTAGGCCTATAGGCGACCGTTTGTCTCTCTCTCTCTCTCTCTGTCTCTCGTAACTTCTGTAGCGCCGAAAAAAATCACAAAAAAACAAGCAGGCTAAATGACACACACACACACACAAAGGAGGAAAAAAGACAGGCATATCTAGGAAGAGTGAGAGGGGGCGGGTGTCAGTTTGCGTGAGACGATCACAGCTAGCAAACAAAAGTGAGACACGGAGGAAGATTGAGAGATAGGCCTACTGTTATGAACCTACATTGTTAATTAGGCACCCACAAAATCAATAATGCACAGCCACTGCGGAGAATAACACAAGTCGTATTCCTACCTTCATGCTTATTTGACCGGAGCAGCCCATAACACATCCATAGAGCCCTGGCCCCTTTCCCCTGGCCCCTTTCTTTCTTTACTCTTTAATTCCGTGCGGGCCGTCTCCGCAAGTTACAGGTGTAGCTCCGCTATCGTGTCACCTCTTTTGCACCGGGTCAAAGGGCAATATAGAAGTGCGATTAATCTGCGTTAATTTTTTTAATCGCGTTAATTTTTCTGTGATTAATTAATCGAAATTAACGCGTTAATTTCGATATAATATATATAATATATAATATATATATATAATATATATATAATATAGTATATATAATAGACAGCCCTAATATATTATATATATATATTTTTTTACTAGAGCAGTTATCATGCTTCAAACTGACATTCACAGACACGTAGACACAGAAGGATATCATACCGACGTACGCACACACTGAATTGGGGAAATACTCTTCTCAAAACTGTTACTTAATTCATAAAATCCAGGGTTTTATTAGATGCACGATTTGTTACTAAATCCATCATGTTCAGGAATGAGAAAAATAATTTCCTATCAATATTTGGAGATAGAGTTTATTCTTTTCTTACTTCATGATGTGTCTAAAGACTAGAAAATCATCAGATATTTCCTAAGAAGGTTCTCACTTGCTGGTTGTTAAATACAAACTTTGTCACAGCAAGGCTGCGACTTTTGTGTCCCTGTGTGTGGCTTTTTTCAGGCTCAAACATGCTTACACACACACACACACACACACACACACACACACACACACCTGTACGGCCGGTTTCTCAGCGGGAGAAAGATAGGTAGAACTACTATTGGATTGACAGGATGTTAACCCCCACCAGTCTATTCTGATGGCCTCTCAGGTCAGGCCGCACATCCACTTGTCTCTCTCCATCAAAGTATCGTCTCTACGTGCCGCCATTGTACGAGTAGTCCGCCTTGTTGTGCATCACCAGCTTATTGTCCACAAAGTAGAAGCTGTCGGACTGCGTTTCGTATGGGTGCAGGACCATCTCTCTGACTGTGAGCAGACACAAGAACAACACTGTTGTTAGAGCACTGGTTCGGGACCAAGCCCCAACCACAGCGATTTGTTGATTAATGTGCGATTGATTAAGTTATAGAGTGCAAAGTAGGGCTGTGCTAAAATATCGATACAGCAATGTATTGTGATAATTATTTTCGTGATATCTGTATCCAATAGTTAGGTCCAGTATCGATAGTCTAGAGAGAAGAAAATTGTGTGTTTATGCCCCCTGAATGTGGATGGACTTACTGCTGTCCTCAGACAAAGGTGGGAATTCGTAGATGTGTTCACAAGTGTTTTTGCTGCTGGGCATGCAGAAGCCAAACTCAAAGTCAAAACTTTTGAGCAACTTCTCTCTGAAGTAATGTCTCTCGATCATTCTGAAGTTTTCTATTGCCATGTCTCCAACCGCAAACTCGACACTGCAGGGATTAAGACAGACAGAAAGAAAACAAGATGACACAGAGAACTCACAGACAACAAAACAAAAACCTGAAGTGAGAGAGAGATCGAGAGGTCACAGGACAAAGCAATCAATCTGCTGGTAACTGCATCCTTTTTAAATATAGATTCACACACGTTCTCACTTACGTGGCTCCAACTTGCCGCAGTCGGAGAAAAGCGGGGGTGAACTGGTAACGTACAAATCGTCCTGCGTTTGGGTCAATATCCCTCTTCTCCCCTGCTTTGTCTAATATGATGACCAGTTTGGGTGAAATGGAAGAGAATTTAAATGAAATAAAATAGTTTAAACAAACACATTACAACTAATACAATTGTAAAATATTCACCCCCCCCCCCCCCAAAAAAAAGGGGTAACTTGTTTATATACACTCCACCACCAATTAGGAATAGTTATGCATTTGTTTGGTGGGGGAATTATCATAGGATTGTTTTCTTAACTTAACTTATTGTTGAAACATATGGGATAACATATTTTGTATATATAGGCCTCTTTCTACAACGTCTCATTATCACAAAGATTTTGGAGAATTGGAAGCACCAAAAGTATGCCCAATTGATCCTGTTTTCTATGTTCCCATGGGTGCACAGAAAACTAGCCAAAGATTCCTTTGATATTGAAGAAAAGTCTTGTTATTATATGCAGCATCTTTCCTGTGAACAATCGACAAACATTTGAGATAGATATCAGAGATCCTCTGAATCTAAAGATGATATAATGTCAGTGTTTTGGAATGTGACTGAGATGTGACTCAGAGGAGGTGTATGAAATTTCATGCAAATTCTGACAATAACCTTTGAGAAGAATGATCAACAGCTTGTGTTTTCCTAGGATATTTCTGCAGGGTAATTGATTTGCTAGGTGGATGTGTGCAGCCTACATGTACAAAGCTGCTTTATAATGTGTTTACTGCGTGTGTTACATGACACCAATCCAATCAAAGTAGTGGAGTGACTTGCCTGTGGTTGGAGGTTTGGTGATTTCAAACAGCACTGTGCCGGTCTCCATGTCTCGGATCTTGAACCTGGTGAAGTCAATGTTGAAGATGTTGTCGTCCGGACCGCACAGATAATCTGAGAGAGGGTGAGGAATTTCAGATTAAACACAAAGCACTCAAATCGATCAGTATGGGATTAATTACATTACTCGGAAATTCGAAAACGAGGCATAACTCAATACTTTTTCAGACTGAAATGTGTTCATGGCAGAGAGACTCAAAAAGCAATACAAGTGATTTTCTTGACACAAAGCTGTGTGGAAAACTGTTTAAGAGCAGCCATTCCCTCACAAATACAACAACGCACAGAGAGAAGTTATTTTTATTCCTCTAATCCTTACTGCCCTCACCAGGCAGTGTCACTGCTCATTAATGTTCCCCCAGCAGAGCAGACACTTCCTGCTTCCTGCATAATCCGATGATGTCACTGGCCGGAAGGTGTAACTGCAACATCTCTATCCATCATCTCCCTTTAAGGCTCCCTTTCATCGCTTGCTGGCAGCCAAGAAGCTTCACGTGATGAAAAATTATTATAAAGAGAGCGGATCAGAGCAGATGTGAGCAGCCAAAACAGAAACGGAGAGGCAGTAAATGATCACATGCCATGTCCGTTTATTAGCTTAGTGCCTGATCTGCATTCGTCTCAGCATGTTCTGCCATTTCTCTTGATGGACATTGTTTGCAGTGAATCTGCTAACAGGAAGCCAGCCACATCGGTCTGTTCAGAGACATCGGTTAAACAATGGAGTCGTGAAAGTCAAGCAGTACAGAGAAAGGATGATTTAAAGGTGCTGTAAGCGGAATGGTTCTTTTAGCTAACTTCCTGTCAGTTACTGCAGTTAGCAGTCCCCTCGCTTGTCCCTGCGTCACCACATTAATGCACTGCGGTCTTCAAGCAGCGAGTTATCTAGCATCATCTCAGATCCTTTAGTGTGATAAAAACATGATAAAAACTATCGCTCTGGCGTGCACCGGCAGTGAGACCATGAGTGAGACGGGTGTCGGTTTGTAGCGTTCTCTCTTGTGATTGGATATTAATTTTGTGATCCCCCGAAAAGTTTATTAGCCGATTACATGCAGAGCAGCTGACTGAGAAATCGGCTTTATGAAACGCGCACATTATGAAAGTGATCACTGTATGAATAAAGAGTGATTTAACAGTTATATTAACATAAATAAACCTCTTACTTCACCTTTAATAAGCGCTAATGACGGCAGCTCTGACCGGTCAATAAGCCCGGGGCAAGCTGTTACTTACACATTGACATGGACGGCAGCAGCTTCCCTGCACTCCTGGAAGGTACTACAAGGGATGCATACAGCTGTGTATATTTAGTACTTAAACTGGAAGAAATATGAATAAGAATGAGTTTTTTGTCAGATTTATGAGGATTGAAGAATGTCCAAAAGGAAGTACATTTGACAGAGCAGCTCTCATTACGTATGTGGGTATGGAAGGGCTGTATAAATGATTCATCACATGTAAATCTTGCCTGTAAATCATCATTAAAGCGGCTACGAGTAACATTTAAATATCTTTTAAACAGCCTCATGTTTCCTCTGATAATCATAAATTACCTTTAACAGCAAACGAGACCATCAGTGCAAAGAAAGACGTTTTTAAATAGTTTTTATTACTGCTTTTGGTCTGGTCGCACACCCAGTCCGATTTTCGGTTCGCTCGTGCAGGCTCTATGGTCACATATCCGTATTGGTCGCAGATTTCAGTGTGGCGCAGCAACGTGAATTGAGAAGCCTATCCCTCCAGGTGAGGGAAGGGGAGCGGGAGCTTTGTTTGAGACAGTTATTTGTCGTCATAATGACTGATAACGGGGCTGAACCATCAAAGAAAAAATGCAATGAAGAAAAGCTAAAAGGGAGAGTGATATAGGCTACGGGCGGGACCAGGGCGTTGCCAAGCAACGTGTATACGTTTCCACATTAAACCCCTTATAGGTCTAAGTATAGTAAGAGATTAACACTCACAGATGGTTAAGGTTATATTTTGAACACGAGTTTCTCTCTGTCACAAACACAATAAAGCCAGTTCAGATACGGCTGGACTCTCTGACACTTCTCTGGCATGGAGCCCTCTGTCCTGTTGGCATGGAAACCACACATTTTGTGTCATGTCCTGCTGCTCAGCGACTGTAATTAACAGGTTGGATTCAAGAGTTTTTCACATGTGGACAAAACTACAGCTGAGATCCTCTCACACATAGCCTATTTATATGTGACTATTAACTACTTTTAATTATTTTATATTCAAACATTGTTTTTTTTAGGTCGATATACAGAATCTGTGACTCAAAGCTGCATTTACTCACAGGTGTGTACAGTAAAACACAATGATGAAGATATGACAGACACCAGGACTCCTCTTTTGTTAACGGGCAATCTAACATAAAGGAGTGAGGTAATTAGGTCCAACATGCCCACATGGACTAATCCGGTTTAGTTTCTGGTATGAAGGCAGATCCAACTAATCAGTGGAGGGAGGGGGCAGGGTTAAAGCAGCAAGTAGGAAAGACATGGTGACCAAACTGAGTCAGTAGATCCAATTCTTAAATGACCCCCACCTCACATTGTGACTGCGTGGCATCCACTATTTTATTCAACATAAAATACGGCATATTTCAGGAGGGAGAGACTTCAAAATACCTTGTCATTATTACTTTACACAGCTTTTTAAGTAATTTGCATTGTGAGAAAGAGGGAGGTAGGTGCCACAAGTACACCCTGCAGATTGGATGATTGTTCATGAACTTAAACTCTTTCTTTTAAATCAACATGTTGAGACAGCATTTCAGCCTCTCTAGCGGTGTGGCGATAACTATAAACAAGTTAATCCTCTTGTGTGAGATCAACTACATTTCTGTGTATTAATATTAAACAGTGAACTACTATAATAGGTTATTAACCCATTGATGACGGCTGCTGCGCGATGCCACATTGTATCTCCTGCCTGATGCTGCGTAGCGCAGCATTGTTACTTTATCTAATTTTCATGGCGCGTGAAGCATAGAATGTCATTGGTTCAAATACACATGAGGTGGGTTTTGTTGATTTTTTAAGACCACGTGACCACCCAAAAGTTGTGTGGTTTGCCGAAAATCACGTCAATAAAAAAAAAAATGAAAATAATGAAAAAATATGCCAGCAGTGTGGCGATAGTGTATTACAGAACAGTTATTGGCGTTCAGAGCGCAGGATCTAGGCGTAGGCTAGGCCTACTATAGACTACTGACGAAAATCACACAACACATTGCATCTATTTATTAACAATATTTAAGAATTTAGGCTATATTTTGCTGCTCCAACTCAAATTCAGCCCAGCCATGCGATAGTTAAGTTTCAGTTTCGTTTTCATCTCCGTGGTATACAGCCGTTTGGACCAGCTGATCGGCTCCCGACAGCCGGAGTCAGTTTGCATTCCAGTTCTACTGGGAAGTCAGATTTATGGTGCCAGTGATAACTGAGCTAAATTATAAAATAAAGCTATCTTCTCCTTCCTATATCTGTCTATCTTTATCCCTCCACTGCACACTCAGTCACTACTATCCATGCTAAAAGGAAGCAGAATTATGACCTCATTTAGCACATTATTTTTAAACATTTTATATTATTTATAATTATTTTTTCTCCCCCATCTAATTTTGACGATTTTAGAAAAATGTATTGGTTTGTAAGCGCTAAGGGAGCATGTTTAAATAAAACCTGTGAACCTTAACTTTTAAATGTATTTTATTTCATGTTTCTATGTGCTACACAGGCTTAGATATTAAGGTTTTGGTAGACTTTACAATTCATACTATTTTTTCAGAAAACCCTCAGGCATTAAGGACATGCATCCAAATTGCCATAGTCATCAATGGGTTAATATACAAAAAGGTATATGTAATACTGCTGAAATTGGCAAACATCACATCCCCTGAGCCAATCAAATCCCCTGAGCCAATGGAACCTACCCCCATTCCCCAGGTGAACCGAATCAGTTAATCAAGCATTCAGGCAGCAGGACACAGTTAAAACCCCAGTCAATTAGAACTTTGGAAAGAAAATGGGAATTGGGGAGTTTAGTTTAAAAAGTTTATTTGAAGAGGGGGTAGGGAAATTATTTAAATATTTGAGGGTGACAGGATTGATGGGGAGAATTTAGTTAGAGGGGTAGTTAACTCCGGTTCACACTCCAACATAGTAGGTGGCGGTAATGCGACCTGAAGCTGGTTGCCGTCCGCCAAAAAAAACCCAAAAAGAAGAAGAAGAAGAACTTTGGAAAGAGAAACACAACACAGGAGAGACACAAAACCAAACTTACCAACCCTGGAAACAAAATGTACTTACCTGGACAGTGACTGCAAACATGGAGGAGCTGATCTGCTGCTGAGGAGGACTCTTTCAACACTGGTGAGAGCTCCAAAATGGAAAACTTAATTAAAATGCTGCTCCCAAATTGAGCAGACGTGTAAATCTTACCTGTTTGCCTAAACAGGTCAGGCCCTATTGCCGGAGCAAGATGATGGTGAGCTAAAAAAAAAACTAAAATCAAATTCCCTCAAAAGGCAGGCCTCAAGCCTGGCTGCCTGGAGTGTGGTAGGATTCCCCCTACCCAAACAAACTCTGACCTCATTGAACATTCTGCACCCACAACACATCTAAACTGCAGTACATGATTTGTGTGGGATGCATCGTTTTATGTTTATTTGGATGAATGTATGAATAGAACTGGGAACTGTTGATTTAAATGTATGGAGTAAAAGGTGCCCAAACTGAGTGTGAATATCGAAGATAACTAAATTGACTTGAAGGTCTATTTTATGTTGAACATTTCCTTGATTTCAAGTGACTTTGTTAAGTGAAATACAAAACCGGTTACCAACATTCAGTGTTATTAATTCACCACCAGCTCCAAGAGTCAAACCTACTTAGCCCAGTACTCTGTTACATCTTGGTTTTTTGATAACTTCTTATAAGGGATGGCCATTTAGATTTTTTTCTTTAACCGGTTAACCACCAGAATTAACGGTTATTAACCGTTAAGATTTAATGTAGCCTATTTATAGTGAAATAGGCCTACCTGAAGCATTACAGCAGGGCTCCCGACCTTTTTTTAGTTCCAAGGACCGGCATATTAATTTAAAAACTATGGGACCAGTAGCCAATTTAAATGCCTACATTTTGACATTCACACGGCACCTTGTCTGTTGTGAGAAGAGGCCTAGTATGCGAATGTAGGAGCAGAAAGTGCAATAAGGGACATTTACACACACACAGGCTTAGTGGATGGGTAGCCCACCGAAACCCGGTGCTAAGTAGTGCTGAGCACGGGGCAACATTTTGAAAGACCGTAATATTGATAAGCTCCGATGTTATCAGTACTGCATAATGATACTTAACGCTTTTGTTGACTGATTTTCGCTATTGATCCTGGCACACTATCATGGCAGACCTGTGTCTGTGCAGGGGCACTCACTCACTGCCTGTCTGTCTGTCACTCCCTCACACACTCACTGAGACGGTGATAGATGCAGGACAGCATCCACCTCAAGAAGGCTAATGCTAGCGCTATGTTAAGCTAGCGGGAGCCCACGCTGTTAATTAAATTATACAAACATATGACACGGGAGCGTTGTGACTGGGAGCGTACCATGGACCTATTATAAAGTTGAGCGTAGCCTATACTACTCGTTTCATTCTTTACCGACAGTTGGCATTATTACATCCGGTTTAGCGATATCAAAATAAGAGTCCGGATTTCAGAGAAATTAAGATTATTTAATTTTTTTTAACCGTTTAACCTTTAGTATTAACCGGTTAAAGATCTTCTTAACTGTTAACAGAATTTAATTTGCTTTATTGTATAATATTTTAATGCACAATACATGCTTTCTGCCTATTGAACTTTGTCCCAGAACCTGAGAACTCCAAAGTGTTTTGCTACAAGTTTGTTGTTTAGCCTTGAAGACTGCCTAATAAGATTTTGGCCCATACAGAGGTATGACGCATTCATGTGCACAGTAAGAAAAGACTCCCTAAATTTCCCATATCCTGTTATCTGCCAAATTAAAACATTTCTGCTTTCGCCAGCAAAAACAAGGGCTGGACACACCAAACTTAGTATGTGTTTGCGCACACACCAACTTCTCTTGCATATAATCTCTGTACACTGTTCATTCGATGTATTCAATCATGTAAGCCCATTTGTGATGCATGTTGTTTGACCCTTGTATGCTGTTTGCAAGTAAATTCACCTGCTTCCAAGAAGGCCTGACTCAGTTTCAATTATTCAAACACTTGGGTAGTTTGATGAAATAATTCTAGTAACAAATGGTCCTTCGAGAAGGCCGGATCCAACATCCTCATTCTCTGGACGAGAAGAGCCTGCACCGGGCACGGGGGAGTCCACGACTCTCGACAAAAGACCTCCAGTGAACATTGCTACAAAAGAGGCTGTCTGCAGACTCTACTTGGACGGAGGAGGGGTGACGGAATCCAGAGCCTGAGCGAGTCGAGGCTTTCTTGAAATCAGGTGAATATAAACAGCTGATTTTGTTTTGTCCAGGAATTAGGAATTCCTTTGTTTTATGTATTAGGTAGATAAACTAGTTTATGAAGCAGTATTTCTCATGGTTTTACCGTAAGGGAGAATAACTGATCGTAGTGTTTGGGAAAATGCACTAAAGAGAAAAATATTTCAACCTGTAGTGTTTGGGGAGATGCACTAGAGACAAACCTATCTCAGCCTGTAGTGTTTGGGGAGATGCACTAGAGACAAACCTATCTCAGCCTTTGGTGTTTGAGAATTTACACTGTCAAAAACAAAAGTCTCACGTACGTAATTAGATGATCATTAGTGTGGGATCGAGGGTGGTCCCTTTATTCTGACAGATATAGTTTGTTCCATTAAACTGAGAGTTCTTTGTAATTCGGGAAGGTTTTGTGGAAACAAATTGATATCTGGCTGCTTGTTGTTACTTAGCCTGGGGATATAGTACTGCTCCAGGGAGTTAGTCTATGACAGGTTGTTTATTTGTTTTGTTTTGTTATGTTTGTCAATAGTCTACAACTGCAGAGTAGACTTATTAGTTTTGTTTAGAATACATCACATAGGGTGTTCTAGTTTTAAATTGGTGAATTTTGTTAATCAATTGGAGGGAATAGGGGTGTTCACCCTGTTAAATTGATTAGATTTTACATTAAAAAAAAAAAATTAAATTACTTGTAAGCAACTGCCCCTCTTACATATGATCAAATATCTGACTTTACATTTGATCCAAGCCCCCATCGAGAACAGTAAAGAGAAAGGTGGTGGCCAAAGAGATGAATAAGAGAATGTTGTTGAAAGTGTAAGAGGAAAAAGATTGTTTGGAACTGATTGTTTATGGATGTTATAAAGAAAGAAAAAGTATGTAGGGGAAGGGAGATATAAAAGGTTTAGTAAGTGTGCATACAATTGTTATGCTGTTATGAGAGAAAGGACGAAAGAGCAACCTATTTGCCACAAACTGTATGTGATGAATGAATTACATGTGTGTCTAACTGAGACTCAGTCTCTGTGAAAAGGAGAAAAGGAGAGAGCACAAAAATGTGTGTGTGTGATTCAGTCCCATGCAGAAAAGGGAGGGCCTGTCTCACTGACTGCCTGTGTGTGCTTGAATGCTGCCCAAACACAGACAAAAATTGTGAACTGAAGAATGAAATCAAACCTATCCTAAAATGTTGTTGTGCGTTAATTGTGACATCTAGAGCAAGCAAAATGGATAGGATGATATTTTAGAAACAACCCTGGCAGAATGATGAGCATTTCTTTTGAGAACATGTTACTGCTCAAATTCATTCTGTTTCAGATGCAAGGAGAAGACGAAGCTGACCATTCTTCAATAAGGACAATTGGACACTGAGGAACAATCTGAATCGGTTATGGTAATATCCTACATAACCATTCCCCCAGTGACTGTGATATGAAGGACACTTTGCGTCAGAATGCCACAAAAGGACTTGTTGACCATCAAGACGACCTAGGTTCCTGTTCCCTGGCTTCTACAAAGACTGTCCTCTATGAAACTGTACATAGACAAAGTTGCACCAGTACACAAACTTGCATTTTCACAACTGTGATGTTGAGATGTTGATGTACTTGATATTATTCTGCTTGACTGAAATATATTTACTCATATGCTTTGCCCTTTTGCTTTGAAGTGTTGCAAAAAGTTGCATTAAATATTATAAAAAGGGTGGAATGTTAACAGAATTTAATTTGCTTTATTGTATAATATTTTAATGCACAATACATGCTTTCTGCCTATTGAACTTTGTCCCAGAACCTGAGAACTCCAAAGTGTTTTGCTACAAGTTTGTTGTTTAGCCTTGAAGACTGCCTAATAAGATTTTGGCCCATACAGAGGTATGACGCATTCATGTGCACAGTAAGAAAAGACTCCCTAAATTTCCCATATCCTGTTATCTGCCAAATTAAAACATTTCTGCTTTCGCCAGCAAAAACAAGGGCTGGACACACCAAACTTAGTATGTGTTTGCGCACACACCAACTTCTCTTGCATATAATCTCTGTACACTGTTCATTCGATGTATTCAATCATGTAAGCCCATTTGTGATGCATGTTGTTTGACCCTTGTATGCTGTTTGCAAGTAAATTCACCTGCTTCCAAGAAGGCCTGACTCAGTTTCAATTATTCAAACACTTGGGTAGTTTGATGAAATAATTCTAGTAACATTAACGGTTAACCAGTTAACCATGGACATCCCTACTTCTTATTTATAAATATATTTCATTTAAAGTAAAATTGTGTATCCTGAGTGTTACATATATAACACACACTTTAATAGTATAAGTAGATGATGGATGGGTGGTGTAAAAAATAAATAAAAATTATAATAAGATTTTTGGTTCTTAAAGCGGACCTATGATGCTTTTTGACTTTTATGACCTATAAACGTTGTTATGATGATTCATAGCCATGCTTAAATTATCAAATGATGACTTGCATGCATTTCGACGTATTCCCTGCTGACCGTCTGGGGTGTCTGTGCCGAGCACTAAACACTATTCTAGCCAGTCGAGAAGTCACGTGTTCAAAGCGGTCTACCCTTCCGTAACTTTGTGACGTCGCATGTAACTTTGTGAAGTCACCACGCGGATGTTTCCATGTATGGTAATGCTGTCACTTCCCTGTTCGCGTCTGCCTCGCGCCCTTATGGGTCCATGCTCGCGCTTCCCGCTACTGAAAGTGTTCCGGAAGGAAGGTAACCAATCACAACGGAGTGGGGTTTGCAGGAGGGGGGGGAGGGGAGCGGAGATGGCCGATCACAGGCGGAGGGAGCGGAGATTGCCGAAGCACACACACTCAAGTGTTGACAGGACGTGCTGGATCGCCAAAATAAGAGAAAGAGCTTCCCGAAAATCTACATAGTTTTTTGTGATGTGATTCGTGTCAGGTTGCTCAGGTAGCAGTGTAAAACAAGAAATTAAGACCAGAAAAGTAGTATAATAGGTCCTCTTTAAGGTATGCGTTTTAAATTTATTGCTCAATTAGCTCTGTCTAAAAAATACTTCATGTAATTTTTTCTTTTCCTAAGCAGCACTCTTAACTGTGGTGACGTTTGATAGCCTGTAGGGGCAAAAACACTGCTTCACCGACCCAAACATGCTGTTAACTGCTGTGACATGGCACTAGTGCTTTTAAAAAAAGATAATCTGAGATTTTGATTGAAAAAAGGTTCCATGTAGGACTCCAAATATGGATGAAACTTAAAGCAGTTAGAACTAATTATAAAGTTAATGTCAAGAAAGGTTTGAACCCCCCCACCCGGACAGTTGGAGTTTCCCTGGATCCCGGCCCAACCCCCAGCTGATTCTTGTTAAATAAACCTTCTTAAACTGGTACTGTCTCCGTGCCTGTGTCCTCCCTGTCAAGCCGTAACCGTACAATCTGGCCCTAAAGAGACGGGGTGGAATGATGAGGCTCTTCAGGGGGCATTTCTCAGCAGACTAGCCGATCCAGTTAAGGACGAGTTAGCAGTTCGGGATGAGTCAGCTAGTTTGGACGAGTTAGTGGCCCTAGCTATCAGACTTGATAATCGCCTTAGAGAGCGCCGCAGGGAAAGAGCCGGGCGGCCTCATGACCCGTTCTCCCCCAGCTCCTATAAGACACTCCCCAGGCCATTCCTCCAGTCGATCCCCTAATTCCCTTGTCTTCCCCTCCTCCTTGGCGGTGGAGCCCATGCAGCTGGGCCGAGCCAAACTTTCCAATGCTGAGCGCTCTCGGAGGATAAATGAAGGGCTCTGCATCTACTGCGCTTCACCCGGCCACTTCTTGAGCTCATGTCCCCAGCGGTCAAAAGGGAGTGCTCCCCAGTAACGGTGGGAATCCTGGTGCGCAAGCTCACTCCGGTTCCTTTCCCCCAAACTCTCATGCAACTGCAAGCTACGCTCTCCTGTAACCAACAAACCCGTTCGCTCTGGTGGACTCTAGCGCTGACGAGAGCTTTCTGGATGCTGAATTCGTTGCTAAAGCAGGCATAGCCACTCGACCGCTTCCTACTCCCCTCAATGCCCAGGGACTAAATGGGAAGCTGCTGGCACGGGTCACCCATCGCACAGAGCCCCTTCGCCTTGTCCTGTCAGGTAATCACCATGAGGTAATCCAGTTCCACATTGTCTCTTCCCCTCACACTCCCTTAGTTTTGGGTCAGCCTTGGTTAAGTTTACACAATCCCCACACCAACTGGGCTACTAGTCGTGTTCAGAGCTAGAGTGATTATTTTCTCTCGTCTTGCCTGCGGTCCGCCCTTTCCCCAGCAGAGGGCGCCAATGTCCCTTTAAAGCTTGAGCCCTCTGACCTTTCTGAAGTCCCTGCTGCTTATCACAGTTTGGGGGAGGTTTTTAGTCATGAATTAGGGGCGTCTGTCAGTCTCTCCTCAGGCTACCATCCCCAGACTAACGGGCAAACGGAGCGGGCCAACCAGGATCTGGAAGCGGTGCTGCGCTGTGTCACGGCTAGGAACCAGTCATCCTGCAGCACTCACCTTCCATGGGTGGAATATGCCCACAATTCACTGACAAGTGCAGCTACTGGTATGTCCCCATTCGAATGCTCTCTTGGATATGAACCCCCTCTGTTCCCAGCGCAGGAGGGCGACATCGCGGTGCCATCCGTCCGGGCCCACCTTCGACGCTGTCGGAAGGTCTGGAGGGACGCGCACGCTGCCCTGCTCCGTTCCACCGAGCGCAATCGGCGTATGGCAGACAGACACCGGGTCCCGGCACCACAATTCACACCGGGTCAGAAGGTTTGGCGCTCGTCAAAGAACATCTCACTCAACACTGAGTCTAGGAAGCTGTCCCCATGCTTCATTGGGCCTTTTGAGGTAGAAACTGTCATTAACCCATCAGCTGTAAAACTCAAGCTACCACTGTCCATGAAGATACACCACACATTCCACATTTCCCAGTTAAATCCCCCCCCCCCCCACCAGCCCTCTGTGCCCCCCAGGAAATCCCTCCCCCCCACCCCCCCGCATTATTGACGACCACCCGGCCTATACGGTCAGGCGGATTCTGGACATTCGCTGCCGGGGCCGTGGTTTCCAGTACCTGGTGGACTGGGAGGGGTATGGTCCTGAGGAGAGGAGCTGGATATCCTGCCAGCTCATCCTCGATCCCTCCCTCATTAGGGATTTCCACCAGGACAACCCAGAGAAACCCGGTGGCTCGCCTGGAGGTTCTCATTGAGGGGGAGGTACTGTCATGATCCTGCCTGGGCCTCTTTGCCTCTGTTTTGTTTTTTGCCTTTTCTGCTTGTCTGGTTTATTGCAGGGTTGGAGCAGGTGTGTGGGAGTCAGTTCAAGCACTCACAGCTGCCAGCAATCACCAATCAACCGCCCTTCATATACCCGGCCTGACCTTCCAGATACTGCCAGATTGTAGTCTCAGTTCACGCAGTCAGTAGCTCTCTCTCTCGTTACCTACCTGTTTGCAGCTCCGTTTGCATTTTTGCCTCGTTCTCATTCTTGTTGTTTTTTCTGCCACAGCTCTCCTGGTCTGACTCCCCCATCGGCTCAAACCTGCACCAGCGAGCACTTCCCTCCGGACTCCTCTGCCCACCTGCTCTGGTTTGCTCTCGCCCAAGCCCCTGGACATTCTCCTTTGCTCTCTCCCTGGACCCCCCCCCTGGACAGTTGGAGTTTCCCTGGATCCCGGCCCAACCCCCAGCTGATTCTTGTTAAATAAACCTTCTTAAACTGGTACTGTCTCCGCGTCTGTGTCCAGCCGTAACAATATGCTGTTTATATTTCTTGCAAATAGGATGAAGTAAACATTTGTTGAGTATTTTAAAATAAAATGTTTGATGTTGAATTAAAACCTCCTAAAATGCAATGGGTCCACCAGACCCACGAACACTGGCTGTGTAACAACAATATGAACACCACACAAGGGTTAAGAACATAAGTTTGGATCAGATCAGTTAGCCTGCTCCGTCAATGCAAATCTTTAATCAAACTCAGTCGCTTGATGGAGCACAGAATAATAGGGGAACTTTAATGCTTTCTGGAAGCTCTGGCGACTTTTCTGAGGATTTGACACAAATCAAAGTTTCCTCTCCTGTAACACATCTGTGCTCAGACTCACAAAAAAACAAAACAGGTCTGGTATGGCTGTATTGTCAGTTGTGTATTATGCCACTTAGGAAATTAATCAATTGCAGCCACTTGAAAATGTGCAGCAGGAAAGAACAGAGACGGGTGAATCACAAAGCAACAGAAGGGCTTCGGTGCCTCTGTCTTCCTCAGGAGAGAGAGCTCATGTAATTTCTTGCTTTGTTTGACCCGCCAGAGACTGTGCCAAGAAAGTGTGAGCGTAGTACATGTGTCAAGTTTTAACTCATCGGGTGACAGCACAGCTAACTTAGGGAGCTGAAGAGAGGAAAGAAAACGCAAAGGAAAGTCAAAGGAGAAAGTGTGTGGGCTGTAACCACGGGGAGATGCTTCACGTTGCCGTAGTGACTCGAGCGTGCATCCACGTTGCTGTGGTGATTCACACGTGCCTCCTCTTGCCTCCAGCTATGACGCTGCGAGGAAAAGGAAAGTGAGAGTTTCCAAGTCCATAATAGGGTCCAGCAGCATGGGATATGCGATCATTATGGTCCGGTCACTGGGCAGCTGGACAATGCCATGGACGTTCTGGGGATAGGGGTGTCACCAACAGACTTGCAAATTAAAACACTCATACATTTGTCCCCCTGTCAAGTATCAAAACATCTGTGTAATGGAGTCGGTTAAATGGACAACCAAAGTTATGGCCAGGCTTCACTGCTGGCTGTCAGTAAAAGAGGAAGGACAAGCAGAGCCAACGGATGTTCCCAAAAAGCTCTTCCTCTTCTTTATGTTGGACTGGACAAGCAAATCTCACTTTTTCATCACAACATACACTTTTTGTATTATCTTGAGCTGAATAAAATGTTGATGAAATATTAAAGATTAAAAAGGAAGGAAGAAGACAATTATAAGAAGATAGAAACATTTGAACAAGAGCATCTATATCTTATGCTCACATGCGGAAACATGCTCAGTTAGGCTGCTTACCAAAGGTAAGTGACTGACCATCAGTGCAAGCGGTAATAAAAGTATGTGAATTTTTGTCCGAAGCCCTAACTCCCCTAAAAATAGCTGGGAGAAAATCCGGCAGTGTTTGCATGTTATCACACTTCTTTGGCCGAAGGTAACCGTCTTGTGCGGTATTACAGGTGGCCTTTAAATAGTCAGATGGCCTGCTGCCACATGTTAGCTAACAGCTGCTTTAAGACCTGAGGAGTGGATAGTTGTAGGTGTTCTTGTCCACATAAGAGTCTACTGGCTGCTGTCCATTCCTTCATATGTCCCTGTAAGAAGGTTGATTAAGGTTTAGAGTTGACATAATTAAAAAGCGACTGCATCGAGTTGCGGTGATCAAACTATCACAGAGGGCAGACTAGACTTGTTGTTTGGAGATAACTATAAGAAAGCACTGCTTAACCCTTAGGGCCCATTGGTCCATTTTACGGACATTTCATTTTTCTTTTTTTGGATAATTTTGGCTGTGTTCATGCATATGGCATGAAAACTGGTAAGGAAGTGTATTTTTATATGATAATGTTATTTCCAGCTCAGCTCCTACAGTAAGGCTAAAATACACTGTATACAAACAAGAGTTACATTCAGACTGCTAAGGTCCATAAAACGTCCATTAACACCCATTCAAACACCATTTTTTCAACACACTGCCATTAAAGCATAATTGATGCATTTTTTTATATCTGGGTGTCAATCTGGGCTTCTACCTTGGAATTGATCATTTTTACTACTCTCCACCATGTTACGTCATTATGACCATATTTGGCATATGGAGAAAAAACAGGCTATTTCCACTAGATAGCACTGTCACAATCCCCCCTTCCTCTCCCTTTAGCTTTAACCCTGAGGAGTGTGTGTGTGTGTGTGTGTGTGTGTGTATGTGGGTGTGTGTGCACGTGTGTATGTGTGTGTGTGTGTGTGTGTGTGTGTGTGTGTGTGTGTGTGTGTGTGTGTGTGTGTATATCCATGACCTATGACATTATGAGCAAAAGGCTAGTGGTTTTCAAGTGGCACTGTTTTCATTTACTCTGAATCCTCCTCCAGAGCTGGGATGTTTCCTCTGACTTTCAGTAGTGGAGAATTCAGTTGGCCCCACCAACACCCATACACAGAGATATACTCCTGCAGCCACTGGAATGGTACAGGGACCCACCTGTTACGCGTTAATGGAGGTTTCAGACACAGTGGTTGCGTTCCGAATCTCATACTCTTTCTTTTTTCTATTCTACATACTACATCCGACGATAAAAAGAATCTAGTTAGGATGCAGTAGGCATACTATTGGGACATACTTTACTCTCTTATTTCATCATAACATTGCGCCTTGATCTTGCCTCTTGCTTTTATATCCGTCGCATCCCCGTTTGTTTTCATATGGAGGCTTCGTCGATGTGACGTCACTTCACGTGCGCACTGGATTGTGGGTCAGAATCGCCCAAATAGGATGCACTTTTCAACACTAACAATCTTGGCCGCATGAAGTAGGACATCCGGGTACTTCTAACCATCCTAAATCTGGCCATAAGAATCGGGACATCCTAAATCTTTTTTCTACATACTATATAGTAGAAAGTATGCGATTCGGAACGCAACCATTGTCTGTGTCAGATTCCTATTACTCGCTATCAGAATCAGACTCCATCACTGTTTCCAAAGCTTTATGTACTTCTTGTGTAAAGGCTCCCTCCATATTGCCAGGTAAGAAATAACTAGTTCCACAGTTTGCTTTGAAACTCTGGTTTCAATGGCAGCTGTGTAAACAGCTCAACGACTTGTTATGTGTCTCTGACGGCTGCACCTTTGATGTGATTGAAGATGGCCCATGTTTTAACTTATTTGAAGCAGTGCACTGCACATGCTTGTGTGTATGGACCTCAGGTAGGTGTGTGTGCTGTGCATTTATACAAAGTCATCTTTAGAGGGATTTTGAACCTCTGCATGAAAAACTACACATGGAACAGAGTGAATGAAAACAGTGCCACTTGAAAACCACTAGCCTTTTGCTCATAATGTCTAGGTCATGGGGATACATACACACACACACACACACACACACACACACAGTCTCTCTCATACACACAACTTTATTTAGCCAATGATGTCCCTGTTACACTGTTCTTGGCCCGTTCACTGTTCACTGTTCACTTCTGGATAATAACAAAAAGAGTGGAAAATGTGCATGGACTGCAGGTGAGGTTCTTTTCCTAACACAAAAATTCAATTTATGATTAGTACTGATGTTGGTTTAAAATTCAAGCCTAAAAAAGTTGGAAAAATATCGATGTATAATATGTTTTATAGCTACCTTTTTCAAAAGTCCATTTTACGTACCTTAGCGGTATGAGTGTCAGTTTATTACACTGTACAAAAAATAATAATGCCTAAATATCTGTGTTGCTGCTCAGCATTGACATATCCCAGGCCCAATAATTCAATACAAAAAAAATTAGTTTGCATGTAGTATATTGAAAATAATAAACATTTTCAGTTTTTTCCTCCAAAATACGATGTCATCATGACCAAAACCTGGCAATTAAAGGGTTAACATCTTTTAAAATTCATGACTATTTTATATTAATAGTTAGGGCAGATGTAGGGGAAAATAATTGGCAAAAAAAAGTAAAAAAAAAGATTGTATAACATTTTTTATAGCTACCTCAATGAAATGTCCATTTTACGGACCTTAGCGGTACGAGTGTGAGTATTTGACACTGCACAAAAAATAATAATGCCTGAAAATCAGTTTTGCTGCTCATCATTGACACATCATAGGCCTAATAATTCAACACAAAAAAAATTAGTTTGCATGTAGTATATTGAAAATATTTCAGTTTTTCAGTTTTTTTCATCTAAAATACGATGGCATCATGACCAAAACCTGGCATTTAAAGGGTTAACATCTTTTAAAATTCATGAATATTTTATATTAATAGTTAGGGCAGATGTAGGGGAAAAGAATTGGCAAAAAAAAAGTAGAAAAAAATTAATGTATAATATTTTTTATAGCTACCTCAAGGAAATGTCCATTTTACGGACCTTAGCGGTACGAGTGTGAGTATTTGACACTGCACAAAAAATAATAATGCCTGAAAATCAGTTTTGCTGCTCATCATTGACACATCACAGGCCTAATAATTCAACACAAAAAAAATTAGTTTGCATGTAGTATATTGAAAATATTTCAGTTTTTCAGTTTTTTTCATCTAAAATACGATGGCATCATGACCAAAACCTGGCATTTAAAGGGTTAACATCTTTTAAAATTCATGAATATTTTATATTAATAGTTAGGGCAGATGTAGGGGAAAATAATTGGCAAAAAAAAAGTAGAAAAAAATTAATGTATAATATTTTTTATAGCTACCTCAAGGAAATGTCCATTTTACGGACCTTAGCGGTACGAGTGTGAGTATTTGACACTGCACAAAAAATAATAATGCCTGAAAATCAGTTTTGCTGCTCATCATTGACACATCACAGGCCTAATAATTCAACACAAAAAAAATTAGTTTGCATGTAGTATATTGAAAATATTTCAGTTTTTCAGTTTTTTTCATCTAAAATACGATGGCATCATGACCAAAACCTGGCATTTAAAGGGTTAACATCTTTTAAAATTCATGAATATTTTATATTAATAGTTAGGGCAGATGTAGGGGAAAAGAATTGGCAAAAAAAAAGTAGAAAAAAATTAATGTATAATATTTTTTATAGCTACCTCAAGGAAATGTCCATTTTACGGACCTTAGCGGTACGAGTGTGAGTATTTGACACTGCACAAAAAATAATAATGCCTGAAAATCAGTTTTGCTGCTCATCATTGACACATCACAGGCCTAATAATTCAACACAAAAAAAATTAGTTTGCATGTAGTATATTGAAAATATTTCAGTTTTTTTCATCTAAAATACGATGGCATCATGACCAAAACCTGGCATTTAAAGGGTTAACATCTTTTAAAATTCATGAATATTTTATATTAATAGTTAGGGCAGATGTGGGGGAAAAGAATTGGCAAAAAAAAAGTAGAAAAAAAATAATGTATAATATTTTTTATAGCTACCTCAAGGAAATGTCCATTTTACGGACCTTAGCGGTACGAGTGTGCCTAATATTATAACGGGCCCTAAGGGTTAAAAAGGAACAGAAAATGTTTTCTCTGGAATAGAATGTAAAACAATAAATCTGTGTCTTTTTCGAAGGTATAGGTCTACATTTACTCAAGCTGTATTAAAAAACTTTTTGAGGTGTGTTGTTGATATCCCCGTATACTCGTTGCTTGCTGTTCTATTTTGCTGCATTTCAGAGACAAATATTGTAATTTTTTTGTTTACTCCACTGAATTTATTTAATGAAAATCACATTGGCTGTTTGTCTCAAATCACAAATACCATTACTACTTTAAATTGTTTTTTACTGATTACCCTGCTGTATACTTGGATTATGAATGTAAAACTTTAACTTATATAACTATGAACTAAATGTGAAATCATGCTGCTTTTCAGGATGAACCCACTCCAGCACCTGCACTTTGCATCTTTCTAGTCAAATAAAAATATCCTTAAGTGTCAATGGAGAGCCTATGTAAATCATGCTGTGCAGTGATGTTGCCTGAATATTGGGAACTTCTTCACTGCTCTCCATCAAGTCTCGTTCTCCAGCCTGTTTGCGCTTATTCTAACTGATACTTTCTCACCCACCTCCACCCACATGCGCTAAACTTAACCTCCACATAACACCGGTATCATAGGCTGACACCTCATCCCACCTCCACAGGTCACATGGAGACCAAGGTGCTAGCAGAAGGTTTATGCGCATCTGCAGACAGGTGGGCACCATCCACCAGATAGGATCTATAGACGCATGTGTTTGAAGGGGGCCTATATTGCATCAATAAGGGGACACACACGGCATGACGCGGTAAATGACTCACAGAGAGGCGCTGTAACATTTCAGCACCTTTTTGTTGTCCTTTTGGTAATTGGCACACTGAACAAGCATCAGTGAACTTACGCTCTGTGATCTTCTGCAAGCCCAGCACGTCCTCGGGAGTGACGACCGCGTTGGAGAGCAGGTCCTCCTCCGTGGTTACCGGGACTCCCACGTCGCTCGAGTTGCATCCTTTCTTCACTCTCATCGCCGCCGCTTGCTTCGGGCTGCCGTGACCGGTGCTGCTGTCTGTATTATTAGCGGCAGGCTTCTTAGCGCTGCTGGACGGGTCCTGGCTGGTGCCTCTGCTGGTACAGGAATAGCTCATTCTCGGCTGCTGCTCCTCCTCCTCCTCCTCCTCCTCCACCCTCTCCTCTCCTAACCAGGGTTTCCAAGATACAAAACAGTTGCCTCCCTCCCCTCCTCCCTCACCCACAGAAGAAGAAGGATGCAGTTACTGTCTCTGGCTTAATTCAAATCCGCTTCGTCTGTATGAGCCCGCAGTCTGTCAGTCTCTATGGTTGGATGCAAATGGCTCTCTCTCTCGGTGGAAGAGTAGAGTGCAATGTGCAGAGAGAGCGGACTCGTTTCTTTCTGTACAGCTGCTGAAGCCAGGAGGGAAATAATCGTCTGGGTTTGAAATTGAAAAAGAGGCGTCAGATGGCCGCTGCTGTCAAGGAGGGGGGAGGGGGTTGGGGGGCAGCCCTCAACTGTCTGCGTCCTGTGGCTGACAGAAAGGGTCTCGGGTCCGCGCGCACAATCTACGCTACAACCAACGAAAGCGCACACCAATCACGCTTCATTCATACAACCCTAACATTTTAAACGTGTGAGTTATTTCCTAAAACTGAGATATTCCCATGACACTTTAGTTTACGCCACTTATAGTCCGTTGGAAATACTAGTAAAGTAATTTACAGACAGACACTTGGAGGGGACTGGACTGAGGCCTACTGGTAGATGACGGGAAATAAACGCTATTAACCGTTCTTTATGTCAAAACGGACAAGGATATTCCGAGGTTAACACCGAGCTAGTCTCGCAAAGCCAGACCAAACTACAGCAAGTAGTAGGTCAGGTGCAGAGTTGTCATTGGATAATTGGGTTTCAAATCTATTGGATAATGGACCTGGGGGCGGGACTTGCCATCATTGATGCTACCCCTTGCACCCCCCCCCCCCCCCCCCCCCCCACACACACACACACACACATACACACCACAGCTATATCCCGGGAGTATACAATTCAGGTAGCATCTACTTAGTGTAGCTATGAAAATGAGATGACACAACAGATTTTGTTCTTCGTTTCAAAATATGTGTTCTGTATTCAATACGTGTCTCTGCAAAGCAGTGAGTTGATACAGTTACCACCTCTAAGAGAGTGGAGTTTTGTTGTTGTTTTAAGACTTGACATATAGAACAATAAAGATCAGCAAAAAAGTTTTAAAAAATGCAGAACTTTTTCATTTTTTCCCCCTCGAATAAATGATGTCCCATCCCCTTAGATGTCCCTTTGGAGAGGCCGGACCCCTATGCAACAAATAGTATGTGTTTCTCTTGGAAATACTTCTGCACGAAGTAAAATGGTAAATGCTGGACTTTGACTTGTTATGCAGTATTTTAGAGTGTTTTAACTCAAGTAAAGTATCTGAATATGTCTTCCTTTTGCAGTTAGCCCATTCAAATTCAACCTGCAGCATAATATTCTGAAGGAAGTTTGATAAATCCAACTGCAATGACCTAGCCAGCCCTACACACATGCATCATTAGATCATTATGAACCTATTTGGCGAACTGGAAGGTTTTCGACCTACTTTCTGTCTCTCGTTTACTCTACTGGGGCGTGTTAGTCTCTGAGACATGACTCACTGGGAATCTCTGTCACACATGAGCTCTGCAATGGCGCTGTGTGTGTCTGTGCCATGATAACGGCACAAAACCAACTGTATTTGCAGTGAACAGCAGGCACAACAATAAAGTACCAGTGATGAGAAAGGCTGGCCTAAATATTTGGAGTAAATAGAGAATTCAGATCCTAGGAGGGTGAAAGACTTATATAAATGTCTCACAATCCAGCCCTGACCCCCTCTGGTAGCTCGAGAGGTTCTTGAGAGTGTAAAGATTCCAAAAATGAATCCTCATAACAGACCTGAAAACACAAGGGTCTTTGTGGAAACGTTGCACCCTAGAGGCAGTCTGCATTTACTGCAAATCCAGTTTCTTGATATTGACTTTGTCCTTTACTGGGTAAATGAGAAGGATATTATTATAACTCTGTAGCTATTTCGATGGGCGCCCCTTAACCTGAATATACTGTTTCATTCAAACAGGACGAGTGTCAGTTATTTTAATTCAAGTGCCAGAGTTGGTACAGTAGTTCTTTTGGCTCAGAAGGGGCACTGAAGTTCAACAGGGAGGATTCAAATGACTCCACAAGAGTCATTAAATTTACATATTGATTTTGCTTATTTCTTTGTCATTTGTGTTCTTCTGGCTAGCTGTGAGGCACACTGTATGTACTGCAGGCGCTCTGTTACACATGTATAGAGGAAACTGAGGTTTTGTTACGTGGTATTTGTGTGACATCTGTATGTGACACACTGAGACTGGGCTACATGGGCCTGCTGAGTCTGCTCGTCCCTTTGTCACATCTGAGCTGCTGCTGCTATCATCAGCAGAAACATGCACGCACTCACTCTCACACACACACACACACACACACACACACACACACACACACATACACAGATGTATATGCCTGTCCTGTCACACATTTTGATCTGAGCAAATCCATGTTGAGGAAATAACTTTATCGTGATGTTAATTCTCTCTCTTTTGTAGACATAATCAGGGAATTACAAGCACACACAAACACAGACACACACAGGCACACACACACAGGCACACACACACAGGCACACACACACACACACACACACACACACACACACACACACACACACACACACACACAGCCAGAGAGTCTGGGTGATGTGCTGACCTCAGTAAGCCATTCCTAAATGTGAAAAGAGGGCGCATGGTCAGTTATGTACCTATACCATCTGCTCCCTCTGTTTTGTTCACTCCCTGGTGCTTTCTCCAATGACACAATGAGGAACCCCAGGAAAACACTGTACCGCCTTCAATTTCAGGTGTTTGAGATGAATGAAATAGTTAGTGAAAAATGCTTTAAGGTGGTTTTAACAAAACCGGCAGTTTGTGTTAAAAAATCTTTGTGTGCTTAGTTTGATGGGAGAAATAAGATAAATCAGAAGTATGAAAGGTAATGGCTCCCCGTTCTTTCATTCAAATTACATATTGTTTTCACCATATTATAATGATGCACTCACACTGCTACGTGAAAGGGAAGCTGCCAATTACAGCTCATCAATCTATGCCAAAGTGCTGCCAGTCCTGCCAACGAAACGTAGCCTTTCAATCGGTGCCATTGCCCCCACTTAACCTTCATTGTTGATTTATTCACAAGTTCAGTATTTCCAAAAATAACAACAGGTACTTTCATTCACTACTAACATTTAAAACACAACGTGAAAACAGGACAAACACTGGTGTTGTTTCGCAGAGAGTGGGAATCTCTGTACGCCCACCAGACTCTCACAATGCACTATAGCCAACAAAGTTGCTCAACTACCCTCTGCATGCACTGCTAAATCTTTTTATGTTTCAATAAAACAACATGATTAGGTTTCAATCACGGCCGTCATGAAACTTGGTGTTCAAGGAAATTAGATCACTGTTGACGGAGACCAACAACTGATTTGAGTCTTTACAGATGGACAAAAGGGGTCCAAGGGTGCCTAAAAATGTGGCTTATGGAGAATGTACCTCTTTATACCAACATACATGTGACGACAAAATGCTGATTGTAAGTTAATAGGTGAAATGTTTTCCTTTTTATATATCACATAGATTTAAAACATGCTGTGAGTGTATGTGACAGCTGAAAAGTGTTTAACAATAATCTCTTTCATGTAGTTAAATCTTGGATTCAGTTATTGCAGCTTTACTTTCATAATAAATCAAAACAGCAACTCACAGTGTCCCAGAACTGTCCTATCACATAGGCTTATTTGATAACAGATTTACATGCGGGTGGGGAAAGTTATCTTTTTTTCTCCCCCCAACTTATAGATTTTCCACACAGGTATATGTAACGCTGTATAGTCGTGTGCCCTCTTTGTGTTTTCATGAATCACTGTGCGTCTGTGTGTTAACCCCTCTGTGGCTCATACAACAAAACAATGGACTCCAAAGCAAAGTGCTGACATGAGCCCAGGCATGCCTTCCCCCAACCCGGCCCCCGACACCCATGGGTGTATATATGCCCCCACACACACTGTTTCTGCAGACCGTTCAGTGGAACACTACGATACACAGCTCACCAGTTTGGGTAGGTCCAACTAGTTTAAAGTACAGAACAGTTTCCCAATCTATGGGGTCTGTACTGCAATATATCAACTAACAACAGGGAGTCTCAGAGAAGAAAAAGCAGGTTGTTTATTACCGATTACCTTTACTGTGAATAAAGAAGTAATTTAAAAAACAGGAGGTTAAGACAAAGGGAGAAATGGGAATAGGTGGCGTGAGGTTATGGGTTTAAAGCTTTGAGAAACAGGGGAGTTAACTGTGCAACACGGTAAACACTGAGGCACAAGCCGCAGGGAAAGCTGAAAAGCCTCTCAAAGTAGCAGACTGCATGAAGTACAGGTAGTTATTTAGAAAGGTGAGTCTTTTTTTGCTATCCCAAGTCTGACTGTCTATTTCCCGACAGGTACTAATCACCAACAGGATAAAATGGCTCAGACTAACCCTATGCCCATGGGCCCTTGGAAGGTAAGCATATGACGTACATGAGTGACACTACATTACCCATCTGCACAAGGAGCAGCAAGACGTTTGAATGCAAGATTGGGAACAGTAGTGCTTCAATAGTTGCGTACCTCTTTGGGATTATTTCGTCTTTATCTTTAATCATCCTCTTGTGTTTCACAGATCACCGTGTACGACCAGGAGTACTTCCAGGGCAGACGCATGGAGTTCACCGCCTGCTGCCAGAACATCATGGAGAGTGGTATGGAGAACATCCGCTCCCTGAAGGTCGAGTGTGGCGCGTACGTATACAGAAAGCTTTACTTTACATATTTGGAGGGGGTGTGCTGATTTTAAATTTCCCTGGTTTCTGACTGTTTTCACTTTCTCTTTGCAGCTGGGTGGGCTACGAGCACTCCAGCTTCTGCGGACAGCAGTTCGTCCTGGAGAAGGGAGACTACCCTCGCTTTGAGGCCTACAGTGGCAGCAACTCCTACCGCATTGAGAGGATGATCTCCTTCAGGCCCATCTGCTGTGCTGTAGGTTTATTATATAGAACAACTGCCTTTAGGTCTCTTTATGCTGAGCTTCATCTCGAGTTGTATGCTAAACCTCCTTTCTCCTCCTTTGTCTGCAGAACCACAAGGAGTCCCGCATGACCATCTACGAGAAGGAGAACATGGTGGGCCGTCAGTTCGAGCTGTGTGACGACTACCCCTCTCTGCAGGCCATGGGCTGGATGAACAAGGAGGTTGGATCCATGCAAGTCCAGATGGGAGCGTAAGTCTATTGTCCTGATGATTTTACACACCTTTAGCCATTCTTGAGCTACAGCTAAAAACACACACTGGCTGCAATGTACTGCACAATAATCCACTTCAGGCACTGCCGGCTACGCTTAACTTTATTATCCAAGAGCATGCCATTAATTACCCCTGTACTTGTTTATTTCTGCAGCTTTGTGTGCTACCAGTACCCCGGCTACCGTGGCCACCAGTACATCATGGAGTGCGACTGCCGCGGAGGAGAGTACAAGTGCTACCGTGAGTTCGGCTCCCACTCCCAGACTCCCCAGATTCAGTCCATCAGGAGGATCCAGCACTAAGAAGGAAGCGCTCCCTTCACACTTCCTTATCTATTCCTCCTCCTCCTCCCTCTTCTCCCCCCTCCTGCACTTCCATCCCTCCTTCTCTCCCTCCTCTCCCCCATCTCCCTGGCTCCGTCGGTCCAGCTAGTCTAAGCAAGAATCCTGGGCTGGAGTTCAGGTGCTTACTGGTGTCAGTTGCTCACAGCACTTTTTTTAAGGAAACATCACAAAAGAAAGGAGAAGTTGTAAGAAAGACAGAATTGAGAGAAAAAGCTGAATCAGTGTGAAAGAGAGGCCTCATCTGCCCCGAGGTAGACTGGAGAATGGTCCTCAAAATCTTTGCTCTTTTTCATCTCCACCATTGATGCCAACACCACCATCATCAATATCATCAGCATCATCGTCGGTGTCTTCTACATCAACACTACAGTCTTGCTGTTACTGTGATATCCATGACTGCCTATGTACAAGACGATGAATAAAGAGAATGAGCAAAGAAACAAAGATACGCACAGTACGAGTGACATCAATCATATCTGTGTCTGTTTTTTTTCTACTGACACTTTGACACCACTGGTGAGCGTAAAACAGCTAAAATTCTAACAATCTGAAACACATAAACTTATTGGGTTAATGCCATTGGAAAAGTGTCAAGGTTTGGAAGATAATTAACCTTGTTTAACCCCACTCCCCTGTCACAGGGTTGTCTAATCCACTAAACTTTTGAGTCTCAATGTTTCCAAAAATATGTCAGTGGGAATATTGGGGAATTGCGTATAAAATAGTGCAAAAGACATCTGCAATATTGATTGACTGGTGCAGCCATGAAATAAAATGTGGCGTCATAGCATTTAACATTTTCAGTCAAATTCATTCTGCTTTACATCTTATAACAGATATAAATATTAACCTAATAGAAAGTTTAATTAGATGCTTTTTAACAAGCTTAATGCTGGTAAAGGTGATACTTAAGAATCACAGTGTCAAATACTCTACAGAAAAACTTGTAGGCCTATTTGGTTTTTATTTTCTTTGTGCAGTTACACATATACAGTATGTGTGTACAGCATATAAATATAAAGATACATGTTGAGGTGGATAAACTACATTAGGGAGGAAATGTAGCTATATGAGTCTCAGTCTGCCTCGTAATCCAAGCTTTTGATAAACAACATCCATAAAAGGTCCCTATGGTTAAAGGTTTACTTTTTCCTTAACATTTGAGCTGGCACAGCCTCAGAATAAGGGCGATTGACTGGAATTAAATTGATCAGGATTTTACATTAGGACGAGGTTAACTGTTGGCAATTAAGATCTGCAGATTGAGCCCTGCCTGTTAAACCAAGGTCAGGGCTCGGGAAAAGGGGGATATCTGCAAAATCATGTCATAGGCCTACACACAATCCATTAGGGCCCGTGTCCACCTAACGCCTTTTTCCCACCGCAAGCGCCTTTTTTCAATTGATTCCTTTTTGTGCGGCCGCTTCGAGCTTTTCCACATAGATGTGTTCTATATCTATGCTTTTCCAGTTGGAAAAAGTTTAACTTTTCAGAAAGGCGGTGGGGACGTCACCGCCGCTTTTTTCAAAGGGCCAATCAGATAGTAGATAGTCGGGACTCGTCGCCTTGGCAACAAAGAAGACGGAAGAGAAACTGCTTTTTCCGTCTCTGTTTACCCGAAACTGTATGAAAATAGTGACTTAAAGGTGCAGTGTATGACATCATCAAGAAAGTTCTAGAATGCAACGCTCCCTGGGTAACCCCAACCCTTTAGAATAATAATAGAAGCTACAGTGGCCTTCAAGGACAAGAACAATTCTAAATGTTAAACAATGCACCTGATGACATTCCAACTATGACACTTTCAAGATGGCGGCACTAGGCCTTGGTCCAAAATATGCAGAAATATGGACATATATGAGACCCTTTCTAAGGGAAAAATAAATAATTCAAAATATTTTTTTCAGCTATTATGCACTAAATTAAATGTACTTCTGGATATTATAATTACTTTCTACAAAATCTGCTAGGAAATAAAACCCAAAATTCTACACACTGCAGGTTTAAAATGACGCTGGAAAAAGGCGTTAGGTGGACACAGGCCCACCTTTTTAGGCTACTTATTTTAAATCACTTCTTAAACTTTTCTATTAGTGTATATCTTTGTTTTATATATTTTGATATGTGAGCGCATTTCCACTCCGGAGCAGAAGGTGACGGTAGTTCACCAATGAAATGGATTATAACCGACGTAAAACAAGAAGAAGAATCACAACCTAGAATCACGACAGTAGTTTCTACTTGACGGATGATGATGACATGTCAACAACAAACATGGCGACCAACGGTAACTACTGGGAAGGCAAGTTATGTTACATCGCCTGAATTTAGAAACAAATGTCTGCTTGCTTATACATCTTTTATCATTATTATTCCACAGACCTATTCGGGTCAAACACGCTGAATATGTTCCATGTTACGTTACGATAATATTTTTATATGAGATATATTTAATTGTTTACAACGTCGTTACCTGTTAGCTAGCCAGCCGTTACCGCCGAGAAGTTGAACACACACGGGTCCTTAAAAAGTCTTAAAAGGCATTGAATTAGTTATTATAACAATGAGACCTTAACCCTTCCATGCACAGGGGTGACAATTTACAGTTGACATTTATTTTAAAGCTGCTTTCCTTGTGTGTGTGTGTGTGTGTGTGTGTGTGTGTGTGTGTGTGTGTGTGTGTGTGTGTGTGTGTGTGTGTGTGTGTGTGCATGTGCGTGTGCGTGTGTGTGTGTGTGTGCGTGTGCGTGTGTGTGTGTGTTTGTGCGTTTATAAATATATATTTGCATGATACCTATTTTTGCACGTATTGTCATTTTTATTGATACGTGTTGAACTTCTAAAATAGCCTACAAATAAAAATAAAATTACCACTTTAACTTCAAAGAGTACAACTTTGTGGACCAAATGGTTGCTTTGCTTTAAATGCTTTGGCCATTTAAAAACAACTTTTATTTTCTTTGTATATTTTATGCCTTTTGCTAAACTTGAAGTCGTTTAGATGTGGACCAAATCAGTTTGTGGTCTGTGTTTTATTTTATGATTTAGTGTCTGTTTGGTGCTTACTACTATACTGCCTGTTTTTTATTTATTTATTCCTGATTGTAGTTGATTGTTACTTTTTGGTTAAATAAGGAGGATCTGCTCCCATTTAGACATCTTTGCACTGAGACACTTTCTCTGTTTCTTCACTCAGATTTGCGTAAACAGGCCAGACAGTTGGAGAATGAGCTGGACCTCAAGCTGGTCTCCTTCAGTAAGCTCTGCACCAGCTACAGCAGCAGCAGCAGCAGCAGCAGGTCAGTGGCTATGTGAATGATCTTATATTCATATTTCAAATCCCTGTATGAATTTGTGTGGCTCAAATTAAATCATTTCAGAATTTCTAAATTCAATTGCAGTTTTATTTAAATTGTATCTCTACCCTTGTTGATACATGTCTCTGTATTTACCAAAGCATTTTTCTTTACATTCCTAATGAAATGTTAAATTGCCTGCACTTATATAGTGTTTATTTTCAAAACGCTTAAAATAGTTTTTCATTTACCCATTCACACACACACACACACACACACACGCACACACACACACACACACACACACACACACACACACACACACACACACACACACACACACACACACACACACACACACACACACACACACACACACACACACACACACACTCTACCTGCTAAGCCACGGCCGCAGTGTAGTGTGTAGTTCAAACAATGAACAAGTGGTTGGAATTACAACATTTGAACTTTAACTTCAGCATCCTTTCCCCTTTTCCCTCATTCCTGAATCAGGTCGGATTCTGTTGGCTCATCTCATGACAATATGCTCGTGGCCATGACTACTGAGCTGGAGCAGCTATTGGCCAATGTAAGTCAAATATCACACATACAGTAAATGGTTCGTTCACAGCCATTTACTAGGTTTCCCTTCTTGCAACTATTGAGGCTTCTAACCTAGGTGGTGGAATTGGTGTGAAGCCAAAAATATCAAAAGGAGATTGATTTGTAATCATTGTTAAAGTGAGCAGCAAACCAAAGTGGAATATTGCGGTTTATCCACATTTTTATATATTCATGTTTAAATGTTACTGTTGCCAAGATATTCAAATAATTTTTATTGTTTTTTTAATGATATAAATTGAATCATTTTTTCGCAGCTTTCAGCAGTCAATGACAAAATGGCAGAATACATCAACACTCCAGGAGCTTCGTCTCATAACGCAGCATTGATGCACACCTTACAGAGACACAGAGACATTTTACAGGTAAAAACATTTACATCCTGTTCTTGTGTTTCTTCTCTTGTGAAAAGTGTTCACTTCACAAACGTAGTTTTGAGTATTTTATCCGTAGTTTGAAGAAACATTTGTGAAATTGTGATAGAGTTTATGGATTTCTATAATGCCATTCTGCTGGAATCATCATGTCTTGTTAACCGTGGTTTATGATGTTTTATCCTGTAGGACTACACTCATGAGTTCCACAAAACCAAAAGCAACTTCTTCAGCCTGCGAGAGCGAGAGGACCTACTAGGCTCTGTTCACAGAGACATTGAGTAAGCACCTTCATACAGTACATTCTCTTGACCTTAAATATACACTCACCGGCCACTTTATTAGATAACTAATCAGCCAATCACATGGCAGAAACTCAATGCATTTAGGCATGTAGACCTGGACAGGACAACTTATTGAAGTTAAAACTGAGCAACAGAATGGGGAAGAAAGGGTTTTTAAGTGACTTTGAACATGGCAATGTTGAGGGTGCCAGAAGGGCTGGTCTAAGTATTTCAAAAACTGCTGATCTACTGGGATTTTCACGCTCAACCATCTCTAGGGTTTACAGAGAATGGTGCGAAAAAGGGAAAAATATCCAGTGAGCAGCAGTTTTATGTGGACTAAAATGCCTTGTTGAAGTCAGTGGTCAGTGGAGGATGGGGAGACTGGTTCGAGGTGATAGAAAGGCAACAGTAACTCAAATAACCACGCGTTACAATCAAGGTATGCAGAATAACATCTCTGAACGCACAATACGTCCAACTTTGAAGCAGATGGGCTACAGCAACAGAAGACCCCACCGGGTGCCCCTCCTGTCAGTGAAGAACACAAAACTGAGGTTACAATTCACATAGGATCACCAAATTAGACAATAGAAGATTGGAAAAATCTTGCCTGGTCTGATGAGTCTCGACTTCACTTCAGTTGTGACATGCAGATGACCGGTTCAGAATTTGGCATAAACAACATGAAAGTATGGATTCATCCTGCCGTGCACCATCAACCATGCCACATTCAAAGTCACTTAAACCCCCTTTCTTCCCCATTCTGATGCTCGGTTTGACTTCAGCATGTTGTCTTGACCACGTCTACATGCCTAAATGCATTTTTTCTGCCATGTGATTGGCTGATAAGCTATTTGTTTTTATAAGCCATTAAAAAGGTGTACCTAATAAAGTGGCCGTTGAGTGTACATTTAAGTTTGTTAGCAAATGCAACATTTTACTCTGAGTTGTCTATATTCATCATGAGGTGTTGTCTATTATAGGACAGTCAGATGGCTGAAAGGACTATTCTGTATCTTTTGCAAATGGTCTTTCATGCCTTTAGTGTACAAAGGCTTCTATACAAATAATGTGTTTTTGGTGTAAGAAGGGTTTGCAAAAATGTGTTTATTAAATCTACTTAATTTTGACACATTCAATCCTTCCTCCTTAATTTCTTCCATTTCCAAAATGTTCATGTTTCCCTCCCCTTCTTCTACTCCCCCCCTTTCCTCCTCTGTGGACTAATGCTATGTTATCTTTAACCAGGAGGAGGCAGAAATGTCCAGTGTGTTGCTGGGTCCCATCACCCTCTAATAGTCTCCATTCCTTCTATCATGTTTCATCCTAATAAGAGGCACCTCCTCTTGTTAGCCAACATCTCTCTATCTCTCTCTCTTTCTCTCTCTCTCTCTCTCTCTCTCTCTGTCTTTATATCTCTGTCTTTCTCTGGGGATATTCCTTCCTAAGTGCCTTCTACAGTAAATCAAACCGCAAGGCTTTTCGTTCAGCCGTAGCTGAGGGAGAGTGGTTACATATGGTCCGCCTGAAACGGATAAATGGATAGACAACAACACAGTCAAACAGAAAGAGAGAAAAAGACATTGTCTTGAAATAATAATTCTTCCCATGGAGATGAAAGGTATGGAGGAAACGCTAAAGACAGAGGGGCAGCAAGAGAGCTAATGGATGATGAATTGATGATCAGTTCAAATAGAGGGGATGGTGTAAATAAGAGATGGAGGACAGACAGAGTTATGGGTTAAGCAGAGCTAATCACTTAAAAGCCTTAACACAGGAAGTACATCATCAGGCATCTAGGCAACAGTTAATAGGAGGCAGTGAAATACCCCTTTTCAGACTGAAACGACTGAACCTCAGGGGAAGGAATGTGTTGCACCTTGATAGACAACCTAGACAACAAGGACCGACTGATTATCTACTGATCTCCATGATAACATGGAGATCAGTAGATGCTGTCTTTAAATGAAACTCAAACATGTGTCTAATCACATGCCTAACAGAACAATTTAAAGTGGTGTACATGTCAGAAGAATTTGCTTTATTTTTTAACCATACTAGCAGCGGACTAAAATAAGTGCATGGCCATGAAATTTGACAAAGCCATTAATTATTCCCAAAAGATGAATCCTAATGACCGTCAGGGCCGGCGGTAGCCAGGGGCCAGGGTGGGCCATGCCCACCCAAATGTGGGCTGTGCCCACCCAATCCAAAAAAAAATATTTATTTATTTTTAGGTGGAAGTCCAGACCCACTATCGGATGTTCATTAGCTGCCCAAGAAAATGTCAAATAAAATTCAGACAATTAATTAATACTAAATAATATACCATTACCATGCATTGTTTCTAATTGTATTATTGGGTGGGCAGGACAGCCTGCCTCCAAGTTACCCACCCGCTTATAGTGGTCACTGGTCAGCAGAGCCGGCCCGAGGCATAAGCGAAATGAGCGGTTGCTTAGGGTCCCGACTGCCAGGGGGGCCCCCCCAATTTTTTTTATCTTTTATTTAGTTTTTTTTTTTTAGTTTGTGTGTTTGATATCAACATCATATTATGTAAATGTAAATTATCATACAATAAAAGGAATACAATGTTTTGGTAGATAGTTAATAGTTTAATAATCTAATCAGTTCATCTGGGAGGTAATCCGAGGTTAACTGATCACGTCACGTTCAAGTCCATGGCATGCACAGTGTGTATTGAGTTTATTTAAAAATATTTGAAAATGGGGCTGCCCTCAGTTGTCCATGCACTGTGTATACTGTAGTCTATAGCCTATTTCAGCCTCGTCTGTGGAAAAAAAGATAACTGGACAACAGAGTTATTCTGCTTCGTTCCTCTCACTGTGTTTAAATTAATTAATTATATTACAGAAAAATATGTCCCTTAAAGAGGACCTATGATGCTTTTTGACTTTTATGACCTATAAACGTTGTTAAGATGATTCATAGTCATGCTTAACCATACTAAATTATCAAATAATGACTTACATGCATTTCAACGTATTCCCTGCTGACCGTCTGGGGTGTCTGTGCCGAGCACTAAACACTATTCTAGGCAGTCGAGAAGTCACGTGTTCAAAGCGGTCTACCCTTTGTAACTTCGTGACGTCGCATGTAACTTCGTGAAGTCACCACGCGGATGTTTCCATGTATGGTAATGCTGTCACTTCCCTGTTCGCGTCTGCCTCGCGCCCTTATAGGTCCATGCTCGCGCTTCCCGCCACTGAAAGTGTTCCGGAAGGAAGGTAACCAATCACAACGGAGTGGGGTTTGCAGGAGGGGGGGGGGAGGGTAGCGGAGATGGCCGATGCACAGGCGGAGGGAGCGGAGATTGCCGAAGCACACACACTCAAGTGTTGACAGGACGTGCTGGATCGCCAAAATAAGAGAAAGAGCTTCCCGAAAATCTACATAGTTTTTTGTGATGTGATTCGTGTCAGGTTGCTCTATAGCAGTGTAAAACAAGAAATTAAGACCAGAAAAGTAGTATAATAGGTCCTCTTTAAAAGAAAAAGAGCACCAAGCCCATCCCAGAGGACCCTGCATAATTTTTTATTTCAAATGTATATTTCTATGGAAAATCCATGTGTCTTTCTTCAATAGCTTCTAATTCATCCGACCCAGTGTCTCCAAATTATTTGTTCACACAAAATTCCGCAGATTTAGCCTCTTAGTTTTCCTCTCAAAGTGCACCAGATTCATGCATTTCACTTTAAAAAGGCAGGGTCGTGACCTCGGCTGGCTACTATTTTCACCCAGCTGGACATTGGAGGCAATAGTGGAAAGACTATATATCTATATAGTGTGTGTATAGTATATAGCTCTGGACTACCACCATCCAGGTTGCCCAGCCCCAAAGCTTTCTCTTCAATCAGCTCAGGCTGCCTACAGTTAATACTGCGATTAAAAAAAAAAAAGATACATTATGTTGTATATAATGTATATTATATGTTATTCATAAACATTTGGGGAAAAAAAACATGCAAGAATCAAATCTCCCACACAGCAACACTCAAAGTTTATTTGCATATTGTGTTCCACATAATTCACAGTAAATGTGCCAAAAAGCAGACGCAGAGATCTTACAAGGGCAAAATAATTCTGCTTGTGCGCTGTGTGCGCGCTCGCATCTTCGGTCTCTCTGCCCAGTGTGCCCACCTAAAATTTCTACAGGCCCAACCTAATCTAACTGTCTAGAACCGGGCCTGATGACCGTAGTGATTCTTTGACCATTCAGACTTACTGGATAGATTGGTTCTTTGTGTTTAATGCTAATAAGCGCATGTTAACATGCTAAACTAAGATAGTGAACATGGTATGCAATATACCTGCTTTATATCAAGTACAGCCTCACAGCACACCTAACATGGCTGCAGCCTTTAGGCTTATATTAAGTTTTCTTCATGCAGGTGTCTGGCTGCCTGGTGGTAATGATGGTTGTTTCATTTGCTGTATCCTATTACTATTTGTCATTTAAATTCCAGTTCATCATTCATCAATCAGGTGATGTTTCCTTTCTCCTGTTTTCTTGATCAGGTCCTACAAGAGCGGCTCAGGAGTGAATAATAGAAGGACGGAAGTCTTCCTGAAGGAACATGAACATCTGAGAAAGTAAGAGATTTCTTAAAAAAACAAGTTATCACTCAGAAACACTCAAAGTACTGCAAGAAAGTAGTGTTCATGCAATGGATGGAATACTTTCTGCTTACAAGGCTGAGCAGACAATGAATTTACATAAAGCAGAGTACCTACGATGTCTTAAAAAGCTTTTAATGTATTGCCTATAATACAAATAACCTAAATAACATAGTTTTTGTTTCAAAACTACAATATGGAAGTTGTGAAAGAGGATGCTTGATTTGACTGAGCGGGCAGTTTGGTGTGAAGCATGACTGAATTCTCAAGTTTTAGTGGTTTTAGGTTATGTGTACATGCTTGTATGCATGTAAGAGGTTTAAAGGACATTTTGGTAATCACGTTTTCTTGTGGCTGACAATGCACTTTCTCATGAGTGCATTCAAACACAGGGCAATTAGCAAACTATGCAAGTAAAAGAGCAGAAGTGATGTCAAAAAAAGTTTTGAAGCAGAAGACATCCAAGTTTCCATTGTGTTTTTGCAAATTTGGTCTGCAGAGTAAAACATATTTGAGTAGAAATTTCTAGAGAGTAGAAAGCTGAACAGCATGCATACTCTGACACTCATTGCTTATTGGAGGGTAAAAGCACATACACTTTTTAGAAACAGAATAGAACAGTCAGATCACAGAGGGGTAACAACATACAACTCTTATCAATTGTTTAGTCACATGTTAAGGGTTACTATTACATTATTCCCATGAGGGGAAGGAGACCAACCAATATATCCCCAGCTGGTCAGCATGAATTAGATAAAGTTCATTTAGAGTTAGTATTAATCTCAGTAAATTAAGGTGGGTGGTTAATTCTTTATGACAAGTATCCGGGGAACATGGCTGGAAGTCCAGTGTTAGCTCATTCAGATCAGTCACAGATGAAATAGGGGAAGAAGTGCTCCCAATACAACATATACAGTAGCCATTCAATTTGATAACGCTAGTTACCAATTTTAGCAATTACCTTGAAATAAAATTAAAACTAAGAGGGAACACACAGGTATATCCTCTTATTCTATGTCATAATACCTCTCACATGTGATAATATCCATTTGAACCAATACTTCCCAACTGTATTAATACAAAGTTTTTGGGAGAAGGTCAGCTTTTCCATATCAAATATTTATTTTAAAACTGCTATCCACTCTCATTTTGTCAGTGATTCCTTGTTAAGCCCCTTCTAAGTAACTGCCTTTTTGCTAGCTACAATAAAGATAGTACGTTTATAAGCCTAGATTATTGATATGATATAAAAGAAAGTTAAACTAGTAGAATGCAACACCAGAAATTAACTTGACGCAATCTTCTTGAAAGAATATGTTGTGTGGTGTGTTACAGAGTATGGAATAATGGAGTTACTGAAGGAATGATTCTTGTTTGGTCATTTGTTCCTTATCTGGCGAGGGTCAACGTCAAGAGGCCAACTGAATGTTTTGTTCAGTAGTCTTTGGTAACAATGGCATCAGAGTTTAGTGAATCTCTGCATCTTGCAAAGCTCATTGTCTGTGGCATAATGGGGTTAGAACTAAGAACCGAAAGAACTTGGGTTCTCGGTGTGGATTTATCCTCCTTATCCGCTGAGATACTGAACACATTTATATTATACACCTTTTATAAACAAATTGAATGAAGCACAATTTGAGCAGCTCAGTGAGTTTAGATTTGGACTGTGTAATTAAATGCAATCGTTGAAAGCAACTTTCACACATCATGTATACTCGCTTTCATGAAAAATAGTTTCCTATTCAGGTTAACATTCTCCTAAACCCAAATCTTTTGATAATTAATGATGTGGCATTTTAAGCAATACCAGATATAGACTTTATAGATAAAACTATGTTTAGTTCATGTCAGTACCTGTGCTGCATTTACGGAAATAAGTTCAAATGATTTACTTATTTCATTCCATGTTACCTAATTATTAATGGTTGCCATAGGTTAAACTGTCCAATAAAGAGTAGCTTTAGTTCAATAAAGACAATAAAACAGTTATCTCTAATAAGGTTTATTGTGGGAGACAGACATTAATCAATATATTTTATCAACAGAAACATTAAGTCTTTTTCTATTATCTTGATAGTGTCTACTGATTTTTCGTCAAACATTAGCATTTATAACTCTGTTGTTTCAGACTTTTCCGTGATACAGTTTATGTCGTATAGCGCTCTGCTCCATGATAAATTGGACAGGGATTTCCTGGAGAAACACAGAGACATTCTGTTACACAAGGATTTTTAACACAAAAGTTGCACTTGAACAGATGTAAACTGTGTCAACACTGAAGCTCACCCTCATATTAGTTCATGTTTACATTGTTTCCTACACCGAAGCCTCCTGTGTTGTATCCAATCCCTGCATTTTTTGCGTTGCCGATATTTATTTCAACTCCTTTTCCTCCTGTTGATTTACAGAGAATAATAAATGGAAGTAAATCAAAAAAGCGGATTTATCGGTCATAGATCTGCCAAGTACATATTATTGTCTCGTACAGGAATCATCCGAGTGCAAAAAGAACATTGCCAGCCAAGGCACGGGACCCACCGTTCACATTGCAGTTGTTCCCTGCGCCAATGTCTCCTAAATTGTGTCCAACTTTCATGTTACCGATGTTTCCAATAGCTATTTTGACTCCTTCTCCTCCTATTGAAATACAAAGAATAATAAACAGAGAACAGATTTACTCATAGTATTAATCATGTACTGTATATAATATATAGGGTATCTTCTATTATCTAGTACTGCATGGGAGAAAATACAGCCCACCTCATTGATTTAATTGAGATTGTGTTGGTTCAGGTGGGGTTAATAGAATAACTGGATTGTTTGGCCAAAAAACAAATCAAACCTGGATCAACATTTGCTGCAGTCAAGCTGTAAAATTGTTTAGGTAAAAAAGTAACATACTGCAGAAAATATTGGTTTTGTTGCATTATGTTGGCCGAAAAGATAAAAAGAATGTGTAGTACAGAAATGTTGAAAACAAATTGAAGGTACCAGTTTCAAATCCAGTTTACAATATATATTACCACGATAAAGTTTTCACACTGCCTTCGATTCAGCCCCTTGTATTTGCTTAAAACAATGTTTTTTCTGCCATTGTCCTCACTGTGAGACAGAGAACTCACCATTCACATTGCAGTTGTTCCCTGCGCCAATGTCTCCTGAGTTGTTTCCAGCAGCCATGTTGCTTATGTTGCCGATACCCATTTTGACTCCTTCTCCTCCTGTTGAAGTACAAAGAATGATCAATAGAATACATTCGCATTAACTGTTATTCTCACTCTCATTTTAAGCGTCCAGATTTTAGTCTTATTACACAGGTTACAAATCTGGAATCATGAAAGGACCGCTTTCTATTTACTTCCCAACAATACAAGACGCTCTCACTCACCGCTCACATTGCAGCTGTTCTTTGCACCAATGTCTCCTTCGTTGTTAGCACTTGTCAAGTTAGTTATATTGCCAATTTTGAAAGTGTTTCCTCCTGTTAAAGACAAAACCCATAAATAGATACAATATATATATATATACTGTATATATATAGATGTTAATCTCACTCCAAAAATAGATACAATATATATACATATAGATACAATATGTGTATATATATATATATATATATATATATATATATATATATATATATATATATATATATATATATTCAGGATATATATATATATATATATATATATATAGATGTTAATCTCACTCCAAATATTCAGGAGCTGAGTGGTACATATGATGATGTGTTGGTGTAAGTGATAGATAAATAACTGAAACAGAGCATATTACTGGTATAAACCAACTGTAAAAATAAATAGACATCATCAACCAAAAAAACAAGAGTGCTGAGGTTGAACTCACCGCTAACACTGATGACATTATCAGAGCCAATCTCCCCTGTGTTGGTCCCAACAGCAATGTTTTTGGTGTTACTAATTTCGTGTGCCATCGTTCACTCTGAAATCTACACAGTCAGACACAAATTTAACAGAATGTAAAACAGTAAAGTTCTCAGACAAAGTAACTCCCCTTAAGACTACAAAATGAGTTATGGGTCACTTGAAAGTTTGAGATGTAAATGCAATCCAAACAATACAAAAAAAACAGACAAACCTACAGTTGTTATCTTACCTCTTGTTTCAAAAGTTTGTCCTGTGCTTGTTGATCTGAGGAGAGAACACTCTGCTTTTATGCACCTGTGCTGATGACTTTGGGATGATGAGTACTTCCTCGCTTCTTTTCTTTTCTCTATTCGTGTCCGACAAAACTAAAAATGTTCCTATTCATGAGGTTAAGCACTTCTGCATCAGCTGAGGTTAATTGCTCATATGCACGTAGCGACTCATTTCCCCAATGTTTAAACAGAAGTTTTCATTTCTACGAGTTGACTTGTCTATAAGCAACAACACTCACACTCACATTCTCCTGAGGAAATCTTAATTTATTAGAAAAACAAGGTAGATCTTTTCTTTACACATTTATCGTCTGTTGCTGTACTTTAAAGGAGCATCATAGATAATTGGAAATGTACCCACACTTATAGTCTGAGCTCCCCCAGAGTGACTGCCTCCATAATATCAGCTGTTTGGCAGCCTGACTTTGGCTAAACAAAACCATTAAAACACTTAAAGTTGCTTATTGATTTAAATATGAAACCCTATATTCTCGATCAGCTCAGCATAGCCCTGCAGTAACAGCATCTTTACTTTTTATAATGACAATCCTAAATCATACCTGGTACAGCCTCTTTTTTGGTTGCATAATAAGTAGTTCGAAGTTTAGTTTTTAATAAAATTATAGTAGTAATAGTAGTATTTGCACAATTTGCACAGAGTGTTAAAAAAACAAACATTGGAAACAACTTCAGGACAATGTTTTGATGAAGTAAGAAGAACATTTCTAAAACACCAAAAATACCTCAGAGGCCAGGAAGGTTTAATCTTCGAAAGAATAAATAAATTAAAGCTATAAATATTGAGTCAAAGAAGGAATCATACTGCAGATTTACTTCATTTATACTTTTATTTCTTTTACATTTTGCATCCTTTTTGCCAATATGAAGTCAAGAAATTAACATTTGTGAATTATTTGTTGAATGAAATTTCCATTTCAACATTTCAATTGACATAGTAAAGCAAATGTTTTAATGAATGTTTTCCTAAAACAAAAGAGACAAAAAAAGAGAGTGACAAAGAAGAAAAAATACAAAGATTAGTCTAAAAAAATCTGATTATACAGCTCTAGATAGTTTAAGAATGATTATTCACAGCAAATATTAACACATATGTAAGAATGTCATATGCACACATCTAATACTCTGCCCTATGTTTCCAATCTGTCTTTGTTCGTACCTCAGCCGATGTGAACTGTATTCTTAGAACCAATGCTTCCTGTATTCTCACCAGCTGTTACATTAGCAGTGTTGCCGACACTTGCATTTTTTGCCATTCCTCCTGTTGAAATATGAGGATTGAAAGAAGGATTAAAAAACATACACAATAAAACTCAGATTTTTGCCATAAAGATGCTGCTTTCTAAACATGTGTCATTCACCTGAAAATTACTTTTCATAACTAACCATGTATTTTATATTCGTTCTTTGATCCAATGTCTCCTGTATTTTGGCCCGCGACATCGATGCCAATGGTGTTGCTCAAAGAAGCACCTTTTCCAATACCTCCTATAAAAGTAATCAAGAAAGAAATAGATTTAATAAAACTGCCATGGCATCCTGAAAGAAAATTATACTTCGGTCATATTTACCTTTAACTTCAACGGTATTCTCAGCACCCACATTCCCTTTGTTGTCGCCAATGGTGACGTCCTTGGTGTTTGCAACTTGCGCCATAGTTCAGGCTGAAATCTGGGGAAAAGTAAAACATCGATTGTCATAAAAGTGGTTTCAGTTAAAATGTTGCACACTTATTTTGGAGCCTATTTGGGTTCTCGTGTCTGGGCTTTCTTACTTAAACATTTTAAAATAATGAAACAAGGCGTCAAATGTATTGTATTTAAATGACAGCAGTTGACCCAGACATGACACAGAGAGACGGACACACAAGTGCTCTTTATCTTACCAGTGGTCTCAGTTGTTCGTCCTGTGCTGGGAAATTAGCTTGTTGAATTGAGGAGATACAACTCTGCTTTTATTAGTGTCCTGCACGTACGTATTCATGTCTTTTGGGGTTTAGGAAGGGGAACTTTTTAAATATGGATAACAGGTGTTTTCTTAGTTCAGCAAATAGTCTAAAGAGGATATGAAGATTTTGTCACGTAATGCTGCATCAGCGGAGGTTTAACTTTTTTGAAATCGTACACAGAAAAGTTCACATGTGGCTATGAAGGGGGCGTGTGGATTTTACAGGGACTCATGAAGAGCAATTGATGGATCCAACTTGTACTCACTCAAAGTCACATTATTCACATTATTTATTCACTTGTTGTTAGACAGATTTCACTTTGTAAAACCAAATCTATATTGAACTACTGTAAAGACATTATCCATTTGCTTGCTGCCATCTTTTTTATTTTATTTCACAGAAACTAAAAAATCAGTAGGCTTCATGAGTGTCCTTTCAGTTTACCTTTACCAAAATATGTTAAATTGCAATTTGGACATGGGTGTAGCAACAAAAGAAAATAACCAAATGTTGTCCATTTAATAAACCTTAAAGGCCTACTTCACCGGTTGGAATATGAAGGTGTATTGAACTCGGAGATCCTATTTAGTATAAATGTGCAAAAAAAAATAGAATCTGATCATCTTAGCCTGAGAAAAGGCAGAAAGAGTGTGTTATGGTCTCACTGTCTAACCCTGCAGTTTCCTTCTTGTGACATCACAGTAAGGGTTAGGATTAACAGGACAGCTGGGCCAAGGTAAGACTAAGGGAAGACTGAGGGAAGAAAAACCTCATTCCTTATATTATAATAGTTATTTTATAATGATAGAACTTTGGTTCCGTATGGGTGAAGTATTCCTTTAAGCAAGCAATTCAATTATAATTTTGAAATAAATGTCAATTAAATGTATTCAGATGATAATCAAGGCGTGCTTTAAATGGTTTCATCATCAAGCAATTTCAGCTTCATTTTATTAGATTTTTATTAAAGGTTCAGTAAGCGGAATGGTCAGCTTAGCTAACTTCCTGTCAGTGACTGCAGTTAGCAGTCCCCTCCCTCGTCCCTACGTCACCACATTATTGCACTGCGGTCTTCAAGCAGCGAGTTATCTAGCATCATCTCAGATCCATAAGTGCGATAAAACATGATAAAAACCATCAAAACAGACATTGGGAAGGATTTTTACCTGCTCCGTGATTGTAGGCGCATACACATTCACCCATCTGTTGCTCTGGCGCTCTGCACGTGCACCGGCAGTGAGACGGGTGCCGGTTTGTAGCATTCTCTCTTCTGATTAGTTATTAGTAGTGGGATCCCCGAAAAGTTTATTTGCCAAATACATGCAGAGGGAGTGACTGAGAGATCGGCTTTATAAAACGTGCACACTATATAAGTGATCACTGTACGAATAAAGAGCGATTTAACACTTATATTAACATAAATAAATCGCTTACTTCACCTTTAAATTCAAATGACTTGATCACAGATTTGAACACAAATGGTGGCATTTCTCTACAACCCTATTAGCCTGTTACCTGCGCTCTCTTTAGCCTTTGTCTGTGTAATTTGACTTATTATCATCTGCCAATTTATTTAAGTGATATTTTAGCAGTAACATTTCAAAAGCTATAAAGTTATATCAGCAAAATGTTCATTATCAATTCCTTTCAATTTCAGAATCACTACTTACCTAAAACCACAAAACCAGCTCGAGTCACCAGTTTCAGTTCTCAACTTTTCCTGAGGCTTCACTTTCAGTTTGAGTTTTTAGCGATTAACTAAAACTTGCAGCGTAGACATTTCATAAAAATCAGATGGAACAAATAGCATTAGAAATACGTTTTTGTCTTTGTTTTGAATCTTTTCTCTGTGGTCTTTTAGAGAAACTACATAAACCAACCAACAGGCAAAGCTGGCCGATTTAGGATTCAAGCTTGTTTTTAAGGTCACAGTTGACAGAAGCTCTGTGATCTTCTCTACAGTTCCTATTTATGTTACTATTATCAAAACTTCCCTGAGAGTTGATTAAGTTGCGGTTGTTTTTTGAAACAGATGGACAACATTGAGCTCTTTAAATTGGCTATCTCGAATTTAACTTCCTATTATTTTAAAAGACTCTTCCTATCAATTGTGAATTTTAGTGCTAGGGTCCAACTTTGGTGAAGCGCTGACATTGTCATCCCTCAAATCACGTTGGTAAAAGGCTCAGGCCAAGGTCAAGGTGTTTTTGAGACATTTCAGTCTGGCATTTCTCACAGACCAAGCATTAAATGACTTCCGTGTTCAACCTGACCCTGTGGAAATCTAATTTTGGATATTGCTGGTTTGTATTTCAGCCTGTGATACAATCGAATGCAGGTTCCTCATTGACGCACTTAGACTCTGTGGTCTTGTCTGTACTGTAGTTAATGCTTTATAGCTCTTTCATTAAACAGACATTTTTCTGTTTCTGATTTGATATCTGACATTTTGATTGATCAAACTTCTAATTTATCCTTTCCATGTTTCTGGTTCCGGGTTTAAAATGAAAAAGTTGATGTCTTTCCTTTGCAATTGACAAAAAAAAGTGAACATCTGTTTATGCTGCATATTCATTGTATTTGCATTTTTATTTCTTATATAATATGCAGACCCACAATGGACTTTGCTCATTTCAGAATATGAATTCAACAACTGGTGTTAATGTTTTCCATCGTAAGACAGTGTTTCAGGCTGAATGGTTCATGATCCATTATAGAGCAATTTCCTAAGAGAGAAAAAGAGGTGGGGAAAGAAAGGATAACAAGATAGACTGTGAGAGAATGAAGATAATAACATCTGATGCATTAACACACAAACCTTTTATATGCATAAGCACACATTCAATTCCGCGTGCTTCCTTCTCACCTCAGCTAATGTTGATGCGGTTCCCTGAACCATTTGACCCTGAGTTGTTACCAACAGTAACATTACTGACGTTGCCAATGTTGGACTTGGCTGCAGTTTGTCCTGTTGAAATACCAGCAATATGAGAGATTGAAAGCAGTTAATTGTTCTCGGATATGTGCAATGCAATTATCTATGAACCTGAGTAATGAATCGAAAAATAAACCAATGACTTTACAAGCCATGTGAGAAAGGTAACCTAACTGTTACCGTGTAGTTGTTCCTTCCTCCAATGCATCCTCGATTTGTTCCAGAAACATGAATGTTGCTGATATTTCCAAGGGAGACATTTCCTCTATATTCTCTGTAAAGGAGTAGGGGTCAGAGATTTTCTTTCTAAAACTCTCCGGATGACCCCCACAGAAAGTTAACAGTTTAGACACTTGGATTAATATTTTATATACATTATTGAATTAAATGATTATCCTGGCCAAATTAATTGACATGATATTATCCAGATTATCATCAACATTTTTCTAAAAGTGGCTTAAAACTCAGTGGAATCACTTTACCTTACATATAGTAAAGAGACAACATTTTTGTACGCATAACTGATAGGATCCTTTGTGTGTGTGTGTGTGTGTGTGTGTGTGTGTGTGTGTGTGTGTGTGTGCGCGTGCACAGGAACAATCAAATTATCTTATTTTTTATTTAATTTCATTCTACTCGTTTATTTGGGGGGTTACAAAAGATGCAGCTCCCCCTTGAGGTGATTCAAAATATCTCCTGAAATCAATAAAGGACTGTATGTTAGTGTGAAAGAAAGCTTTCCATGAGAAAATATGATATCCTCCTATCCCTAAAACACAGTAAGAAACCTGTGACCTGTGCTGTGAGCTTGATTAGCAGAAAGGTTACTGTGTGATGTCAGGTATGTGATCAGGTCTAGGATGGATGAGGACGAAATTCTGGTCTGTGTTTCAAAGAGGTTTTTATTGATTCAGCTCATGCCCTAGTTTCCACATCATCTAAAAGGAGAGGGCGAGCGTTTGTTTAACATAGTTACATCGACACATTTTCAGAAGAACTGTTAATAAATAAATGATCACAGGCATTAATGGAACGGTTGTCACAGCATCACCTTCATATTAAAAAAAATCATTTGAATAAGCCAAGCATAGGGGCAAACAAATGTAGTGGTTCTTTAAATGCAGGTATTTTTAGTGGTCCTATTTGTCTTCTGTTGTGATAATGAACTAAACAGATTTGGATTTTGGACTGGTCAAACAAACCTTTAGAGACTTCAGCTTGGCTCTGAGATGTAGGACGTGCATTTTCCCACTATTATCCAATTACTTGAATGTAGGTGAGGCGTAATGTGGCTTTCATGATGTTTTATTTCACTGCACGGCAGCTGAAAGTCCATGAATTTCTGCATAAATGCACATATATATATGAATAGAAAAAAACACAAGTAAAATAATAAAAATGTGCAACATTTTATTATCTCAATAACATTTCCTGAGTGCGAACGTTTCTCTCGAGGCAACACAGAGAGACTAATTACCTACAGGATTGCCTTTTGCAATGCTACTACTTTTTTGCTTTCCCTAAAAAGAATACATCTCAGTTACAATTTCTCAAAAATCAGCTGCATTTGTGTTGACTAGGACCAGAAATAGAGCACAGATTACACCGTTTGAAATTATCTGCAGTGGCTACCTGTCTACATCAGGATTGATTTTTAAATCCTTTTATTAGTTTATGAAGCTCTTAATGGTCTTGGTCCTACCTATTTATCAGATTGGCTTTTAGCCTATGAACCCTCTGGAACCCTCAGGTCCTCTAGTAGTGGCCTATTAATTATTCCTAAAGTCAGAACACTAACCCACTGTGAGAGGCCTCTTTTTATTACTATGGTCCACGTGTCTGGAACAGCCTTCCTGAAGCCCTGAGGGCAGCAGATAATGGTGATGTTTAAAAAAGTTAGTCTATATGCTTTGTTTTTATTGAAGCACTTCTTGTTACATATTGTCGTATTTAAAACAAAACATACAAGCACAGTTTGTTTGAATGATTGATCGATCTGTTCAAGAAATAACACATTGAAAGATAAAGATTGAGGAGAAGATGATGCTTAGGAAAAAAGAACATAAATAAAAGCAGGAAGCTACCTCGTCTGTGGACTTAGCTAATGAAGAACAGAGAGAAAAAGCCGAGGACTGCATTAGATGGATGGTGGGAGAGGTGCACGAATAGATGGAGGATGTATAAAGCACGGTATTGATTTTTGGTCTCCAGTGGAGTCAGCCAGGATGCACAATGCTGCTCAGCTCTGGACTTGAACGCTTCATTTCTCGGTCCGTCACTTATCTCAGCAGCTATTAGCAGCTGATGTAAACCTCGTCCGTGCATGTTCAGGCTCCATGTTGTCCAACTGTGTGTGTTAGTTTTGCTTATTTGCAGCTGAAACAAGTCACTGATGCAGGGATCACGTTAACATCCTGAAATGTGAATATCTAAGTGTTCAGAGAAGGTTGATTTAAAAGAGATTAATTAGCTTCTGCTGTGATGGGGTTTGGATTTGACCAATCGGATTAATCCTCCTTTAATCAGCTGTTTCTCCCGTCTGGAAGGGATCAGAGAAAGTGCTCCTTTTATTTTAATAGACCCAAAGAGCTGTGCGGTTTCATGGCGCTGGCTTTCCCTGTCTCTAGTAATATTTCAGATTCATGTTGTTCAATGATGAAAAGCAGATCCTCATTAATGATTTACTTTTCAAAGGATTTTAGGTGCTGAGAAGACTTTGCAAATGAAAGTATTTAAACTGACTCGATCTGATCTTTCTCTTCTTCTCTCTATTTTATGTTTACAGCTCAGATAGTCTTATTGACAACGCAATAAGGTAAGGTAATAGGCTTTAGTGCTCCTTTAATTCTTCTGCCCTCTCCTTTATCACACACACACACACACACACACACACACACACACACACACACACACACACACACACACACACTCATCAATAGCAAACAGGGCACACTCAACAGAGCATCAAACTACTTTTTGGCTGTGAAGACAGCTATATGCATCTTTTTCTGCTTCTAAAATCCCTCATGGTTTCTCCCCCTCCAGCATCGCCATGGCTACCAAAGAGAACATCACATTTCAGCGTGGGATGTTGAAGTCCATTCAAACCAGGGTCACAACTTTGGCCAGTATCCTTTAAAAAAAAATCTTTTAATCAGGTTTCATTATTTTTTTCTCTTCACTTTCTCTCAGTTTTGCACGTACAGTACATTTGCACAAATTTGTCCCAGCTGCATCCGTGCAGGATCTTAATTATTTTCTTTCACCACACCTCCCCGTCCCTCAGATCGTTTCCCCGCCATCAATGGCCTCATCCAGAAAATCAATTTGCGCAAGAGGCGGGACTCTTTAATTCTAGGCGGGGTGATCGGCATCTGCACCATACTTCTGCTGCTCTACACTTTCCACTGACTCGCTGGTCAACTGACCGGCTGGTCATTACTTTCTTTAAGAACAAAACATTCTCATGTTCAGTTTAAGTGTTGCCAGGCTTTTCTTAATGTTTTCATGTGGTCTTTCTTCTATTGTAATATATTATCCCTTAAAACAACGGTTTGAAGAATTAGGAAAGGCATTTGTTTAAAAAATAAAAATCTATCTTTAGAAAGGGTTTCAACTCTCAGATTGAAGACATTATTTATTTTCTCAATTATGATTTTTTCCATTTGGTAATGTATATATGCTGCTTATATCCACTTTAAAAGTGTATGAAATTGTATTTTACTGGGATTATGTGCTGTTAATGTTATGTCATGCTTTTTTATATAGTAATGGCAGTTCCTGTAATAAAAAATTAAATAAAGGTGATGAGCTCACTATCAAGTTTTTCATGCTCATTCAAGTTTATTTCGGACATGCAGAACTATTGCACAGTAAACCAGTCATACAGTATAAATGTATAAACATCAACATCAGAGTGCCAAGAAATGGTGCATACAGGGAGAGCAAAAACCCCATTCATACTCTGCAGTATATTGTAAACGTAGTGAGGTGTAGAGATCTGGGGGGTTCAGTGGGGTCAAATCAGGAATCTGCTCAGTTTAATTAGCAACGCAAAGCAATATATCACACTAAGACTGTGGTTAGGGCTTCATTGTGACAGTGTATGAAATCAGTTTATACATCTTCCCAAGTCCCGTGCCCAAATAACAGAGAGTAGAGTCAGTCCTTACTTTGTTTCAAACGTTAAGAGAAACAAGGCAGAATCATTACAGACTCTAGTGATGCACTGAAGACTTTTTTATTTTTTGTCTTGCCACAAGAGGCTGTATTTAACAACAAATCCCATCTTGCGTTTTTTTTTTTTTTTTTTTGTCTTTCTGGTATCTAATGATGGCATATTATTATTATTTTATTTTTTAAAGCAGTATTTCGTGCCATCAAATTGTCTGCCATTAGGCAGGTCTGTACTCCAGTGCACCAATATATTGGCCTATGATTAGTTTAAACGTGTTTTGTTCCTGAGTTTGTGGGGTCTTTGGGCATGAGTATTGCCAGAAAAGAGAGAAACAGCCTGCTTTCCTGTTTCTTTCTTTCATCCACAGCAGAAATAGCAGTTGAAATTCGTACAAACAGACTCTCCTCAGCTTGTTTTAAACTCAGATTTGGGGCTTTTTTCGTTTTCAGAATGATATTTCCCCCCTCCTCTCTCTTCTGTGCAAATTTGAGATCAGTTGAAGTTGAAGGAGAGTCCTTTCCATCCCTTCGATCAATTCCGGTGCTCTGAGAGACAGAGAAAAGAGAAATTAAGATACACACCTTTACACTAAGCCTTGTGTTTGTGTGATTATGCTTTCTGTGCCTTTCCTCCATACCTATTGTAAACACTACGAAGCAGATGACAGCCACACCCAGCAGCATTGCCAGACAGCTGAGCAGCATAGACAGGCGCCCATACTTCCTTGCTCCTTCAATATCTCCTGTTTGGAGCACCGACCTTGACTAATGGGAAAGGAAGCCATGAATTATTTAAATGCAAAATAGAAAAACACCTGTTGTGTTTGAAAAGAGGTAGCTCAACAGTGTTTTAGAAGCAACTGAAGCACATACTAATTGTTAATAATCTAGAAGAAAGAAGAAAAGGAAAAAAGCTGGTAATTAATATAACACTCACCACATTTGCATACCACAAGGCGCATATGTTGAGCGGCAAGGCGGGGCAGAAACAGGACAGCACTGCCAGCCAGAAGTAAGACTGGGGTACGGGTCCGGGCGGCAACGGGGAAGCCAGCTGGCCGAGGCTGAGCCGGGACAAGGACTTGGGTGGTGCCGCAAGCTGACCGATGGAGCCCGACTTGAGCGGGGATCTGTGTCCGTTCTGCTCCGCGTCAAGGGACCGGACGCTCCCTCTGATGTTGAGGGAGAAGGAGTCGGACTGTTTGACGTTGCTCTGCCCGCTGGGCTCGGCGGTCGCGGTGCTCAGCAGCTTCTCCGTGTCGTGGAAGTCGGTGGGATTGGAAACTTCCCTGTCGCCGAGAGCGCTTTTCCCAAAGGCAGCATCAGTGTTGACAGCCATCACTGAAATATAAAGAACCTTCGAGTCTTATCTGTCTGACCGCGCCACTTCTCTGAGGATGGAGATGCTGAAGAGTCTTCCTTCAGATGTTCTCCATAGGTGGTCATTAGAATAAATATTATAAAATCAGATATCCCAATACCTCCAAGGCAACCTATTTCATTTAGCAGCCCAACTCCATCAATGTCTTATTGATGAGCAAGATGTTATTGATGTCTGAGTCCCTCTCCTGTTTAGTTGGCGGTGAGCGTCCGGACGCACGCCTTGCCTTTTACCCCCCCTCCCTCTATTATGGGGTGAGGTATTACCGCATCCCTTCCATCTCCAAAGCACATCCCAAATGTCCAAGGCCTACTTATACACCAGGCGAGGCGTGTGATAATGCGAAAACAACAATTAAACCTCTTCTGGAGTGAACACGCGCGGTGCGTAAAAGCTCTCCGTTTACGCACGGATGGCATCAACTGGACCATTGTGTAGGACACTGGACAGGGTGTGTGAGGGAAGGAGAGGGAGTAGGGTGCACACTAAGAAGCACAGGCATCTCAACGTATGCACGCCCTTCTGGCACAGGTCCTTTTGTAAAATCGTATTCTGCCATTTTAACAGCAGGGAGCTCGCTGCCTGTCTTCAAGCTTTAGTTACACTGAGCTACAGCTATTTTGGACATTCAGTACAATGAATACTTTAACTTTGGTAATTTGTGTAATTTGGTAAAACAAAATCTGAATTTGTATCCCACTAATGCCCGTGAGACATTTCAACAGGAGTAATTACAGTATATCCTATGATAAATGTCAATCTGATTTTGTCCAATATGTTTTTTTTGCCTTTTAAGTGTTGCTAATGTACAGGATCATCTAAAATGGTTCATGTTAAGATAAAGTTAGTTGATGATCAGTGATCACTGAACTCAACTATAGGCTTGTTAATAAAGTAAGAGATGTATGGAGAGTCACTGAATACCGCCTCTCTCTCTCTCTCGCCTACTCTAATCTCACTGGATACCACATTTGCATATAAAGCAACGTTTTATGGCTGATGACTGATTTCAAACGCATCACAGATTTAATCACATGTTAATCCATATTAAGTGGCAAACAAATAGGTATTTCTTAATGTGGAGAGAGCCGTGTCCCTGGCATATAGAAGCTACACGTTTATTTTGCTAGAAAAACCGGCAGAGCACAAATCTTTCCCCAGACAAAGTGGCGGGTGCATGGTATCAATAACTTACTAATAGACTATAGACTAAATTGGCGAGTGTTATAGGCCTATTTAAGCCCTGCATGACACTCTCCGCTGATCACAGTGATGGTGCCGCGGAGACACCGTGCATGTTATGTTGTCTTCTAACTTTATAACTTGCGTGTGGGTATTTTGACAGCATGAAGTGGAGCCGTGACGTCAGCGTGGACACCTGTGGACAGGTGTTGTAAACTAGCATTTATGCTAACACACTGTAAACAATGCATCTGGTTCGTCCAATGACATTGTCATGTCCATGTCCAAATAAAATCTACTATAATATACTATACAAGGGAAAATGGTTTCGGTGTTTACAAGAAACCAAAACCGTCGTGTTTTCCAAAAAATCTTCCCTAGGAGGTGATCTCAAAAACTTGCGGTTTCATGCCTGCGTTTGCTGTTTTCATGTACGTGATATAGTGCAACCGCTGGAATATTTCCGCGTTTGCACCGTTTCGTGTTGTCGTGTAAAGTGCCCCTTAAGAGGGGCAGGAACACTCCAGTTTCACCTTGTCTTTCCTGTAGCTTTCAGATATATTTTCTTTTAATACAAAAAAGAAGTAGGCTATGCATAATAATATGTGTTCAGTTTTCTTTTTTTTTTTTTTTTTTTGAAAAATGTATTTATTGAGTTTTAATTTTTTTTGACAAAAGAAAAGAAAAAGCACCAAAAACAGACTTAATAAAATAAAATAAAATAGTACAATATAAAGTAAAAATAAAAATACATATATAAAATAATATATATATACGCATACATGGATACCGACATATTACATTATGAGAAAAAGTATGTAAATGTACACATACACATACACCCATATATAAATGCTTAGATAAATAATAAGTAAACAGAAATATTACATTTTAAAAAGGACATTCAAATGAAAATAAAGAAAAAAGAAAAAAAAAGTAGGTACATTACAATGCATTCCCTGTTATCCTCTGCGGGTACTACATAACCTCAAAAGCAGAAGTTGTACTTATCCCTCCTCCACTTCATCGAGCATCTGAGAGAGATCCTTGTCCCTGATGTAGTTAATGAATGGGCCCCATATTACTTTAAACTTCTCTTGTTTGTCCCTGAGTGTATAAGTAATTTTTTCTAGAGGCAGACATAATGACATTTCTTTGAACCACTGTCTAATACTTGGTCTCCCATTGCTTTTCCATGTTAATGCGATCAATCTTTTGGCCTGTAATAGGCAAATGTTTACAAAATTCTGTTTTCCACTACTTATATTATGTTTCTTTGGATAGATGCCTAGAATAAAAAGTTTAGGTTCTATTATTATTTGGATTGATAGAATGTCCTGAATTATCTTTCCAACTTCATTCCAGAATTCAATTATTTTCGGGCACTTCCATATACAATGAATAAGTGTTCCCTTGTCGTCCCCACATCTTGTGCACAAAATGTGTTCAGTTTTCTGATGTGATTCAACATAAAGGATTTAGAAACAAGTATTTAATTTGACAAATATGATCAATGGGTTGTATTATCAATTTATGACTTTGGAACCTTAATGTTTCATTTGTAAAACCAGATCAACTAAAAGTTATATTTTAACTTTGTGCTGAGAAGCATCTCTGTGAATATGGGTAGCCTATGTTATAAACATTTATTTTTATTTTCAATAAGTTACCAGATAAAAAATGGTGTGACCTTACCAGTCAATACGTTGTGGTTTCAAGAGGTACTTTTTTTTTTTAATGTCTCCTCTGGTTTCACATCTTGTATGTGACATTTATCCATCTAACTGGATGGATTCATACAGTCCTGACTCATCAGCGTGTGTGTGTGTGTGTGTGTGTGTGTGTGTGTGTGTGTGTGTGTGTGTGTGTGTGTGTGTGTGTGTGTGTGTGTGTGTGTGTGTGTGTGTGTGTGTGTGTGTGTGTGTGTGTGTGTGTGTGTGTGTTGATCAAGCCTTCAGTGTAGGATGATTTTTTAAATTGTCCACAGTGTGCAGTTTTGTCCACAACATCAAAAAACAGTTAGTCTGAGAAAATATTTAGTTCTTTATTAAAGCATTTTAAAAAATAAAAAATTTAAACTAAAAAAATCTAAGCAGGTTTTTATGAGACAAAACAACATGTATAACCACAACACAAACATTCCGTACTTAGAAATATATCTTAAATGTGATAAACACCGGAATAGAAAAAACCTATGGGGACTCAAGCTTGGCAACTTATTGAAGTCCAATGTGACAGCCGAGTGTGTGAAACACCGCCTGCCTCAGTTCTCTTCCCACCAACCCCCACACACTTCCTCTCCTTGAGTCATCCGGGGCAGGGCTTGACCAGAGCAGTTCTTCAGCTGGCAGCTTTAGCATGTGTACAGGAACATAAAGCTTGCCAGTGAAGAACTGCTGTGTGTCAGCCATTTGGGGCCAGGGGGGAGTGCTGGGAGTCAGCCAGGGAGCGTGAGAGTTCAAAACCAGACAGACCCTCCTAGGACTGACGGTGAGCTCCGGTTAAAGGAACAAACTGCACCTCCTCCTTTCCACGTCTGCTTAAGGTGCACATATTCCTGTGGGAAAAGAAGAAGAGATGGTTTAACTTCCCCTCTAATAAACTCTCTGCTCCCTGCAGGAGCGTGGGTATGAGTTGGCCTGCAGGCAGTCACACACACGTACAAGTAAGTGGGTGCAGTCGAGCCACAGTGTGTGCGATCGGCCATGATTAAGTGGGTGAAATGGGCTGATATACAGTACAGGAACGACTGGGGAGATGCAAAGCAGATCATGCGTCAGATCACCAGGAGTGACACATGCATCAGCATCTCAAGCTTCGCCCCTGCATGACACATAGTGCCAGAAACTTCTAAGATATACTCTCTTAAATGATGCTCAAAAAATGATAGACTCTTTTTTTATTCTAGTCCGTTACCGTGGTCAAGAAGCATGAGTAAGATGCGATGAAGAGAACTAGAAAGCCTTAGATCTTGAAATCCTTTCTGAAGTCCTATTACTATTTATTTATATAAGTCTTGATTGATAAAGTGAACTTTCGGGTGCTTTCCAAAGAGGAAACTACACCTGATATTTCTACATGTTGGCTCTTGTGGCAATTATTTAAATCAAACAATTTGCACAAGTCCGACTTGAGAAGCTACTTGTAGCAATTAGAAAAATAGCAGTTTACTTACTTAAGATAGTGTAGCAGCTTACTCTGGAGTTAGTGGTGCAATCAGTGGTTAATTGTCAAATGTTATATATTAGGCAGGCAGCTTTCTGTAACTGGTTAGTAGCTAATTGCCCATAACTCCTCTAATTGTCCAATAGTCATAAATCTTTTGGAGCCAAACTCAAAAGGGGTGCCACAAATGCCAAAAAAATTTACCACAAATGCCATTTGAAATGCCGTGCCTCTCAAGCCCAAAAAAACATACATTCATGTCCCATGCACAACCTTAAAGTATTCCTGCATGTGTATGTTTGCGCAAAAGCACACACCATAGGAGTTTTCATCACGATCATGGAAAATCGTTTCAGCGCTTAAGCACAGCACGTCTAGTAAGCACAACTTTTAACACCATTGGAGGTCATGAACACAGCATTTTTATTGTCTGGTACATTACAAAGAAAAGACTAAACCTCTTGGAGCTCTTGAGAAAATACATTGTTTCTCTTCTGCGTGACAACTAACTATTAGCATAATGACAGCTTCTGTCAGAAAGAGTCTATGACTCACAGCCTCATATTGGGTTAGGTTCAAATAAATGAGACAGAACATAATAAACCTCCATGGAAGCCCCGATGGGACATGATATCCTACATTTTATTTCCTCTGATAAGTTAAGTTGAGTGTATTCTCTAAGTATTCATCCTATCATGACTATCTTTCAGTGCTTTTATTTTATTTTGTATCTCTGTGAAAAAAGTTTAGTTTTGTCATGAAAAAACATAATAATCCTGTTATCTGGGAAAAACAACTCAAATTAATTAATCATGCAAAAACTGAAAAAAAAGATGATTCCATGGCTGTTTAGGTCTTCCACAGAAAATAAGTATACAATTATAAATGTTATTTTAAATGTGATGAAAACCAATACAATTTGGTGGTGAATGTTGAAAACCGAACATTTTATTCTTTTACAGATATCTGTTGTGACTTGGAACACCCAGCTTGAACCGGGACGTCTGGTCACCTAAAACTAATGATATTCCCATCAGTCACTGACAAACCTACTGCTGAACCTAATAGAAAGGTGTAGATTGATACTGGAGGTAATGTTGGGGAATTAACAGTTGCCTGATAACTGTATGTAAATATATGCACAATGCACAATGATGATAAACCAACTGAAAAACTATCAATGGGCACTTGAGGATTAACCCATGTAAAGCTCAAGTGGGACTGTATTTTTATAGCCTTTAAAGAATGTAATATTGTGGTGATCTGGAGATATTGAGGACAAGCTCCAATTCTCTGGTTGACCATGAGTAACACATGCTGTACATTCCTGCATTGGGGAGAACCAGAATAATCTCATGTATGTCAGAGATCGTGGTTGGTCAAAATCAACAGGATTTATGAAACCTTTATATAGGCACAAATGCAAGGAGGGGGCCAGGGTCATTTCCATAACCGTGATCAATATGTGAAATACGGACGTTGCACAAAAAACAGCACTAATGAGATTTACTTCCACCTACGGATAAATGTCAGTCTTCTTGAAGTGGATGAGTCAGCATTCCGGAGCCCCGGCTGCCTGTTCTGACTTGTGACTGATGTACACTGAAAAAAGTATGCATGATTAAATCTACTACTCCTACCTTTAAGAAAAAACCTGCTATAAGAAATGACAGTGCTGTGTCAGAACAGTTGTTACCAAAACAAATCAAAGCCACTAACATTTTCTAAAAGAATTGTTGATCATTTGAATTAGCGAATTATTACTGGACTCCAAAATGGCGTCCATTAATTATAATGGAAGTTAGCCTCTACGTCCCTCAGTCTCTGGCTGCAGGGCTTTCACCTCTCTTCTCTCTTTCTCCCTCTGATAGGCGTCTGCCTAAGCAGGTCAGGAGATCACCACAAATATTAGGATTCATCCTCTCGGGACCATAGATATACTAGTTATATGTTGAATATTTTAATTATTCTAATTACAAGCTGGACCAAAGAGATGGAGCGACAAATCAGATTAAGAGAACAAAACTGAAACACCACAAATTAAAAATGAATATATAATATTTAGAAGTAGGCAACAGGTCTTGAAAGAAATGAAACTTTAGCTGAAGAAGGCCCCTATTGGTCCATAGAGAGAACCACCACCGTCCTCCCCCCGGAGGCCTGCACATGCGCTCCTGCCCGCCTCAGTCCCAATGAAGTCAGGGAGGAGGATGTAGAGTACAAGTCCTTGAGGCCACACACAGGACCGCTGACAGTCATAACTGTTGACTATAGCTGCCTCAACCTCAGAGTGCAACTGAATTAGTTGTTTGTTCCATAGCGTGCCAGTCCCTCCACAAACAGCGACTCTGTATCTTTACATTCACAATGACGGTCAGTGTTGAGCCCTTTTTTCTGTGCCACTCTTTGACCATATCTCTTCTTTTATTTGTGTGTGTCTTTTCCAACTCGTCCGTCGTCTCCGCCCTCCCTCTCGGCCAGATCAGACTGTCCTGCATTCCTGACATTCCGGCTGCGTATGTTAGAAATTCCATCCAGCTGCTGTGGGCCCGCACAGTCTCTCCTCCACCACTCCTCCTTTCACCATCCCTCTATCCTTTACCCACCTCCTCCTCTACATCTGGTCTGCACCAGTTGCGGCGGACGTGGCCTCGCCGCCGTCAGAATCGCCCTCTGCCTTTTTTCACACCTCCCCCTCCATCTTCTTTCTTTCCGTCTTATCCAAGCGAGGGAGTCAGACACGGCCACATGACAGCCAGTGTGCAAGGCCTTGAGACATGCTTTTGTACACAGGGGCAGTAGTGTATTAAAAGGGAGATAACGCACAGTGTAGTAGACAAAAGACTTGGCTTATCTAGGGCTGCGGATTCGAGCATTCACTGCCACGGCATGGAGGATAAGCAAGAGGAAAGACACAACGGAGTCAAACAGGCAGGATGTGCGTGTCACTGACAAATAGGAATGATAGTGTGTAAACAGGAGGGCGTGAATGAGCCTGACAATGCAAAGAGGGATTTGAGAGATGTTTTAACTCATAAGGTCGTCTTATCAAGCCTGAGCAGCAAGTACCGGAAGAGAGTTTGAATGTATTCATCGAGGAGAGATTCAAATTGTGTATTGCACAAAAAAGAAGAATGAGATGTGAACTGGTAGAGGAGAAACTTGGTTGAAGACGGCGAAAAGGATATATTTTTTTAAAGGGACATGAGTTGAAGGGAATGATGTCTGTAATTTTACCTTTGCTGGTCAGGATCCCTCAATCCACAATGTCTGACTGTCAGCAATACAAACTACACGGGACAATATGTGAAGAGTCGCAGCATGATCACATGAAATGGCCAAGTGGCAAACGTGGATTCTGCTGCTGCTTTGTGCGAAAATTCAATGATACCCGTCACGTCATACCCTAGATCAGTTCAGGTGCATTCCACTGCTGTGGGTGTGGTCCAGTTGGAGAGTGTTTACTGCCCCAGCTTGTGACTGATCCTTTTAGACTGGGAAAGAGGACAAAGACAGGGAAAGGGCGGCGACTTTGGCAACACGCAGATCATAGTGCAACGAGCCTCTTCTTATACTCTGGTTCTATACCTGACTTTAACCGCCGAGCTCACTACACATAAGAGGGGCGGAAGAGGTTGTTTCTCATACAGAAGCTGAATGCCTTTTTCTGAATTCATGACCATAATGTGCTGCATGAGGCCTCAAAGCCTGTCCTCAGGCAGTCTGCGCCATTTAGTTTGAAAGAACAGGATCTTTTTTTTATTTATTTTTTAAATTAACCTACATAACACATCCCTTCTTGCCCCATCCTCCCTTGACAAGGCACGCAAGAGGAATGAAGGGTGTTACCCAAGTTGAGCAAGATGGCTTCACTTCTGCAAATGTAGGCAATAAAACGGCATCGACGCTGGGAGAGGGTCACTCCTTTTGTCTGGATGTCGGGCCAACCACACATGTAGACACGCTGAGTTGTTCTTTAACTGACACCTCGTCGCTGCCATGTGATCCTCGTTGACAGGGGCGGCTTATGTCACGCTCCAGGTTGCAATGGCACAAATGCAGCTCGTGACACAGCCTATTGCGCATTCCTACCGGCGCACTGAACTCTGGCTGTACAATTATGTAAGACAGGCTCCATCGATGTGACACACACACACACACACACTACAGTAAGCCTCCCCTAGCTTACCATTCATCCCTAGAGACAGACCACTTAGACATTATTGCTTTTAAAATGCTTTGCAGAATTGTACAAGGCTAAAGAACTATGCAAGTATATGAGGACACTGAGCAGGGGCCTACATACTTTATTACGTCACCTGCTTCAAGAATGTGTAACTGTTCCTCACTAACATCTACAGAGAGATACACTCCGTTTATGAACTAATATGTACTGGATTAAAGACCTGATAGATGACTGCGGGTGTCAATGCGTTCCTGAAGAATGTGACTCAGCCCTAGTTATCGTCCGGATTTTCACCTATCCCCTACTTGAGCACAGGCTTCTTTCTTGGCCTATTATGAACTCAGCACATTCTTTAGGTTTAGCTTCAAGTGCTGACAGTTTGTGACTAGTTAACAAATTATATAAATGCAGATCTCTTGTGACCACAGCAGCTTGCAGAACAATTACCAAATTAACTCTCTATAAAGGCCTGAAGTTTCCTGAAATTTCTAAATGTATTTATGTAGTCATGGCACATCATTTTAGGTTTAATTAAAACGTTATAACAATAACAACCTTCTGGCTGTGTATCTTTGCTGGCTTTTCTGTTCCCTTCTGTGGTAATTAACGCATAATTTTGACATTTTGTGCACCCAGTTATCTCCTATGTGAAATAACTGCATGTGCAAATAGACTACTGAATGTGGCCTTTAAAAAAAACTGTCACTCACGATCAACTTAATGGGAATTAAATGTTGCAGGATCTGGGAGGTTTGTGAACAAATTAGTGGAGGGCCCATAATTAATTTCAGCTCCCCTGTGTCAGCGGGCCCGTACGATCCAGATGACACAGACAGGCCTTCAGCCAGAACTCCTATAACATCTAACCTACATCCTCGAGAAAGTGACGACGCCAAATTGCGCAGAAAGCCGTAAAAACAGAAAACAGACGCGCAGGGGTGAATTTAACTTGGATAAAGTCGCGTTGAGGACGGTTTCACAGTTGCCGTCTCCACGCAAACTAGGTCATCAAGCCGCCACAGGCTAAATCAGACTGACAGGAACAAGCGTTTAGCCAGCAGAAACACACAGACAGCCTCACAGGCAGTAAGACGCCCCACCTTGACCACCGGCCGGGTCGCTCCTGCTCGGCCAACCCATCTGAACGGTCCAGCGGAGTTCAGGCTGCCTCGCCCACTGCTCGGCGGAGTCCCGGACCTTCAGCAGGATGTGTCGTTGTCTGCTTATTTGCTTCACGTCCACGATATTGAACGGTCTGGTAGCGTTTAAAATAGGCCTACAGACTATCTGGTCTATACTTTTCAGTGCAGCGGCAGCAGTGGAGGACGCAGCGTAGGACTTCAGCCCCTTTTACACAACTCTCTCTCCAGGACACACACCCGGCTTCCCACTCCGATCAGCTGGCAGCGTAATGACGTAGCAGCCACGAGAAGCGGACGTCAGAATCTGCACGGATCTGACGTGGGACAAGCGAGTCCACAAATGAATTAATGCCAGCGTACCGTTTTATCTCTAACACGTCTGATCAGTTTCATTAGGCCTATTACTATTGTTGTTTTTATTAGGCTACTGTTATTTTAATTTTGACCTGACATGTTTTAATCAATCACATTGGCCTAACGCACACTTGGTGTGAATATAGCCTATGAATAATAGGCCTAATAGTAGCCTAAGCATTAGGCTATTATTATTAGGCTATTATTATTGAAAAATAAGTTTTGAGAGATATATGGCAGCCTACAGAGGTTTAAGCTCACAAAGATACAAATACGATAAACCAATAGGCCTACTGAATATAAATTGGCTAAAAATAATTCACACTAAAAAAGGATTCTATCAATTAAGGAAAAACATTGTTAAACACATTTTCACAACATGCAGAAGACAACAAATTAAGTTTAAAAGTAATACATGTCAAATAATGCCAGAAATAAAATAAAAATCAGACAGAAAATAATCAACAGTTAACTAGGACTACAGTTGGGTGTATACAATAATCTAGCCGTTTTCAAATAAATTAACATTACAAACTGTAACCACCTTGTGTCCGACTGTGTTTCAATGTTTGATATCTCTCGTATGGCTGTCTATACATTAAAAGTGAAAAGATTTCATTTCTGAGGGAAGAAATAACATTATAACACATTCCTACTCGTTACAAATTAATAGTTGTATTCCTAAACAATATATTTTGCTCATAAAGTCTGGTATGACCGAAGCTTAGTGACGATAGTCTTTTTTACGTGTGCTACTGCTACTAGTCTATTAGCATGTCACGTGTAACATGTCATTTAGACTATAACAAAAGTAAAACTAATATATTGAAATGCTTAGCAACTGGTCATATAAGATCAGGTAAAGCTGTGTGTGTATTAAACTGAGCAATGGCGGGTCATTAGCACTGTTTCATTAGATTATCTTTGGTCATCTATGTCAGAATCTGGTTTAAGGCATATTGTTTCCGTTTTGTGCTTACAGGCTGTACCCTATATTCATGAATATTGAATACAGTTGTTTAATTCATTTTAGACGTTTATTTTGCCTCCCCATCAGATTCATCCAGCCATGTTCAGAAATGCTATATACATGTTAGACATGACGTGTAGCTTTAATGCAACTCCCCTTCTGGCTTAGCTGTATTGAAAATATCAGGCAGACTATAAAACATGAACTGTCAAGGTTTGACAGGCTCATGATGAGTTATTTGACAAAGCAGCAGTGCAGGCTTCAGTTCACACTGATGTTGTGCTGTTTTGAGACAAACTGAGACATCAGCAGCTTGAGATGAACCTGTTACTCTCTCAGTGCTGCTGACGCACACAGTGAGGACGGTAAGGCTCCCTCCCTCCCTCCCCTGCAAACCTGGGCTTGTCACTCTGCAACTTTAAGATTTTCTGCTTCCTCACTGTCACCTGACCACCCTGAGCACACAAAGCAAATCCTCACCAGACCAAATCACAACTTTTCCATAGAATATGTTATGTGGAAATTACTGTGATTTACTGTGACCAACCAAATTTCAACCTTGGTGAATTCCTGAATACTTTGTTAATTACCACACTTCCCACAAAACTGCAGGTGACCTCTTTCCAACCAGATATGATGCTGTTTCTATGGAAATGTAACCTGTATCCTTCACTGTCTACAGTGGTGGAAATCATTTTACATTATTACAAATTGTTTTAAAACTAATAGGCAACATTATGTAGGATCAGTGTGGGGGAAAAAAGGAAAGTGTTGTTTGTTTTGAGAAGCTCATTGCCTTTAAAAAAACTCCATACGCCCTTTACTTAAGGCTGCTGTGTACATATTTGAGAATGTTTTGTTATGATCTAATTGCTCTCTGAAAATATACTTACCACTTTATATGTCTAGAGTGCCTGGAGGCATACAAGTAAGTTAAACCCCCTTCTGTAAAACATTTACCATGATTGGAGTTACATTTCTAGTTTACATCCAAACAAATTCTCATTTGGCATTATACAAAAGCTGTTGTCATTGTAAATGGCCTTCCAAGCAGATGCCAGTGCACTTACTGCAACTACAACATCTGTTTGTTTAATGACATTCGTGCCAGATGGAGAGAGCCTACAAGTCATATCTCCCTACCGCCCTGCCAGCGCCGCCGTGACACGTAAAGCTCACCGGAACAAGGGCAAGAGGCATGGTTCAGCACACATGCAAGCATTCACATGAGCCAGCAAAGTAAATAGTGTTCTGCAGGTCAAAGGTTGTGTGAAAAGTTAAATAAGATCAGCCGTCAAAGTTTTGTGTTGGTCACAGATGATCCAGTTTACCTGTACACACATGAGAAATTTGTTTTTGTGGTTAGCACACAGCCTATTTTTGTTGACGAGGAGGGCTTTTGAAGAAAAACACTTGTATCATGTATTTGTCACGCTGGACTTTGTCACTGCGTGGATCAATGCTGCATGTGTCCTCTCTGACATCATGATTTTTCCTCTTTCTTGTTGTTACTCGAAGAGAGGTGTGTGTGTGTGTGTGTGTGTGTGTGTGTGTGTGTGTGTGTGTGTGTGTGTGTGTGTGTGTGTGTGTGTGTGTGTGTGTGTGTGTGTGTGTGTGTGTGTGTGTGTGTGTGCGTGTGTGTGCAGAAGCAGGACAGACTTGTTTGAGCTAAGAGATCAGGCCTATACTTAGCACAAGTGGGTGTACGGTTCAATAGCAGACTGAACACCTAGCATCCACAGGCCAAGTTCAGCTTCATATAGCAATAATAAGAAAATGACAGTGTATGTTATTCTTCATATATGCTTCAAATGGGTGAATGTATTAACTTACTACTGCGTGAACAGTACTGAGGAACCAACTGGACTCTGTGGAACAAGAATAGGATGGACACTCCCTGGGAAATGCCATGCTGCGTGCTGTGGAAGTTGTCAGAGGCGTCACGTGAAAATCACCCTGTAGCGATTTAAAAGGACATAGATTCATAAATACTTTTCACTTCCTTGAACATCAGCAAAAATAAATTTGCACACAGCTTCCGTATGACTTAAACAAATCATACAACTTCAGTTTCAAGAGACTAAATAGTCCATCAACAGTACGAGATAAAGGAATAAATAGGCGCATTTTATTCGACTTGAGATCGACTTTAAAGCTCATAAAAATATTGAGTAAAACGGGGGTGGTGGTAGGAAAAAACCCACAAAAGCAATATCACTCAACTCAATCTCCCTGGGCTCTACAAAGTTTATAGCAACTTTCAGCTCATTGTTTTCTCCATTGGTTTGGTTTGGCACTCTCATGCTCAATTACTCCCAAAAAAAACAACGTACACCACCTGCTCAGCAAGCAACAGAAGTCAGACAGAAACAGTGAGTGACTAGCTGCTGAACACAGCCAGATATTTCCCTCAGGATTTGGTGGAGTGTTAAAAGGAGAGTCAATATTGGTTGTACATTGCATAATCAGAACATGACTTCTAATGCTAAAGTTGCTCCATATATCTGATGTTTAGCCTACTGTTACGGTTATGTCAGTGTTGCCTTTAAAGCTTGTTTCCGGTGCCCCCAAGTGGCCAAAAACTTTGGAGGGAGATGAAGGAACTATGGCTAGCCAACTGCCACTGTACCTAAAAGATCTGTAGCACAAGTAGAAATGAGTCATCAAATTAGTAAACGAAATGTAATGCCAGTTTTTTATCAAAAGTTAGATAACATTAGCGACCATAGCCTACTGGTCATACCAGACCAAGTAAGAATGTGTAAAAGCATTTCAAGATAATTATATATATTGTATATATATATATTGTGCATATACACTCACTGGCCACTTTATTCTGACCCTACCATCTGACTTTCGCAACCGAAATCGAGACTCATCAGACCAGGCAATATTTTCCAATCTTTTACTGTCCAATTTTGGTGATCCTGTGAGAATTGTAGCCTCAGTTTACGGTTCTTAGCTGACAGGAGTGGCACCCGGTGGGGTCTTCTGCTGCTGTAGCCCATCTGCTTCAAGGTTGGTCGCGGTTTGCGTTCAGAGATGGTATTTTGCATACTCTGGTTGTGACGAGTGGTTATTTGAGTTTATGTTGCCTTTCTATCATCTTGAACCAGTATGCCCATCCTCCTCTGACCTCTGACATCAACTAGGCATTTTCGTCCACACAAATGCCGCTTCTCTGTATAAGCCCGAGACATGGTTGAAAATCCAAGTAGATCAGCAGTTTCTGAAATACTCAGACCAGCCTTTTTGGCACCATCAACATTGCAATGTTCAAAGTCACTTTAACCCCCTTTCTTCCCCATTCTGATGCTCAGTTTTAACTTCAATAAGTTGTCCTGTCCAGGTCTACATGCCTAAATGCATTGAGTTTCTGCCACGTGATTGGCTGACTAGTTATATGTGTTAACAAGAAAATGAACCGCTGTACCTAATAATGTGGCCGGTGAGTGTGTGTGTGTGTGTATATATTTATATTTATATATATATATATATATATAATATATAATAATATAATATATTATATATATAATATATATAAATATATATTATATTATATATATACTTATATTATTATATTAAACGTATATTTTACACAATGCACTTCCAATAATCTCTTCCATCTTCCTTATCATTGGGGCTTCAGCTGACCATCAGCTAGTTTAAGTCTACTTTACTCAAACAAACAACTTATCAAAAACTGGACCGTTGCCCAGATTTATCGAAGGGCTTAAACTAGTTTGGATCAACATATCTCACTCGGATCTGATTTTGTTTCATGATCATGCATAGGCCTACTTGTATCAATATTTTGATTAAAAGTTCAAACGTTCTGTTTTGTATTTTATTCCAAATATAGTTGTATAGCCTAGCATCACATAAGCTCACCTACAAGACAACCTCAAAGGAAAACAAAGATACAATTGAGAGGGCAGAAGTATGTGAGGTGGAAATTCATAACCACCCTCCATATAGACTCCAAATTAGGGCATTGAAGACATAATGAGTGACATTTTGTACAAATAGGGGAGGCAATGGTAAGTAAAATAATAAGTAAAAAATAAATCTATTAAATCCAATAGTGTATGTCTGAGCCAGTATCTTGTGAAAATATTTGCAGTAGTGAATGTAATGATTTGCTGCAACTCTGTGTTGCAGTGTGGTCATTTGGAAATGCAGATCAATAACATTGTGTAGATTCAACAGCTGACATGCTGTGTCATAATGACACGCCATTACTTTTGATCAAAACTTCCAATTTATCAGAACAGTACACACCAGTTGATGTTTCACTATGACGTTGGTTGTATTAATTTGGAAAGCTTTTTCATCTGCCATTATTTAAGACTTCGTGGCGCAACGGTAGCGCGTCTGACTCCAGATCAGAAGGTTGCGTGTTCAAATCACGTCGGGGTCAAACGTTTGCACCGCAGAACTATTCAGGAAAAGATTGCGCACACCTACTTATATGCCTACTCTCTTTCCTATCCATAATATGTCGTTGCAAATCAGGCCATAAACTAAAACACATAGTAACATTATTCTATTTTATTATTTGGCTACGAGAACACTTGAAGTTTCACAAACAAAGAAATAGCCTACCTTTGCAACCACATGGACACAGAGATGTGTCTGTTTCAACGTTATAACGGTTTGATGTTACTAAATATAAAAGCAGCTGTTGAATATAAATTGGGCAAAACACCTTTAAGGCGCGCACAGCGCGCTACCGCGGACTGAACTTCCTTTCACGGCAAGACACGTGCTATAAACTGTGTACCGTTGCCATGGAGATGCGTCACCGGGCAACGCGGCGGTGAAGCGTGATTGTGGAAATCCTTGTCCCGGAACTAGTAGGCTAGGCCTACGAAATATCAAAAGCAACAACATTTTCTGCATTTTTGTGCAGTAACAACAACCTTATTTTAAACCACGATAAAATACAGAAGCTCCTCTATGAACGGAATAGCTTACTCAATGCTCAGCCGCCCTTCTTGTGAGTTAAGTGAGTAAAGTAGTTAACATTTTCTTTGCAGCTCACTATTGTCGATTGTCATTTTTCCAATGCAATTTCCCTGTGGTTTTTCAGACAGTGAGAAGATTTGGTTCAGAAGAATTTTATCGGGTTGATCCTGTGCGCCAATAATTCATCATGCCAGAGGAGAAGAAACCACCCAGGAGATCTGACAAGAGGAAAAAGAAAAAGAAGAAAATAAAGAAAGCCACTGCTTCAGCCACTACAGAAAATACTGGTAAATATAGGCATACCCTTTAAAGTAATCAGATTATTAAGTAGGCTATAGCTGTAGTATATCACTATCAAAGTAGCTTAGTCTAATCTATCTATCTATCTATCTATCTATCTATCTATCTATCTATCTATCTATCTATCTATCTATCTATCTATCTATCTATCTATCTATCTATCTATCTATCTATCTATCTATCAAGATACAAACTTTAAGTTCACATTCTGCGTTGTGAAAGCAGTTGTCATAGTTTCAAAAGTTAAGTGTGACAGTAAAATAAATTAAATTGTGGTGCCATGTATTATCAAAAGCAGATCCGCCAGAACTCCTGATGGAGTAGGCTAGATGTTGCCAACAAGCACAGAAACAGAAAGTATTCTCATAAAAACTATTGCATAATGAAAAAGCCTCACAGCATAATGAGTCTTGCTACAGCGCATTAAGGAGCAGCACCTGAACCTACATTCGGAAAAAACGTCATTTGATCTGACCGTAATGTATCATCACTTTGGCAGTGAAAACAAAGATCACTGTAAATGTTCACAATTTAAACACAAGTGGAGAGATCATGTGGCACTGTTGGAGGATTCCCTGCACGGTTGAATAGGTCATTAGAGAAGCCCCGATTGTCATGACCCATCACTGTCCTATTACAGCTCATTACTGTACTCCAAGCCATTAGCGCTCCAACTCCAGAGGGACTCATTAGTAATCTAAGCCCTGAGCTTTGTTTGGTTGTGTCCATGCGCCTACTGTACATGTTTACATTGCCTCCCTACAGAGAAACCTCAGCCTGTATCTTTGCCTCCTGACACCTTGCCGGTGCCCCTGCTGCCCCCCCACAGTCCGGGTCAGCCTCAAGGCAAGCTGCCCAAGCTCCGAGCTGCCAGTAAGAAGGATGGAGATCGTCTCAGTGGCACTGGCCAGAGGAGCAGAAAACCCCCAAAGGATTCACTGGCCCTGCTGACGCTAGCAAACCCAACCGGTGGCAGCACTGCTCCGGTGCGGGGGCGCGTGGCAGGGAGCAGCGCCCAGGTCAGGGAGAGCCTGAGGTGGGAGGGAGTGCTGGAGGACCCCCAGGCCGAGGAGACCAGGCTGGAGCTGTACAGGGCCAACAGACGGCAGCGTTACATCGCACACAGAGAGAATCAGGTAAAAGGCGCCCAAGGTGCCTTGAGACTGACTAATCTTAATGGTTGCAAAGGGAAGAAGGCTTGGGCTGGATCAGAGCAACAGGCAGCTGCATCGTTACTGCATATGTGCACAGACTGAATTAAAGGAGCTAAAGGGAGCCTTTTGCTGAGTCATCTCAAGCTTTATTTGTTCACAGTTTGTAACATATTTTACCACTACGAGGCGAAGAGTGAAGAACCTTGGGGCGACGTTGGACTGAATGGAAAGAGAGCGTGTTGCCATCTTGAGACCTTGATAGAAATTCTTTCTCCGTCAGGTACAAAAATATGTATCCTTGTTGCCACGACTGTCAGCGGACGTGAGCATGACGTCCTCCTGCTGAAAAGTTAATAGAGGACGGGCACAGTTTGTCTCCTGCTTTTAAATTATGTAACGATTCCGGAAAAGATCTAAAGTTGATCTTTCAGGACTGAAACCCAATCAGGATGATGCTGACATCATTCAAGTGCGGACGTGCTACTTTGCTGTCACACCATCTCTTAGAATGTGTTTCAAAGCTCAACTGTGAAGCATATAGGCTTTTCTAATGTGTATAGACCACTCTTTATTTCTACTGGTTTATTACTGCCCACAAATTAAAAGTAAATATTCAACAATACTCCAGTCCTGGATCAGTCTGAATTCCTTACTGAATGGCAGGTAGCAGCGGTGCATGCGTTCATTATATTTTTAGTATAACGTTTGATTGTTGGTGCATCTTTCTCTGAGACTTCTGATTCCAATACAAGTTATAGAGAAAACACAGTATGTGCAACAGTTCCCCTGCTGGACAACAGATGGTGGGAAAGGCCACATGTTAGCTGAGTGAATAAGGTCCTCTATTGAACACTGATGAGCCAATGATCAGATTCCAAAACAGAAGATGCTGTTGTGCCTGAGATTTATTTTGTGTTTGAACAAAGTGAAACACAAGACTTAACACTTTAAATGACAAGTACATTTCTGTGAGTTGTCCCCGGGTATCAGGGTTCACTTTGCATTGATAACAAAGCTGTCACTTACAAGAGGAGAGATATGCAGCATTGTAGATGTCCTTCTCACCCTTATGAAGAACATCTTTCACTTGAAATCCTCAGGAGAACAAAACTGATACTTTTCTTAACTCAATCATTCATATTATGCTCAATTTCCTCCTGTAAAAAGGTATATGCATTTACATTTGATGTTGCTTATTAGTGTGACACTGTAAATGCATTTCTCGGGTAGATGTGAGGTTTCATGGATAAAAGGGAAGCTGTGTCGCCTAGTGTTCGTATGATGAGCAGGAAGACGGGAATTATTTAAAATTATGCTTCAAGAGTGGAGGGCAAGATGCGGAATGAAATGCGTCTTGTCAAACCTTAAATTGTTGTTATCTGATATAAATACTGTGTTGCATAATATGATCTAATATAATTATTTGCATAAATGTTCTGAAGAACCTTGATTGTGAAAAAAAATTGGAGAAAAAAACTCATCTTATTTATCCAATAACTGATTTCTGAATTGATTATCCAGAAAATTTAGATCACCATATGCATTGATATGATAGTCATATAAAATGATAAACAGTATACCGTAATAGATTTGATCTATTTCAGCATCTTGAGTATTGATGTTGATTATGATCTTAATACTGTTAAACTTTCCCTGTGCTAAGAAAAAAAAGTTTCAAATCTTTTTACATACAAAATATAAACCACTGGCATCTGCAATCCTAAAAAATGTCACTACCGACACTGGCCTCATAAAGCACACAAGAGCCGAAAGCTGTATACAGTGAAGTGAGGCATTCTGTCGACAGGATGGGGCGCTGAAGCCAAGAGTAAATGTAGAGATGGAGAGGGAGGTGTGAAGTAAAGAGAGCGATAAAAAACTTTTATTTTTATTTTTTTTAGGGTTTTGTCTCTGCCTTTGTGTGCCGTTTGTTCATGGCCTATTGTTCCCTGTTGGTGTTTTGTTACCTTTGCCTATTTCAGCATCTCTGCTTCAAAGAGCTGAATGCTCGCCCTCTGTTCCCCTAATCCCCCCTCCGACTCACTGACCGGACAACATACACGGCGGCGGTGGGCATTGAGGTCACTTGTGTTTTTCCAGCAGCCCCATCCAAGTAAAAATATGAAAGGCAGAGAACATACTGAGGCATCTTGAATGTGATGTCTCTGGACTGTTACTGAAATAACCCTGGAGACGTAAATCCATAAAATTAAAAAATAATAAAATACAAAAGAAGTTCCCATCTGAGGTATCTGTTGTTTGCATGGTGGAGTCCCCCTCACGTTAACACTTGACTGCACAACGCACAGTTTAAATACAATACTTTAGCGCTGCAAATACAAACTTCACTGTGAATTGGAATTTTTTTTTCTTTACAGTGAGCCATCAGCGAAGTTTGCTTCTGCTGAATCAAAATAAAAAAAAAACAAGACTTCAGAGTCTTTTTCCTTGGTGTGAGTATTGTTGACGAAGAGACAGATGAATGACAATCTGGCTGCAGGTTGACATTGTGCAGGTGTTGAGTGAAGGAGCAAAAGAGTTTGTAGATCAGGACAACTGCATCCAGCTCAGGTCATCTGATCTGTGGTGACGAGGAAAAAGAGAGGACGTGCTCTGGATTTTATTGATACACCTGGTTGGCCCAATTAGGTTGAATCATACGGTCATTTAAACCTATCTAACGGAGGTAACATTTTCCCAAATAAAAGCATAATAAAAGAAAGATTTGACATACTCTGCCTCTTTCCTCGTGATGACCTTTCCTGATGCGAGCCTGTCAGCGACCGCAGACACCGCTGGGTCGTAGTTGAGGCTTGCTGCTGCTATGACCTCATCATCCCTTATAGATAAACAAAACAAATCAAAGTATACATATTTAAACATACAGTGGTTATTCAAGAATGTTTTTTTGATAAACGGCTGTTTTTTGCTTACCACAACACCAGCTGCTTTTCTTAAACTTACTTGATGTACAATGCCAGGAACTTCCTGTCTTCAAACTTTCCTTTTAATACAATGTCAGTGTATCCCTCCCCGTAGCCTACACAGAACAACAAGAAAAACTTCAGTTACATTTAAAAATGGTGTCGGGAAATTAGAAAATCTATCATGGTGGGAAGTAGTTAGTGTATACAGGGAGTAACTGCACAGCAGGATAAACAGTTTATCCAAAGTGACTTTGATTAAAAGTTCAAGTTAGTGAATTAGTTAATGACATTAAAATACAAACATAGAAAATAAGGTTACACACCATTGAAAACCAACCAATTCACACAATATTATATTTATTTTAGTATCTTACTATCTTCTTCCTTCAAATGTACAAGCAACGGAGTGGACATTATGGCGTTGAATGTCAGATCAAAACGATACAAATGTGTGTGTGTGTGTGTGTGTGTGTGTGTGTGTGTGTGTGTGTGTGTGTGTGTGTTTGTGTGTGTTTGTGTGTGTGTGTGTGCCAACCTGCATATCGGATGGTTGTACCCAGTAGGACGGTCCAGTAGAAAGGAACTGAGCTGAGTTCAGTCGGTCTATTCAGCATGTTCAGGGCTGCTATCCTCCCTGAATAACAATAAAAAACAATTACATTTAAATGGAAATAAAACCAGACATAGACACAAATATTAAAAAGAACAAGATAATGGGGGTCGAGAGTAGTAATAACTACCAGCCTGTATCTCTTAATATCTATTTTAAAAAACAGCACATACATTAAAATATGATGTAACTTTCCTTCTGCTACATGTCTGTGTTTTCTCTGTTGTTTTATTAGAGAGAATCCCATTGGAAAGGATTATTCTTCCCAACATTTCATTTACTTTTCAATTCCAATCAACTGTTACCATGTAAACATCTGGTCAACGATCAAACTCCTTCGTGAATTTTCTCTACTTATGACATCTATTGCAGTATATCCGTCCTGGGAGAGGGATCCCTTACTCTGTCGACTCTCCCTGAGATTTCTCTCTTTTTTTTTTATCCCGGTAAAGGTTTTTTACTGGGAGTTTTTTCTCAGCCAAGCTAAGGGTGTAAGGGCAGGGTGTCATATGTTATGGAATGTAAAGCCCACTGACGCAAATGTCTATTTGTGATATTGGGCTATACAAATAAAAATTATTTTGATTTGTCCTGAAATGTATGCAGAATTATTTTATCGAATATCATAAAAAAGCTGAATTATTTTGTATTCTTATTTTATCAGAGTGAGTTCGGGGCCCAGTTTCACAAATATATTGTTAAGACTGCTCCATAGGGACAGTCTTAGTTTACTGCAAGTCTTTCATCCAACCCCCGGACTTACTCAGAACTGAGAGCCATGTTTCTGTGCAATAATCAATGACACCTGCTGGCTAAGTGACAAAAACAAGCAAAAGCTGATAATTTGGGTATTTTGCTAAGTATGTTGAGGAGCAAGTAATAAGAAGTAGTGTTGTGGTCAAAAACAAGTCATGACCAAGACCAAGGCAGGGCGAGACCGAAACAAGACCTGGACCAGACCAGTAGTTGTGGTCTTGAACGCGCTTCAAACAAAATCCAAGCCAGTTTTGTCTGATACTGGGTAATATTGCATTTGATTCCAAGACTATACCAAGACTTTACACCTTTGTCTGAGCTTTTACTATTAGTTTGATCCCGACCACAGTCACAGTCTTTCTTTATGAAACACGGCCTTGGGACCGTGTGACTACATCTACATTGTTACTTTGTCACCATGTGATTGTGCCATCTGCCAGTGTCCAATGGTCACCAGCCGGTTTTTGGCCATACTCAGGGGGAAGGTGGACACGTCGCCTCCACCGAAAACATTGGGGGCATTGGTGCGCATGAACTGCAGGAGGGAGATACAGAAAGATACGATTTTTGTGTCATTTTTTGTCTGGGCTTCTGGAAACTTATTAAACTGCTTGAAATGTTACATTAATAATTGCTTTTAATCAGGGTTTTGAACTGATGAGATTGTACTGTACATAATCAGCTAAACAACAGGCTTTTAGCTGACCTTGTCAACTATTACAAAGTTTTTTGAGTCCATCTCTATGTTACTGCCACGCAGAAACTCTGAGTTGGGTTTGATTCCTGTTGGAAGAAAGAAAGAGGATGAATGTGGCAGAGCATGTTTTGCAGAAACACTGCTGGTGTAAGTGTAATATGAAGCTAAAGCCAGAGGTAGGTTAGCTTAGCTTTCCATTAGACAGCCATGCTAGATGGTTCCCCTTGTTTCCAGTATTTGTGCTAAGCTAAATGGCCACTAGCTACAGAAATATGACATGTGATATCGATCATGTGATAAAGCTTAAGTATCTGCCAGTAAGTGAATAAGCGTATTCCAAAAATGTCCAACTCTTCCTTTAACATGCACACTGATATACATCGCTGATAAGAATCAAAAATCCTCATGACAATCCCAACTTTATTTGTCGGTCTGATTGTACATCGGTTATAATGTTGCTTTCGGGAAAATTCTCCTGTCTGATAGTGAAAACGATAAAATGTTATCTTAACTTGAAGAAAAACAATACTATATGGAAATGTGTAAATCTGTGAAACCACAAAAACATCTGGATTTTACTTACCAATACCAACAATCAAAACATCTGCTGGGATAACTTTTCCACTTTTAAGTACTACCTCCTTCACCTTGAGGAAGAAAGAGACAGAGATATCTGAGTGTTTTTATTTTTCCAAAGCAAAAGTTTGTGTCTCGGATTTGGTGTGAATGATGTATTTATCTTCCTTCTTTACCTTGCCATCCACGCCTTTGATCTCCGTCACGCTATTATTCATGTAGAATTTCACATTTTTCTCTGCAAGCATCTGCAGGAACAAGGAGTTTAAACTACAAATTACTGAACTGAAATGAGAAGTAACGTGAGGATACAATGCCCACTATCCCTTTCTCTCTCTTTCTTACCATCATGGTGACTTTGCCAATTTCACGACCTAGTGTGTTCTGGTATGGAAGCTCACTGCTGCCAATCACTGTGATACTCGAGGCTTTGTCTATCAAATAAGATGCGATTTCCATACCTGAATACAAAAATGATAATTTAATGGTGAAATTATCATGGAGTATGGAGCCCCAACACTTATATAAAGTAAATTGTTATCAAGTAAAAGTTTGTTATAAAGATCATTAAAATTGAATTGCCTGAAATTGCCCTAAACATACATGTAATATGTAAGTACAAGGAAAGTGTAGGAAAAAAAATGTATTTGAAAAAACTATTTAGGACTTGAAAAAATAAAATTAGCTATTAACAGATAGGTAAAGGAGTAAATAAACAAATTAAGTTTATAATATTTTTATCAACTGATTAGTGTTAAAGGAAAAAAATATACTTAATAAATATCATTTATTGAGGTCGTCAATTATTTTTTCACATTTTTGTTTCCTTTTGTCAGTTTTGGGCCACCATATACCCTTGACACCTGTGATGGTTTTCCATCCACTCGCCAGTGCAGACAAATTTCAGTATAAAATATACTGTTAAAACACATTACCAACAAAAGAGGTTCCCACGAGGACGACATTGCAGCCCAGGCACGCTGCGTGGATTTTCCGGGCGTCCTCTGGTGTCTCCAACATCTTGACGTTGTCCAACTTCATACCAGGCAAGTCCAGAGCCTTAGCTCTAAACATACAGGCCATGACTGTTTATAAGCAGGGCAGTGTGGTGCAGGGGTGCTGCAACAATGAACACTTTCCTCGTGGGAGGATTAGATACAGTTATCAAATCTGCTGTTATAGCTGACTGAATAATTTTAAGAAAAATGCTCCAGTTTTTTCCGATAACTATCAATCCAACAACATGAACATCAGCTGTCCGGGGGTTGAAGATGATGCTGAATACACAGTAACTTTGCTTATTAAACTGTGTGTGCGTGTGTTTGTGTCTATAAGCTGTGCTATATGTTCAAAATATAAAGCATAAGTTTTGTAAAGGACACAAATATATGTTTTATAATTGGAGTGACTTTGAGGTTCAGTAAGAAAATAACGTTGTATGTGAAGGAACCGGTAGGCAACTTTCAGTTTGTCATGTTACAGGGTGGAGGTCAGCTGGAAGGTGTACATTTTGATTGATTTTTCTGCCGTTTGAAGCTGACGTTTCTCTTAATCTCGCATCAAATCTTGAATAAAGATTTACCAGAAAAGTAATTCCACATATAAATGACAGATACTGGCAGAAATATTTAAACATTATCACCTACTTTACTTCAAGCACCCCAAGACATTCAGCTTTAAAAATGAAAAAATAAAAAGTTTTGTTTTCTTCTTAAAATGCTATTAACCGTGTTCAAAGGACACTTTCCATAAGAATTATGAAACAAACAAAGTTTTATTCATTATTGTTAGTTCAATATAACGATTTTAATTGGGATTAAAAATTCTAGTTAATTATTGATGTGTATTTGACTGTACCTGCAGCCTGTTGAGATGAGGAGGTGGTCGTAGCTCTGGACTGAACCATCATTGAAAGTGACTGTCTTCCTCTCTGTGTCCACTGACAGAGCCTGTAAACACAACCCCAAATCATTGAGAATCCATCCTGGTCAGTAGGTGAATCCCAGGAACAGAAAACCATTCATTCCTTGTTGGACTTTGCAAAGCCAGTGCAGAGCACAGAGTATGTTTCGGAATTGTACAATGACACTAAAGAATTGCAAGTAGATTTGAAGATGAAAATCAACTCACTTCTTTCCTGAGCCACACCTCAATGTCGTACTGGTGGAAAAACTCCATCCTCCTCAGAAGAATAGTTTCACTCTCCACGTTCATTACCTGTATGAAGGATGTGTATGTTTACGTGACGTAAGTGGACACATTCAAAAGTGAGTGTATGGTAAAGTCATTCAATGAGCAGTACCTTGCTGAGGCGGGTTTTGTCGTAAGGTAGGAGGTGGTCTCTGGTAGCCATGATGATCCTGCCGCCAAACCTTTCCTGCCGTAGAATCTCAGCGCAGATCAGCGACACAGCCCCTGCGCTTACAGATAGTTTGCACACCATCACATGCACTGAGAATACACAACTCCTTTCTTATTGAAATGAACATTTGATTTAGAGTCTGGGTCTGCTGTATATTAGTGGGTTTTCTCCAGCCAGATTTCTTTTTTAAAGATTATTTTTTGGAATTTTCCAGCTTTATTAGATAGTACAGAGTTGAAATGGGAAGACAGAGGGGGGATGACCTGCAGTAAAGGTCCACGGGTCGGATTTGAACCCGCGACGACTGCATGACATACGTCACGACCAAACGTTATGCAATTGTTTGGCAGATCTTGAGTGGCACTAGGCAGATCCAATAGTTTTAAACTTCAACAGACACCCGCCTTCAAGTGAGTTAACGTTTGTCAATGAAGTACGATGGTATGGTAGGACCAGACTAACCAAAACCTATATACACTTAACTGATTAATTAATTACTTTATAAAATGTCAGGAAATACTACATATTCCAATTTTTAAAAGACAGCAACACACACACACACACACACACACACACACACACACACACACACCCACCCACCCACCCACCCACCCACACACACACACACACACACACACACACACACACACACACACACACACACACACACACACACACACACAGTTGTGCACACTCACCTCCTCCCAGCAGCAGAACAGTGTGAGTTACTCCTGATACTGCGGTTCCCATTCCCTTTATTCTTTTTCCCAGCCTTAGACTCTGAGTCACATTGGAAACATCATATGATATAAGAAGAATGAGCAATAATAAAAAAGGTTTAGGAAAGTGTAAAGGATATGTTGCTAGTTGTCTATAATAAATCCCAAATACAGATTAACGTAATAAAGAGGAAATTCAATTTACTAACATTGCAGTTTGATGTTAATTAAACAATTGTTTATTATTATTTATTTTCGTCAAACCGGCAATTTGAATTTCTTTCGTATGGATTACACAGTTACTTTCATAAACATTTAACATAAAAACAAAATAGTTCACGACAATATAAAAACAGCAGCCCTCACAAAGCCACATAGTATTTAGTACATTTACAGATGTGATAAGACAGGAAGCTGACCTACTTACCTTTTTGTTTACAGTCACATAGACTTTGCTGTTCTGAATTTTGACCTTTAAAAAATAAACAATAATAATAAAATTACAGCAAATATCCGCACAAGCTTAATGTCTGTCTGTCTGCTTTTTTACCTTGTGGCAGGGTAAACAGTCGATGCCAGGGTACTCCTCCAGATCTCCTGTATGGACGTTGAAACAAGCGCCATGCCACGGGCAGCGCACTGTGTTGCCTGAAATAACCCCTGAACACACACACACACACACACACACACACACACACACACACACACACACACACACACACACACACACACACACACACACACACACACACACACACACACGCACACACACACACATACATTCACAAAGGAAGGCTAACTGTAATTTAATCTGGTGAACAAATGGTGAAAATCATGTATTTCCTTATATTTCTTTGTATAATGTGTGATGTACTGCGGCTTATATGGCTGTATATAGCTGTTTGATTGGCAAAATACTGTACTATATGGATAAAACATCAAAATGTATGTAACAGATTAATTTTGATTGAATGGGATGAAGGCGAGTCCATGACCCCCGGAATCTTTACCTTTGCTGAGCGGAGCGCCGTAATGTGTACACTGGTTACCGATGGCACTGTATTTGCCCTCGCTGTGTGTCAACAGCACGCTGTGACGTCCCACTTCAACCTCCATCATCCTGAGGTAACACACACACACACACACACACAGACCCTGCAGTAAGCTTTACACCCAAATTAGATTTTTTTTTTTTTTTTTTCTATGTACAGTAGTTCTTTATTATATTATTGTGGCAAATGGGCAAAAACACGAGATATACAGCAGTGGAAGGAGATTTTGTACCTGTGATTCTGTCTTATAAACTCTGAAATCTTTAGGTTTGTATCTATAAACTTTGTGTTGGAAGTTTGTATATTTAGGCCTGTGATTAAAGTCTGATTCCATTAATTGCATAAATGACCAAAAGTAAAGAATTAACATCCCTGGATTTACTTTGTGTTTAGTATAAGGAGCCACTGTTACCATGCGAACAGGCCAAAGTAAGTCGGTAAACATGACAAACATTGACTTTAGTCACTTAGAACACGTGATCAATTGTTATCATGGCTGTTTAGACTCTTACAGTCTTGATGTTTGGTTTGTGTGAACAATATACACTCACCGGCCACTTTACTAGGTAGGCTACACCTGTTCAGTGGCTTATAAAAACAAAAAGCTAATTAGCCAATCAAATGGCAGCAATGTAATGCATTTAGGAGTCAAACCGAGCATCAGAATGGGGAAGAAAGGGGGTTTAGGTGACTTTGAACGGTGCACGGTTGATGGTGCACGGCAGGGTGGATCCATACTTTCATGTTGTTTATGCCGGATTCTGAACCTGCCATCTGAATGTCGCAACTGAAATAGAGACCAGGCATGATTTTTCAACATTCTTTTGTCCAATATTGGTGATCCTGTGAGAATTGTAGCCTCATTTTCCTGTTTTTAGCTGACAGGAGTGGCACCCAGTGGGGTCTTCTGTTGCTGTAGCCCATCTTCTTCAAGGTTGGTCGTGTTTTGCGTTCAGAGATGGTATTCTGCATACCCTGGTTGTAACGAGTGGTTATTTGAGTTACTGTTGCCTTTCTATCATCTCAAACCAGTATGCCCATCCTCCACTGACCTCTGACTTCAACAAGGCATTTTACGTCCACACAAATGCCGCACACTGGATATTTTTTCATTTTCGGACCATTCTCTGTAAACCCTAGAGATGGTTTGGAGTGAAAATCCCTGTAGATCAGCGGTTTCTGAAATACTCATACCAGCCCTCCTGGCACCATCAACATTACCATGTTCAAAGTCACTTTTCAACCCTTTCTTCCCCATTCTGTTGCTCGGTTTCAACCTCAATAAGTTGTCCCGTCCAGGTATACATGCCCAAATGCATTGAGTTGCTGACATGTGATTGGCCGATCAGTTATATGTGTTAACAAGAAAATTATCCGCTGTACCTAATAAAGTGGCCGGTGAGTGTAGGCTAACCGTTTTAAAAGTCAGTCGCAAGTCATGAGGTGTTAGCTTAAGTTTTTGTCAGAGAAAAATTGTTTGATTCCACATCTGTGTGGCATAGGCTACCCTATATCACTCATAATCATGTTATCTTTCTATAATCGGTCATTCAGTAAGTCCTGATGTGCATAAGCCTATAAAAGTCATGATGTAGCCTATATAAAAACGGAGTGTTGGGGTTGCCAGATTGTAAACATGTCGCTCTCTCCCCCTCCTTACTGTCCATCCTGCAGGTCTGACTCCAGACACACCATCTCGGTCACTTCCTCTGATGTGTCCTCTGAATCTGAGTCGGGAGGCTCGCGACGGGCTGGACACAAGCATGCACGCACATTGCACAAGAAATTAAAAGTTGAACATCACTTGGTAGGCTAGAGATGTGGTATAAAAAAATATATGCCTAAATTATTTCCTTCCAGGCACCCATTGACTCCACTGTGACTTTTTTTTAAGCTGTTGAGTTTAGTAGCCTATCAGATCGATAACATATCTAACTGCTCCATCATTAGACCTATTCACACAATACAACAGGTTACTCACGTGGTTTGGTCCCGGACATGTCTTTGATTCAGTTGTATCACCACCCAGAAACACAAAACCCGTCGAGAAACATTAAAGGTGCTCAGGTGCTCAGATGCTCCGCTGTAGGCTACGACGTGTTCCCTCCTCTATAGTTCCCTCCCGCACAGCTTTGTTTTCTGCTCATCAGCTCGATGACGAGTTAGTCCGTTTCCACAGCAACCGCTACCCTCATCCCACGAGCCCGGCCGGGAGACTGAAAAAGTGTTTGATAAGACAAGCAACGACAAAAAACTAACAAAAAAAATCTACCCAAAATGTTACTTTTTGGTCTGCGGTGAATGAACTGTTTTGGTGACGTCACAGGTCGCGTTCAGCCCCGGTATTGTTGACAGAGAAAAGCCCATCACAGTCTTTTGTGCTTCACGGCATAGAGAAAAAGCTGACGAGGCAGCAGCCGCACTGCATGAATGGACCAGCCACAAAAAAAGGACCACTTACAAACAAATCCGGAGGTAGCCTACCTACTATAATTTAACCCACGTGTCATGTTTCAAGACTCATAACATCAAAGCTCGAGGACATTGAAAACCAAACACTTATTAAAGGATAACAACCTGAGAGTAGGCTAGGCTACTCTACAAGTAGAAATAGCCTACTAGGCCTACAGACCACAGTGTAGCCTATAAACACTTAAAGTCAATGCATTAAAAAAAAAGTTATGCTTCATAAGTAGCCTAAAAGTGCCAACATAAAGCAAATCAGAATTATTTTAGCCTATTATTGGATTATTATTATTGATGCATGATTTATTTATAAACATCACTTTACTGTTGCAGCTGGAGATCATTTTAAGTAGCCAACTTTATAGGGGAGAGTGGCCTAAGTTGTGCCACTTTTTACTCAAAGTGATTTTAAAGTGTGGCCTTGGCAGTAAAGTCTCCAACTCAAATATGTAGGCTACATATATTTCAGGATGTCGTGCATCCCTGGCAATACAAACTTTGGATCTGGAATAAACTGTTTAAGAAATATAGCTTTCGGAAAAAAAGTTGTCTTGTGGCACAACTTGCCCCTGGTGTGGTGTAAGTTGTGCCACAAGAGAGAATACCATGGGGTAAATTGTGCCATTGATATATATATATATCTCATAAACTGTAATGCAAGACAAATCCATAAGACAATTACTTATTTAAGGTTTATTTAAAGTAAATATTTTACAAAGATTGAAGGTCAATTTTCTTAAACAAGGCCTAGCAGATTTAGGTGGTTTTGCCTGCAAAGCTCACAATGACAGTCACCATCATCATCTTTCTGGCCATCTGAACTCTCATCAGTGGTGTCGTTAAGTGGAATGGAGATGTCAGTCTCTTCTGAGCTACTGTAGACGATCACTTTCTTTTTGGTGACCAGTGTATACAGCCATGCCATTGGCACCACTTTTAGAAATGTACTTTGCACTAGTTGCTCCGTGATTGACTGTGGAACCAACTGCCACCTGTCAAATGCGATTCCCTCTCCATTTCTGCCTTTACATCAAGGCTCAAAACCAATATTTACATCCTGGCTTTTCCTCCCCATTAACTATCTTACCTCTGCACTACTATCTTTGTTTATATGTGGATGTATGGGCGTTATGTCTTTTATTTTGGTTATTGTTATTTTACCTTCATTGTTTACCTACTGAATGCACTATGTACAGCACTTTGGACAGTGCAAACTGTCATAAATGTGCTTTTATAAGTACATTTTACTTATTTATTTACTTATACTTATTTACCTAGGCCCTTTGGCACAAATCACCCCAACCCCAGAAATTTGGAGAATAAGCAAGATGCAGTAGTTTAGGGCTGATATCGTGCTAATTGTATAGACTCAAAGTGTAGCATACTAAAGCACTAAAACATGTGGCAAATGTTTTCAAACGTGTCTATAATTGTTCAAACACAATAGTCAAAAAACCTTGATCATGGAAATTTTACTTTGAAAGGCAAAACACAGTTTTTTGAGCTTAAATGTGCTTATCTTATTCCTTGTGTCTCCATTCTTTACAGGATGAGTCAAATGGATGGCTCTTCTTAAATATGTGGTCACATTTCCAATTTCTTCCACGGTTTTCTAGAAACAAGGGGTGGCACAACTTCCCCACCGGCACAACTTAGGCCACTCTCCCCTATTGGCCTAATGTTGGGTAGATTGGGAATTTGGCCCCCTGGTGTATAGGTCTATTAACAACCTACCCCATAATAATAATAATAATAATAATAATAATAATAATAATAATAATAATAATAATAATAATAATAATAATAATAATAATAATAATAAATGAAAATAATAAATGAAAATTAATGGATCAAGCAAGAAGTAAAACAAAATAAAATACAAATATAAATAGACAAATAAAAAAAGAATTACATCATAAATTATGAGTTGATTATATTTTATATCTGAATCTGCAAAGTAACTTGTGTCGTTGTGATTGATAAAGCAGGGGAGACTGTAACATAGTACCAGATGACACAATATTCATATTTTTAGCAGATCTTTGTTGGTGCCATAATCAGATATGAAAAAGGAGAGGCTGTCTCTCCCCAGCGAATTGGAGATATAGCACACATTGACTGTTATGTAGACAACAACAGGGTACACATGTTTTCACTCAGAGCGTTATTATTTGACCTTGTTTCACACAGTCAACGACTCTATGACCTTCTCTAATCCATAATACCTCAGCCACCAAGCACCTACTGCAGTTCCTTCATACACACTATGCAAAAAATTGTCTTTCTTCTCTCTGAACACATACACAGAAAGAGGTTTCAACCTCACTCCATGAGGCTAAACTCTTTTTCAATTAGTATTAAGTTTTCCAACAACTGTTGGAAATTGTTGTTCCAACAACATTGTATTACACCTATGATCGTACTAGAAAAACGCATGATTATAATAAGAATTTCCTTCACAATTGTACTGTCATTCATTCAGATAACGCTTTATTTCAGTCCCATAATATACTTTCATTTTCTGGAAAGCATCTGATATGTCAGATCCCACGCAAATTACACATTTGTAGGCTACCTGAAAATAGTATTTGTTTTTATTTTTCACATTCATTTGTGGGTTCTGTCAAACTGTTACTTCACTTGCCGCTGCTTGTTGCTGATGTTTACATGTCACTCCATTGTCACCTGAATATCAACACATAGTTGTCTTGGATTGTAAAGGCCTTTTTACCATTGGAGACGGTTTATTATTTTGAGTTTGTATATCTAATTTCCTTCTCTTTTTCTTACTACAAATAATGTAACTGTTATCATTAAAAATATGCTGTAATTTTATTTGTATTTTCCTATAAGACAAGCATGAAGGGAATTCATTTAGTTTGTATTAACATTTTAATCTGTTATTTAAGGTTGAAACTTTATTTAAAAAGTGAATGAAAAGATGTCACATACGGAAGCCGGATTGTGCTCTTGCGCGAGAAAATAAGACTTCTTTGACAGTTAAGATAAGCCTATGCGGCATGAGAGGAGGCGAACACGACTGTAATGTGCGCATTGATAAGGAGAAGAATTAAGGTTCAAGTCCCTTTTAATAGCATGCAGCCAACGAGTTTTCACTATGAATCTCTCTCAAGCATCGGTAGACACAAGTGGTTTCCTTGCAACAGGTTTTATGGTGTTATGTAAAGATAATGTCATCATCATTATGTTAATGGGATTCATAAAGTGCATTGTGCTGTGTTATAAGTTAGAAGTGACCGTGAACCATTTGAACCTCTTATCAATGATCAGTTGATCACTTCATGTGTACCGAGAAATGTGTGTCAAGGGGCAGGGGTTGTACGTGGAGGAGACTTGATTATCTCTTTCCTCAGTGTGTGTTTCAGCTTAAATGTGCCCGGAACAAAAGGAGCACATGGGAGGGACGTGAAGTGAACTCAGTGCGCCATACTCGCTCGTAAAAATCAAGCTATGGAATTAAGGTCAACACTTCTGGTTGTTGGGGGATCTGTGTGCTCTTTCAAACTGCTGAACACGATTGTCAGGTTTCTGCCCAAACCGGAGCTGGAACGAAAGAAAGCTTGGAGGTGGAGGAACATCAACACGTCTTTAGCTCACAGCTCGCTGACGGGATCATTGGCTTTTTTATGGTATGTTTAGACCTCTCTTTATAGGTCCATTGTTAAGACACGGTCATCAGGGTTGGTTTTGTAATCTATTTACATTGTTTCTTTCTCTCTCTCGCGATGCAGTTTGCAGCGTCATCCTCATTTGGTGAAGGACCTGATCTCCTCTTACTCTTTGACCTACCACAGCCTTGTAGCAGTGTCCACAGGTGACTCGCTCGCACTTCCACACAGGAATCCGCACTTTTACATTCTTACATTAGATCACTTTATCCAGGCCTTTATGCTTAGCTAACCCTGGATAATGTCTGTACAGTCAGAACAAGTTTATTTACCACATTTGCAAATGCAATGTGGACATGAATACATGATGTAACACGTGGAAACCCACCAACAATTCCCTCTCTGCAATAAACAATTAAGTGTTTGAACAAGCTTAAACCATAAAAATTAAGATTTTTCCTTCTGGGTGCCTCTTCCACTTAAAGCTGGGGTATATGATTTGGGGAGAAAATGGCAGTTGAGATAGAGATTGGAATCCAAATACCTCAAACTCCACTTGTTCTCTTTGGTCCCTCCCCTATGGTCCCTCCCTGACACACACATCAACAATGTCATGCCAAACTAAATGGACAGTCCCAACAGCCAATAAGAACAGAGACTCGGAGCCTCGCTCTGATTGGTCAAAGTGTACTGCTCATGTTAACTTTGACCAATCAGAAATCATATACCCCAGCTTTAAGGGCTGAAATAACGATTTTTGGTATGTTAATATACAGCATTTCATGTTGTTTTGTTTCTGAATGTGTATGTTGCATGCTTCATCACAACTCATGTACTTTCTTCACCAGGATATTTTATCTATGACTTTTTGGACAATGTCTTGAACCAGTCATTCAAAAAGTCCTGGGAGCTGCTAATCCATCACTCTGTGGTAATAAACTTTACACCTGTGTGTGTGTGTGTGTGTGTGTGTGTGTGTGTGTGTGTGTGTGTGTGTGTGTGTGTGTGTGTGTGTGTGTGTGTGTGTGTGTGTGTGTGTGTGTGTGTGTGTGTGTGTGTGTGTGTGTGTGTGTGTGTGTGTGTGTGTGTGTGTGTGTGTGTGTGTGTGTGTGTGTGTGTGTGTGTGTGTGTGTGTGTGTGTGTGTGTGTGTGTGTTCTTGTTCAAAGTTCAATTCTTATTGTATGTGCTGTTAAATTGTGTGTGTTTTTTTAAGACGTGATGCTTGTTATTTTCTTTATTTGCTTTGAATTTTTCCACATTTTCATAGGATGACATGTGCAGCTCCGAGGGGCCACCACAAATGTAAATGCTTGTGTGTGAAAAAAACTAGATCCTCAGGGAATAATTATCTTAAACAGTCAACAGAGCCGGCCCAAGCCTTCATGGGGCCCTAAGCGAAATATGATTAGGGGGCCCCTCTCGTCAGCGCTGCTGAAACTATAGATCTTTGTTAAATATCATTCACACACCCAGTGTTTTCCGCTAGTGCCTCCACTGTGCAGCTGTGTGAAAATCTTAGACAGCCGAGATTCAGACCCTCCTAAGGGGGTCCGGGGGTATGCCCCCCCGGGAGATTTTTTTTAACCTTTTTAAAGTGAAATGCATGAATCTGGTGCACTTTGAGAGGAAAATTAAGAGGCTAAATCTGAGAAATGTTGTGTGAACAAATAATTTGGAGACACTGGGTCTGATGAATTAGAAGCTATTGAAGAAGGACACATGGATTTTCCATAAAAATATTAATATAAAATAATATTATGGAGGGTCCTCTGGGTTGGGCTTGGAGCTCTTTTTCTTTTACGGGACATATTTCTCTGTAATATAGTGAATGCACTTAAATGCAGTGAGAGGAACGAAGCAGAAGAACTCTGTTGTCCAGCTACTGTATCTTTTTTTCCACAGACGAGGCTGAAATATGCTATAGACTATACACAGTGCATGGGCAACTGAGGGCAGCCCCATTTCCAAATGTTTTTTAAATATACTCAATACACACTGTGCATGGATGTGAACGTGACATGATCAGATCATTTCGGATTACCTCCCAGATGAACTGATTACATTTTTAGGCTATTAATTATCTAGACCAAAACATGTTATTCCTTTTTTGTATGATAACTTACATTTGCATAATATGATGTTAATATCAAACACACAAAAGTGGAGGAGGCCCTAAGCGACCGCTTAGTTCGCCTATGCCTCGGGCCAGCTCTGACAGTCAAACACGAGAAGAGCATTAATAAACTACTGCAACAGTGAATAGATTTTCTCCTTCCAACATCATCATCAACCTTTATTTAAACAGGCAAAAATTGCTAAGAAACAATGTCTTATTTAAGCAATGGCCTGGTAGGAGGTGAATGACCTCCTGGGGGGAAAGGGGAAAGGGGAGAGGGAGAGAACAAGACAACACTGTACTATAGCCAGTAAAATCACACATAGACAACAATAACATATTCAACATAGCAACAGAAGTTAGACAAACAGCAGTAACATACAGCATAGCAATAGATAAATGTACTAGATCACGGTGAGCTTAGACTGAAGCAGCTACAGGTGTGCTTTATACATTTTGTTAGGGCCTGTTTGAAGAGTCTAACAGAGGTAAAGGATTGTAACTTTAGGGATTTTTGAAGTTGGTTCCAGCTGTCAGCGGCCGCAAACTGGAAGGAGGAACGGCCCAGGGAGGAGTATGCCCTAGGAGCATTTAACAGAATGAGGGGGGCAGAACGGGTGTTGTGTGTAGGGTGGGGGCGCAGGTGAAGAAGCTGAGTTAGATAGGGAGGAGTGAGACCTAGAAGAGTTTTAAAAAACAGCATCAGCCAGTGGATGTTGCGCCTGATGTCCAGGGGTGGCCATTTTACCAAGGTGTAGAGGTCACAGTGATGGGTCCTGTACGGGGCGTTAGTTGCAAAACGAATGGCCGAGTGATAGAGGACGTTAAGCCGCTCAAGTGCTTAAACAACAGTAAACATTGTTTTATGTTGCCCATGATGTGAGAGTAGAAACAAAAATAAAGTCTTAAAACTAGATTTTGAATCATGATTCATAGCCCCTCTACAATACTTTGACACCGATCTGAGGCAGTCAGCAAGAGGCTATTACTGTAACATTTACAGTCTGTCAACACTGTTATGTGCTCTTCTTAATTTTTCCACCCCTTACACCTGTGTGTGATGTGATAATGAGGAGGCCTGTGAATGAAAATGCAAAGTGATCCTTCAGTGCGGCTTCGATGGAGTTCGGCCTTGATCTGCGTGACACTTAAAGGTCGTGACCTGATTCACCTCCAGCAGGGCAGCAATGTGTGTGATTTCAGTGTCATGAAGCTGTTAAACAGAAGACACAATTTGAGGCAGCACTCTGCGTGCGTGCGTGTGTGCGTGTGTGTGTGTGTGTGTGTGTGTGTGTGTGTGTGTGTGTGTGTGTGTGTGTGTGTGTGTGTGTGTGTGTGTGTGTGTGTGTGTGTGTGTGTGTGTGTGTGTGTGTGTGTGTGTGTGTGTGTGTGTGTGTGTGTGTGTGTGTGTGTGTGTGTGTGTGTGTGTGTGTGTGTGTGCGCGTGCGTGCGCATTTGTGTTTGTTTGCTTATAGCTGAGCAGACCAGTCTATGTGCAGCTCTTTGAAGTTGCCAATTTGTACCAGGAGAGGTGGTAAAACCATTATCTTTACATGGAGGACACACTCCTGTTTAGTCGTAGCTCGAGGTCTGCTTGGTACAAGTCCTTATAGTTTGTGAGTTTCAACTTTCAGAAATGACATATGGTTGCCAAGTTATAAAAACACCCAACAGTATATCCTCCTCCAACACTTGTTTCTCTAAGTTAAACTTGAATTCACATCACATCAAATGAAGCCTTTTACTACTTACCTTCTGGAAAAGCACCACTTGGTGTGAAGGTTCCTTCATTTATTAGTTATTAAATAAATATTGATCCTTTGCAGAACTAGGGGAAACTAAAATGTACCTTTATTTTATTAAAGTAGCTCAGGGATTAGTTTTTTTAAATGTAATGGAGTAGTATTTAAGTAGTAGAAAGTTAAAATACCCAAGTACCTAAAATGTACAGCACTTGTGTAAATTCTCTTAATTTCTCTCCATCGTTGGTGTTAACCTGGAATCCCTCTTTTCTCAGGTTGTCTCTTGCTTCAGCTTGGCTCTTACGTCCCATCTCTATCTGGGCTTGGCTGTGGTGTCTTTGCTGCTTGAGATCAACTCTGTTTTCCTTCACATCAGACAGCTGCTCCTCCTGTCGGGGCGGAGGAACAGGCCGGGGGCTGAAACCACATCACCCCGTCCCTCTGTGACCTACAGGCTGGCCAGCTGGCTCAACCTGGGAACGTAGGTGTCTAACACAATGTGAACTTTCCTTAGATGATGCACTGTTAAGAGTACATGGCTACATGACAAACTGCCTTTAATAAGCTGCCAGCTATTATTGTTATAATGTTATTCATTGGGGATTTTAATAGAATTATCCCTATATTATTCTAGAAAAAACATGACTTATTTCATTGAGGTATAGGGTATTCAAAGGTTCTGCTTTTGAGGAAGACATTTCTTCAATGGTGACCTTTCATATCTGCAGACTGTCCTTTCACACTGATGTGTCCTGTCTTGCCTGCAGGTTATTGGTGTTTCGTGTCTGTACGATGGGTTGGATAACCCGCTGGCTGGCGGCTCACAGTGACCGCATGCCTCGCTACGCCCTGATGATGGGAATCACAGGCACAAGTCTCATCTCCACCATGAACATAGGGCTGTTTTACAGACTGCTCAAAGCAGACGTCCTCACCAATGCACACAGCACCAGCAAGAGCCACTAGAGGGAGCCAGCGCTATGGTTTTCCTGGTCCACGATGACTCCATTCATCCAGTTTTCTACCTCATGATCAAGGGGCCTCTCAGAGTTTACAGTGCCTGCCCACAACTTTGCTTGTCATAATGAAAGAGTTGAGCAAAGGTTAGCATATATATTTTGAAGGCAGTTGCATATATTTACAGTTAAATGAAATTATAGCTATTTGTCAAAGGGACATTATGCTATTATACTGTAAACAACCGGTCAAGTTTGTATACATGTATTGTCATTCCAAGACAGCCATAGTAAAAGTCAGTAACTGCATTTTAAATGTATGAGTTACTATAGAAGAGTTGTCTGTGAAGCAAGACGGCTCGATAAAGTCTATAAAGTCAACAAAAATCTAAAGTTTTCATTCTACAGACATACATTTGTCATTGAAATAAAACATCTTATTCAAAACATCAGAAAGCTTTGGCTTCCTGATTCCCTGTATTTCATTTAGTATCAACATATTTTTTGCTAAATCAGATTTAGGCATGTGTTTTCAAAGCCATTCAAGCCCAGTTTTCTCGTATTTATTTTTAAAAGACAGTGGACAGCAATGACAGGGTACAGAGGTGAAAACATGCAACAAACTAGCTGTTTTATAATAACACGTTAGAGTAGAGTAAAGTGCTTTAAACTACATCATAATCCTCTTCTGAGGGAACAATGTGACCAGAGTGGGACCTTTGCAGCTTCTGTCAGTTTGGACTTTCTCTCTGATGCGCGGCAGAAGAATCCTGTCGGTCCTGGTCTCTCTCTCGTAGTGGGGACACACCTTAAGGTGCTCAGACATGGACGGCACGTCTCGGAAGCACCAAATGTCCACAGGAGAGAACAAGGTGCTGAATTGCCATACCTCAAGTAACAGAAATAATTGAAATATTCAGTTTAATAGTTTCAGCTCTCTGCATGTTTTTCATGCAAAAAAAGTGCATTATTTATTTGATTTTGATGGCTGAAACTTAAATCGAAATATGAGATAAGGCAGTACACAAAATAGGTGTTTCTTTGTTTGTCATAAAGCATGAGGTCTCTGCGGAGGTAGGAGGTAACATTACTTATGTAAACGTATTATCAGCTGAACATACTCATTTTGCAATAAAATATACCCTGTGGGTGATCTAATGTGTAATATGTGACATAAGATTTTTAGTAGACGGGTCATTGCAAAAGCAGCGTTTAACTGTTGCTGAAACTCAACATACAGGTGATACTCATATCATTGGAATATCATGGAAAATGAATTGGAATTGAGGCAAGAATTCATGCAAAAGGGGCCCAAACCAAGTACTGAGAACATATCGATGATTATACTTTATATAGGGCTGACATTTCTGTCAGCCCTATATAAATCCCTTTTTTATTGATTTTTATGTGATATTAAAATTTTCAGAGATTTTGAATGTGGGGTTTGCATAAGCTGTCAGCCATAATAAATACAATTATTACAAATGAAGGCTTAAAATATCTCACTTTGCATGTAATGAGTCTATATAATATTTTAGTTTAACCTTTTAAGTTGAATTACTGAAATAAATGAACTTTTGCACGATATTCAAATTTTTCAAGGTTCACCTGTACACCCTCATCTGTATCCGTCTAGCCTCATGCTGGATCCTCAATAATCACTTTGTCTTTGACCTGACATACTTAACTTCAAGTTAAAAAAGTGTATTATTTATTTTGATTTGATTTTAATGACGAAATATGAGATAAGGCAGTAAAGACACACTGGCTCTTACCCTGTGCTTCACCCTCCACTTGGCTCCTCCGTGTGAGTAGGTCTTCTTCTCCCAGTGGAGGGTGACCATCCCTCTCTCCTGCAGCAGAGAGGAGCACACCTGCCTCATGAGCTGGGACACCAGAGCCAGCTGGGACAGGGCCAGGCTGTCCAGGAATGTGGCCATGTGGCAGAGCACCTCATAGGGCAGCGAGCACAGGGAGTCCACAGTGCTTCTGGACTGCTGGGAAACATCGCCGACAGATACTTTGCCTGTGGGATGCAGGCTAAAGCAGCCCAGATGGTCGCTGAAAGCAGAGTTGAGAATGTTGGTTGTCTTTACACGTGCATTAGAATTGTACTGCCATGCATTAATGCATTCATTATTTAACAAGCTCTTTATACAGGGTTAGGGTTAGGGCGAGCGGTAATAGGCAACTGGGGCTAGTATGTGAGTGCAGTCAGTGATGATGCTATCCTTCTCAATCTGAATCCGCTCTCATCTACTCTCACTTCCAAGAGCTCTGTAATGCAGGACAGTTCTAAGGATGACAGGATACAGCTAAAGGACTAAAAATGTTCAACATCTCTTATTGAATGCTCTAACTTATCAGTCAGTGCGTTTCCATGGCACAACTAGATTGGATGACATATATCGAACTAGACACTCGAACGGACCGTGTCACTTGTCTGAGTATACATGGCCTTTCAGGAATCGGATAAATGTCCGATGCATGGCTGTCTCCACTATGCTAGGTGGCGCTGTAGCCCTTTCAACCATGCTTTTAACAAGTGGTTATAGAGCCATGTCCGGTTCCCTTCCGGGAATAACCCATGGTGTAGCCTATGGCTGTATCCCATTACAGAGACCGCCTCCTTGGTAGGACGCGGTCTCGCGGTCTATGAAGGCTATAGCCTATGAAGGCCGATTCGAAGGCCGAACCAGGGCCAAACGAGCGTTGTTAAACGGGACGGTCTCCGCAGGTCTCTGTTTACGAGCATTTCCGGTTTGCGTAACAAGCCGTTACCTTGCGTGACGACTCACCGCTCCTGTGCTGCCTAGCAACCCTGATAGCTGCCAACGGAGACAGCCTTGTCAACAGAGGAAAAAAGAAAAAGAAGTTGCCTACCAGACGAAAAGAAAAAAAAGTACAAGAAAAAAAGAAAGGAAGATAAAAGTTAAGAAGATGGAGCAATACGTTGCTGTTTTGTTATTTTTTATTTTATTGTATGCCATCTCTGAAAAAAACGCAATGAATCATGGGATATGTTGGGCTGCGAAGGATACATCTGATGCAGCCTTCAAAACCGTGAAATGAAGGCCGCATTTCTCGGCCGCATATGAGGAGCCTTGCAAGGAGCCTTGCAAATGGAACAACCTTTGCGCGCCGCTATGACGCAATCGGTCTTCAAATGCAGCCTTCGTAGACCGCAACCCCTGAATCGAGATACAGCCTATAACATGCAGGCACACAAGCACAGACGAGAAGTCCGATATGCGATATCCGATCCCTGTATACATGCAGAGAGAATGCCGACAATTAACAAGTTATCTAGGTGTTCTTATCCGACCTCTCTTGTCCGTTATTGTGCCGATTTTGTGTGCGAAGTAGATCGGATAAAGGTGTTTACATGCAGTTTAAAAGTCCTGTTGAAGTCTTATTCGTTTAGTTACCCGATTATGAGTCTGCATGTAAACACACTGAGTGTTACTGTCTCTACATAATCCACAATGCAACTGGACTGCCGACACTCTGGTCAGAGATCTGGCTGTGTGTAAAGGCCAGGACACACCGGCCCGATAATCGCCGTCGTAGAGTCGGGAGGGGGCGGGGACACGAATCTGTTTGGTGTGTGCCGTGAAATCGGTCGTCGTAGATGTCGTCGGGCTTCTTTTGAGCCGATTGAACATGGGTGGCGGGCAGTCTTTCAGTTGGAGCAATTTGATTTGTGGAGGGCTAGCGAATCAGTGAAGCCCGGAAGTGAGGCGGGTAGCACAAACAGTTAGCCATCGTTTTAATGTGTTTGTTTCGTTCAGCGAGTACTCACATGCATCAACCCTTGTTGACTGCTCGACACCATGCTCGACACTCTCTGCTAAAAATGGTGCTCTTTATGGTCCATAAATATAAATACGTATTTATATCTATGTTTATGGTCTAGAGAGCCGTCCCATCATTTCCGGCTTCCGTATTTTTTCGGGCCACAATACAGATTAGCGCCGCCTGCTGTTATGGAGACATTACGTCCCGCGCAAGCGCAGAGCGTACGGAAAGTCAGCAGTCGGTTTGGTGTGTTCTTTGCACTTTTTCGGCCGCGACGGGAATACTGGAGCTCCCTGAATCGGCAGTCTACATTTTCGGGTAGTCGGACTGGTGTGTCCTGGCCTTAAGGCTAGTTTTATCTCACTTGTAAGAGACGGTGGCTTCATGCGAGGAGGGCTGCAGCCTCTTCTGGCTGTAGGTGCAGCCCAGATACGCCAGTGGGCATCTCTGCTCGAACCATCCGTTCACGCCCATCTGGATGTCACTGTGGATGTTTCTGCATTCAGAGCATGTTGATTATTAGATTATTACGTGACAAAACTTGTTAAATACAAATATTTTGGCCCAATACAATCATTTGACATTTGACAGTTTTAATTTGACCAAGACACCTTCTATTATGAGTTCACTCAGTAGGTTACTGGAATCTTAAAACAAAAAGAAACCCCACTTATAATGTTTGCCATATTCTCTGCGCTGGAAGGTGTGACCACAGAGGAAAGTGAAGGCGGAGCTGGCCTTGTGGTGACGGCTGGTGACGCTCTCCACCTGCAGCTGAAGGTGCAGCTCCAGAGGCCTCCCAACGGTCAGGTCAGCCAGAGACGTGTTTCTCCGGAAAGGAGCAGACAAGAAGTTGTAGGTCTGTGTGCCCTCGTCCTGCAACAGACTGTCGCTGCTCACACTCTCTGCAATGAGGTGGCCCCTTTGCTCCTTCTCCAGGGAGCATAGCAGAGAGGCCTGAGGAGCAATCCAAACACATTGTACAAAAAAAATAGAACTACTGCCTGGAGGTTATATGCCTCAGTGAGATATACAATTGCTGAACAGTTAAAGTACAGTGGTGGTAGGCAGGGCTGCCTTTGTGCACGGGCTTACCTGGGCTGAAGCCCCAGGGCCTACGAAGATCAGGGGCCTCTCAAAAAAATTAAAAAATAAAAATCTTTTTTTTTTTTTTTTTTTACTGTCTCAATATAGGCCCCTGATCTAAGAAGGCCCCGAACATTGTCATTTAAAACAATAAATTATTGACTGGCTCATGATAGGCCCCTAATCTTCGTAGGGGGGTGGGGGGGCGTCCGGAGATCAGGGGCCTACATTTTTGTTATTTTTCTTTAAATAACATTGTTCGGGGCAACGCAGATCAAGGGCCTATATTGAGTTGAGCCATTAAAAACAAAACTAAGAGTTCAAAGAGAGAAGTAGCTTTGGGATAAGGGATTATTTAAAAAAAAATTGATTGCTGACTGACGGATTTTTTAAACCTGTATATTTTTGTTTCTACTTTTTGGTATTTCTGTGTCTCCAAATTATTCCAGAAAATAGCTCACATAGGACACCTTAGTTTTCTTCTCAAAGTGCACCAGATTGATGCATTTTACTTTCAAAGATTAAAATTTTTCTTCCGGGGGGGCATGCCCCCGGACACCCCTAAAAGGTCCTGGGACCCCACCACTGTCTCCTCCATTACTTGGAAAAACACTGTAACCAACCATGTGTGTTTGGTTATCAAAAGTCATTAGACCAGGAAGGGGTTTAAGTACATGTTACCTTAAGTGATTTTGTATTTCATCAATAGAGATATTGTGGTGTAGACAAACATGGCTTTAACGCATGTAAGACCGCCGCCCGGGGGGGCCTACGAAACCTCTCAGCCCCAAGGCTAAGTGGCAGGTAAAGGCAGCCCTGGTGGTAGGCAATGCTTCAAAGAAGGTAAGGCTCATAAGATGGTACAATATGGTACAAGGTCACTGGGACCTCACAATATACGGTTTGGCCTTTGACCTAAAAAATCTTATTAGTTCAACTTTGAGTCAGAGTCGTCAAAGTTCACAATACGCAAGGGCACAATGACCTTGATCTTTGACCTCCAAAATGTAATCAGTTTATCCTCTTATCAAGTGTTTGTGCCAAATTTGACAACCATCCCTCAAACTGTGACCTTGACCTCCAATACCTAATCAGTTCTTCCTTGAATTAGAGTGAACAATTGTGCAATCTCTCAAAGCTTTTTAACAAGATATTGCCTTCACAAGAACGGCCCTGATGGACAGACAACTCAAAAACATGATGCCTCAAGACTTTGGCTATCACTGGCGTGGAGGGACCTTATTACCATGGATACATTTCTTTCTCTCTCTCACCTGAACTTCCTCCCATACTGGCATGTCCTCTAGTGCCACACCCAGGTCGCTGGTATCCACAGCTTTTTTCACCCTCTTGTTGAAGTAACTGGGGTTGCGGATGCGGTTCTGTCTAGCAGAGAAGCTGGTTGGGATTTTAAAGGTGCGCACAGTGACAATCTTCATCGGCTCCAAGCGGCCATACACAAATTTCTCCTTCTTCATGTTCTTCAGACCGGAGGAGGAGGATGCAGAGGAAGCAACGCTCACCTGATTGCAGGTGTTTGACGCTGTGGCGCCCATAACGGTATCTGCTTTATCTTGCTCTGCCAGAGTGCACAGGCTTGCTCCTGTCCCTTTAGCCAGTCCCTGGCCACTGCCTATCATTGCTGCCGCTTCAGCCTCCCTGCAGCCACCTATCGCCGTATTGAACATTCTCTCCCATGCCTTGTAGTTTTCTAACACTTCAGGATCCACTACCGAGCCCCTGGCAATAGCTTCTCTCTCCTCCTGGGTTAGCTCCGGCTCATCTTCCCCAACATCTACATCTTTGTTTACGTCAGGGCCGTGGATGTCCAACGTGTTGAAGGACTCCCAGGTGTGACAAGTGGTTTCCTTTGCAGCTGCCTTTTCTGCTGCCAGCGTCTTTTTCTGCTTCTGTCTCTCCTCGTCCCTCCTCTCTTCCTCTTTCTCATCCTCCTCCACACTCTCAGTCAGCTCAGGGAATAGTTTCTTCATCATCATGGAGTGAAACAGGCGGTCCTGGTCTCTGAGGGCTAGGGCCAGGTCCAGACAGCCTCCCTGCTCCCTCTCCCTGAGCAGGTTTTCATGCAGCTCAGTGTTGGGATAGGAATGGGCGTCGTTGGTCGGCCAGCGGTTCCACTCCACGGAGCAACACACCACGCTGGCTGGACAGACCTGAAGGTGGGCCGCCTGCGAGGAGCGGGGCAGGTGGAGCGGGCAGCCGTACCCAGTGTTGAGGCAGGGCACCCTCACGTTAGGGCAGAGCAGCAGGTGATCCTCCTCTTTGCACAGGTGGAAGAGAGCTCCACAGTGCAGAGGGCAGGGGATGATAGCGCAGCACACAGAGACCTCCACCCGAGCCCTGCAGCGCCGGCTGTAGCAGGAGTCACAATGGCCATGCTGTCGCACCCTGGGGGCTCGAGACCGATGATTCTGATTGGATGAAAAAGAAAAAGAGATATGGATAAAGCATATTAAGTGTGTCACATCAAGGATAATGCTAAATATTTGATTCAACACCAGCAACTGCATCTGACTCTCCATATCTGTTGGACTTTAAATGAGGCATTTTATATGACATTTTGTTTCAGGTTGTCCATCCGGGCCCACTATTAAATGAACGCTTTTAGGGATTTTATTCAAACTGATTGGATTTTGGGGGTTAAAGGTCAAGGTCGATGTGGACACATGCCTCATGAACGCAATATTGCCAATATTGCTATATTTTTTGCTAATATTGCAATATATGCTGTCGCACCCTAGGGGCTCAATGACTCTGATTAAGATTGGGAAGAAAAGAAGGAAAATTAAGGAATAGATTGATTTTAAAACTGTGAAACAAGCCTCTGAGAAAACATTTGGGGGGATTTTACACTGCAGATGTATCCAAATCGTAGGAAAAATAACATTACAATTGTCCATATTACTTTTGCATTCTAATTCATTTAAATATTTCTAGGCAGATATGGTGCATCATTAGGCTTTGTGCTCTATTTACCCCACTGACCCACAGGTGGGTCACTTACAACCAACTTATTGTTCAAAGCAATATACCTTAATTTTCAATTCTGGAGGAGATCCTAGAATGTCTTAAAATACCAACTATGTCTGGCTGAATTTGGGTAATATCAATATAAAATTATGCAAAAGAATACAATAGTTGAATATGTTGGAATGGTTCGCCCATGGGTTTGAATATTACATCATATGGCTTCAAGGAAGAGCCAAAACAGGGGATAAAGGCAGTATGTTATAATATGATAATATGATTTTACCCACCCTAAATCCTAACCACCGATCTTAAAATTACAGAATAAAATCATACCATGCTTCAGATCCTGTGGCACCAGTTTTTCTTAATGTGAAGCATTCAGTCTTTCCTGGAAACAAAAAGGAATCTCGTGAATCTCAATGTGTCAAAGAACCTGATTTGAAAAAGATGCATATAAACACACATCGTGAGATTTTAGCCTACCGCTGTACAGTAAGAGTCGAAAGGAGAGGAACTATACTCTTTGCCCTCTGTCTTGCGTTTGAAAGACCAAGTGTCTGTGTGTGTCTGTGCTATGTGTGTGTGTGTGTGTGTGTGTGTGTGTGTGTGTGTGTGTGTGTGTGTGTGTGTGTGTGTGTGTGTGTGTGTGTGTGTGTGTGTGTGTGTGAGTGAGTGTTTGTGTGTGTGTGTGTGTGTGTGTTATAAATAGAGCAGAGCACTGACTGAGAAATGTCACACAGGTGGTCAGAAACATGGTTTGGGTTACCAGCCTCCCCAGATACTTACTTCAGGAAATCTCTCTCACCTCCTTCCCTCTGACTCATGTCGTGGTGCTGCTGCGTGCAATTGATTTTCACCTGCAGGGATGAGCCAAATGAGCCTTTATTCAACATCGAAACAGTGTCCTCTAGTGGAGATTTAACCGAAGCCTTGTCAGAACATATTTTATTGCAGTCTATCCCAACCGAGATCAACTATTCATTCTGTCCTGGAAACAGGTGCTCAGACACTTTCAATCCCACCCAAGTAGGAAGACATAGCAAGTTTTTACTATAGTCTGGTGACTGTGGCTTGGATCACGTGCACCATAGCAAGAAACTGAGAGGGTGGAGGGGAGTTATTTCCTCTGCTAAACCTGCTTGGCTAATTTTAACCTGCCAGTTCAGAAAGCAAAGGGACAGAAAGCAACGTTATCAAACCAAAGAAAAGCAACACGTCAGCGGTGGCAAATGGTAAGACCTTTGTATATTTCAGAGGTGATCTTTTAGTTAATGTGTTGAAATACTTTGATCATGACTATGTTTCAATTTAAATTACAAGCGGAACAGTGAAACTATTTGAACAAAAAAAATTCAACCGTGGAAGTGAAATATTTCAGCTGTCAGATTTAAATAATGCTACTAGATAGACACCATAGTTTATCAATCTACTTTGAATAACAGCTTCATTTCACAGCAAGAACACATAGTGAGTGTATTTAAAGGCATTATTGTAAGTGTTCTTTGTTTCTCAAACAGGGGGTCAGAGACAGAGATGCCTGAAGAGGTGCACTGTAAATTGGAGGTTAGGAAACAATCATGCGATCCAAAATTCTTGTGCTTATGTTGTCAGGGGTCACAGGTCAAAAATAGATGGCTACCACTGGCATAGGTGATTTTCTACAAAGGGTTGATGTTACAGATTACATTTTTTTTTTCTTATAGGTTTTATATAGAACTACCACCTGCAAATATATGCGGTGATACAGTGGTGGTAGGCAATATCGGCGATATTGCATTCATGAGGCATGTGTTCACATCGACCTTGACCTTTAACCCCCAAAATCCAATCAGTTTGAATAGAATCCCTAAAAGCGTTCATTTAATAGTGGGCCCGGACGGACAACTTGAAACAAGATGTCATAAAAATGCCTCATTCAAAGTCCAACAGATATGGAGAGTCAGATGCAGTTGCTGGTGTTGAATCAAATATTTAGCATTATCCTTGATGTGACACACTTAATATGCTTTATCCATATCTCTTTTTCTTTTTCATCCAATCAGAATCATCGGTCTCGAGCCCCCAGGGTGCGACAGCATGTCCACTGTGACTCCTGCTACAGCCGGCGCTGCAGGGCTCGGGTGGAGGTCTCTGTGTGCTGCGCTATCATCCCCTGCCCTCTGCACTGTGGAGCTCTCTTCCACCTGTGCAAAGAGGAGGATCACCTGCTGCTCTGCCCTAACGTGAGGGTGCCCTGCCTCAACACTGGGTACGGCTGCCCGCTCCACCTGCCCCGCTCCTCGCAGGCGGCCCACCTTCAGGTCTGTCCAGCCAGCGTGGTGTGTTGCTCCATGGAGTGGCTCCGATGGCCAACTGATGACACAAATCCACACAACACCATCACCCTGCAGGAGAACGTCGTGAAGGAAAACAAGGAGGATCTGGATCTTGCCATGGCCCTGGTGGATCAGTCAGACCTTTATGGACGCCTGAAAATGAAGCCCATCTATCCACAGCTGGTAGAGGAAGAAGAGGAGGAAATAAAGGATGAGAAGAAAGAAGAAACGGCAGTGGGAGGGCTGGTCAAAGGTTTTCCCGACAAAGATACCAATGAAGGTAAATAATAGTGCTGCTTTGAATGCTTAAATTGTCTCAGTTTGAAACACATACAGTACATTTTGATGAGGAAAGATTCTTGAAACATATGTGTTACAGCCTGTATTTATTGACCAATCCCTCAAAAGTACATCTATGTTTCCAACATACAAAATCATTACATTTATGTTCTTTTCTTCCCTGATCCGTTACTGCAGATAGCAGCTCGTGTGAGAATAATGTTGTTGAAGAACCGACGCAAAACTTAGGCGTCAGCAAAGAGAAATACAATAGAATGTCTGACATGATGTTCGGCATGGAGAGAGGTGGCTGTGCAGTCGCTCAGGCAAACTTAGACAATCCCAAGCAAAACACAAAACCTGGTGAGAAGGCGAATACAAAGAGGCAGCAAGACATGTTGGAAAATGGTGCAGCTACAGACGCACCAGACACAAGTAAAGGAGGGCATGCCCCGTGGCAGGAGGGCGTGATGGAGCGACTGGGGAAGGACCTCACCCCACAGGAGTTCAGCATGTACATGGTGCACAATGGGCGAATGCTGGTCTCCTTCGGACAAATCCCAGCCTGTACACCGAGGGAGAAGGATTTTGTCTACGGCAGCCTGGAGCCTATCCCTGTCCAGTCCCTCCGCTCCTTTAAGGTGACTTCAAGTGGCATTTATTTACTGTGAAATTGGCATCAGTCATGTCAATTTATTTTTGATGCAGACTAGGAGCAGCTAGGTATAGGGCTCTGTCCAAATAAAACAACACTCAACAACTTGAAAACCACTTAAAACCAAAGGAAAACCTTTACTAATTTGCTTCACCAAGGTTTGGTGTTTTTAAAAAAAGTATTGTAGGAGAAAAATTGTTGTATTGGTCCATACAGTACCAATATTATTAATAGAAGACACTATAAATTAATTCACTTTAAGGATTAAGGGAAGTACAAATTTACTGATAAGTAGTGTTTTGTGTGGTTTAAAAGTGTAGTGTTGTTACAAGAGTTTATGTTTATTCAGTGGTGTTACAGCAGTCCAAAATAAATGATTACCTTCAATCTGAAGTTGAGTGCCGTTTTCAGTAAGCAATTTAAGTAGCTATTTGTAAGTTAGAGAAGGATAGGGAAGACAGTATCTGCAATTCGGGGCTTTAAACCAGCTCAAATGCCAACTAACTATATAAAGTCTGTGGATTGATCAGATGTGATTGAAGTGGCCTGGCAACATGAAGAAACGGACCTAAAACTTTCATCAGACTTTGATAAATATATTGCTAATGTCTGATTGGTGCAAAAAATAACGTTTTTATCATCACATGTTTCCAACTGAGCCCCTGTGTTTGGATTAATTCTCCCTGAAAGATCCCTGACAGCTATCACTACAGGGAGCGGGTTCATATGCACGAGACAGTGGTACTAAACACACAAAGCGAGGAACGCAGTGTGGACACGTCAGACCTCGGAGGCAGCGAAGACAACTGGTTCAGTGATGAAGCAGCATCCACCCTGCTGGGCTACACTGAGGAGGCGGCCAGGGGTCACAAGGTAAATCCCATTTTTATAACATAAGTAAATACAGCCCCGTAAAAAATCAAGAGACCAGTCTGGATTTTTCTTAAATCTTCATCTCTACATAACTTAATGGAAATGCTCTTAATGACAATATTCTCATTGTGAATTTGGTAGAAATGTTGTCAGTAGTTTATAGAATAAAACCAAAATGTTCATTCCACTCAAACATATGCCTATAAATAGTAAAATGAGAGACACTGAACATTTGGAGTGGTCTCTTAAATTTTTCCAGAGCTGTATATATAAACTGCACACATGACTGGAAATTCAGTTACATGATACTTTCAGAATTGACTGTCTTTTAAAATGAATTGTAGTTTCCTGAAACATATCGCCTATAATCATGAATACATTTGAATCTCTAGGACTCTATGGTTTATAATAAATAGGACAGTTGATATGGCTGGATATATATATATGTTTTCTGTTAAACTTAAATCCACCAATTTAAAATGATTCATCATTTTCAAAAAGCACACTTTTTATTTGATTATATGGTATAACAAAGCATTATGTGGCACAATGGAAATAGGTGGGAAATAATTACTTTCTTGAAATCAATGTTTAAAAAAATAAGAAAAAAAAGCAAAGAAAATCAAAAACAGTATAAAAATGAGGGTATTGACTTGTCTCTGTGCAGATCAGCCAGTTCAGGTCATATGATGGGCTCTATGTGGATGAGGGAACGCAGACACACTTGTTCCGCTCGGCTCCGTTCAAAGGGAAGACAACCTTGGCGGAGGTGATGGCGGACAGACCGATAAAGCTCCATCTACAGCTGCTGGCAGATACTGTGGACAGCAGAAACCACAGAGCCAGCTGTGCTTTCACCTTCCTCTGTGGTCACACCTTCCACCGCAGAGAGTTCGCCACACATTTCAGGTATCTGTAAATACAGTTGATGTGGTTTTTGCTTTTTTACCGAGTTTGTAGTTCGAATGGGACCCCTTGCTGACCTCCCTAAACGTGTGTCATTTTCAGCTGTTTGTCTTTAATCTCAGCTGATCAACATTGAAGTTATTAATGTTCTCACTGAAAATGCAACAGTTGTGGATTACCAAAAGGAAGGAATGTGACAAATTGATAATATCAACTGGTATGATAAAGGCTGTTAATAAGAGTTTTATTTTTATTTTTAATAAGTCTTTCATTAATTTACCACCTGCAACAAGCTTGGATTTGAGTGCCTTTTTCCTAAGCGTTATGTATTAATGGTTATCTCATTTGCAGAAATGTCCACAGTGACATTCAGATGTCTCTGAATGGATGGTTCGAGCAGAGATGCCCCCTAGCTTATCTGGGCTGCACCTACAGGCACCGGAGGTTTCAGCCCTCCACGCATAATGCCACCGTGTCCTACAGGTGAGCACAGGTCTAGATTATACAGGTGAAACTCGAAAAATTAGAATATCGTGCAAAAGTTCATTTATTTCAGTAATTCATCTTAAAAGGTGAAACTAAAATATTATATAGACTCATTACATGCAAAGCGAGATATTTCAAGTCTTCATTTGTTATAATTGTATTTATTATGGCTTACAGCTTATGAAAACCCCACATTCAAAATCTCTGAAAATTTTAATATTACATAAAAATCAATAAAAAATGGATTTTAAATACAGAAATGTCGGCCCTATATAAAGTATAATCATCGATATGTACTCAGTACTTGGTTTGGGCCCCTTTTGCATGAATTCTTGCCTCAATTCCAATTCATTTTCCATGATATTCTAATAATATGAGTATCACCTGTATATACGGCCAGTATCCACCATATGCTTTTAATATTTTTAAGACTTTGAATTTTGAACGGGCTATAATCTTTATTTTTACAATAATGTGAAAGGAGTTTCAGCTCATAGATTAGCTACAATACCTGCTCAGCACAAAACAACATGCATAGTAAGCGACTAGTTGTTGAACGACTGAGCCAGCTATTTCCCTCAGGTGGTCAAAACCAAAAACAGAGCTACAATTGAGTGATTATATAACTAACATTCAGACACTGTATGGTGAGTACGGAAAATGAGGCCAAACTTTAAATTCCTGACCACAAATTCAATCGTTGAGTTACTAGACTCATGCTGCCCCCCTTGGGCTTATATACTATTTATTTTAGTGAGTTCAATCCTCACCAGTGTTCTTCTTACCTACAGTCAGCAGCTGAGGACTTTCACCTTGCGTCCGACACTTGTATCCTCAGTAGGTGGCGACTTCCAGCCATTCAGGAGCGACGTGGACTCCTCCAGTGCTCAGAGAAAGAGAGCAGGTCGGACCGGAGGAGGGGAATACTCCCTGTGCTCGCTGCCCTATGAGGTGCTCTGCCACATGGCCACATTCCTGGACAGCCTGGCCCTGTCCCAGCTGGCTCTGGTGTCCCAGCTCATGAGGCAGGTGTGCTCCTCTCTGCTGCAGGAGAGAGGGATGGTCACCCTCCACTGGGAGAAGAAGACCTACTCACACGGAGGAGCCAAGTGGAAGGCCAAACCTGTGAGAGATGCATGCAACATCATCCAATCCATCCATCATTGTAGTCGTATATAATAAAAATATAATTCTGTGATCCTTATTTTCCTTTTGTCTCATCCTGACTTTCCTACCGTCTCTCTCCAGGTATGGCAGTTCAGTCCCCTATTCTCCTCAGTGGATTCGTGGCACATGGCAGATGACCCTTCAATATCTGCTCATCTAAAAGTCTGTCAATATTATGAGACCGCTCCACACTCCCAGCCTGTTCCCCTCCCCAGCATGACTGAAAAGAAGGGAGAAAGCCAGGAGAGGCTTAGCCTCGTCCAGCAATTCACAGGAAACTGATGTCAACAATGAAAACCCCATTTAATTCGAACAGCTGTTTCTTCTTTGAAAATATTAATTTGTGAATTAGTCACACTGACAGCCAGATGACACTGAAAAACTATAGGTATTGTGTGTTATGACAAGTATGACACCCCACAGAACAAATAAAATCAAGCTGAACATGTGCCATGTTTTTTCTTCTTCAGGACCTAATTTAGGTCTTTTTATAGTCAAAATGATGAATTGTGAGAATTATTGGTATTTTAATCTGCAATGAAAATAATTTGTTTCACTCCTAAACAAAATATTAACACCTTCACCATGGTTTGGGAGATTGTCAGAAATGTTGATTTCCTTTCAAATGCATGCACTTGTACTTTACTTGACTATTTCCATTTTCTACAACTTTATACTCATACTCGACTACATTTCAGAGGAAATATTGCACTTTTCAGCCTTTCAACTACATGTATTTGAAGTTACATATAGGGTTTAACATAAAAATAATAATTACTTTATAAAATAGAGTGCATTGTTACTGAATAAACTCCCAAACAGTATAATATTAATAATGTTGTTAAAAGTGGTGCCACATCGACCAGCACCAATGCTGCTATAGTAAATTAATACATTAACACAGCTTCATATGCTGCATAAGCTTTTCATAAAGATTGATTATTTTATTTTTTTAAACTTAAACATTTTGACCCAGGTTGAAACTAGCTTGCACCCATCTCTGAGAGAGAGAGAGAGAGAGAGAGAGAGAGAGAGAGAGAGAGAGAGAGAGAGAGAGAGAGAAATGGCACCAGCTGCTGTGAGCATTGACTGAGCTCCTGCTCCTGCTCCTCCTCCTCTCTCTGCATCGTGGCACTAATCACACCTCATACGAGGCCGCTTTGTTGTGAGCCCAGCAGCGGCGCCGTACTGCGCCTACAACCAGAAGGTTAAGAGGAGGTTATTTCGACCCTTGGCAGCAGTAGGATCCGTTCACACACGTTGGCCAGATGCTACAGTGAAACGGCTCACCTGAGAGCAGAAAAAGCGAACACGGATAGTGCCTTTGCTTTTTTTGGTAGGTTTTTGCACACTGGACATTTTGCTGCACAGCTCTTTTGTTTTCTCCATCTATTCTGCTGCATCGAAGACGGAGATACCAGAACGATACGGGCATCCATGAGGTCCATGATCATATGAACAGGATACCGCGTCAGAATCACGGTAGGCTTTATATATACTATCTATGTGTATTGGGTAGGCCACGGGCCAGAGAGGCGAGTGTACAGTTACAGGTAGAAGATGCGCACTGGCAGTGCAGAAATGGGAGAGCGTTAATGGGCGATAATTTCACCTGAAAAAGGTTAGATGAGAGAGTAAATTTAGAGAGAATGACTTGGTGCATCTTTTAAATTTAGCAGAAAAATACCTGTTTATAGCATAGGTTGTTAGCCTATATAGTAGGCTATGAGTGGTGTAATATATCTCGTCATAATGTAGCCATAGTAATATATCTTATTTGCTGTGTAGTTGACACTTTATATCCAAGCAAAGTTCTGGTGAGATACAATTAAGACACTTATAGTTAAACAGCTGAACTAGGACATCTCTTATCCTAAGTCATCCAGCTACCAGCATCTGTGACTGTGTGCAGGTTGTGTTGGGGGTGTTCAGCCATGGATGCTGGGAGTCTGGAGCAGCAGGTGGCCAGTGTGGAGAGAGGCATCACCTTCCTGAAGCAGGAGCACCTGGCCATGCTGACCGGTCTGCAGCTGGAGATCACACACCTAAAGAGGCGCTGTCACGGTCAGTCTCCCGTATTTTTTTTATTTTATTTTTTTATGTGTGTCTCTTATTCACTTGACCCTCAACTTACTTGTCTGTCTGTCACCCTGTCATATGTTCTTCTGTCTCTCTGCCTGCTGTGCGTCTTCAGTGCTAAGCGTTGAGCTGGACTACAGGTTTCCTGACAGAAACACAGAAGGTAAAGCATGACCGTCGTCTCCTTGCCGTTGAGGATAGATAGATAGATGGATAGGTTATTCAATTGGATGATTGACTGATATTGATTATGTTTACATTGTTGTGTGTGCAAAATGTAATGATATACATATAAGTTAGAAGATGTAACATTTTGTTGCAAATACAAATTAATGTTTCTTCCTACTATATTCGTATACTTTTATACGGTTATGCATTCTCCCCCCTGAACATTCTGAACTGCAAACATAAATGCAAAATTTAAATGTGTACAGTGTGTATTATGTTTTTAACGAGCCAGGGAATCGTGCTAGCCTCTACACTGTTTTCCTGTATGTGTGTAATGTGTTCATATGTTAATGAGCTCATATTCTGTGTGTGTGTTAATGTTTGTTTTTTTTGCAGAGGAGGAAGCAGAGTTGTCCGCACGGTGTGAGGCTGCCCAGCGCCTGCTGGAGGACCAGCAGTGCATGATGGTTGTGGTGCGTGGGGAGCTGCAGGTCGGCCGGGCATGCGCCTCCACGCTCAGGAAGAGCCTCAGGGACGAGGAGCGAGGCTTCCTGGAGGAACTGAAACGCCGCAGCCACAAGATCACCATGCTGAGTCGTGAGCTGCATCGCCAAAACCTCATCACCACCAGCCTCTGCCACGAGCTCCACAACGCACGCTTAAAACTCTTCCAACATCGGCACAGCACAGAGTCCGCTGCTGCCAAGGGAGAGGAAGAGGAACCCAGAGGAAAGCAGGTGGAGGTGGAGGAGGAAGAAGAGACAGAGACAGAGGAAGACGAAGATGACGAAGGGGAGGACTCGGACTGGCTCCTGTCTCCGCCGCCTCCTCCTCCAGCCGCTCTCAACCAATCAGAAGAGAGACACACAAGGCGTGTCACCCTGAGGGAGGAGAGGGTCAGAGCTTGCGTGCCACAGGAGAGAGTGACGTCGCCGCAGAGGCCACACCCCATGCCCGACCCCGCTCTCTTCCTGGTCCCGCTTAGGTACCGCCTCCTTCGCTTGAACCAACCAATCAGAACACAGGACAGAGACGGGCTGGAAGACGAGTGGGAGGATATAGAGGACAGCAGGGTGCACAGGAGGGTGGACATGGGAGCAGGAGAGGGAGAGACTGCTCTGTGATTGAAAAAAATGAAAAGGACAGAGTTGTGTTCCAGCTTCTGACACCGCTATCCTAAAAAAAGCTTAAGAAGAGAGAGATGTAAATTTGTGACTGTCTGTAGATTTCAGGAAGGGAGTTACATATTTAGAGTTAGTTACACTGGAGTGTGTGAGCAAACCTACACATGGACATATTATAGGAAGTTTTAACATTGATGGTACAACATGTACTTTGGAAATGTAATGAATGGAGTGGGTCAGAAAAGACTGAATAGTGGTACTGTTTCAAATGGATGCCTTTTTATCTCTAACACCGTTAATCACGGCTTCTGTCTGTAATTAGTAGCCCTGTCTCTGGGTCTATGAACAATTCCGCCGTACCGTTCAAAGTGGCTACCTGCTTTTTCACTGCACTAGCCGCATTCCAGGTTTCGGAACATCACTCTACAAGGCTTAGTGACATTTTGTATGATTTGCACTTTATTAAATTCATGCAATGTGCCTAGTAATGGCAGAGAAATGTATTCTGGTGTGGCATTGTCTGTTTTTCAGTGTTTCATTTGTTCTAGTCAAAGCACAAATAACACGTTGGCTCTGTTAGGTGCTCTTCTGAGCCATGACGGTACGATAGTGAGACACTTTAAATATCGGTTGTGATAACGGCCTATTGCTATTCGTGAGTAGCTATTACAAAGATTTTATGACTTGTTGCTCTATTGTATCATTGTAAGTTGTAGAACTAATTGTAAGTAGGAACAGCAATCAATCGACAGAAAAATATCAATAAATTCATTGTTTTAGTCATTATTTAAACAGAAAAACACTTTGACATTTTCTAGTTCCAGCTTATCCAAAATAAGGCTTCTTATTTACATAACAATTGAAACATTGCTCTTGAGTAAAGAATTTTTTTTTCGTTGACCGCTCCAAAAAGTGTTTAATTAATCAAGAGAATGATCCGTCCAAAATCTTACATAATATGAAACATTCAGTAATATGTAAGACTTGTGCAAAACTGTCTGAGCTGCACATAAGCATTTATTTCAAGTCCTACTCTGGGTGGCAGTACAACCAAACCTTAAAGCATTAAGATATGGTCAGACTCAGATCTGACTGCATTGCTGAAGGTGCCAAAGAAGTCAAATAAGGAAAATTAACATCACATGTTGTTCACTTTGGTTAGCTGTAGAATAATACAAGCATCAAGGCATTCTAGGCTTTAGTTGTCCGAATTAAATATTTAGAGAGAGGGGGGTTCAGAATCAGAGCACTGTCGGAGCTATGCAGGGAGATTGTGAAGACTCACAGTCCCAATGTCTGAAATGTAATCCACATATTTTCTAGTATTCAGATTGATTTGCAGCATGCCATAAAAGCCTGAAGACATTGGTGCAAAGAGATGGGTGCAAAGCCAAGGAGAGCTATAATTAGTTTTATTTTGTCAGGTCACTCATTTCGACTGATCACGTGACGGCCTATAAGCTCTAAAATTAAATGATGAAGTGAAACACTAAATCAAATAAAACTAAATTAATCTTTCACTGCGGTGCCAAGAGTTGGGGTTAAGTTAAAATGTACGGACTCAGTGATTCACTTATTTACAATCACAGGGAGACATTTAGTAGGCCTAACACAAAACTACCACAGCAAAGTATTACATTTCTGACTTGTATTAGACCAACTTGTCTCCCAGCAAACGTCCCATTCTAGAATGTTCCCACAGTTGTCTTTGAGACCATGCTTAGAATGTTAATGTCTCCCTGCAGCGCTGCCATGGCAACGAGGGGGGCTGTGTTTCTAGCCAGCCCAGCTCTCTCCACAGGGTGGGAAGAAAATTGTTTCCACGACTTTCTGTTTGGGGAAGGGTGTGCTGTGTCATGTTGTTGGTTTGTGTGTGTGTGTGGTGGGGAGGGAGGGGGAGGGGGGGGGGGGGTTGCCAGACCTCCTGCTGCTACTAAATATACACCTTCTGCATGTGCTCACATTCAAGGTTGATAGAGAGCGCGTGGACCGGTGTGAATGATTCAGGAAGTGACGTGGTGTACGGCAGAGAGGTTGCCCTCTTCTGGACTTGGATGGGTACTAAAATCTGTGAAGGTGCTTCATGTTTGTGCTAAGAGGGCCTACACAGGCACAGCCCCTCTTTCCACACATCAAGGGCACACACACTTACTCACCCACACACATGCACTGACACACAATTGGTGTAACGTGGTTTAGCAGGAAGACAGAGGAGCCTCCAGCTCTACAGGGAAGCCTGGGAAAACTCAGCTCTCTGATTTCAGCAAGATGCACAACAGAGGAGACTGGAAAAGATGACACAGACTGGCAGTCTCCCTTTCTCCACATCGGCTGGTAGGGCAAATGAACTGATTACACTAAAGGGACATTGATGGTGTTATTCTTCTCGTGTTTGAGATGTATGATCATGTTTTTTTGCGGCACTTTTGTATTCTAATGAGTTTGAATTAGGTGTTACTGTCATGCAAACTAGTAATTGGAAATGTTTAATATTATGTTTTTCGTTTTGTTTTACACATTTAAGGCAACCAAACAGTTTTAATTTTAGAGGCATTTATGACAAAAAAAAATGTCCACAATGATCACATTCATTTGTGTTACTGTTACAGGATTCCCATGGATCCAACATCATTCATCTGAGTTGATCTGACAAGATTTAATCTCCGAGGTTTTCCGGTCCTTTTACGCTGTAAGGTGACTCCACAACAGATATGCTTCACAATCATCCTCAGCTGTTGTCTAAGGCTCTGAGCTGCTTGCATTCACACACGACACACACAAACAGACCACTTAAAGGTTGAGTTGCAATGCCCTCTATGGATATATGAGTCAGATTTACCACGGATTACATCTAACAGGGATGATTTGCTCTCACTCACCTTAAATTTTATTTCATTTCATTTAACTTTTATTTATCCTCGAGAGACCAATTGAGGGGTGACCCTCATTTACAATGACGTCGAGATCAAACAAATTCAAAGGAAAAACAACAATACATAAACAATATTCAATGCAAATACATCAAATACACAACAACAGGTGAAGAGAAAAACAATTGAAACATTTACACAGTGGTGAAGAGTGGCAGCAATTAAAATGAAATGGGTGAAAGTACAATATAGCCTAATTAAAACAGTTACAGGTAGTAACAAACTATCTTAAATCTGCCAGTTTGGCAGATTTAAGATAGTTTGTTTAAATTGGTTAAAGGATATGAAGTTATTTAGTTTATGAAGCAGTTGCTAATTTTTCAAATTTCTCTTCACTTTGATGTGCAATGTTGTTATAACCAGAACCGCTGTCAGAAGCTAAAACATAAAACCCATTTGTAATCAACCATAGTTTAGCTTTAAGTTTTGCTTAAAGGTCCACTGTGTAACATTTATGAAACAATGTACAGTATTTATTGCATATGAGTGAATGGGTAGCAATGTAACTTAAAAACAAAACTGTGCAACGAAACTTTCCTCATACATCATTACAACCGGTCAATCACTCCGTCTCTTGTTTGTATCACCGCTTTGGTCGGAATATCTGAAAGTTCCATAGTGTCTCTTAAACAAATTGAAAATGTATAACCACCACTGTGCTCTTTCCTCCTTAAGGTGATCGCCACAGTTGTGTTGCTGTTTTGGGCACCATGGGAAACATAGTCCACTGCTGTCAATCCCTTTCAAACTACTTCAAGTGTCAGGAGGATGCAACGGCTCAGAATGAGGCAGAAAGATCCCCTCTTCTGTCCAGCGAAGAGAGTGAATGTGACTCGCCGAGCCTGCCGGACGACTCGGAGGACAACCTGTTAACTGTCTCCACTGGTGTGATCAACCCGACCCTGGAACCAGAGCACTTCCTGTTCCCTGACATCATCCTAAGCAGCAACCTGGGAGGGGACGTCACTGTGGTGGAGCCCATGGTATGTCTGCTAGTGTCTGAAGAGGAGGAGGAGGGAGTGAGGGTGGACGAGACGGGACACCAAGGACATGAGAGGAGCAACAGGTGGAGAGAGTGCAGATACTCAGAGGTTGAGACACAGACCGAAGAGGATACGCAGATCGGTATGGGGGTACAAACCCAGACGGAGTCACAGGAAGAAATTCAGGCACAAACAGATTTAATTGAGTGCAATGATGAGACTGTTGCAAGGGAGGTAAATACACTAACAACTACTAGCGCCGGAAAAGTGACGGCTGCAGATGTCTGGAAAGAACATGGAATGCTGAAAAAGGTGGATGATCTCTTGGAAGCACAAACATCACCAGAGGGCCCCTCAGAAATGGTCTATCACATGCTGCCAGAGAAACAAAAGAAAAGGATGGACTCAGAGGGGCCCTGGTCCGACACAGAAGCTTCTGTTGAGTCAGAGCTGCCAGGGAGGGGGGATAGACAGAGAGAGGAAAACAAAGAGGCCTTCAGAGATGTAGACAAGGATGCTGAACAGGAAGAGCTGGAAGGGAAACCCATCCACGAGGAACTGACTGCCACTTTAACAAAGCACATCTTTCAAACAGAGCAAAGTACAGAGCTAATAGAGGATGTAAACACTGATGGGGAGAATGTCTTTAAGTCGCAACAGACAACAGAAGATGAGCATCACACTCTGCAGACACAGGAGAGTGTTGATGTCAAAGAACAAAACACAAAACAAGTTGAGTGTTCTGTGGACCAGACAGAACAATGTAAACAGGTTAATGAACAGACTGGACAGGCGTCTGAAGTTTCAAATGAGAGTGAAAAAGAAAATGACAATGACGTTATCCACAGACAAACAAACATAAATCCGCCTGAGGATCACAAGGATCATATTCAGTGCAACTTGCACCTGCCAAAGAGGCAGGAGGATGATAACAAAACTGCTGCTCAGAATGATGTGGAGCTTCCACAGGTGGGGGAGCAGGAAGGGGATGAGATAATACAAACAAACTTGGTTGACCCGCTGTTTCCTGCAGCACAACATGTCAAAGGTGTGAGATTTTTCAAGTGTCATCTTGCTTGTTTTTTGTTTGTTTATTGCTCAGAGGTATTTAAATATGTTTTAAAAGGCTTCCACTTGCAGCGTGCACAGTGGATCGTCGCTTTATGGAGGAACATTTTACTTTTAATTAAAATTAAAAGTGGAAATGGAAAATTAATTGAGAAAATGTCTTATATCTTATATAAAACTTGTATTATATTTTAGTATGCATGGTAATCAGGCCACAATAAAAGTGGGAAATAAAAAGGAATGTCGATATTGAAATAAAATGTATATTATTGATATATTATGAAATAGCATTGTGATATTGAAAACTGAAAAAACAAATTTAGAATGTTTAATTCCAAATACAAAAAATGGCAAAAGGAAAAAGGAGGGGTTGAAAATGATAAAAATACAAGGTAACTTTTTATCATGTGTTCATGTTTAACTTCCTCTTAAATAATTTTATTTCAAAATTGAGCTTTTACATCTAAGCTTTTTGCCATTTCATGATTGCACATTTCACATTTTGTTCACTTTTTAGAATTGTAATTTAGATATGGCTGTCTCAGTTCGATTTTTTTTCCACTTCTCTTTCAAACAAACAAATTATCCTCATGCAGTTAGTTTTCATCCTCACGCCCTTAGTTTATTTTTTAAACTCCTAGACTCCGTTTTTCACTCTGCCTTAAGGTTCATTACAGGAGATGCTTATGACACTCACCATTGTCTTTTATATGAAAAGGTTGGGTGGTCTTCTCTTAAAGAGAGACGTGATGCACATTGGCATATTTTTATATATTAAGCCCTGACCGGAAAGCTACCACTCTATTTGACAACAATGCTGCATATTTCAGATGGGCTTTATCATACCCGCTCAACTGAAATGCTCATGTTATATGTTCCATACGCCCGGTCTGACCTTGGTAAAACTGCTTTTAGCCACAGTGCCCCTGACTCCTGGAACAGCCTACAACATCAAATTAAAATAAATACACTCATAACTGTTAACCAATTTAAAGTTATTATTTTGAATCAGCCCCACTCCAATTGTAACTGTTTTAATTAGGCTATTGTTCTGTTTTATTCAATTGATCTGAATGTTTTAATTGTTGTTGTCTCTTTGTAAGCTTGTTGTGTATTCTCATTGTATATTGTGTATCTGTAATTCTCGACGTCATTGTAAAAGAGGGTAACCCTCAATTGATCTTTCGAGAATAAATAAAGGAAAATTAAATTTTGTCCCTTCTGTTGTGAACAGCTCCTCCAATTCAGGCTGAAGAAACCCCTGAAGAGGATTGCTCAGAGCAGTCTGAGGTTGACAAAAGCCAACAACTTAGCATCCGTGACATTGTTGATCTTCAAGAGTCGGGCTTCACCATCAGTATTCAAGCTCCTGGATCAGAAAGTTTTGAGCTTCAGGTTTGGCTGCATAATTTACTGTCATCATTTTCTGTCAGATACTTGACAGTATGTTCAGGTTCATGTTACCTCTCCCTGTCTCTCCCTGGCCACTCTCAGGTTTCAGGTCAGATGTTGGGAGTGGAGCTGCACCAGGTACTGATGGAGCACGAGATCACCTGCCACCGCACATGCTTCTCCATCCAGCTGGGAGACACTGCACTCGACAGCCTCACAGAGCTATGCTCCATCCAGGGCTTCCAGGATGGAGCGCTGATCAAGGTGGTGGAGGGTAACTGCTTCGTCCTTTTCTTCCTTACTTACAATTTGTCTTTTTCTAGGATAGTTAGTTTACTGCACAGTGAAACATTGTACAGCATCTGACTTCAGTCCAGTTTCCTTAGGCCTCACAATCTGGACCTTCACATTGACCGTAAAATGGTCTGACATTTTTGACTCCACACCGCCTAACTAAAGTTTAATTTTGTTTTATTTAACACCACCAGCAACTACAAATTATTTCTAATTATTATTTCTATCTGCTGCTTTTTATTCTTCAAGCACTTTATAAGCCTCTTTTCTGATCTCGTTGCAGACTCTTACTCAGTGCGAGATGCCCGTCTTCATCTCAGACATGTCCGCGATCTTTTGATGAGCCTCGACCCTGCAGATGCATACAATGGAGTGAACTGCAGCTCACTATCTTACCTCTCCTTTTACATCAGAGACAAGGGTAATTTTATTATTTCTCATATCATCACTTCAGGTTTTGTCTGAACGCTTGTCTGTATTATCCTTCAACCCCTTTCCACTCCATTTGTACCCCTTCAGAAAGTGAAAGTGTAGGGAACAGGCGAGCTACTGAAAAAGAACCTGTTGACTGCAGGCCTCCCGAATACATCCTCCCTGGATCTAAAGACCGACCGCTTACTCCACTGCAGCCGCTCAGAGATGAATGGAAGGTGAGGGATTGGCTTTGAACATGAACGCATGACTGGTTAGATATAGAATACTCAATGAGCGTTATAGAAAAGCAACGGTGGGATTTTATGAAAGCACTATTACAGCCTATACAGTGCCTTCGGGTTCTGACCGTGAGCAGCTGGAACCCCCCTCCAGGAAACAGGAAGATGCATGGGGACTTGATGTACCTCAATGTCCTAACTATGGAAGACAAAGAACTCAACATAACATCCTCCACACGCGGATTCTTCCTCAACCAGTGAGTGTTGAATTGTTTAACCATCCAACTGTTCTGTTTGCCATGAAAGTTAAGGTATAGGGAGGATGATGTCAGTCAAGTGGTCCTCCACTTGACTGACATATCAACATTTGGGTGAATTGCCATAGCCGTTCATGGTGCCCAGAAGATGAATCCCATTAACTTTAAGGATCACTTGACCTTTTCCTCTAGCACCACCAGCAGGTCAAAGATTTCCCATTAAATATCTAATATCTAATACAACATTTTGTACAGTATATATATATTTTATATTGACAACTACTGCATAAATAGCCATGTCATTTGTTCCATGGATTCATCTATGCCACAAGATGAATTGTAAGAACTCTGGTGATTCCTTTACTTTTTATTCAGCGCCATCATAAAATCAAAGATGCAATGTGTCATATATTTTGGTTTATGACCAAATAACTGCACAATTATTCACAATCAAATTTGCCTCAGCTGTACTTTTGGTTTAAATGCAGCATGTTAGCATGCTAGTCTTTGCATTTAGCTTAAGGCACTGCTGGCCCAATTAAAGTCTCATAGAACCGCTAACAGTCTTGTTTGCTGATTAAACATTGCCTCTATTTATTGTTATTTTTCTTCTCAAAGTTCCATAACGAAGCAAGTATTTATTAAACCATCAATAACGCGAGAGAGCAGTAAAACAACAACAACTACATACTGTATGATAAGGACCATGCGGACAGTAATTTGAATCAACCTGTACTATTCTCTGACTGCTCCAGGTCAACTGCCTTCATCTTCAACCCTAAGCCGGCCGTTCCCAAAATCCTTTGCCACTCATTAGTCGAGCTGTTGAGTCAAGTCAGCCCTGCATTCAGGAAAAACTTCAGTGTTCTGCAGAAGAAGAGGTGAGCAGACCAAAGTTGGGCACTCCATGCTACGGCATGATGACAAGTTACATAATACTCCTTATATCATTCCAATATGTACATAGGAATGCCTTTACGTCTGGAATGTGCATGGGGCTTGGTAACACTAGACATTAACATGAAATAAATTCATCCTGATTAAACAGAAATCCTCACACCTCTGCTAACCTTACCAATAGGACAATGTTTTCTGCTTTGAACCAGAGTCCAGCAACACCCTTATGAACGGATCGCAGCACCTTTTCAGGTGTTCACCTGGATCGCCCGCCATGGAGACCACACCCTCGACTGTGTCAGAGCGGAGGAGACTCACACCAGCCGCATGGGCCAGGACGAGCACACCGCTGGGCAGGTTGCAGACGTGAAATATAAGAAAACAGGCTAAATCTGGAAATGTAGAGAAATATAACATTGCTGTCAGAACAGAACCGATGACACATGCATTAAACAGAAAAACAACGATTTCATAGAGCATCTGAGGCAAAGTCATTGTGAAGGGGATGCTGATATCGGGTTGTGTGTTATGATCACAGAGTCGAGACTGGAATGAGGAGCTGCAGGGATGCAGGGAACTCAAGAGGAACTCCCTTCAGGAGCGTCTGCACAGAGAGAGGAGCATATTCAAAGTGAGACCTGGAAATTCCCTTTTTTCAGTTCTCTCTACGATTAATAGTTACTGAAGCAGACTTGTTACTGAGATCATTAGTTTAAAAAAGTACACAACTTAGATGTATAAAACTTCCCTTGTCCTCTTATGTTTCCTCTGCAGCCTACTGTTATCAGCTATTTAATGAAATCACTGTTAAATGATTCCTTCCTCTTAATCCCTACATCCAGACCAACAGTGACTTTGTTACCGCTGCAACACTTGGTGCTGTAGCTGTGATCGACGGTAACATCATGCCGTTAAACCCCGGGGAGGCGCCTCATATGCAGATGTTCATCTGGAACAACCTCTTCTTCAGTCTGGCATTTGACATCTCTGATCACTACCGCCCAGTAGGGGGCAACACTGCTGCTCACACTGCTGCCATTTGTGACCTAAGGGGAGCACAGGTAGAGATCCCTGCAGCAGTTATTAAACCAAGAAAATAATCTTCCCTGCAGTTGCATGGAATCTGTTCTCATCAAAACAAAAAATCATACGTTCCTCTGCTCCAGGCATACGCATCCGTGGACGTAGAGGGGCTTCACACAATTGGGACAGCTGTGGTGGATTATCGTGGCATCCGTGTTATCGCTCAGACGATCGTTCCTGGGATACTAGAGAAGAATCAGGAACAGAGTGTCATCTATGGCTCCAATGACTATGGAGAAACAGTTTTTACACACCCCAGGTAACACACACACACTCACAAAAACCATCAGGGTATTATCTTGTAGGTATTTAGATTTTGATTGTCTCAACATTATTTCAGGTTTCTGGAGCTTCTGGATAAAACTAGTAAGCCTCTGAGAATCCAGCGTCACCATGTGCTCGACCACAGCAACAGCCCAGTGGAGCTTTGCTCTGGCATCGAGACCAAAGGCATCCTGGGTAATGATGGAAGAGCCTACATCTTGGACCTTCTACGTACTTTCCCTGCCGACCTTAACTTCCAGTTCTCAGAGATGGAGGAGAGGAGGGAGGTGCCCAAGGAGTGTCAGAGCTTCGGTTACCCACGGCGACATCAGCACGGCCTAGCCAGCCTGAGACTGGAGCTGCTAGAGGCATTCGTCCAGCACAGGTGAGAAATAGGAGATGTACACGAAATGCAGCCGCCCTTTAACCATTTAATCAGCAGGATGAACTGAGCTAGTGGAAATTAAGTGTGTTCTTCTTCTAATCTTGCGTTTACTGTGGCAGATATGAACTTTACTTGAAAACGGTGTCCCAAGGGCTCAACCAACTGGAAGCAGATGACAAAGACACAGCCGGTGTTGAAATGGGTGAGTAAAATAATTTGAAAAGTCAATTAAATGATTTAAATCTCTTGATAAATAGATATAATCAATAGATCTTTTTAAATTTCAATTGATAATGCATTCGTATTTTACTTGTCTAGAGTGCCGGAGAAGAGATGTGATAATGAAAGCTTGTAAAGCTGCTGGATCAGTGAGTGACTCTTGCTTTGACATCCGCTTCAATCCTGATGTTTGCTCTCCAGGTAGTGCACACACACACACACACGTTTATCAGAAGAATCAGATTGAGATTAAATGGTTCGCTTTGTTACAGGTGTTCGTTTCTCCTCTGAGTGTATCAAGGAGGTTCAGAAGCAGAGACAGTTGTTATGGGATGCGGCTGCTTTCCTACTTTCTGCTCAGATTCCAGCAGTGGTGAGTTGTTGTGTGTGGAACAATAATGTTCATTGTTCAAGTGTTAAACCTCATTTGTGTGAAATTTAGGATTATATCTGTAATCCTAATGCTGCAGCTTTGTATGTGTGTGTGTGTGTGTGTGTGTGTGTGTGTGTGTGTGTGTGTGTGTGTGTGTGTGTGTGTGTGTGTGTGTGTGTGTGGTAGCTGAGGGACTTTCTGGACCACACAGCCGTGCCGATGGATGGAGCAACCCTGACCTCAGCACTGCACCAGCGGGGCGTGAACATACGATACTTGGGCACCCTACTCAGGGAGCTGGAGAGGATGGAGGAGGAGAGAGTGAGACTCAGCCACATACAGGTAGTAGTCACTGCAGTTCTTATTAACTATACCGTACCACATGTATGTAACATCATCATAGCTGCATCTTTTTCTGGTTAAGGATTGAGTAAGATATTAATAAATGTGGCATGACATGAGTGGCAGTTCCAGATAGAAGATCAGGATAAAAACCACATTTCCTATACCCCAGAGGAACACTGCTAAAAGGTCTGGGAGAAGAGAAAATGGAGCTAATGTACCTAGTTCAACCAACTTGAACCACTCAAGGAAAAACGTAATAAATTATATTTTCTTCAGTAAACTAAATAAAAAATAACAAGAACAGGAAATGCAGACCGCTAGTTAACCTTAATCTTCTGATTAATTCAAATGTATTTTTTAAGTTATCGCTAATCTCTAGCCTAGAAATCCAGACCCACATCTAGAACGATATAGGGACCTTCCCAACTCAAGGGGCGGCACCTACGCATGCATTTCAAATACCACTGCACGCAATTGGATAGCACTACAACCAATCAGAGCAATGAACAAGGTGACGTATTTAGCCCTGTTCGTTTAGCGAACAGAAGGGTTAACTGGTAAATTAAACTTTTGCTGTGGTCGGACTCGGTCGGCAAAATATCAAATGCTGTATTCTTTAGAAAATGCAATAATCAAACTGTTAACAGTTTGATTATTGGTTCCTCTAAAAAGTAAAGTGTCAAACACAAAAAGATTTAAATGAACTCTGAGGAGCAAGATTTGTGGCTCAGTTTTTTCAAACAAAGTCTTTCTGATCAAACGTTCCCTTCACAGAGAATTTCTATCAGTGAAGTCATCATCAGAAGTGCAAAACACATCTTCAGGACCTATCTGCAGGTGATGTGCTCAAATAAGGATGATTAGTGAAATATTAATAGAACACTTTACAATCTATAGCACCAATTTCTAATACCCGCATACATTGTATTTTCTTCCAGGATGTGGAACCTGCAGCTTTCTCCGCCGCCGTCAGTCACTTCCTTAACTGCCTCCTGAGTTCCTCCTCTTCCTGTTTCCCTGACTGTAGCTCAGATAAGCTCCTCTCTCGTCGCAGGAGTCGCCGTCGACGGAGCCACGGGAGTCGAGTTGCCATGTTGATGGACAGTGTGTGGGCTAGACTGACCCCCAGTGAGCTGTGGGGCAGGATCAGGAGGGAGGCTGCAGATTATTACCACTACACAATAGACAGGTGTGTGTGTGTGTGTGTGTGTGTGTGTGTGTGTGTGTGTGTGTGTGTGTGTGTGTGTGTGTGTGTGTGTGTGTGTGTGTGTGTGGTTTCATATGCGCAACATGATTTTAAACTGTCGTCTTCTCTGTGTTCAGTGAAAGTATAGATGAAGTAATAGAAAAGCACGGTCTTCAGAGGGTCTCACTACTGAGAGAGATCGCCATCAAGATGGGCATCCAGGTCAGAAATCTACCAAGCTTCTATTCATAATACATGTGCCTATACGAAATGCAATAAATTCTGTCCATCTTATTAAAATTTGCATTAGGCAAGAATAGTAGCCTAAACCACAAATTTTGTATCATTAAAAAAAACGTATTTGGAGCTGCGATAAACATATCTATTGCTCAGATACTGCTTATTTGACCAGGTTGTCAGACAGTAAGTTTTCTTGGATCAAACACATGTTCTTCCAGACGACAAGATATTTGATGGAAAACCGGGCTCACCACAAGGGTGGTAATGGTTGAACCTGCTGCCAAATCAGTTTTTACCCCCGCAATTCTCACCCTTACTAGAGGCCAAGATGAGTTTTAGGTATGAGGTAATCTTTTTTGGCCACACCTTTTTCTTGTCAAGCCCACTGTAAAAAGAAAACACACCAAATAGGTTATAGTTAAGGCTAAGGCAGAGGTCTGGGCTTACAATATGAAACAAGACTGAGGACCTTTACTGAAGTACAAAAGGCTCATAAGTGCAAAGTCATAGTGCAGCTTTAAAATGCAGCCTCTTCCCCCAAACTACCTTTTTGCTCTGTATTTAGGTGCAGCTCAGGGAGTATGTGTTTCAGCCTCGACACGGACCAGTGTTCGGTGAGGAAGATGTCATCAACATGTTTCCTGTGGTCAAACATCTCAAACCTACAGCAACAGATGCCACGAGGCTTGTTCAAGGTGCACAGGTGGCAGTGCAGCAGGGTGAGAGAGACTAATTATAAGCTCTGCCCACCCAAATGTGCGCACTGCCTACCCAATCAAAAGTGAAGAAAATGTATTTTTAATTTTTTCAGCCAATTAAAATATGTGTATTTACTATGCCAGGACCATTCCTAGCTTTTGATTGGGTAGGCACGGCAACAGCCCGCCTCCAAATTCACCAATCACCTGCTTTTCTGTGATCATTTGTCAATCACGTCCACAGAGCGCAGTCTCTCTTTTGCAAAGGCAGTTAGAACCCTATTCGGCAACTTTTTTCACACATTTATTTATGTTAGTTAATGCTGTTCACAAAAGCTCATTCACTTCCTATCATGGTTACAAAACACTTTACGAATAAATCACTTAGTGGCTCGTATAAACAGTGGGGAGCAATAACATCAATCAATAACACTTTGATGTGTTCATAGTGTCACAGCCCGGCTCAAGGGAATGACAATGAGGAAACCACACAAGAGATTAAGTTTAACCAAATAATAATTTATCTAAACAAAGTTTAACGTAAGTTACTAAGTGGTGCGTGAATGGCAGTAATCAGTAATGGGTGCTGTGTCTGTGTGAGTGAAGAGTGTAATGTATGTGCAAAGCAAAACTAACTAACTAAGCCAAAGCAAAGCAAACCATACATCAAGGAAGGGGGACCCAAGTGGCTGATTCCTGCAGCTTATATAGCTGAGGAGATCAGCCAGCATGGGTGTTTGTAATTAGCGATCATCTCCTGGAAGCCTGCCAATCAGGAGGTGCCAGGAGCTGTCACACCCCCCTCCATAGAAACGAGGTTCAACACGTAACCTGCAAAACAACAACAGTTATATACGGGCAACAGTTATATTACCAAACAAACAAAACAAGCCTAAGACAATTTATGCTCAGGCCTGACCACTGATCCGTTGAACAAATATCTCTCTTTGTCCTAACATTTTGTTTACCGGCATCCCCGAGAAGCAACTAAGACCCTACAGAACGGGAACACACCACAGGAATGAATGCTACCAGGTCTTTATACAAGTGGATATATCCCGTTTCATACAAGGCCAGAAAAAGTGCTGAAGGACCCGCCCATATGTACTCCTCACTCCCCCTTGACCAGCTACCTTTCGATCACCGGCTGTCTATATCTCACAGGAAGCACAATCTTCCCCACTGATCCCCCAGTCAAATTTCTCCCATGAGGGACCCACCTCCTCATCAGCAGGCCTAGTTATATCAGTTCCTGCCATTTTACCTTCTCTAACTAGATCCAGTTTACATTGTTCAATGTCCAGTTTTGCCTGCTCTGTTCTTTGTTTCATTGCTTCAAGCGCTAACTCCTTATCCATTTTTGTACGTTCAAGAGCCTTTTCATGTTCCATCTGTATTAACATCAGTTATTTTTGTTGATCAAAGGTGAGACCTACAGTAGGAGAAACCACAGCATTACTTTGCACTGTGACTGGCAAAACACCACTTTCAATTAAAGCAGCCACAAGTTTGAAAAGTTGTTCTTTTGTGCAACCATTCAACATTGCCTCAGAGGGAGATTGAACAAAACTACCGACAGAAGCCATGACAAAACAGCTTTGATCACTGGGATGCAAATAGAATTAGAACTTCCCCACTAACTGCCTATCCAAACCTGAATAATCTTGACCCTAGTGTTCATGCAGCTTGCGGTGGGTATTTATGCACTGCAAACCAGCTGGTTTGAAAGGCGACCTGCAAGCAGACAACCCACAAGATCTTTCGGATGTGTTCCCGAGACAATTGACATTGAACAATTGACACTAACCACGCCCCACAGCACTACCAAAAGGGAAAAACAACAAAAGAAAAAAAATTCAGGCAACCCAAAGGGGAAACGCAACTGAAGCCTAACAGGGAAAGTTCAAATTCAGACATGTGCTCATCAGACAATCAACTATGTTAGCCTAGCCTCAGCCAATTACCCACTCCAGACACAAAGCTCAATCCCCAACCATGCACTCCTGCTTTACAATACTAAACCACAAAAGAGCTTCCAAAATATACTAACTAGTGCACAAATTAACTGATTTAACAAAGACTAACCGGCCACCCCAAAAACCTCGCACCCCTGCGCCTGCAGAGCGCCAACATGGCGCGAGCACTGGAAGTAGGACGGGAGAAAGCCTTGTCATTCTTCCAGCAAGCGTGTAGCTCCTTTAAGTACTCCTCCAAAGGCGGGACAGAGAAAGAGGCTGTGACAGGGCTGCCCCTGAAAAAGGCGCTAGGCTGAGCCACGTCCGCCTGAGGAGCATCGAGCCCCAGGCGAGCCAGGGCCGCACGGATGACAGCCCCCATAGGGTTACCCTCTGCACTGTGCTCGGAGCTCTGAGCAGAGGAGCAGGAGGCCTCCCCAAGAGTGTTTGAGGCTCCCTCCTCACTAAAAAAGTTTGCCGAAGCCGCCAGCGACAGGACATCATCCCTACCAGGCACGTCCCCCACGGAAGGGACAGGCTGGTCATCAGCCACTGCCCCACCCGCCCCCGGTTGCAGGGTCAGAAGGAGCTCCTGTATTCTTTCCATGTCGGATGACAAGCGATCCACCTTGGATGCTAATTCGTCCTTAGCCCTTTTCTTGGGGGGGGGGGGGCACCGTCCTACCCCGACGCCAAGAACGGCTGGGCTGAGCCGAAGGAAGTGGTGCAATTGAGGGAAGGTTGACGGCCGTCGGACGCTCCACCGCTGCAAGTCTAGCCACCCTGAGCGCCAAGGGCATGGAGCCGCAGTTCATGCAGGCCCTCTCAGTAAGGCCCTCCCGCAAATGCTCGAAGCCGAGACACGAGGGGCAGCGATCATGGCCATCGTCAGGCTCAAGAAGGGCCACACAGGCACCACACACATGAGCCATCAGTAGAACACTGGGAGAGAGAGCGAAAACACTGCCTTCACCAGTAAACTACTTACCCAAAAAACACAAAACAGTGTTACCGGGAGAGGATGAGAAAGCGCAGTCTTCACCAGTAAGTGACCAAAAAGAATTGTACAGCAGTGTTACCGGGAGCGGACACGAGAGCGCTGCCTTCACCGGTAAGTGACCGAACAGAGATACACCGCAGTGTTCCCAGGAGAGGACGCGAGAGCGCCGCCTTCACTGGGAAGCGACTGACAAGAATTCAATGAACAAAAAAGACCCTTTTCCCTTTTTTTTTTTTTTTTTTTTTTTCAAAAAAGTTTAACAAAAACAAAAAATGGCAATCTAGAACAGCCGAGCTGTCTCTATCAAATGAAATTCAATGAGGGAAGGTATCAATTAGCGCCACAATAGTGGGGCAAAAGCCCTTAGTGCTGCATGGCTAAAACAGCCCCTAGAGGACGGGTTCCTTACCCGTTGCTCTGACCTTAGTCGCAAGGCTGCACACCGTTGCTTATCCTTTTCCAAATGCGAAAACTTATCGCACGCGGTACGTCTGCGTCTTCCTGCGAGAAGAAAAAGGAACAGATCCTCTGTAGACACCGGGCTATATAGCCCTTCCGGTGTCACGAGGGTCACAGGTGACTTTGTTGATATTGGTACTCGAACTGCGCATGCGCGAGACGGATAAATCCAGTGCTTAATGCACCGCCTCTGGCGGTCAGTAAGGATGAAATAGAACAGGAGGTGCCAGGAGCTGTCACAATAGCAACGTGTGAGTATTTAACTAAGATAGACTTAAAAATGTGAACTCATCACTTAACAAATTAGGTTGTAAATACCCATGAGGAACCATACGATTATATCCAGCCACTGATTTGAAACGATAGGTTAAAATAATTTAGTGAGTACCTGAATTCAGTGTCTTTGTGTTTGCTTTCAGGGCTTCTCAAAGATGGCTATGAGTTGATCAGCCAGGCCCTGACTCTGTTTGGCAGCGTATGCGGTATCCTGCATGAGGACGTGTGCATGTGCCTGCGTCTCCTGGGACGGCTCAGCTACATCCTTGGGGAATATGCAGATGTAAATATGCATTACGATTAATTCCTAACATGACCTACACCTCAAGTCTTTGTAAAGGGATATCAAAAATGCATTTGACTTTAATTATGATACAAATGCTTCCCTCTTTCCTCAATGTGTCGCAGGCCCTCAGTCACCAGGAGAAGGTTGTTATGACTAGTGAGAGAGTTCAAGGTATTGACCATCCTGAGACCATTCAAGACTATGTGAGTCCCTTTACCTTGTTATCAATCCACATGTTGCTGCACCGCAACGCCTTGACCATGTTGTTTTTTTAAAGCTTTTATTTAACAAACAGCTTATGAGTTACTTTAATGTAATACTTCACTTGTGTCTGTGATTCAGACTCAGCTGGCCCTGTACTGCTTTGCTGGAGGTCAGCTTTCGATCTCCCTGCAGCTGCTGTATCGCGCTCGGTACCTCGCCCTTCTTGTGATCGGAGAAGACCATCCACAGGTCGCACTGCTGGATGTAAGGGAGACCTCACCCTGCAAACCTTTATGTCTCTGTAAACAGACATCTATTTAGATGGTATCTATTTAAAACATCAGAGGTAGTTCATACACATTATTGTGGTGGTGCTTTATGGTAATTTGAAGATTTGCTGATTTAATATTCAGAATTATTAAAGTGATATTCAAATCCCTACAGTAAAAAGACAACAAGGAAGGAAGTTAAGATTAGATTAGGTCTACTGGTAGGTCAATAATAAGAAAAACACTTAATTCAGCCCTGAGAAAGTGACTTTCAGCTTGTGAACATTCAGACAAGGTTTTCTGCACATAGTCGTTTTTATTTGTGCCCAAGGTCATAATGACGTCTTGGAAATCATATCTTGACATCCCTCATTTTCTCCACTATGTCAGAGTATGCTGGGTCTAGTGCTTTATGCACTGATGGAGTATGAGCTCTCCCTGAAGTTCCTCCAGAATGCCTTGATTTTAACCTCAAAATACCACAGTGCCACGTCCCTGAAGCATGCACTCAGGTAAGACGATTTATCGTCTCGTTCTTCCGTTATCTTACATTCTTTTATTTAGAAGCAGACATTGCCTTTTTTATATATATATATGTTTTGGGCATTGTTATGCTTCATTGATAGTGTAGAGACAGAGTTGAAATGGGGCAGAGAGGGGAGTGACATGCAGAGAACGACCGCGGGCTGGAATCGAACCCGGGTCCCCTGCTGGCCGAGGCCCATGGGGGGACGCCCTACCAACTGAGCTAAGGGCGCCCCCGACATTGCCTTTTTCATCGAGTTTTCATCACCTTTCTTCCTCTCCATGCCTATCTTCCACGCAGTCATCATCTGCTCGCCGCTGTGTACGAGAGTAAAGGGGAGTTTCGTTTGGCTCTGCAACACGAGAGAGAGGCATATTCAATATATAACAGCCAGGTGTGCTTTAACATGCAGAAATACCCTGTTTTATTCTGCTGTTATGTTTATGCTACATACTCTGAAAGACTTCTTTGTTGTACCCGTTAAGGTTGGTGAGGACCATGACAGTACGAAGGAAAGCTCAGAGTACCTGAAGAGTCTCACTCAGCAGGCTGTGATCCTTCAGAAAGCCATCAACCATATCTACAGTAACACACCTAGTGCCCGTATACATCCTCCAAAGGTTTGCACAGTGTTGTGAGTACATGAACACATGCATGCAAGCCTTTCATGTTGTGTGAAACTTTATCTCACATGTGTTTTTATCTACAGTTTTCCACACCAAGCCTTCCCACAATCCTTCAGCAGCTCAACCTGACATGTGGAATCATTCTCATTCCCCTGAGGTAAATACTGTTTGCAGTCCCAGTTATGGAATCACAAAAAACTGCTAATGTGGCGTTCATCTCAACTGGTGATCCTTCTGATCAAGTGTGAATAAATAAATGTCCCTATATGCATTATGTCCATTCTCTCTAGTGCAAAAGAAATTGCAGACCTGAGGACAGAGATGCAAGGAAAGGTTATAGTAGGAGAGCTGGGAAAAAAAGAGTAAAGGACTGCAGACAACAACAAGCTGTGGAGTAAAGGGACAATTACAATAGAACACCTTCATGTTCATTAAGACTTCTGAAAACAACCATGAACAATGAGCAACAATGGAAAATGATAGCCAGGCAAATTGCTGGTGTCAGTAGGATTGCCTACTTTGGACATCAACTACATCCAAGTGCAGCTGTCTCCTTTTGGTAGAGGAACTTGTTGCCGGTGGAGGACTGGATGTTGAAGAGAGAGAAATCTAATGCATTCATCTTATCTGCAGACTTTATTTTTCTTTATTTCTTTTAATATATGGGTTCCACAGATTTACTCTACAAACTGTAACTTTGGTTGTATAACTTCTTTTTGTCAGAAACATACAAAAACCCTTCATACTAAATAAAATGTATACTGATTATACTAATTATTAGTAGTAAGCCTATTAGTATGTTGACTTGTTTACTTTTAATGGGAAAGAAGAAATAGCAGCAGTGTACTAAATGTATATGTGCTTAATTTTTAAAAGACAACCTGTCCTCTTGCAATCCCCCATGTGTCCACTGGGTTTCACACTTGTGCCATAAACACTTCTCAGAAAGTGATGAACGATTTGTCTATGCCTGAATATTATATTTATATATAAATATTGTGTTAAATAGAGTTTTTTGATTTCTACTAGCAGTCCATTATGATTCAATTCACTTTGATATATCAAGTTGTGTTGATTGGAAACAATAAGCATCTCAAAACTCATGTCTTCATTTACAAGTCAATTTAGTGATATCAATACAGCTCCCTAAGCTGGAAATGAGAACATTGAACTCATATTGTTTTCAAGTAATGTTTTGTGGAGTTGGTCTAAAGACACCAAATCAGCAACTGACTGTATGTGAATCTAATTTTAGATATAACCCAAAATTACCGTTGTTTCAATGTGTGGTTTACAACTGGTAATCTGAAAAAATTATATACAATCAATAAAGGTCCTGATATAGTTTCCTAGCAGTGGTTTTAATTATGCATCATCTATGAAACAGCTTATTGGTATGTAGTTTACATTACTACTGTCTATCCATGCTGCTGCTCGCAACAATAAGAAACACACACACACACACACACACACACACACACACACACACACACACACACACACACACACACACAAATAATCTTTGAAAATAGGCTAGTTAAATACAGGCCTACATTATTATTATTATAAAACAACGTAGGCCTATATAACTTATAATAATGGTCTATTTTCCCCATAAACTGTAAAAAAAAAGAAAAAAGTTTTCACTTTGGTTATGACCACTGCGCGCCCCCGCTCACCTCAACGTGCGCGCCGCTGATATCCATTCGTGACCGTTAGCCGGGGCGAATGCGTTGGGTTGGTACAGAGGAGGAGGAGAAATCTGACTGACTGACCGCGCCGGGCGATGAGAAAACTCACAGTATCGCAGCCAAACCAGGGTTTCCCATCGCATGCTTGGGCCAACCAAGGGGATACGAAAATGAACATTTGTCTGACGGTAAGTAATTAGTTTCTCCACGTGCCCACATTCTTGTTTTGGCACTTCGAAAGACTTGTTGTTTTTGACGACGAATTGCCTGCAGTGTCTGCGCTTTCCCGTTCCCATCTCAAAATGGCGGAGAGGCCGAAAGCTAAGCTAAGTGGTAAAGTTGGCATTCAAACACTCAGCGACTGCACGTTAAAATTATCTGACTGTGGTGTTATTCAACTGTGCTGAATGTGATTGTTGTGTTAAACCATCTCTGCCCTTCTCGGTTACTGCTTGATTTGAATGGAGACACTTGTTGTGAAACGTAGCCTCACATTTGGCTAACGTTAGCTGCGTCTATTTATGGAAGTTCTGTGGGGATGAGCTAACGTGCTAAGCTAACCTGGGTGCTGTCAGCCTGCTGCCATATTTCCCACAGCCGGGTGAAAAATATTCAGATGTTGCAAGACGAATGAACAAATCAGATGCAACATTTTAAAACGTTGAATTTACGAGTTGTGAAAACGTCTAAATGTTTGTGAAGAGCACACTACAAAGGAGCTATTAGCCCTATAATCAAACTTGGGTTGCATATCCCCTATACATTTTAAATGTCAACTGTTATTTTATTCCCAACAAGTGGCCATGTTGATTAGATGCTTGTTGGCCTAATGTCGTAGACCAACGCCCTTTGTGTGTTGTGGTCTGGTGCCTGTGTGTTGGTGTAAATCTAGTCTTGCTCACACTGACAGCTCCTGTTAACGTGCTAAGCTAACGTTAGCTGGAAAGGGCGTTGCTGAGCCATTGCTGCAACTTTGCCCTTGTGGCCATCGAAGCTTGGAAAGACGTCACCCAAACCAGATTTTTTAACTCAGACCCGTTTCTCAATGATACCAAAGCAGTCTTCAGCTAATTTGGGCTGTTTTCATGCATACTGCAAACGCCTTTAAGGTCATCCAGATAAGTTTGAGGAATCACAATCGGTGTGGACAATATAAAAAGATCAGTGCGAAAGGCTGATAATGAACAAGAATGTACATATTGTTTGTATCATGTACAAAGCTGTTTCTTTATGTATTTTACTTTTTAATTCAATCCATAGTTATGTCCAGTAGCTGCTATTGTGAATCATTAAATGTGAAGGCCTGGCCCTACACAATAGAATTGGTCAAACTCATTAACCATTTTACTACAGATCCTTAAAAAGTCTTAAAACTCATGAAATTATTTAATCTAAAAAAACAAAAAAGGCCATGGGTAGTAGGATTTTTTTCTGACTTTATTATTTGAAAACTCAAAAAAGGTAGCATCTATTTTTTCAATCAATTACAAATACCTTTGACATTAATGTCATGCAGAGCAACATGGCATGATGCGATATGGTCAATGCAACATTTATTATTATTATTATTATTGGTGTTTTAGTTTGGTGTAATTTGAACAACCAAAAAATAAAATAAATCAACATTTGAAGTCGATCCTTGTCCTTTTTTTCTGGACCAAGAAAGTCATGTTTTATGAAAAAAAATAAGTCTTAATCCAAAGTAACTGATGTTGTTTCTCCATAAAGTTTTGGTTATGGTAAAATTTGTCTTTAATTATTACATTTAATGTGGCGTTAAAAACATCTTAAAACATCTTAAAACTATATTACCTTAAGCTGTAGGAACCATGAATTGTGCTAGATTTCTCAAAGTACTCGACTCCAGCATCTTAAGGTTTTAACTATTACATGCGTTCAATATGATAAAATGTTGGATGGATGTCCTTGAAGTCAAGATTTGAATCCTGTTACATTTTAACCTGGATCCCCACGTATTTGTTGTCATCAGTATGAAAAGGGCTACACTTAAATAGGTTGAATGAAAAAAATATGTATAGGTAGTTATATTTATGATATTTAAATATTCTGTTATTATATAGCATGTTAGGGTGCACTCACACTAGGCCATCTGTTCCGTGCCCGAGCTCATTTGCATACTAAAGTCTAGATCGTTTGACCAGTGTGACCACGCCATTCGTATTCCAGCACGGAACACCTCCTTGGCCACAGAACGCTTGGGAGAGGTGTGCCTGGACACGGAACAGTTGCTAATGAGATGACACACACACAAGCAAGGGCACAGGCGGTGTTCCTGACGTGAATTTATTAAGGATGCATAGTCTGCCCTCACGTTCGTCAGATGATTTTTTTCTTTTTCCTCCCGTCAGCTGTTATAATGCTGCCTTCACGCACGGTGGTGGAGACGAACCCAAAACAACACAACGCGGTCCGATAAGGAAACAGTAGCCTACACTTACGTTTAACCAGAACCTTTATAAAGACACACTTAAAATAACGCTCTCTGCCCACACAAAAAGTTCTGACTTGGATTACTTGATGGAGCGATCGATGTGTATAAAACCATCCGTTCCGTATGTTCTGATGAGGGGCTGGTATATTAATAATAAACAGTGCGCTGCACATTTACATCACAGTGTTTCCCCCAGAAAATGTCTTAGTTAAGGTGGTCACCGTCGAGGGTCACGGGAGGCGCGGCGAAAATTTGGGGGGGTATTTTGCTCGAAGATGCCAATGCGCAGTAAAGAAATTAACAACTGCTTATTTGAATACAAAAATACAACAGACACTGACATTACAGTTGTGTGTGCAATTTTGTTTGCTATGTGCATACACATTTTGTGCAAACATGCTGACAGTACAAAGCACAATTAAAGAAAACTTGTACTGTTTTGGTGCAATACTATGCAGACACACTAAATACAAATAATGGACCATACACTTAACGTGTATGCACATCAAAGTGCAAATTCAACTTTTTAAAGTTCCTTTTCGGATGAGTGGCTGTTGTGCGATTATTGTGGACAATAGGCCTACTGTGATGCGATAGCCTATAATTCATTAATGGTTGTTTTGAGCCTACTTGCTTGATTTATTTTTAAATACAGAGGTTATTGGTTGTTTTGGAACATGTATTTCCCAATTTAAAACATACAAATAAAGCAGTATTGAACATTCAGAAAATAAATCTTCTTGGCCTACACTAGCATGCTGTTTGAAAAATAACTCAATAGTTGAAATAATAAATACAATGTGTTTTTCCCTTAAAATTACCAAATGCATTTATCGGTAGTCAAGGCGGGGGGCTGGCGTTGCTAAGGTGGGCACCTTAGCTATAAAGCGCTGGGGGAAACACTGCATCAGACAGTCCACCGCGACCCATTACGTCAAGGCTACATTTAAAAAAACAATAGCTTCAGGATTCTCGTTGGTCTAATGTGGCAGTGGAATATTTGGTGCAAATTTGGCCGGATGAAAATATTCACAAACAGTCTTATAGACTACAAGTAGCCTACGCTCCAAATCCCAAACGCGCACGGTGACGTAGGAAAGGAGCAATCGTGCCCAGGCCACGAGCAGTGTGAGCACAGGCCAGCGTGGGAGTGGGGAGGGGGGGCAATCGTGCTGGAGCATGGGACAGAAACTTGTCTAGTGTGAGTGCGCCCTTAAACTTGACAGATGACTTTCATAGCATATGTTTTAGATAAAGGTTTAGTAACTTTTGAACTTTGTGTTTTTATTGCAGAGCAATAGACTAATATCACAGTAAACTGCTATTGTGCCAGCAGCAGGGACTTGATTGGCCTGAAGGTCACCCACAAGGAGGGGCATTCATTGTACAGCAGCTTGACACAAACAGAGCATGATGACTGAAAGCTTGATATAGTTAATGCCTGTAGTTGGTTTCATTGCCCTTTAGTTTTGACTTGCCTTACAGTGATTTTCCCATCTAAATTCTGTGCAACCTTTTTTGTAAACTACTCCTGCTTTTAACAATAACATTGAAACTGCATCAAAACAATTTGGCGTGCCAGGGATATAATTTTTTTATTTTTTATTAATTAAAACTGTCTTGGTTCCAGACTTGGGAATGTTGGTCAGGAAAGGTAAAATCCATCCAGGCTGGAATCATGATTCCCTTTTACATTTGATTTGTGCTAAATGATCATGGGTTTTGGACTACGATTGACATTTTTCACAGTTATTCCTGTCATTTTATTGACTTTTCAAATAATTGGTGGAAAAAATCATGGATGGGTAGATTAGGAATGAAACTAAGTGTCATTCATATGTTACAATAGCCATAAGCGATATTTTACCACTTTCTTACTTGAGTTTAATTCAAATCTCCCAATGTTATTTAGTTTATATTGATTCAGGAAGCAGCAATCTGTCATCAATATCAAAGATCCTTGTCAAGCCATATAAGGATTACACTATTACATTTACAATTTCAATTTGACATGGCCTTTGTACGTTTTGAGATAAAGTCTGCTTGACATGTCGGTTTGCTGCTTGTTTGAAAGAACATGGCTCTCTGTTCAAGACAGTTTCATGTTCTGAGAAAAATGGATGAGGCATAATTGACGTCACTGTCTGATATTGTAGCTTAGCCCAATGGGAGCTTAGTCATGACAACCGATCCCTTTTTTATTAAATTTCACATCTCAAACTAAGACGATTTGGTGTGGTTGAGAGGCATGTTACATCTGTGTTGTGATTATGAGTAGCTGCAGAGAGATGGGAGGTTGCTCCATCTCCTAGTGACATCTGTTTTAGTTGACATCTGGGGATATTGTTGTTTCTCCACCTAAATTCTATTGTAGCTCAAATTTGAATATTCCCGTTTTGGAGGCAGTTGTTTTCTATATGGATTCATACTGGTCCTACTCCTCCAATCTTGTATTTGCTTACTGTGCCCAATCTGACGTATAAATGTTGATTACGGTATGTATCTGACAAAATAACAGCTCTAGCCATCTTTATTTGGAAGGCTTCATTTTTCACAAGCAACTTGATTGGACCTACAGAAACATTTGCGGTGTTACAGAGGGATGCTTCTTTTACCTCATTAATTAAAAGTTGTTTTCCTTTTTGGTAAATTAAAATGTGGTTTCTCAGATGTTTTTCAAAATCATTCAAAGTGACCTACTGTCTTCAACTTACCTGGATCCTATTTATTTGCCATGGATCTATTCTTGTCCAGACATTTTATTTATGTTGTACTTTCTGGCATCTGTCCTTCGCAACAGAACGCTACATTTGTGCAGGAACAAGGGCTGACGTCGTTTTAACAGGCCCCTACAGGCAGATCTATAACGTGAATCCGCTATACGACAGATGCTCTTTATTGCACTGTCATTGCTTTTTTAATTTGATTGAATATTGTTCATAAACTACAGTAGGGAAATTGTCTTTTCCTCTGCTTTGCTTACAAGGTTCACCTGGACATAGTGCTTCAGATGTAGGAAGTGGTCAGCTAAGTGCCTTCAAATATAATTCACTTTATATCATTTTAGAATCAATTGTCATGCATTTGAGATATATCCAATGAAAAACTCAAACTAAGGATGACATGTGCAAACCTAGGGATGGGAATTGGTGTAGATTCACGCTTATTTTAATGCAAAAATTGCTCTGGTCATTGGCAGCCAGGCTTCAGTGGCAGCATTTAACTTCATATACGACTGAAAATAAGAGTGTCAATGTGAGAAAATGATTGAATGAAACCGGTGATTTCCTGATGTAGAGAAGACGGTGTGTTGTATATTTCTCAATAGGAACTGACCCCAGACAGTTTCCAAACCTGAACAGATGCGTGTTGTATGATAACATTGCTAACTTTTTGGCTTGCATCTTTATTCAGTAGGATCTTCTTGATTTGTGCAAATTCATTCAAGTCAATCATTGCATTTCGGGAGAATTGGACTGAGTAATCAGATGATTGTACAGGTTGTTAAGAAACCTCTACAGTTTTTTTTTTTCCTTTTGATATGCCTGATTCATAGCAAGGACCTTGAACCCTTATTGATTTATGACTCCGGCCATGTTCTCACTGTCAAACACCCAGATAAATGTACACTTCCCTTTTCAATGTGACAACACTAGATATTTTGAACACATATCAGATGTATTTGCTGGTGAGGCTCAGAAGTCTCGGGCAGGTACACAGGCTCCTGAGATCGTCTTGGTTAGATAATAGTTTAGAGGTCAGTCTGTTTGGTCAAATAGTTATTTATGAACCAAGCTGGGAGTGCTGCTCAACTAAACCACTATCCCTGTCCTGTCTGCTCAGCACTCATGTTTGCATTTGCAAGCAGGAAAAAATTGGTTCTAGGACATTTCAGGCACATCCCAGTCTAAATGTTTTGTTGTCTGTTGTGGCTGACATGATTTCACTCAAAGCAAATTATCAACTGTTAAGAAGAAATATATTTAAGAAAATGTGGATGTTATGACCATCACTCCATTATTTATTTTCCTGAAGGAGTCTTTTGTGTTTAGTAGCAGCAACTGGCAACAGACGGTGAAAGAAAAAAAGAAAGCTGCACCAGACAATAATACAGGCAAGGAAGTTCTGTCCATGTCTGGGGTTAATCCTGTTAGCTACAGTCCAGTCTCTTCTTTACATTGCACTGTCAGCTGTATGGAGGACTTGTGGTCTCCATCACTTAGACATTGGCAATCACAAATGCACAGTGCACACACACACACACACACACACACACACACACACACACACACACACACACACACACACACACACACACACACAAACACGCACACACTCTGTAGGTTGTCTGGTCTAGCTGCTAAGCTGCTTAATGCTATTGTGACCCCGGGTGCCAGCACTGTAGAAGCTCAGGAAGTGAATACTCTGATTAGCTTAACAATCCCTAAACTGTTTTTTTTAATATGTCAGCATGTGCTGTTGATCTGTGCTCTTCTATTGGGATGGTATTATTGTGCCCCTCATTCAGATAAAACCTTATGATCCAGCAAAGATTTTTATTAAACTCCCACAGTTAAAGCCAGCGTTTAGTACAGACCGGCTTGATATAAATGTGAAGATTATTGATAATATTATTAGTATAAATGGTTGCGGGTAGAATAAGCAGATCTGGCTTCTACCGTGAAATTATCCTTTGCTTACGCATTGGATCATGACCAGAGGTTCAGCTCAGGTGTGCAGACTTTGGAGAAATACTAATTCAGTCTAAATATGTTTTGGAAATGTTTGTAATGTCCTGAAGTTAGTGGCAGCAATGAATATTGCTCAATGTGCATACATAAGTGGATCAATGAATGAACAGGAGGACAACGACTTCCCACTTCCCAGCATTATTTTATGAAATATTGTTCACTACTTTCTCTCAGTCTCTTCTAAATAACTTGAAACCAAGTTTTAGTAGCTGTAGATTGTAATCTATGATTTGTCTTAGAATCCTAAAATATAGATCTATATAATTTAACCCCTTCTCTCTCCTCTCCCTCAGGTGATGGGCTCCTTTTGATTAGCGAGTGAAATTGGGGCCAGTGAGAACTTGTGGAGCCTTGTCCCAACAACTGACTGACAGCAGTGTCTCCAGTTCACCTCCCTATGGGTGGCACCCTTTCTGCCATTTGAGTCTCTGAAGGAAAAACCACTCGAGAGGGGTCGGACACCTCCCGACCACACACTTCCCAGCCAGACTCCCCCAGCGCATCACCTCACCCTCAACTCCCCAAGAGGGAGAGAACAGCAGCCACCATGGTGCTGTCACAGAGACAAAGAGATGAACTGTGAGTGCCCCGATGTAAATATGTGTGCAGGCTTATTACACATGCAAACAAGAACAGACACGTAGATGAACACAGGGAAGTGTTCATTAAGAGATGCCTTTGCTTTGCATATAGGCTTCTTGAGCAATACCTTACAGAGTTTGACCACAAGCACAGATGAACATCACACAATATCCTCCATTCTTAGAAAGCTTCCAAATACATGTTCACAATATTCAGTGGTTTTGGGCTAAGTCATCCAGAAGATGTGCAGATGTTGTAAGCAACTGTGTATCTTTACAAGAATGTGTAATGATTGAGGAAATGTAAAGAGATGTGAGCTTTGCGGAGCTTCATTTGATATCTACTTAGTGAATATTTCATAACCCACATGACAGGAGTAAGGAAATGGGGGGGGATGGGGAAGGAGAACGATTTTAACTAAATGGTGGCTGGTTAATGTGAGCATATCTGCCTTTGGAGATCATATAGTATGCTCCCTTGTCCAGACAGCACAAAACACGACATCTAATTTTCACAGCATTACCTTTTGTCAGTCATTAAAATCAGGTCAATTTTTTCATGTTCCGGTGAGTTTAAAGAACGATTTGTTTTGATGAGTTGGTGGAAATCCTGCTGCCAGGGATTTGCTAATGTTCAAAGTCTATAGCAGACAGTTGTAAAACCCGGTTACAATTATCAGCCCTTCAAAGTAGCTCCGATGCTGCAGCCTAAATTTAGCACCGTTACTCATGAAAAATTCACACATCACCTCATGAAAGAGCTGTTCCACTCATTTATATAACTATGTGCTTACGTCTGTGTGTATTTGTGTTTGAGTCTGTATATGTGTGTTGAAGGTTGTGTTTTCATTCACTTATGGTTGCCCATGCTCAGTGTTTGCTCTTTGTGGCCAGTCTTTTTTAATTTGGTTTTACTGCTTTGTTTTCTTCTACAGGATTGTAATTTCTTATGGCACTTACTCAAGTTTTCTGACATTTAAGTTGGAACTGTGAAACATGAATCCCATGTTAAGTAGGGTGTGGTCTCCACTATTAAAGAGGAACCAGCATTTATGTTACAGTGGAATGCATTATTTTAAAAATGAATCATCTGTGTGGACCAAATCTCTAATTGTGGACACCTGAAACCTTTTTAAGAACTGATTTTATTCCACTTTGTCTCAGAAATCGGGCCATAGCTGACTATCTCCGTTCCAATGGATACGAGGAGGCCTATTCCACCTTCAAGAAAGAAGCAGAGATAGATATGGTAAGGAGAGATGGGTGCACAACATTTAAAATAAAAAGTATTATACATTCATGTGTACTTAGAGGAATGTGGATCCCTTTCTGTCTTTTTCTCCATTCATAGAACGAAGAGGTAGATAAAAAGTATGCAGGGCTTTTGGAAAAGAAGTGGACCTCAGTCATCAGATTACAGAAGAAGGTAAGGAGTGTTTTTTGTGCTTATTGATTGATGTAAGATGATTTATTTATGCTGTACAGACTGATCTTGTGGGTGTGCAGTGTAGTTTTCATGACATGGAGAGGGCATTCCTTGCAGCCATGCTCCCTCACTTTCAACATAAACATCATGATTACTTTTTAGAAATCTAAAATATCAGATTAACACTGTGATTAAGTAGAATTGTTACCCTATTTGAATAATTTCAAATAGGGGGGGGGGGAGATAAGCATTTGCTGATCACTTTTCTAAAAACCTCTGCTTCTTGACCCACTGCTCTGCCTCAGGTGATGGAGTTGGAGTCGAAGTTGAATGAGGCGAAGGAGGAGATGACACATGGAGGAGGCCCTGTGGGTCAGAAGAGAGACCCCAAGGAGTGGATCCCCCGTCCCCCAGAGAGATACGCCCTGAGTGGACACCGCTCTCCGGTCACGCGGGTCATATTCCACCCAGTCTTCTCTGTCATGGTCACAGCCTCCGAGGATGCTACCATAAAGGTGTGTGTGTCCGTGTGTTTCTAAAATAAATATTCCCTTTGTCTGTGATGCTACATATTATAAACTCCATTCAATGTGTTACAATACAATGCCCCTCACTACAGCCTGCAGAATGCTTGGGGAGTTCAATCAATACCTTTCTGACACAACACACACTGGGGTTCATTGTGTGTGTATAAGAGTGTTTTACTTTTAGCATGGTTCACCTTCATTTCAAATGACAATTATGAAAGTATTGCAGTACACTGGGATAATTGTTATTTATATATAAGTGCTGTCATGAATATTTTCTTTTTCATTATTGAAAATGTGATTATTTTATAACACATTAATGCCATGCTCTGGAGCCGTTGAGACTCCTTTGACTCTTCTTATGTTCATATAATGCAATATCTTTGATAAGACTTTTTTAAAGCGAGCACTGCCTTGAAAATGTTTCTCCAGCTGGAATATTAAAGCAGGTGGTGGCTGCGTAAGCGTTGCAGCACACCACAAGACACCACAGCCTCTGCAGCTCTGACCCTTCAGATCAAAGCTGTACTGCAGATCTGAGGCTGTTCTCCCTTTTTATCCTCAGTGCTTCTGTTTCAACACCCTCCTCCCTTTATTCTGCTCCTCCCTTCCCTCCTCTTCCCTCCTCTCTTCTTTCTTTTTTTCTGCTTTGTCACTGCTAATCTATATAGAGATGGGCTGATACTTGTGTTGTGAAACATGCACATACAGGGTTCCCCTTGAGCCTTTTGGAATCGTATTGAGTTTAACCATTATTAATTAATTTTTATCATTACCAGTATTTTTTATACCAAATAACAGATGTTTCTTTATCAATTCCACATGTTTCTTTTCCAGAAATCAATAATTAAAAATAAAACAAATTTATTTGCCAACCTGTGTGTGCAAAAGTGTGTGAACCCTGAGCTGCATTGCTTAAATCGAGCAGGTAAACACAATCAGGTGGGCCAAATTGAGTGATGAAATGGACCAATGTAATGAGAGATCTTTAGGGAAGAAAGGGCCTTACTATTACTGTGTCTGTATGTGATTTAAGGTGTGGGACTATGAGGCTGGAGACTTCGAACGAACCCTGAAGGGCCACACAGACTCTGTGCAGGACATTTCCTTTGACCAGACGGGGAAGCTGCTGGCTTCATGTTCAGCTGACATGAGCATCAAACTATGGGACTTTCAGGGGTTTGAGTGCATCCGAACAATGCATGGTAAGAGATATTTACAGAAATAACAATTTTTACTATACAGGAGCATCTACAAAAGGGATGTAGCTAATACACAAACACAGAAATATTTCTTAACTGCTTCATTTTCCTACTTCATAAACATTCACTCCTTTTTCCATTCAAGACTCTTTTAATATGAACTCAGACCAGATTCAGAACTAAACTCTTGCCTGTTTCCTCCAGGCCACGACCACAACGTGTCGTCTGTAGCCATCATGCCAAATGGTGACCACATAGTTTCTGCCTCCAGAGACAAGACCATCAAAATGTGGGAGGTGGCCACTGGGTAAGTAAAGGAGAAACTGGTTTCCAACTCTCACCACCAAAAGCTATCATAGTTCTGTGTAGATATTAATGTAGTTATACATTTTGAACTACTATTTTGAGCAACTATTTCCATCTACAGGTACTGTGTGAAGACATTCACGGGGCACAGGGAGTGGGTAAGGATGGTGCGTCCAAACCAGGATGGCTCTTTGATTGCCAGCTGCTCCAACGACCAAACGGTGCGCGTCTGGGTGGTGGCCTCGAAGGAGTGCAAAGCTGAATTGCGGGAGCACGAACATGTGGTAGAGTGTATCGCCTGGGCTCCTGACAGTGCTCACCCCACCATCCTGGAGGCCACTGGCTCAGAGGTGTGTACAGCTGCAGGAGGCTCTGCTATTTATCCACAGAGGGTGTTTGTGTACGTTTGCTTCAGCTGCAAGGTTCCTCACAGTTGTTTATAGCGACGACAAAACCGTGTGCACTGAAATAATGATCGCTCAAAAGACACATGAATACACTCTCACATAAAAAAGAAAGGTTATTATTTCCAGTGCTGCTGTTTGAAGGCAGTCACCTAACTAGTAACTTTCAAGAAATGTTACACCTCATACGGCATTCTTTTTAATGTCAAATTCCATTGTTGTCTTTGATGTAGCCAACCACGTATTTTCTGTTTTGCAGAGCAAGAAAAGTGGCAAACCTGGCCCCTTCCTTCTCTCTGGATCCAGAGATAAAACAATTAAGATGTGGGATGTGAGCATTGGCATCTGCCTTATGACCCTGGTGAGTGATGCTTTTAATGGCTGCTTTAGTGTTACTGTTTATTATTGCAGTGAGTGGTGGATAAACGCTTCTTTTCTCTTCAGGTGGGACATGACAACTGGGTGCGTGGAGTATTGGTTCATCCTGGAGGAAGATTCATAGTGAGCTGTGCTGATGACAAAACCCTTAGGATCTGGGACTACAAGAACAAACGCTGCATGAAGACCCTGAATGCCCACGAACATTTTGTTACCTCTCTGGGTGAGTCAGTTATTAGTGGAATACATTTTGCATCTCCAGCTTGTCAAATGTCTAACACGAACATTTAGCAATACAGAACCCTCAGCTTTGCGATTTACTTATGTGAATTATAAAGTTGATCTTCAAAGCAGCGTACCTCAACATGTGTTTACCTCTATTTCAGATTTCCACAAGACTGCTCCCTACGTGGTGACAGGCAGTGTCGATCAGACAGTCAAAGTCTGGGAGTGTCGCTGAGACTGCCCCTATCTTTTGCCCTGTCCTGCCCCACCCCTCCGACCCCAAAAGCAGCCCTTTAGTCCCCTCTCCTTCACCCAAGCCCTATTCCCTCTGTCCCGACACCCAAACCAGCCCCTCAACCCTCTCACTCTAAACCATAGTTGACCATGGCGCTTTACCTTCTCCCCATCCCGTCCCTTCTCCTTCCCTTTGCACCTACATCAGTCCAGCCCTATTAAGATGACTATTGTCCTTTTATGTAAATTATTCTGGATGTAGGGTACGCTTAATAAATGTCACGCAATCTCTGACACATAAACACACTCAAAAGATAAGAAGAATTCCTTGCATGGTGAATCAAACAAAAAAAATTGTATACTGTTAAATTTGCCGAATTCGCATACTTTTGGGTCAAATGGTAAATATCCTTGTGTGCTGGTGCAGGTGGATTTCGGTTACCTGACTGACAACCCCCTTGTTGAAGGGGCTTAGGTTTTGCTTTGTTTTACTCCATGCCTCCATCGTTGTGGTCTGTCACTGCGTGGATAGTGATAGAGAAGATGTGAGGAAAGTAAGAATAAGAGAAAAAGAACTGGGGGAAGATGTCCAGGAGAAGATAAGAAGTTAGAGGGGAAATTAAGCAGGATGCAGCTCCCTAGTTGAATCATTTGAGATTCTGTGGACGAGTGCACGTGTACATGTGTGTATACATTGTGTGTGTGAGTGTGTGTGTGTTTGTATATTATGACAGGAGAATCTCTCCACTGTCTCTGCTCTGATGGTCATGGGGAGAGAGAGGAGGCAAAGCTTCTCACCCACTTTGTTCATTCATACTACTTCATCTCTTTTAACAAATTTGCTTTGTAGTAGACACTCACAGGACCTTAATGATCCCTAAGCTGCTGAGAGCACAGGCACATGCCCCATAGCATATGTGTGTTTTACAGAGGAAAAAGTCTGCTCACCTTTTATGCGGTTTGTGTGTGTATGTATGTCTGCCCAGAGAAACGCCCAGTGCCCTCTTGCTCGCTATCTCTGCCTTGTTAACCCATTGAGGGCTTTTCATTCTGCTTTCTGTGGTCTCACTGCTCTCTTTATACACACATACACTCACAAATGCACATACACGCACAGTAAAAGTTGTGTATCAATATATCTGGATGTCATTGTTTGCAACATAATGAAATAAAAATTCTGTAAATATAAGTTGTGTGTGCTTTCTTTGAGGAAAAGAGGTGAAATAAAGAGGGAAAGCTTCTGGAAAGGACTCTGTCGAAAACATTTCCTTGAGAGGTCTGATACTGCAGCACATCATCCAGTTCATCCCACATAAGATGTAGTCATCCAGCTGGTAACACACTGGCACAGCAATCAAGCCAACTGTCACGTAGTACTTAGTCTCTATGAATAGCCATATTTTGAATCAAGCTGATATACTAGGACGTTTGCATGTCAAAGGACCTTGTTGAGTTAAAATTATTTTTTTAAATTCTAATTGGTCAGCATTTAAATGCCACCCTTATAAGGTTGTTTGGTGCTCATGCAACTCTCACTAACTTTGATATTGATGAGACACAAGATTAGTGCAGGATCTCATGTATTTTTCTCTAAACTGTAATCATGTTTGTCAGTGTCACTGTAGGAAAATGGTTGTAGTGCTGAGGTAATTCATTATGAAGTAGAAATTTGGAAAAAGTAAAATGTGGTTCAATCAGACAAATACAAGTGTTCATTTTAATTAAAAAAGTGGTTGCCTGAATAACTTCAAATCATCACAGTAAAGTGTTTAGAAATAAATGGGTCACCAGACAAACTAAAACTGAAGCTGTAGACAGCGAGTATTATTTATGTATAACTATCTGGCTCTGGGACACATATGTATGTCTGGTGCTGCACTATGGCCTCTTAGCATCTTTAGCCAACTTCCAGCTGAGCAGGCTGTTGTTGAGAGATGAGGAACAGTTCAGTCCTAACCTAGTAGTTTTTTCCTTCTGTTTTAAATGGAAGATGAGTTGGAAGAAGGGGAGGATGTGGCACTTGTTTGTGTAACATACAGAATAACAATTTAAGGTGTTTATTCCTCAGGTTTCAGTCCAGTTTCTTATACTGCAAGCTAAGTTAAGACATCAGGAGGCAACACGGACAGTTCATGCCCCTTATCAATTATGTACGGTACCCCAGCCTCCTCCTGTGCTCACGCACACACCTGCTCATTCACCCACACAGCAATTACTCTTTCTCTGCGTATCCTGGCAACAGTTGCCAGGATGGCAAGTGTGCAAGCACCACACCTTACTGTGTCCTGCAGGTCTGTGAGGGTGGATTACAGCCTAAAGACAAATGCAGCTGCCAAAAGAAAATGTATCACAGAAAAGCGTTAATGTAGTTAAAGGACCTTGAAAAAGGGAACACAGTCTGGTGGACTGTGGCTAGTGAGCTACTTGTGTGCATCGATAAGTGGTTTCATGGTATTAAACGAAAGGATAATAAACCGGCCTCAGTCTTCAACTCCTGTTTCTCAGCAGAGGCACTGGAGTAGAAACATTGGCCTACATCAGCCCTCCACCACTCTCTCAGGCAGACATCAAAACAGTGAAAGAGAAAAAGCTCATTCGCCCATTGATATTGCTTTTATTTCAACCATTTCTGTCCCACTGACAAAATATGTTGATGCAGTTTGGTGGCAGAGAGAGAAAGTGAAAGGCCTCAGTCAGCATTGATTTAGATAAACTGGCATAATATGGAGGTGTGCAGAGTTTTCAAGGTCAGTGTAGGCCTATACTATGGACCGTCTCTGTCAGATGCTGAAGTATTGATTCTCTGAGGGGGGCTTGAACAATTTCACACAGCATTTAATTGGCTGACTTTTCTTGTATTAGAATATGCACTCGGATACAAATAGTTTTTAATGCAGAACGGTACACAGACAGCTGCAGGATCTGTGCTCATATATGTTTGTGTGTCATCCCAGTAGGTTACGTGAGTCCCATTATAGTTTATGTGCCCAGTGTTCTAATCCCTGCAAAACTGGGGAGGTTTGGAGCAGCTATGGACAAGGTATTTTGGAGGAGGTGGCGCCCTCTAGTGGCAATAGAGAAGGAGTGCTTCAATATCCCTACGAGGAAGAAAAAACAGCCACCTCCCTGCACTCTGTGAACAAGTGAGCAGTGGTCACATGGATGTCATGGAAAAGATAACAACACTGAACATGTGTGTTGGGAGACAGCACAGGAGACAGAATAATGCAAATTGAATATGATGTCCTCACAATAAGGGTAAGACTAAGACTTGAACATGAAGTCATGTTTTACAAGTGTTAACTGGAGTTTTGGTTAGAGTAAGTAGAAGTTTAAATTTTCACCTTTCAACCCACTAAAAGTGACCAAAGAAATTGGTTAATGACAATGTTTACCATCTTTAATTGGCATTCTTCAAGACTGAGGCTTTACTTCCTTTGATATTTAGTTCAAATGTGGATGAGAGGTCATTAAAATCGAGGGGTTATAGGTTATTGATAAAGTAAGGGTTATAGTTACGTTTGGCGTTAACTCAATTAGTTTTGCTTGTACATACATTTTCTGTGTCCTATTTTCTGTTAGAGATGTCAGAAAAAAAAGCAAAATTTGTGTTCATTAATCTCAGTTCAATACAAGCAACTAATCTACATGTTCTTTGTATGATCGAAGCTAAATAATTAATGTCAGATCATTCAAATGATTAAGCTTATGCTGCACACTCTTTGCTGAGTCCACTTGATCTTCTATTACTCTCTGTATTGCATTGCCTCCATTGTCTCTGCTCTGTAGATCCACTAGTGATGAAGCACTTCTAACTGGGTCAGCTCGTCCCTGCCTCCCATCCCTCCCTCCTTCCCTGTGTCTCCAAGCCACCCCCTCATCAGCCTCCCCTTTTTCCTCTGTATATGCATACATCCCTGTAGACACTTTTTCCACACAGCTCATGTGCTTACCATGTGCTGCAGCTCACTCTTTTCTCGTCATCAACTTGACTGTACGTTTTTTTCTTCCCCCAGATAGTAATGGTGTTAGTAGGTTTGTATATGCAATCAGAAAGCATGGAGTGGTGAACGCAACTCTTATGTACCTCTGAGCTGCTGTTTTGATTGGCTGAGACTGTCAGACCCTGTCATGTCATGGGGGATGTATATGACTGAGCGATGCCCAATAAAATACTGTTACCATGCAGGCACAAATACACCAAATACATCTGTATAGAGTTGAGAAACACCCAACTCTCACTTCTACCATTGATCCCCTGAGGAGAGATAAATATCGCATTAACCACCTTGGTTGTTACATCGCATTTACATATTATGACATTACATGTAAAAAGTCTGACATAGGTCACATAATACAATACACAATATCCACAATGAGTAGCCTACTTAATGCACCTACCAGAAATAGGGATTGGTAACTGAGAACATCCTCATGATGCAGTCTTTTTTTTTTACTGTGTGAGAGAGAAACAGTGGGTGTGAGATGAAAAAACCTGGAAAAGAGAAGCAGTAAACTGCCAAACACTGAAGTAAATGAAAGACACTGTAAAATAATAAACTTACTTTTTATAGCTATCTTTCCTAAAATGTTGAAGACATTCAAGAAAGAATGACATTAATATTATTATTAATATTTTTAAATTATAAATTGATGAGACATAGACCCGTCCTTTCAGTCTTTTGTCAGACACATCATTAAAAATAAAATCATTAAAAAAAATAGAAAAGGATGTGGCAGGGAAATTGCTGCTTATTAATATGTAAATCTCGATATGTGCCTCCACAATAAATGATGAGAGATTTCTATAGAATAAAATACAATTCTTGTCATTACAGAAAGCTAATTGTAATGATGTATTACTAAAGGTTTAAAATAGATTATCATTAGTATTTAATTAACAACATGTCTTAAGCCTGTTAATGATGCACGATTCGAGCATGAACATTAACATACTGAAAAATACTACTACTACTACTACTACATGTTGGTCATATGCTTCTCCTCACTATTCACGCACATGCACTACCAAACCCCGCCCCTTGCCTCTTGATTGACAGCTCGGATCCCGAGACAGTAGGGTGGCCAGTCACGCTCTCGCCATGCAAATGAGCCTCTCTCGGGCCGGGCGGGTGCCCATGTGGACCAGCACCATGCCTTGTTGTTCTGAGCGCTGATTGGCTCGCTGGCGTCTGATTGTTCTTCATGCGCTGCGGGCCAGCTGCACCAGAGAAAACACGGAGGGCGGGTGGATCCACTGGACTAATCTTTCTTGAATCACGTTGAGATTACGCGAGTAAACTGACAGTACACTTTACTCTAAGAGCTTTTAAACTGATGATGAGATGATTTTCGATTCAATATTCGAACTTCGGTGGGCTCAAATTGCTATCGGGGCTCATAGCGTGTAATACGAGGGAGTGCTGCGGTCGCCGGGTTTTGTCTGGGGCCGTAGTAACAGGGCGGGGCAGGAATCCGACAGGGGCGGGCCCTAACGAGAACACGACTCGCCTTGTTGTGTGTATTCCCGTGCTCGGCTCGCATCGCCATCTTGTTGCAATCCCATTTTTTTTTTTTTTTTTTTACGTATGCGAGGATCTACTTTCCTTTCGGCCGGATTCCTAGCTGCCCGTCTGCTTTCGGCAGAACCCCCGGGAACGAACAGCTTGGGCGTGCGGGTGTGAACCGTGCACGCGGCGCTTCCTACCGGGACACACCACCTACCCCTCGGTCTTTTTCCTCCTTCCGTCCCGGGCCACCGGGTCGCCTGCCGTAAGGGTTTACACGCAATGAGCATCGATACACTTTTGGAGGCGGCCAGATATCTGGAATGGCAAGCCCAGCAACAACAGATCACACGTGGTAAGTTACCGCTACATCGCGCTGAAGGTGCCCGACAGCAACTACCTGCCATTTGAGGCACCGTATCCCGTTACTATCAATGGCTCGGCTTGCATTTTCAACCGACCCGCCTATAATCAACGGAAGCGTATGTAGTTTTTTTTGTTTTTCCACCTGGGATCGTGCCAAAAAAGGGAGACAAGTGACAAACTATCGGGACGGCACTTAACAGGCGCTTCATTGTCGCACACTTGTCTTCCCTTAATGCGGAAACGGTCAAAATTGTTTTCCGAACTACTTTGCGCGCTCTCGGTGTGTCTCTGTGTGTGTGACAGTTTCAACCCTCAAGTGACTCACCATGCGCGCGCGTGTATGTTAGACCTATTATTTACTATCTATGTGTTAGACACATAGTAAATGAGTTCCTGTCAGTAACCGTGATCATTTTATCCTTTATATTACTATAGCTTTATAGTGTGCACTTATTTGTGGTATGTGCGGCTGAAGGCTTGAACACTTAAATTATGTGCTTACTCAGCGGGTTATTTTCAGCATAGTTTCACACACCGTTTATCAGCTATAAAACAAGCCTCAGAATCGATTTGCGCCAGCTTTCCTTTTTCTTTTCTTGTCCGTCGAGCACCGGCAGGGCGGTGGCGAGCATAGGCTGCTCTTTACATAATACCCTGACATTGCTCAGCTATCTCATGACACATAGTGGGGCGGGACTTCACGCGCTCACCCCGTTTGTATATCTGCGCGCGAGCATGCACTAAATGCGTTTGTGTTTCTCCGATAAAAAATAAAAGAAGCGAGGACTTGTCCATCGACTTATTGATCATCGAATTATTAAAAGGGGTTTAGGGGGGGACAGCTTTTTGTGCTTCTCCCCTTTGATGACGTGTCAAACAAATCCCCCCCCCCCACCACCGCAGACTTACCGCGTGCTAGTCTAGGATCCGCCCACAACGACCACGTGCACACTGTACCCCTCCCCTCTCCTACATACACACCACGCGCACACAAACACGCACATACTCGTGGTCGCCGCCCTTCCCATTCAGTCTACTGTCGGTGGCGGGTCTGAGAGAGAGAAAGGGGGGTAAGTAAGTAGGGCAGCGTCCCTGCTCACCCCCACCCCTCCGCACTACTCAACCTGGCTCAGTGCAGAAGTTATGTAATTTTCATTTGCGTGCATTTGACAATCTGGAGCATGTTGTGTGTTTGTTTGCGCGCACATGTGTGTGGATTATTGTAGAAAAAACAATATGGGATATTTTTGAAAACTTTGTCTGTTTTTGTCAATACATCTTTGTGTGTGAAGCCTATATACAAAATTGAAAACACAACAAAGTTTCAATTGGTTAGCAAATGTGACAGAGAAAAGAAACATATTCATACTGCAAAATCTAAAAAAGCAGACTTTTACTGACACTTTTATTTGAAAAATTAACATGTCAAAATTGCTGCACATCTTTTCGATCAGCAACAATTTTCTAATATATTCTTACACTTTTTTTTTGCCAGTATGGGCATGAAATAAATTGTATTGCATCCCTAATCTTATTAAGAGGCTATATTAAAAAGTCTTTATTTAAACTTTTTGAAAAAAATTCGGTCCCCTAGGGGGGGCATGACAGAAAATAATTGAGAACCACTGCTTGTACTGTAAGATATTGTCTGGTCCTAATGAAATGTTTTGTTCTATGTGTGTTTAACAGGGTTTCTCCAAAAGTGGCATTAATAATATTGCTGTCAAACCCAAACACTAAAAAAGAATATATGTTTTGTCTGAGGAATAGTTTTGTTGTGCATATCATCATGATGATTATATCTAAACGTGAAGGCCGTCTCTGGGGTGAACTGTTGCCCTGAGTGAAAGGAAATTGCGTCATCATTTGAAAGTTACTCAACATGCAGCCAGGCATTTTGGCATGTAGTGTTTTTTGTGATGATGGCTGGGTTCGCATGTTGGCATTGTGCTGGTTTGAGGAATCCCTGGGATCTTCTGTTTCTAATGTTGCTGTTTCCATGGAAACTGAGGGCTTTCCACATCGCTCTCAGTCTTCCTGTATGCTGGCCAATAACTACACACTCATATCATTAAGTGTGTGTGTGTGTGTGTGTGTGTGTGTGGGAGCATCTGGATACTCAACACGTGTGGGAACATTCACATTTCCCACCCTATTTTTCAAAACATGTATTTGTTTGCTTGTTTTGTTTTTTTGAACAATGCATAATTTGTACTAGTTGACCCAATAGGTTGGCTGCTTGAGATGCGGCCCAATGTAGCGAGAGGGTACAGGCATGCTCAGTACTGGAGTTATCCAATAACAAGGCAGAGAGGGGGGTTCTTTGCAGTTAGGAAACGGATGCAGTCACAATTTTATGTAATTATTGACCCCACCCCACGTTCTGATTCACTGATTTTGTGCACAAAGTTTTTAAATGTTAACTATACAAACACAGTGAATCAGAATCAGAATCCTTTATTGTCATTTTACAGTGTACAACGAAATTTAACCATAGCACAGAAGTGGAGTGATTACCTGTAGGGAACCTACATCATTTGTTGGATGTTGGTTGATAAATTAATTACTGATTAATATGTGATTAATGATTTCCAAACTGGGTGTGGAGCATTGTCTGCATTCCGTACAGAAGTGTGTGTGTCTGTGCCTTAATGTTGTCGCATACTTTTAACCACTGCAAAACCACTGCAGACTATTAGTCTATCAGTTTTAACCTGAACCAAGGGCAGATTCTCTTATGTTCAACGCCCCAAAGACCTCTGCTGTTAGTCTCTTTTAACACCCGTTCTTATCTCCTGTCCTTCTAACTTATTTGGTGTTATTCATTCTTTTGCTTTGCTCACTCATGATGTGTTGTACATCTTCCCTTCTCGCCCCTCCCGCAGAGCAAGAGCAGCGCAAAGAGAAGCAGCTCCTCAACAGGGAGACGGAGTCCAGGCATGTGGAAATCGTGACCTCGCTGTCTCAGCCAATCAGAGCCAATCACGTCACGTGGTGCGATGACTCTCCCCGTCATCAACAGCCGGCGCCTCACCCTCCCGCCCCTCCGCTCACCTCTCTCCCACCTCCTCAAGTCCCCATGGCCGTCATCCCAATGGTCCCAGTGGTCACCGCCACACCCTCCGTGCCGACCCTTCAGCTTACAACGGCCATTGCTGCTGCGCCGGCGACGTCGCTCAACAGCTCCCCGCCAGCCAAAATGGCTTCCTCGCCTCCGCAGCAACAGCAGCAGCAGCAGCCGGTCTCTCCTCACCTGTTGTTCGGCCCCCAGATGAAGGTAGAGACGAGTCAGCAGTTGGTTGGCGAAAGGCCCAGCCAACCACAACCTCAGGTTCAGATTCAATACCCAACCTCCATCACCACTAATGGCACTGGCTCTCAACACGCAATGGTTCCCCATCAAGCTTCACCTACGTCTCAGCCACAGCCCAATGGAGTGACGATGGAGGACATGAGGGGGATGGAAGGGAAAAGGAGACCAGGAGGGTCAGTTCATATGTGTGTGTTTTGTTAAAGTTAATCTATGAGTTTAGTTTATTTTTTGTGTTTGTGGTTGTGTTTGACCATTTTGTTTTTTGTATTTTCAGAGCGGGGACCAGAGAGGTGCATAATAAGCTGGAGAAGAACAGGTAAGTCATAATACAGTGCAATGTTGCAGTTTCCGCCCTTTTACTTTTGATATATATATATATATCAAAAGTATATATATATATATATATATATATATATATATATATATATATAATTTTTTTTAGGCTTGCAAACACATTTGTTTGTGTTTATCAAGCGTGTTATGAAAGAGTTTCAGCTCAGAGATCATAGAATTCCCCCACTGAAACAAACCCATGTAATACTTCTCAAACCCACAAAACTGCAGTTAAATCTATTTGACAAGCTCTCAAGGAAAAGATGGACGTAATAATAATGGTGAAAATGATCCCTAAGCTAATGACAAACATATCAAACGTGTGACTCTTTGTCATTTCTGACTCTTGGCACTTCAGGCGAGCGCACCTCAAAGAGTGTTTTGAGACGCTGAAGAAGAACGTTCCCAATGTTGACGAGAAGAAAACCTCCAACCTCAGTGTTCTCCGCAGCGCATTGCGTTACATACAGGTAGAGCTCTTATACACTTTTTCAGCTTTCCCAGCACAGTGACACTGTAAGCCTTTACACACTGCTGTGACCTGACACAATATTTGGCTTCTACTTGCTTCTTGTTTTTTTGCATCTTATTGTTTTCACCTTTCTCCGGTTTTGAATTGATTGGTTCAGCTCTGGGAACAACCCAGGCTTTGGTCCAGTGTAATTGATACACAATGCCTGTTTTGTTTTACCATTAAGCCCATTGTGTTAGTTAGTCTCTTGTGACCATGATGTGGCATCTGCCAAATAATGTGAAGTCAGCCTATAAAGTATTGAATACATACAATGTTAACCTGAAACTATACAATGTAAATATTTTCTATATTTTATAACATGCTTGGAGTTTACTTTTCTAGAGAATTAATTTTGCATTGTTTTAAGCATTTTAATGTGATTCGTATCCAGTCATGTAGTGTCATGTAGTATGAAACAGAAAAAGGAACTGGTAGAACCTGATAACTGGTAAAACTTGAAAACTGGTAGAACTAGATAACTTGAAAGGATACCGAATAAGATTTTTGTAGGGAAGGATTTGTACCATATTGTTGTTGTGCAGGAACTAGCATTGCATTGCTGAGGGTGGTGTGGGGGAGGGGACTGTATAGCCTGCAGAGGTTAGTTCTCGCTCCACAAAAGTAGACGAGGGAGGATTTTTTGCACTGTGGCAGAAATTATTTGCAGCCAGAAGCCAGATGCAGTGGTTCCCTTTTTTGTGGCGCATACGCTTCATAATATTGAGTTCAATGGAATATGCAATGGGAATTCAGTTGAAGGAGCTAAATTAGGCCGCAAGATGGAAGAACTTGTTCAAAACAAGATCTTGGGCCAATCTCCAGAGAACACAATGACTGTTTTTGACAGGAGAAGATGGGGATTTTGATATAAGGAAAAGCGATGCTGCTGGTAAAGAAATCCATTCTGCACAACTTACTTAAAGGAATAGTTCAAAAACTATAATTTTTTCCTTCTTGCCTCCGGCTCAAGAAAAGGCGACAGAAAGTTGCGTATCCAGGTTAGCTTAGCTCAAACACTGGTAGTCAAGGGGAGCAGGTACAAAGATACACTTTACCACATCACTAAACGCTCCTATGTGCTTGTTGGGACTTTTTTATTTACTATGTTATGTTGTGCTTTATATTTTTACAAGTTATGTCATTTTAGAACCAAATACATACGTGACTGCCACAAGCACTTCCTATTTTCTTTCCAGTATGTATTTGATTCTAAATTGACTTAACATCTACCAATACAGGAATGGTTTCTGTCGCCTTTTCTTGAGCCGTAGAGTGAGACAAAAAGCTAAAAATTCCTTTTCACGCTTTAAAAGTAATATAAGTAGAAATATTTTTTCTGCATCACTATATGGCTAATATATGGATACTCCTGTTTAAAATAATTCATGTTAAACCCAATACATATATTCACTATTATGTATCATTCCAACTAAGGAGTTTAACTTAACTTTTTTTTTTAAGTTAACTTTTTTTGTGTTTAAAGTGATTTTTTTTTAAAATTGTATACAGTTTATTAATAATACGGTAATGTGTAAAGCATTCATATTGCCATATAGGACAGGTGCCCTATTCCCAAACCTCAAATTAAATCTGAAATGTCCAAACACTACTAAGAATTCATATTCTTCCATGTCCCTCTTTTGGCTAGGTCTTCTCTGATCTTAATCAGTAGGTTTTATTGTGGACGAGTGACTTACCCCCCTTTCTTTTCTCTGTACCTCTCCTCTTGTAAACTCGGGTCCCCCTCCCTCTCCCTGTGCCATGTGAGATCCGAGCACATGGCTAGCTCAAGCCCGCTGACGTCACAGTAGCTCACCCACCCAGCCCTACTCTGCACCTCTAGACCGCAATGAGAGAGACAATGTTTCCCTGCGGTCATGATGGTGGAATAGGTGAAGATCTGCAGATGATGATGTCAGTCGATCCTGTCCGTCTGAGCCTTTTTTTACTTATCTTCTGTTCATCTCTGTCCGCTTTGCCTTATGTCTGCCTGCTGTAGCATTCAGAACTCTTGGTTACCATAGCAATGGGCAGCAGGTGTCCACATCGCGTGTGTGTCTGCATTGTAGACTGCGTGTGTGTGTGTGATGTAAAGACAAAACCCATCATAATGTGCTTATGTTGGTCTTTTTTGTACATTTTTATGGAGGACGGGGACTTCAAACGTTTCCCTTCACTCCTGTCAGAAAAATCCCTCCATCACCATCATAGACTGTGGTCCCCACTAACCCTTCTCCTGCGCTTTCCTCATATCAATATGAAGATCACACGTCTACACAGGTGCATATGTGATGAAGGCAAAGACACTTGTCAGAGCAAATATCACAGTTGAGTCGCAGTCACCTTTTCTATTGGAGAGGACTTATTGAAGGGGAAGGATAAAGGAGGCATAGATGCAGCGGGGGAGGGGTGTCAAGGGAGCGATGGGTTGGTGGGGGAGTAGAAGGAGCGTGTGGAGGGCGGGGTGGGAGGGACAGCAGTGAAGAGGTGGAAGAAGAAGAAGAAAAGGATTCTGATGAGGGGGTTGGGAAGTGATCTTAACCAACCGACTGGCAAACATCCAGTCACATCACCCCTTAAATGTAATTACCCCCTTGCTTCACCCAATTTACAAACTGCTGCTCGAGCAGCCCAAATCCTCACGGAGGAGGTTGCCAAGGAAACTGCTATGGGTGACAGCTGTTTCCTTGGTGATTTGCCGCAGACCTAATGGTGTCTGGGTTTGTATAGGGGGAGACCTTGAAATTATGTTCAAGCACGCACATGCGCACAAACAGCAGCAGTTGTAGTTCCTCCGGGGGCCAGTTTGAGCTTGGAAATGTGTTTGTGTTCCAGAGAAAGTGTCTGTCTTATGTTTCAGTGTCGGGTTTTGTCTTGTAGAAGGAGCATAATCTGACATACAAAGGAGTGGTTGTCGGGTATGAAATATGAGACACAGATTCAGCTGGAACAACTAGGCAAAACTGGTAGTTGCTTCAAACAGGACTTTGAATTAGGAAAGTAGCCACGAGGAAATTGTGTCTGCATGTGACATGCGGAGAATTAAAAATCCCTTAAATTAAAAACTACATTTCCAGTCTGTGACTTTGAAATAGACCTGGCACGAAACAAAGTCTAAGTCTTGATATTAAGGGACACTTTACACGACAACACGAAACGGTGCAACGGTTTTGGTTTCTTGTAAACACCGAAACCATTTCCCCTGGTAACGCTGACGTCACGGCTCCACTTCACGTATGCGTAGTCTATAACATTTGCTGTCAAAATACCCACACGCGAGTTATAAAGTTAGAAGACAACATAACATGCACGGTGTCTCCGCGGCACCATCACTGTGATCACCGGAGAGAGTCGTGCAGGGCTCAAATATAACACTCGCCAATTTAGTCTAAGCGATTAGTAAGTTATTGATACCACCCGCCACTTTGTCTGGGGAAAGATGTTTGCTCTGCCAAATAAACGTGTGTAGCTTCTATATGCCAGGGACACGGCTCTCTCTACATTAAAAATCACTCTCCATAGTTCAGCGCGCAGCGGTTAAGTTACTGTTCAACAAAAGGAGCATTAAGGCTACGGCTTCACAGTAAAAGCATTTCACTGGCTAAACATTAATAGCATTTCACTGGACAAACGTGAGTCGATTTTTATTTTGAAGTACGCCTAACAGGAAAGTAGCCGCTCACAAAGCCCCTTCACTATCAGCATGTCTTCTGTTTTCACGAGTTCAATGCGGTGAAATAAGAGGACGGAAAGCTTGTAATTTGCAATACTTGTAACCCCAAGCTTACACCAACCGCTTTATGAACGTTAGTGGCATTAATTTTCGGTTACAGTAAGGTTTTATGCATCAAATTGTACCGGAAGAGCTATCTACTAGGCTGTCACCGCTGACTATTGGCTTGGCATGCGTACTACAGCGATTTCGTCCCGTTTCCTCTGAAAACATGTGTACGAGTGAAGATGTCTGATAAATTGTGTCTGAATGTTTTTTTTTTTTTTAAACAAAAACGGGAAAACTGTCACGTTTTCACCGTGTAAAGTGCCCCTAAGTTTACACTAATATAGTGTTAAGTAACCAGTTGCGCACAGCAAAGACTGACCAGTATTGGACTGGTTTCTTTCTGTTAACCAGCATAATCATCTAGCCACTTTCTTTCCCATGTCGCCATCCTCTGCCCTTTTTAACCCTCCTGTTTCTCCCTGTACCTCCCTCCTTCCGCCTTCCACTCATTCCTCGCTTTGTAATCTGCATTAATGTCCTTAACTCGTCATATGGCTTGGTGTTCATGGGTCAGCTGACTCACACAGAAACTGGGTCATGGAGGCTAAGTGTTGGGGCTGGATTAGCTGTGCTCTGTCTAACTGGATCTTTTTCTGTTAAGATTTGTCATTCTTCTCGTCTCTCCTGCTGTGTTTCCTTCAAACTCACACACAGCTTTCTGCTCAGCATGACATCAGTGTGCTAGTATTGAGTGCGTTAATTCACTCATATGTGACTGTAATGTTACGGCTGCTGTAATCCAGTGACATAAGAGTTGTGGGGATGATGATGAAATTGAGTCATTTGTTGAAATAAAGCACGGCAGGACGTCTACCGCCTCTCAGAAAAAAACAAGCATGGCATCCAGGAAATGGGAGGAGCTTGAGTAGATGACGTCAATGAAAGCAGTGTGAACACGCTTGAATTTGCATACATGCATTGCCTTCTTGCTGGTGTTTGAAACTGGGATAGTCCGTATAAAGAAAGACTCTCTTTTCTGTTGCAATGCCAGCTCTTTGAACGGCGCATACTTTAAAATGCTGTACATGTACATGAAGGTTTATTGTCAAATATTCTCGTTATTTAAGACACAGAACAGAACTTTTTTCCTATAATACCTTTTTTATTTTTTTAAAGTAAATCGTTTCCTCTTTCGATTTGCTCTTGCTGCTGTTAACCATTAATGCAAATTAAACACGTCCTTTATTTGTTTAATATTAACACATTTCAAGTATATCAAGGGGCATAATCCCTACTTCCTTTTAAAGACTTTTATTGAAAACTTCTGCAGCTTTTGGAGTTTTGACTCTTTTAACAGCAGCTTAATGTAGAGTGTAAGAAAAGAAAGAAAAAAGTAGTAGTAATCTGAATTTATGAACAATTTTTCACGAAAAAACGAAAAACTAGTTTGAATGTTAAAGGAAAATAAGGATGTGGTGATCCGTTTTATGCAGAATGGTAATGTGCACCAGTATTAACATATTTGTTTTCTGGCTCTTTTTAATTTGATAATGCAGGCTTTTATTTGTGTCAACTACGCACCATTCACATGACATTTTCCTAATCCCACTGTGATTGTCTATCAGAAGTTAGAAGTGTTTTTACTTGTACCTGGTACCTTGGTCATCCGCTCTTCTGTCTGTGTCTCTTCCAAAAAGACTCTGAAGCGTAAGGAGAAGGAGTACGAGCACGAGATGGAGCGTTTAGCCAGAGAGAAGATCGCTACGCAGCAGCGGCTGGCCGCGCTGAAGAACGAGCTCAGCCAGTGTATGGATGTTGTCGAGATCGACAGAGTCCTCCGACAGACCATGCAGCCAGAGGAGGATCAGGTCTCCACGTCCACCGCCTCAGGTACAGCATCAATTCTATTTGACCTTTGACACTGTAGCTCAGTGGGTAGGTGGTTTGATCCACCATCTCCCCGCCACATGTCCAACTGTCCCTATAGGCAAGACACTGAACTCTAAATTGCTCCCGATAGTTAGCTTGCAACTTGCGTGGTAGCTGCTGCTATCGGTGTATGAATGTGTGCTCCAGTTGTAAGTCGCTTTGGATAAAAGCGTCTGCTAAAATGACATGTAATGACCTGTAGACCGAATACTCTTATACAGAATTTATCATGAAAAGTGGAACAGCAGACTGAGCTTTTTCTTGTATTGTAATGACTAACAGTTTCTTCTCTGGTTTTACAGAAGGAGAAGACAACTTTGAGCAGGACGGAGACGAGGACGCTCCTGCTCCCTCGTCCCACCCCAAACCCACGCCTCCTATCTTACAAGCCCAGCCGCTCCTCACCCCTCACCTGTCAATCCAGCACAGCAGCCTGCCTCTCTCTGGAGTCTTGACCATGCCCACCCCCTGTGCCCCCACTGCCCCTCAAGCCATTGCCACTGTTCTGGCCCCAGCGCCCCCTCTTCAGCTGTCGGCTCATCCCCTCCATCCACCGGCTGTCCAGGTCCAACCCACCGTCATCGCTCGCGCCGCCGTCTCTCACCCTTCAGTCATCCAGGCAGTCAATCACGGCCTGCAAGCCAATCACAAGCACCTAACACACATCGCCCCGTCACCGGGCCCTGCCCCTCAGCCATTAGCGGCCGTTTCAGCCGCCACTCACCAGCAGATAGCCACTCAGCCAATCGGACACATTACCGTCCACCCAGTGGCTCACCTGGGAGGCTCCCTGCAATCCCATCTCCCGACCCTTTACCCCCAGGGCGTATCTGTCTCCCAGCCCACTATGGTGGGCCACATAACTCACACCTATCACACCCTGCCGCAAGTCCAGGCTAACCCTCAAGCTAACACTAACGGAGCCCAGGGGAACCCTTCGCTAGGGAAACCCACAGCAGTGCTGGCCCCCCACCCCCAGCTGGTTGGACAGGCTACCGTCCTGAACCCTGTCACCATGGTTACAGTCCCAACCTTCCCAATCAGCACACTCAAACTGGCCTGAAAAAAATGAAGAAAAAAAGGTGGAATGGGCTGATCAATTGACAACAGGAGAAGAAGAGAAAAATCCAGAACTCCTGGATGTATTTCCGCACTCCTATCAATAATCAATTACAGAGAATCTCTGATAGACTAAAAAAGAACATCAGCTGTTTTTTGGACAACTTGTGATAAATATCTCCAGAGATATTCTGCTCAGAGCTCTGTTAGTTTGCGGACAAAAACATTACAGCAGAGTCAGTGGGTCAGGCCATTGTTTGTGAAAATAAGACAGGAACTCTGTTTGACCTTCCTTCCTTCCTTCCTTCCTTCCTTCCTTCCTTCCTTCCTTCCTTCCTTCCTTCCTTCCTTCCTTCCTTCCTTCCTTCCTTCCTTCCTCCCTCCCTCTACAACCAGAAGCACTAACATAATAAGCTCAGTTCACAGTCAGGCAACAAGGAGTTTACCTAAACTATTCATTCACTCATTGAGGGAAAACGCATGAAAGAGAGTTGCTTGACTTTAGGCTGTTGCCGTGGTGATTCTGTATGTGCCCGTTTTGTATTCATATAATCATGATGTCATGTGCGACACTCTGGTGGGCAGTGATGTGTCCCAGTGATGTGAGAGCTCAGTGGTCTCACTGATGTGTATTTATTACGCAGAGGGCTTTGATCAAGTGTGAAGCAAACCATATGATAGTAGGTGAAATAGAGCTAAAGCATTTTCAGTTACTGATGCAGTTCTCCACTTTTTGGCGTGAGGAACACTGGTCTGCTGTGTGCCTATGGTGAAGTGGAGTTATGTATCCACTTCCTTTTATGGCTTACTTTTTGAAATGACATCTCTAAAGTGAAGTGTCCCTCAAAATACTGAGCAAGAGCAAGAATTGGGGCAATGATTGTTTGTTTTGTTTAAGATTGTAAAATCTTTTTAACTGGCCTTGTGGAAAAGTCATGTCTAGTCAACATGGCATTTGCCTGCTGGTTATTGCAGGGGTTTGATTTCCTTGAAAGAAACCACCAAACTACAGGTTCCAGCTCAGCTGTCACAAAGTCCTGAACAATAGAGTTCAATTGGAAAAAAAACATGTAACTGAGCAAAGTGAAATTGTCCTAACAGTTTGAAAATAATTTATGAAGTTGGTTACAATTATGAAGACAATGCACTCCCAGTTATGATATGTTCACCGATCCCACAGTGAAAAGCTTGGTCAATGTTGAATGTCAGCTGTGCTCTAGGGGCTTTTGAAAGAATAACAGTTGTCTGTGGAAAATATATGACAGGATGAGTTCGCTGTGAAAATCAAAAGAAACTGAAACACAGAGATTTCTCCAAAAAGAGGTAACCAGTCGGAATCATTCCAAAGCGCACGTACGTGTGCATAATTTTTCATGAGCTGTTTCGACTTCAGCAGTGTTGTAAATGGAAAGTTTTGTCTGCTTTCAGAAATGCCTGAAATGTGTGAGGGAAAATTAAATTTTTAATGACAACCTAGACAAAAAGATGTTGTCATCTCGTATGATGACAGGTTTACATGTTTTTGGGGCGATACAGGTTTTCATCCTCTGCACTTCTAATGCAACAGCTCCCTCTACTGCCTCATCCCAGACCCAACACAACTGATTTTTTAAATGTTGCGGGATGAGTGTACAAGTTCCCTCTAGACCTTGGAAACATTAGTTTGACCAAAAAAATTAATCTTAACTGGAGAAACAACCCTAACTGAAGCTCTTTGCAGTATGGAAATAAGGTCTTGTGACAAACTCACTTCAGAGATTGTGAGATGTTGATGAAAGCTACAGCATAACTAGTAAGTGGAGCTTGAGTCAAGCTTTGTTTTTTTGTCAAAAAATAAGACATCTTACTCACTGAACGGAAGTTTGGATGTAGCACAAAATACCTTAAAAAAATTGGAAAAAGTATTGTTCAGGCTAGATATCAGGTTGCATTAAATTGCAAATTGTTTTGTGAAGACTAATTTGGCAGTGACATGACCCCAAACATTATTCACCAGGCTGAATCCTCCACTCCAGTCCTCAAAATCAGCTTGAGAGTATAATTTTCTACTCCTTTTTTTTCTTTCAAAATCAAAAAATGTGTTGTGACACCCACTCTTTCTTTTGTATGTTTTTGTGCACATACGCTAAAACGCCTTCTTGCCGGCCTTTACATGTCACATGGTAAAATCTCTCCATCAGTGTATGTGTATGTATGTCGTCGACGTGGTGCGGATCTGCTCCTTGCCTCCTCTGCTGTTTCTGTATGTCCTGTTTGTACATGTGACTGTATTCAATATGTTTTATATTATGTACTATAGTTAATCCTACTGTACCTGTAGCATGGCTGTTTTTTTTTCATACAATTTGCCCCGTGCATGATTGAGTGTGTGTGTGTGTGTGTAAGCAAGCTATTTTTTTACTAAGAAGTGATTTATGGTATGAGCTCGGGTGCTTGCGTGTGACCCTATATTCAGTTTTCATGAACACTGTGATAACTATGGCAAAACACGTACACATTTAGCAAATGGAAGAGACAATGATTTACTGTTCTGATTGTTTTTTTTTTAATTTCTTTTTCTTTTTAATTTTCATTTTTTTTTCATTTTGTGATTTTGACTGAAACATGGAGTGGAAATAGTAAAAAAAAAGAAAAAGCTGTTGCTTTTTTTGATAACACAATAATGTCTAATATTCTATTTGAGTTTTGTAAAATCTGTATGCACGTATGAAAGTTTTTGTAAATTTGTGATTGTATGCACGTTTTGGCATAAGAGTGTATGTATCTTAATAATTTTAAATGCTTGTTTGTTTTTGTTTTGCATGTAGATTGCCGTTTAGTTTCTTTTTATTTTAAAAAGTTTTGTTTTTCTGTTTACTTTTGGGACCATGTACAATACTGTATAACGCGGGCAGGATCTTGGACCTCATGCTACATTGATATTATATATGAATATATAAACATGTTTTCCCTATGGAGAAAGTTTTAAGTTATATATCGCCTGTACACTTTGGGCTGCCTTTTAGATCTAACTGTCCACTGTTAAAGATAACATTGATGATAATAGATACACATATTAATGATGAAGAATTATGCTGATGAAATAATAAAGATTCTTAATAAATCTTATTACCTTTACAACACATTGCTCCTGTGTTTATTGCTCTTGTGTGAAAATAAGCATTATGAACATACAGTATCTCACAAAAGTGAGTACACCCCTCACATTTCTTCACATTTTTCTTTATATCTTTCCATGGGACAACACTGAAGAAATGACACTTTGATACAATGTAAAGTAGTCAGTGTACAGCTTGTATAACAGTGTAAATTTACTGTCCCCTCAAAATAACTCGACACACAGCCATTAATGTCTAAACTGCTGGCAACAAAAGTGAGTACACCCCTTAGAAAAAATTTACAAATCGGGCCCAAAGTGTAAATATTTTGTGTGGCCACCATTATTTTCCAGCACTGCCTTAACCCTCTTGGGCATGTAGTTCACTAGAGCTTCACAGGTTGCAACTGGAACCCTCTTCCACCCATTTATGACAGCATCACAGAGCTGGTGGATATTAAAGACCTTGCGCTCCTCCACCTTCTGTTTGAGGATGCCCCAAAGATGCTCAATAGGGTTTAGGTCTGGAGACATGCTTGGCCAGGCCATAACCTTTACCCTCAGCTTTTTTAGCAAGCCACTGGTCGTCTTGGAGGTGTGTTTGGGGTCGTTATCATGTTGCAATACCACCCTGCGGCCCAGTTTACGAAGGTTGAGTGCACGTGGTCAGCGTCATACACAGAGGTTGGCTTTGGAAAATAGACGTATGAGTGCTGCCAGCATTGCTGAAGGGCTTGAAGGGGTGGGGGGTCAACCTGTCAGTGCTCAGACCATACGCCGCACTCTGCATCATACTGGTCTGCATGGCTGTCATCCCAGAAGGAAGCCTATTCTAAAGATGATGCACAAGAAACCCCACAAAAAGTTTGCTGAAGACAAACAGACTACGGACATGGATTACTGCAACCATGTCCTGTGGTCTGATGAGACCAAAATACATTTATTTGGTTCAGATGGTGTTAAGAGTGTGGAGCGGCAACCAGGTGAGGAGTACAAAGACAAGTGTGTCTTGCCTAGAGTCAAGCATGGTGGTTGGAGTGTCATGGTCTGGGGCTGCATGAGTGCTGCCAGCACTGGGGATCTACAGTTCATTGAATTCTAACATGTACTGTGACATACTGAAGCAGAGCATGATCCCCTCCCTTCATAAACTGGGCCGCAGGGCAGTACTGCAACATGATAACGACCCCAAACACATCTCCGAACGACCACTGGCTTGCTAAAGAAGCTGAGGGTAAAGGTTATGGACTGGCCAAGCATGTCTCCAGTCTTAAACCCTATTGAGCATCTTTGGGGCATCCTCAAACGGGAGATGGAGGAGCGCAAGGACTCTAATATCCACCAGCTCCTTGATGTCGTCATGAATGGGTAGAAGAGGGTTCCAGTTGCAACCTGTGAAGCTCTAGTGAACTACATGCCCAAGAGGGTTAAGGCAGTGATAGAAAATAATGATGGCAACACAAAATATTGACACTTTGGGCCCAATTTGGAAATTTTTTCTTAGGGGTGTACTCACTTTTGTTGCCAACAGTTTAGACATTAATGGCTGTGTGTCGAGTTATTTTGAGGGGACAGTAAATTTACACTGTTATACAAGCTGTACACTGACTACTTGACATTGTATCAAAGTGTCATTTATTCAGTGTTGTCGCATGGAAAGATATAATGAAATATTTGAAGAAATGTTAGGGGTGTACTCACTTTTGTGAGATACTGTATACTGCAGTTAAGTGTTTTTAATACATTTTTTTACTTTCTGACCTTATGAAACAGAAAAAATAGAAAAAAAGACAACTGACTCAAGTAATATAACTTGAAAATGATAATGATACATCAATACAATGGCCCCTTGATGAGTGTTGCATCAAAAGGAGCATTCCTGGAATACATTAATATAAAACAAACAAATTAAAGTAATTTAATTGTAGCATCAGAACGACTCATTCCACCCATGAGCCAGAGTGACCTGCTGAAGTGTTCTTGAACACAACACAGCCTGTGGCTGATTAAGGCGGGAACATACTTCTCCGGGCTGCACTTAACTAACACATCTGTTACACTTCTGAGTGAGTGTTGAGTTCACACTTCGACCCTACAGGGTCAGCCACTCAGCTTGGTTCACCCTTAGGTCTGCAAGATGTGTTGATTTTCAAGGCCTGGGCAGCCTACAATGACCCATAATACTAGTTCTCTGCGACGTAGACCCACAGAAAAATGTACGTGCATCCTTGAAGGACCATAATTCCAGCCTCGATCACCTTAAGTTGTTCACAGCAACACAATCAGACAAGGGCATTAATGCAAAATTTCCTTTTTATTTCTCCTCTTTTTAAACAGTCAGGCCTGGATGCTCCTCGTTGGTCTCCTCTTCCAGGGAATCACAGGAATATCAGCAGCCTTCTCTCTGGCTGTGCTGCATCTGCTCGTGAATCCGCTCCAGCACCTCCTGCATCCTCCTCAGCTGCAGACAGGAATAAATGAACTATTAAAACTACAATATGTGAGTGAGTGAACAAAGGAGTGAGTCGGTAAGAGAGATGTACCTCTTCATCTTTCTCAAAGATGAGTCTTTCCGTCTCTGTGTCGACGGAGGCCAGCGGCAGAGGAAAATCTCCTTCGCTCACATCTCGATGCTTCTCTCGCAAACTAAAAATCCATATTCACACACACACACGAGAGAACAACCTGTTTCAGCATCTATATCAAATCATCATGGAAAGTGTCTGACATACCTCTGCTGCATGTATTTATTGTTCGTTTTTATTTGCGATCGTAAAATGTCCCAAAAACAATTCCCTCTGCTTCTAGAAGCGAGAATGTAAGATCCATGTGTGTTCAATCAACCAATCAAATCACACGGCATTGATCTGGACTCCACCCACCTGCGCTTCCGCTCCAGCACCACAAGACGCGTCATGTTCTGGATGCACTCGGCTCTGTAGTTCTCATAGTGCGTCTCCCGCGTCACGTCCTTCAGGTCCTGCATGTGGGTCCTCACCAGCATGTTCCTCAGCAGCAGGAAGTCAGAGTGAGCCGGGTCCTCCACTGACCATGAAGAGACAAACATGTTACTGGATCAGACTGCTTGTTCCGTTTTATATGTGAGAACAAAAGCAGTGTAGAAAAACTAATTTAAGAAATCAAGGTGCTTAAATAATAAAGATGATGATGCATTTGTCGATAATCATCTGTGAAACAAGGGTTAGAAACGGAGAAATATGATGTCATTTGGACTTTATAGAAAAATTGTATTCAAGTTACAAATGAATCAATAAAAGTAAAAAAGCTTACTTAAAACAAATGGAAATGAAAATAAAACTTGGAAACATTGAGTGTGTGTTTGTTACGCAATACCTTCTACCACACCCCAGGGATAGACGCGACCCCTGAACCTGCGCCCATTACTCTCCACCTGAATGTTACTCCCAATTACTGAGAACGGGATACTGTCCTGCAGAGAGAAGCATAAACCAACGCACAGTCAAGACGGGCTGGATGGGACAGCGTTTTGACTGTGAGAAAATAATAATAATAATAATGGATAGGATTCATATAGCGCTTTATTCCCTTAGGACTCAAAGCGCTTACAGGGTTCCAGGTTCCATTCATTCACACACAGTCATACCGGTGGTGGTAAACTACGATAGTAGCCACAGCTGCCCTGGGACAGACTGACGGAATGAAAGGTCAGCTGACGAACCTTTAGTATCTGGTCGTGTCTCTTAAAGTCTTCGTCCTCATCTGAATCACATTCGGGAAACTGATAGATGTTGATCCCAAACTGCTTGATCTGTTCTCTGATCTAAAGTATATGAACACATAGAAATAATAATGTTTAAAAGAAATAGAAAAATAAATACATAAATAAAACTCGACAGATTAGAGGGCCTCCATGCCTGAACTCTCGCTGAAGAAGGAGAAAGAGATTGAGTTGACATTAACCTTGTTATTAAGTTACGTGTTGAGTTAACTTCTTATGCTGGAGCTCCCTGTTATTATTAACTCACATTCAATGACTGATCTTTTTTGACACAGTATTGAAATGCAATATGGGAAGCAAATCCAGTCATTTTGGATCAATTGCAATTATTAGGCAAGTTGTATTTTTGAGGATACATTTTATTATTGAACAACTACAGTGCTCTCGGTCAATCCAAAATGTTAAAGAACCTAAACCTGAATTTTTACGAAAGTAAAAGTGAGGTTTTGTCTTTCTTACGAGAATATATATATATGTTTTGCTATTATTAGGCAACTATTAGTGTGCAGAATTATTCTGCAACTAATAAAAAAACGAAAATGTTCCCATCTCACTTGTTTATTTTCATCTGTTAAAGTGAGAATAATAAAACAACTCAAAATTTACAAATAAAAATTTACAATAAAAAAATCAGTGACCAATATAGGCAACCTTCTTTTCAATAACTGTCACAAGCCTTCCATTCATGGAGTCTGTCAGTTTCTTGATCTGTTGTCGATCAACTTTTTGTGCAGCAGCAACCACAGCCTCCCAGACACTGTTCCGAGAGGTGTACTGATTTCCTTCACTGTAAATATCCCGTTTAAGCAGGGCCCACAGGTTCTCAATAGGGTTTAAGTCAGGTGAGGAAGGGGGTCATGTTATTATTTTTTCATCCTTAAGGCCTTTACTGGCTAGCCATGCAATTGAGTACTTTGATGCATGTGATGGAGCATTGTCCTGCATAAAAATCATGGTCTTCTTGAAAGATGAAGACTTTTTCCTGTACCACTGCTTGAAGAAAGTATCTTCTAGAAACTGGCAGTAGGTTTGGGAGTTCATTTTGAGACCATCTTCAACCCGAAAAGGTCCAACTAGCTCATCTTTAATAATACCAGCCCATACCAGTACCCCACCTCCACCTTGCTGGCGTCTGAGTCAAAGTGGAGCTCTGTGTCCGTTACTGATCCAGCCACAGGCCCATCCATCTGGTCCATCAAGAGTCACTCTCATCTCATCAGTCCATAAAACCTTTGAAAAATCTGTCTTCAGATATTTCTTGGCCCAGTCTTGACGTTTCAACTTGTGTGTTTTGTTCAGTAGTGGTCGGGTTTCAGCCTTCCCTACCTTGGCCATGTCTCTAAGCACTGAACATCTTGTACTTCTGAGCACTCCGGGTAGGTTGCAGTTCTGACCAGATGGATGAAGTGAAGGAAATCAGTACACCTCTCGGAACAGTGTCTGGGAGGCTGTGGTTGCTGCTGCACAAAAAGTTGATCGTCAACAGATCAAGAAACTGACAGACTCCATGAATGGAAGGCTTGTGACAGTTATTGAAAAGAAGGGTGGCTATATTGGTCACTGATTTTTTTGTTTGTTGACAAGTCGTACATTTTTATTTGTAAATTTTGAGTTGTTTTATTATTCTCACTTTAACAGATGAAAATAAACAAGTGAGATGGGAACATTTTCGTTTTTTTATTTAGTTGCAGAATAATTCTGCACACTAATAGTTGCCTAATAATAGCAAAACATATATATATATTCTCGTAAGAAAGACAAAACCTCACTTTTACTTTCGTAAACATTCAGGTTTAGGTTCTTTAACATTTTGGATTGACCGAGAGCACTGTAGTTGTTCAATAATAAAATGAATCCTCAAAAATACAACTTGTCTAATAATTGTGCACACAGTGTATAGTCTGTCTGGCTAATCCGAACCAGAGTGAAACTTATACTGTTAGGTTTGTTTTATATTTAGTCTGTCCACCATGTTGGCACAAAAATATCTCAACACCTAGAAGTTGAACTGCCATGACATTTTTAAACAGTTCTGCAGACTTTTGAACTGGCGTCACCATGAGGTTCACTTTTGTCGTTGAGTAAAATAGGATAGATGGATTGCCATGGTTTGATAGACTAATTCATCTCTAACTAATGATGAATGGTAGTAACTTTATTTTTATTCTAGCTCCATCATCAGGTCAAAATTCCATTACTAATTTACTTCAACACAAAAACTTTAGTTCATGATTTAATGCCTTCTATTTGGTGCTAATAAGAAAAATGTTAGCATGCTAACACACTAGACTTAAACATTAAAAGGTGGCATCAGCCATGTGACTGATTGACTTGTCCAGGGAAGTGGTGTTTGTGTGTGTTCATCATGATGTAATACCTTAATTTTCTTCCTGCGGATCTCTTCTTGTGTCAGGCTGTCAGCTTTGGCCAATACGGGAACAATGTTGACTTTGTTATGCAAGGCCATCATACACTCCACATCCAGAGGTCGAAGACTGATAAAATTAAAAAAAAAAAAACACACGTAGAGAGAAATGCCTGACACATATTGAACAACTTTCAGGTGACGCTGCTGCAGTCACTGTTTTTCCAGTTAAGCCTTAAGTGCAGAAGTAAAAGATGTTGCTGGCCTACCCATGGCCAAATGGAGAAATGAAGTAAAGGCAGCAGTGGACTCTGTTGTCCTGGATGTTCCTTCTGTTCAACCCGCTCTCATCTCTGAAGTACTGTTCAAACTGCTCGTCAATGTATTCTTCTATTGGCCTCCAGCTAACGCAAACACATTAATACTTTGTGAGTAAAACAACAAGCCTCTCAGAGAGATCTTTTTAATGGGATGTATTTCCATTTAAAAGCATATTCAGTTCGCCTGTGATGGAAAATCATTGGCCCTTCTATGCTACGACCAACTTTTAACCACATCCAATAGCAGTGCAACCAAAACAGCACTGTGTCCCGTCTGGGTCAAGCTGCTTTTACTTTTCGGTGCTGAGTGCGCACACTGATTACCTCACCTTTCTGTATTGTCGATGGCATCACCAAACCCTGGTGTGTCTATGATGGTGAGCCTCAATCTGATTCCTTTCTCCTCAATGCCAATTGTGTGCTTGACAATGTTGACTGTCTGATTGATCCGTTCTGCAGACACACATGTGCAAAGTCAATAAAAAAATACACAGGCAACAAGTTCAGTGTGTATAAACATGCAGGTACACACGTACGTACACAAACACACACACACACACACACACGCACGCACACACACACACACACACACACACTAGCTGCTTTCCTTCCTAATGCACATGGTCAACTTAAATAAATAAGAGCACCAATCTCACCTTGTGCATTAGGAACCTTCCTGTCCTTGTAGAGGTCTGTGAGGAACAAACTGTTCACTAGTGTGGATTTACCAAGGCCAGACTCCCCTACAGAGAGAAAGAGATGCTCAACAACCCAAATATTTATATAGCAAATGCCCTTCACACATACGGTACAATGACATAACAACATAAAACCACTAATCAGTCATCGAAACATGTTATCAGTTGAAATGTTCTTGGGGATTTTATATAATGGTAAGATTGTTTTGTGTGAGTTTATTTAATTTTTCTTATGCAATACATGAAAGGAGATGTGTACTTAATCACAATAACAGCCTAAATCAAACTGGTAAAAGCTTTTAGATTTTAAGATACATATGAGGATGTACCTGCCACCAGAAGTGTAAATGTGAATCCTTTCTTCACTGTCTTTCTTTGAACCTGGTTTGGCAATGTGGCAAAGCCAACATACTCCTTGTCCAGATCCTGCAGGAAATAAACACAAACTTAACATGTACTGTATGTATCAGCATATTATTAGGTAGTAAGAATTTGATTAGTGAAATAATTAGTTTAAATGTCTCAATACAGTAAATACTCTGATATTATTCACCATCTCCAATAGCTCAATGTTATAGTTCAGCAAGTTGTCCTTTAGTGATGTACTGAGAAGAAAATATAATGGATCTTTTTCTGGAAATGTGGGTGTGAGATCATCACAATCACTAGTTCAGTCACTCTTTTTGTATGGAATAAAAAGCAATTATATTCCCACAAATATTGTTATTTTGTTTTCAGTCTCCTAATATTCAAGAAGAACTACACCACAAACACGGACAACATGACAATAGACAATAACTGATGCCAATACTCATTAAAAACAGAACAGAAACAAACCTCTGGAGAGTTGTAGGGGTCAAAGCGTCCCCATGGGCTTTGGGGACGCGAGGCAGGACTGAACGGAGAATCAAAAGACACCTGAGAGGTGAGCTGCCTCTTTTGTGGCAGGGGCTGAAACTCAGCCCGGTTTGGTTTGAGTGGGACTGTGGGAGAGCCAGCTTGGTGTCTGGGGGTGGGACGGTGAAGAGGGGGTGTCCCGGGATGGCTGGAGAGTCTCCCGTTGGTTGCTGCCCCTGTTGTCTCTGCCTCACTGTTTCCCGGTATCCGGTTCTGTTGGCCAAGCTGAGACACGGGAGGCAGATCCCTCATGGCGAAAGGAAACTGAGTGTCCTCCTGGTCCTCAATGGACAGACTGGACAACTAGGACGGGACGCAGAAGAGAAACATATGGCTTTAAATTAAATATCATAAGTGTCAGAAATATATCCGACTTCTAATCAAAACTAAAAAGGAAGTGATCTGTCTTTCCTACTTATTGATCTGTTAAAGGCCTACTTCACCGGTTTGAATATGAAGGTGTATTGAATTCTGAGATCCTATGTAGTATAAATGTGCAAAAAAAATTAAAATCGGTTCATCCTAGCCTGAGAAAAGGCAGAAAGAGTGTTTTTTTAACCCTATATTTCTCTTTCTCGTGACGTCACAGAAAGAGAAATATAGGGTTAAAAAAAACGTACTTTGTAAATATTACTGTGATGTCACAGTAAAAGACATCACAGTAATATTTACAAAGTAAGTTTTTTTTTAACCCTATATTTCTCTTTCTGTGATGTCACGAGAAAGAGAAATATAGGGTTAAAAATAACACTCTTTCTGCCTTTTCTCAGGCTAGGATGAACCGATTTCAATTTTTTTCGCACATTTATACTACATAGGATCTCAGAATTCAATACACCTTCATATTCAAACCGGTGAAGTAGGCCTTTAAGAAGAATTCTGTCAGAAGAAAAAAATAAAAATAAACATTTGAGGACAGAAACAATTTAATCTTAGCTTAGGCATTACTTTAAAGAAAAATCTTCTTTAATTTCACTTTAATTTTTTTAAATTATCGGCCAAAGATGCCAAGCCAAATAGTGTAGTGGCAACTCTTGATTTATTAAAAAGACAATGGTGCTGCAGTTTGCCAAACATATATTGACACAGTGCACAAGTCCAAACTGAAGGACAGGCAGAAAGCTAACAAAAGCAGCGAAACCTTCAAATTGGCAGTTACCTAAACAGTAATCAGAGAAAACCATATATCATGGCCTCTTCTTTTATGAGCTTTCACAATCATTGCAGTTACTGAGAATGATTACTCCTAATGTTCAACATATGAGTGTATTATTAGTGATTTTAAATAGATAGTTTACATGGCACTTTGACTCTACATGAAAACCAACACAAACTAACTAACTGGCTTATGGTAGTAACAGTCTGAGTACATGCTATGGTCAGTATGCATTTTCTGTAGTTGTGGCTGACTAAACCCATTCTTCACTGATTATCCCTGACCTGTGATCCCATTATACCATTACAGAGGCATTTGTCCATCTGTCCAGGCTGGGTTGGTAGAGGAACAACTTAAACTGGAAACACTAACAAGACTGAAGTCATAGTTGTACACATAGCTAGTGGATGAAAATATTCATCAGGGCTATATGACTGATCCATGTGCAGGTGTATTGGTGTTCCCCTCTCTATTTTTCTAAAAACTTCAGTCAGCACCTGCGTTGGTTTCATTTCCCCACACACTGACTGTACTCGCCACCAGGAGCCGCTAGGAATCCATGCCATTCTTTACAGGATATAAACATTTCTCCAGTCTCCTATTGTGCAAACTGAAAAACAAAGCCCACAGTGCTGCTGGCCTGATCAGGCTTCGTCTGGTGTCTCCTGTACCTGTCAACCCTTATTACCCACAAAGCCTTGCAGCAGGCTTAACCCAGTTTCTAATGTTCTAGCAGGATGGGGGGTTGAAGATTTAACTCTTAAACACACACACACACACACACACACACACACACACACACACACACACACACACACACACACACACACACACACACACACACACACACACACACACACACACACACACACACACACACACACACACACACACACAAGCTATCAACACTAACAGTAAATAATATTATACAAACGAGTCCTACCTCATTTAGTGGAAAAGTTGCAGCTTTATTGTGGCAGACAGGATGGTAAAAAAAAATATTAACTATATGTTCCTGATACAAAATAAAAAGCAGCACAAAAACACACTAAATGGCTTTTCCGCACATGTGTAGGTGAAGAACATCATAGCATTAACAATACTTAGGTAAGACAAATAGAGTAAATACGTTGCGTAAAAGGACACCATGAATCAAGCAATTCAAGTGCCATATGCAAATATAAATCCCTGAAAAGAATATAAGGGTACGTGCTATGGTAATTTTTCAATCTGCTGAACTACTTTTATGTTGTTTAATAAGATCCGTGAATAAACCTAGCTGTGTTTTAATGCAGGTATTCAGTGTTATTGACTTACCTTTCGTGTTGCTGCGGAACATGACGGGAGAGGACATGTGCTCCATGATACTGTCGGCTTGTCAAACTTTACCTACATCAGATAGGCAGGAAAAGCGATTAACTAAAACATTAGTGATGCCGAAAAAGACCAAACTAAACATCAACCAATAAAATGTGATGACGAGGCATGCGTGTGTGTTTACTATCTATGGTGTGGACCCATGCATTATATTGAGAGCTGTCACGTGGTTTTAAGTAGGCTACAAGAGAGAGAGTTGTACCACAGCAGGCATGAGGCATGTTGATATTCAGTGCAGGATGCAAACACAGATTCAGTTTCAAGAGCAAGTTAAATTTAAGAATGTTTAAATATCCCTCGGAATTAAATTAAAGTCGAAATTGTAATAACCAAAACTGCAGCTAAAAACCGCATCAATGACGTTGGTTAAGGACACTATGGCATAACATCTTCTCTTTTTTTGCTCCAGAGAAAAACAAGATCTAATAAAATGTTTTGGTTCTTTTTGGTAGAATAAATGTCTTCACTCTCCTCGAAACCCATTACACGTAAACGGGACGCATTTCTAAAACATAAATCGGCCTAGATGTAGGCCTAGATGCTACCAATTCTTTGAGTTTAAAAAAAACTAAAACATCGATAAAATCCTGCTGCCCATGTTTAAGCATTTGTTTAACTTTGAAAATGTTGGTGAAGTCATTTTAATAAACCACACATCTCACCTTTTTGTCGCTTGTCAAAGTTTTGGACTGCTCTAAAGATCGTGTAACATGCGAAGTAGGCTTACGGTCGTGGACCACGTTACTCCAGAATATAAAGAACTCCATAGAAACCTTTTAAACACTTCAGCTTAACCAGTTCCTCCTCTGTCCACTTGTACTCTAAGCACTTTTCAATCATATTTGCTTGAATACGCCAACATATTGAAACAGTCTGGCTGTGCGCTGTTAACTTTCGTAACGATGACAACCAGGCAGGGCTGTAACCATGGTAAAAATGAGAAGGCTAGTTCTGGCCTAGCTGTGCAATGAGCTAGGTATTTAGCATAGAGTTATGAGGCCTCATGTTTTATTTTATTTGACATGTTTTGCTATATTTTGTTGACATTATGACAATAGCGTGAATCCAATATGAAAATAATGCTAGAAATGACACCTTACAGAAATAAACCTTTTAACATTGTTCTCTACCAAACTGAGGAGATGTCTAGAATCTAGGAGTGCTTAGCTGTGTGACTTGGATTTGGATGTAACGATAACGCAAGAGATGCACAAATGCTATCGAAAATGTATTACTTTTCTTGCAATTTAATAAGTTTAATTTTAATTGTATTTATTTATTTTTTACAGCCACCAAGCCAACAGAAGGTAAGTGTTTGATAAGTGGTTCGGGTTCATGGGTTTCTGTTTAAGATGTAGGCTAACAGTGTCATATCCTGAAAAAGTCTTGAAATGCATTGTATTTGTTGATTTAAAAATAATGTCTTAAAGCTGGGGTAGCTTATGTGATTTCTGATTGGTCAAAATTAACATGAGCGGTACACTTTGACCAAACAGAGCGAGGCTCCGATTCTTATTGGCTGTTGGGACTGTCCATTCACTTTGGCACTGACATTGTTGGTGTAGACCAGGGGTGTCCAAACTACGGCCCGCGGGCCAACTGCGGCCCGCGGCCCACTTTTTATTGGCCCGCGGCCGATTTTAAAGATATAATGTAATATGGCCTTTTGAAAAAAAATAAATAAATAAATACATTTATTTTTTATTTTTTTTTGCATTTCTTAGTTAACCCACTAGTGCAGGGTTGTCAAAACCATTTTTTTTCATACAAAATTCTTCAGCTTTAGCCTCTTAATTTCCCTCTCAAAGTGCACCAGATTCATGCATTTCACTTTAAAAACATAAAAAAATCTCCCGGGGGGGCATACCCCCGGACCCCCCTTGGAGGGGCGGGACCTCGGCTGGCTACTATTTTCACCCAGCTGGACATCGGACGCAAAGGCAGAAAACACTGGGTGTATCATTGCCATATAAACAAGAGGGGAAATGTGAAGAAGGATTACAATTTACGAAGACACTATGAAACTAAACATCAGAGCAGCTACATGTCCTGTTAAATGTGTTATTTTTGCAAAGTGGCCCGGCCCTTCGTAGATTTTTCTGTATGTGGCCCTCGGTGAAAAAAGTTTGGACACCCCTGGTGTAGACTGTAGAGTGTGTCAGGCATGGACATATAAAGAAATGGACACCGTATTGAAACATGGCGCCCATTCATTCCTATGAAAGCTGCTCATAGGCGCAGAGAAGCAACAAGGAAGTACAATCCGGAAATTCCATGCGGCCCAAAGCATTACGTAGCATGGACGTAGCGGCATTATGGACCTATCAAGAAAGAGGGCGGCAAGCATAGCGGACTGGAGGCGGGTGTCTCGTTCTGTAGCATCTAGCCTGGCGAAAACAAACTGAAAGCCGTTAAAAGCCGTTGGGCTAATAAAACGCTTGAGGTGGCGTTTTGAAATGAGAAAACTTACATTTTAATAGTATATGGTCTAAAGATAAGTATGAGCCTATGATTGATATCCAGAAAAAATGTGCAGAGACACAATCTTGTTCGCCGCTTGTACTGTGTGGACAGGGACATCTGCCTACGGGCCGCATGAAAATAAGCTCCACCCCTTACCATGCAATACCAATGGGTTGGCCACATGTCCATGCTGGCTGCTCGGAGAAGGCAGCATCCTGGGGGCCTGGTGTCAGGGAGGGACCATAGGGGAGGGACCAAAGAGAACAAGTCGAGGGGTTGAGGTAGGCTATTTGAATTCAAATCTCGATCCCAACTGCTATTTTCTCCCCAAATTCTCCACCCCAGCTTTAATTGGTATTAAAATGTGTTTTAAAATATAGCAACTATTGGGAGAGCAACTCCCTTAAAAAAGGACTGCATTTGATCATTTGAGACGCTACTGAGTCATTTAATGCTTAATAATGATTTATAATTAGTCACATTCACATGTCCACAGCTGAGTGTGCAGTATGTGGTCTGCAAAAACAGTTTAACAGATAATACACAAGGCATTTTGATAAATATTGATCCACACAAACTAAGTAGCTTAGGCTATAGCCTAGTAATGTCATGTGTTTCACAGCTTCTAGAAGATGACACTACAGCCCAACTGATTAACTGGACGGCCAATTTTAGCTTATCAAAAGATATGAATTGTGTTGCACCGTGTTGTGTGTATGTCCACCAGAGAGCGATTGATGTCACATTTTGGGCTATTCAATCCTTATCAAAACTGTATACAGCCAAAATTCCTCTACTCTCAAATGTTAAAATACATCAGTTGGGCTCTGGTTTAAAACATAATCATACTTGTTCCCAAGACAATATGAGGAGAACGTTATCAAGCTGCATACAAGTCTTGGCTGCTTTACGTAGATGTAAAATTCTCATATTAATATTATTGGTTTCCATGCATTAGTCCTCCACGTACAGCTGTATGAGTCCTCCAGTTTTCTCCCAATTTTTTTCTCCAAAAGGCACAGATATCTCCGTAAAGTGTTTTATATCCCTCAGAAGCGGACTTTGTAGATGCCATCATAAGCAGTCAGAGAAAAGAGCTATCCTCTGTAGAACTGTCCCACTGTGCTCTGCCTGTCCGTCTGTTACCCTGGCCTGGTGGTGAATTGTTGACCTGTGCTGGTTGTGAGGACTCATGCTGTGTGCCTGTTTGACCTGAGGGATTATTGTGTTTATAGGTTTCAGACCCATTCTGGCATGAGTCTGTACCTGTAGATCTGTAACACATATTGTCTTGTGAGTGGCCCTCGCGTTCTCTACTTAAACAGGAGTGGTCGTGTTCAGTCCCTGTGCCATGGTTGTCTTGCGTGTGTTGCTCTGCTTCAGTGTGGCCGTCAGGTGTGCTATTTTGATCCAGGCTCTGGTTGAGGTGATTAGACTCTCTGTGGGTTTTTGCACTGTCCAAACTTGGCTTGGGGTCTGGGCTCTGTCTTTGTGGCTGTGAACAGTTGGTTTGTTTTTGAGAGTCAGGTATCCAGTCCTGGTTGTGACAGTGGTGATGGGGGTCGTGATTCTCCCAGAAGCCTCTGCGGAGCTGCTCTAACTCAGAGAGCAGAGGTAGGCTGATGTCCAGGTGCATCAGTAGGTTATCAAGCCACTCCTCCAGCTTGGAAAAGGAAGTACTGACAGAAGAAAAGACAGAAAGTTGTTATAATCAGAGATTAGGGTTTACATGAGTGAGTGATGCACAGACTTAATATGTAGGCCTATTAGCTATTCTGGACAACATAAAGTGGTCACTGTTTGTGCAGCACACTTTTTTACTATAAGTAAAGGTAACGGATGAATATAACATTCTTAATGCACCGCGCCGTAGCTGAAGGCCGGTGTGAGTCATGGACCTGGTGTGAGTACCAGATATGCTCGGCTGCCAGATAAATTTGGGTTGCATAATGATGACGCACTTCCTGTACTACGCGAGATCCACTTCTTTCTTACGAATCTATTGCAAACTGCAATCTATTATAATATTATCATTCACAATAAAGATACATGTAGAAAGATAGTACGTGTAGTTAAAAAATAGATAAGCTATCGTTCGGAATAGCAAGGGATTGTGGAATACGTAATTATTGTCCCCAAGATCACGCGGCGTTACAAGAGATCTCGCGAGAGCGTTCAATACAGCCCGAACGTGAAACTTTTTTCTCTGTTTTATATAATAAAAGGTGAATGCCAAACTTGTAAGCTTAATGTTGGTTTTAATACAGTAAATACATTTTCGCTTCAGGAAAAGGTAGGGAATACTGTTTTTTTGAAGTGTATTTGAATATAATTTACAAGAAGTGCGTCATCATTGTGCAACCCGAATTTATCTGGCAGCCGAGCATATCTGGTACTCACACCGGAAGCATTGTTTTCGCGTTGTCTGTCAGTCCAGGTCATTCTTGTGAGAATCATAATATCATGAGCACTTCAAGGGATTTTATTAAAATTTTGCACATTGTCCGATCTAATTCAAGACTGAAATGACCTTATTAGATGCCTTATGAACCCATATATCAAGCACGCTTTAAGGGATTTTTTGTCAAATTTGGAACAAACTCACACTTTGATTTGAAGAGAAACTGATTGTGAAGGGTAAAGATCAAGGTCGCTGTGACCCTGCATATTGTGAACGCAATATCTCACAAATGCTTTTAACGCTTTCTCACAGTTTGCTTAAATAAAAACCTAGGTCTGCAGTTGTGTTGGAATTGTTCAATCATACCGTTTATCAGCATCCATGTCACAGCAGAGGACAGCCAGTGGCAGGAAGGAGGGGGGGCACTGTGGAGGGTAGTACTTCTGCAGGAAACCGGCTACATTTAGCCCAAATTCATTTGTCCGGGGAAGGTAGTCCGGGTCGGCACTCACTCTACCTATTATCTAAAAGTGACAGAGACATACCCAGGTTTGATATTGTGATTGATTAAAAAAAAAGTGTAAATAATAGAGATTTGAATGTTTGACATTTACACTTTATTGAGAAATTCTTGTTATTTCTAGAAATATTTTGCTGTGCCAAGACATTCCTACCTCACATATCATGATACCAAAGGAAAAGATGTCCACCCGTTCGTCATACGTTTTCCCTAAAAGGTGTAGAGGAAAGATTGGAAAATTAGAACCACATTTTTGCTGTCCCATACTGACCAGTGCCAGAGATGGAGTGATCATGTGTTCACTGCTTTCACATTAGATCTGCTATAGACAATAGAGAATGATGTAGTCTTCTACAAAGTTTATTCCCCGAGCATGAATCAAACTCAACTTTTTCACAACTAGGCTGTGAGCTCTCACAAGTCCTTTATGCGTAATCAGAAATATTGTGCCAATGATTTTTGTAATTATTTTCTATGTAATATACAGTATGTCAGTATAATATTCGGCTACTAGGTGGCTCACGATTAATACAATAACCAAAGACCGAGTTTGATGACATCATGGATCATGGGAACAGCTAAGGCGAGAGCATACGCAGCAGAGTGCAAGGCATAGTCATAATCTATCACGATGCCGCAAACAAAACAATACAATACTTGAAACAACAATACAGTGCTACGAAGCTACTACTTCTTCCTTTTCTTTTTTGTGTGGTTGTGGAGTGACCTACTCCCCCCGTATTATCTGCCCCTCCCCATGTTTCACCAGGCTATGGTCACCAGAATTTCCGGGGAGTAGAGGGGACGTGAAACAGTGTATAACTTTAATAAGTATTTCTTCAAATATAGCATAAGTTAAACAGATTTCACTTAAGGGATCTGAGACCCTGTTTCCACCTGGGATTAACATCTGACTTTTTGAATCAGGTTACAAGTGGCCAGCTCTCAGTCCGTGTGTTCCCACTTGTATTTTCAAATGTGACTTCTTTGTCTACTTGTGATCCGATTTCATTTACCCGCGCCGCGCTGTATTTAAATCAACACGCACATAATTTCCGTTTGCATTGCTGTTTTTAACCGGTGGGGTTCAAACAAGTAAACATATAGGGCTGTACAGTGCCACAGTTTTAATCGCATTTGCTATTAAAATGTATTACGTGCGAAGATAATTACAAGTCTAGGTTGACGAGATAAGCTACTGTCTCATTTAGACAAGGAGGAGCGATGCACTACACTGCTTAGAGGGCTCTACATTAACACTCGCCAAATGCGGGAAATATCATAGATAGTATATCAAAGTAAAAACTCTTAGGCGAGTAAGTTATTACGCCTCTTTGGCTGGTGAAAGATGTGTGTTTGCCGGGCGGCTTTTCTAATGTCTGCTACACTCTTGTCACCACCACCAGTAGGCCTACACGGCTTTCTGTATGCAGTTAAGATACTGCATATGCGAACAGAATATTTCCTGTGCGCCTTCACATTAAAAGCCTGTTACTAGCCAAACGCAAGTTGACTTTTATTCTCAAGCAGATAAGAACAGGAAGTCGTTGCCTTGCAGCTCTCCAGTCAATAGCAGCGATTTCCGTGTTTTCAGATTTACGCAGTGAAATGAAAACAGAGGACAGAAAGCTTGTCATTTGCAATACTGGCGGATGCAACTAATGTTCATGAGGCTTCTATAAAAGCTGCATTTTCAATGTATTTCCGCTCAGGCAGGGGGCGGCAGTTGAGTAGGAGGTCCCTAATGTGGATAAAAACCACATTGGTGTTCCCACTACCAAATGAATGCGGACACAACGGTCACAACGGACGCAAACCACCTCCAAATGTGGTTTTTGTGATCCGATCTCAATGCGTCTTGAGAGTGTTTTCACCTGTAGTTAAAGCTTTATTCATGTGATCCGATTACAAAAGTCAGATGTTAATGCCAAGTGGAAACGGGGTCTTAGAGATATACACTCTGTTAAATGGAAAAAGCCTTGAATCTCACCATGGAGCATCTCGGGGGCCATCCAATAGGGGTTCCCCACCACAGTATAGCGCTTCCTCCGGTCCGGTCTGCGGAGCTCTGGCAGAGTTCCTTTCAAAGGCCGCTCCAGAGACGATGTTTTTTTTTTTTTCCTCCCCTCCATCACCAACCTTGCTAGTCCAAAGTCTGCTACTACCACTGACTGGTTCTAAACAAGGAGAGAGAGGAATGTAAAATATGATTTGTTGTTTTATAATGAAAAAACAAAGCACATTGCAGCTTTCTGTTTCTTATGTTGGTCTGTTTTTGTCTCAAAGTTCAGTATGTGTAGCATTTGTGTTCCTCAAAATACATATAATGTTTACGATCAATGCATTTTTAATGCGTCTTTGGCAGCATTGAAATCAATTATTCATGTGACAGTGAGAAACTGAGTTTTATGATTGGATTTTCAATTCTAATTTATAATTTACATATACAATAACAATTACAGCTATGGTCTTGTTTTTGAAATTTTACAGAATTTGCAATATTTTTCAAATGCTTTAAGCAACTTGACCAGACCAAAGTTATACAGGAGTACATATGGTAGGATTAACATGTAAAAGTCAACCTAACATTAAAATGAACAATGAATTAAGTTTTTCTAGATATGTTACATAACTGTCCCTAATTCTTGTTTATTCACAGTAATTCTACACATTTCTGAAATCAGTAGAAGGGGTTAGTCCTTTATCTGTGTGTGAGGGTGTGTGTGTGTTTGTGTATCATATAGTGAAGATATCCAATGTTCGCTGATGTGTGTGGTTGCACCATTTGTTTACCTCTCTGACCAGGCAGTTGTGTGAGTTTAGGTCTCGATGGATAACATTCATGGAGTGTAGATAGGCCTTAGAGTGAGAGATGGCATACATTAGAGAAAGTTGATTTGGATATGAGAGCTTTAAGAATATTTATCTGTTAGACTCACCATTCCAGCTGCAATGTCTTTTGCGTAACTCACTCTTATACCCCAGGGAAAATCCTTGTCCTGCAACAACAAGATTGTGACCAACACCTTGTGTCTCTGATCTCTGTCAACACTAACTGAGGAACATATTTGAGAAACTAATTTGACTGACCATTTTCATGATGGTCTCTCTGAGAGATCCTCCCTGGATGTATTCAGAGACAAAGTTTATTCGTTTGTCTTTATAAAACAGTCCAATGAACTTAAGAACATTGGGGTGGTCCAGGCAGCGCATCACCTTCACCTGTACAAAGTAAGAGGATGTGTAAACAAAAAACTTGAGTTATTATGGAAACATGACATTAGCTCAATAGTTTAGATAGTAACCTTATGATGGTGTAAGATTGGTTAAGAACTGTTCTACAGATTATATTTATAGAATCTAACTCTCTTGCCAATGTACAACCTTAAGTGGTCTTTACAGAGCACCCACCTCCCTTAACTATAGATTTTGTATGCCTTCTGAAGTCTAGACAACAACAACGGGGTTGGTTTATATAGCCCCATTTGGACAGGATTACTATAACGTGGAAACATGGGCTTTAACAATTTAGCCTTGCCAATATAAAATTATAGTTGATCAGATTACATTTTCCAATACTCCACAGATGAACTCACCTTTCACTGCCTGCACTCCTTCTTCAAGCTACTTGAAGAACATACAAACATTTATGCATCTTCAAAGTTCCTGTGGCAGGCCTACTGCTTGACATTGTGTATGGATAGTTCATCAATTTAATCTTTCCTGGCAGGCCATTGCTTACCGATAACATTACAATAGCCCATTCTAATAGTCTGTGGGACATGGCGATCCTTATTCTCTTCCAAATCTGGGTGTGCTGTGTGAGGTTAACTCCCTGCTACTTAACATCTTGAATCATGTGGTCTTTCATGCTCTAATGAACACTTACCTCCTTCAAGAAAGTCTTCTGTGTCTCTTCGTCAAACCGTATCAACTCTTTAATGACCATCACCTCTCCGGTTTCCTGATGTGTAACCTTGACAGCAACAGGTTAATCACAACGCTGATGATAATCAATCTGACAAATTACCCTGTCACCAACGATAATGACAGTTCCAATGTAATGGGACAAAATTATTGTGGTACCTTGACAGCCTGTCCAAAGTAGCCCTTGCCAAGCACTTCTCCATGGATGAGGTCTGAAGGTCTGAAGATGCGATGAGTCCGATCTCCAGGGTCGACACGAAGAGACTCAGAGCGAGCCATGTCTCTCCTTTGAGATAAAAGAGGCGGGGCTCCCACAGACAGAGGACATTTATCTATACTACAGCTGCGTCTGTAAAACAACAGGAAGACTTAGACAAAGAAAGAACGTGTGGAATAATGGATGATATAAGCAGGGAATCAGCACTAACAGAATGTGTCTGGATCGCATTCCCCCGGATCCTTGATGCTGAGGCGGCGAGAGGCTCATCCTGATTGGTTCATCCGTCTCCTGCCCTGAACTTGGTTCTTCCTCAAGACTAGGGAGTTTGTGGGTTGAAGATAGTTTTTCCTTGACACAGGTGTCAGGACAGATGATGTCGTCCTGGGGATCGTTTGAGCTTGGGAGGCTGTCAGGAGACTGGGAGTTGTGTTCAATGGTCAGCTGTAGTGGTTTGCTTGTGTCCTGGATCACACAGTTAATCTAGAGGAAAGGATATGGATATTGTGGAAATTACCATTAGTCTTGCTTATAAATTGTTTTTGTAGAACTGTAGGTAGCTTTGGAGGTTTACCTCGTCCGCAGAAATGTTTTGGGCAGGGATGCCGTTGACCTCCAGTACTCTGTCACCAGTGTGGACAAAGGACAGCAGGTCAAGGCTGAGGACAGCTGAGTCTAACCTGAGAGACAATGTCAATGAGGTGAATGGGTACACAAAAAGTAGGGTAAGGCAGAAAGTGTGGTGTGTTGAATCAGTTTTGGGGCTAATTCTGAGTTAAGGTCTAGTCAAAAGCGAGACTCACACTGTCACTGTGACTAGAGGGCCTATCTCTTTGCTGAGGTCACTTGTAACAGTCAAGCCTTGTCGGCCACCTGCATGGGGAGGGAGAGACACTAGCGCCACCATGTGGGAACTCTTGGTGAGAGGTGAAGCTGACCTCGGAGTTGATACTACACCTTGACAGAAACAGTGGCCACTGCAGAATAGGTAGTTGATTTGAAAGAATAAAGGACAAGCATCAAAATCAGAAATATATATATACAAAAAACTATTATTTTGATTTCACTTATCTTTTTCATCTTACAAGTTAAGCTTAGTTTTATATAGAGAACTTTTTAATTGTTTTCCTTTCAGCTTCAAACTTACCAGTAGAGTTTATAGCGTTCCACAAGTGTGTAGGTTTCTCCATCTCCAATGACCATTTCACAGCTCATACAAGTGAAGCACTCAGGGTGGTACTTCTGCTCTCCAGCAACCTGAGGCAGTGTGGTAAAACACAATGTAGAGGCAAAGGGAATAAGGTTGGTTGTACAAGATGACATGCAGTGGGGGTCAGACTATTTCTCTGCATTCCTGCATCAAGGCCTTATAATTTCAGGATGTTTTTAGAGGATGTCCCCTGAGTTAAAAGGGAAAAAAGGCGTTCATACTTGGAGGAAAATGAGAGGCAGGAATGCTTTGTATGTTTGAATAGTTGGTGTAGCATGCTGATATTAGGTATTTCTTGCTGTGATACTTGATGCAGCAGAGATTATTGCTATGCCTTTGTATGAGAATATTACATAAGAAACACCAATTATGATCTCAGAAAAGGACTGAAAAAGCTTTAAATCTAAGGATTTTGAACATTTTGACACACGTCTAATAGATTAAAATCATGTGACATGTTTAAAGTTTAAATCAAGCTGACTGTGTGTTGAAGTAGTAGTAGTTCTTCATAGAGGAGTAAATTGAAGAGGATTTGAATACTTATAACACATTAAAGTTAGATTTAGAAAAACAAAAATACAATCATGTGATACAGTAAAGTGTGAATCATTATTCTCTAATTACACAATGATAGTGTTTTTTCTATTGCTTTGTGGTACTAGGCTTTAAACTTAATGATTTGAATTTAAACTGAATTATGATATTGACCATATTGCACAGCCCTAATTTTTAGGCATATATCAAGGGTTTATGTTGAAATTATTATTCTTCACAGTGCTTTTTATGTTACCATAATGAGTCCTTTTAAGATGGTCTCCTTGCAGCAATGGCAGTGCTCTCCATAACGACCCCAGTAGTGCTTTTTACAATAGAGCTGGCCCTCTCTTTCATAGTGCCAGTGAGACAGGATGCAGCTACATTCACAGCATCTGAAGAAAAGACAGGAAGCAGGGAATATAGAGAAAGCAGAACAATGAAACAATGTGATGGCTGTAATAATGAAAAGAAAAACAACAACAGAAAATACAGATTTAGATGTAGCTTTAATACGATAGGTACTCGATCCAGCAAAGTAATATGAATCCAATCTGTGGAGGAACACCTGAGACTTGCGAGGAAAATTTACCTAACAGATCATAATGTGCGTGATCAGGTGCAACACCTCCAGCTCATGTTCTTACCGTAGCATTCCAACTCACTGATACCCAACTCCCTTTCTCTCCTGACATGTTTATTGCTGCATAATCCTTCTATTAGACAGAAATTTGAAGTTGAGCCATTAAACTGCTGTTATTTCTCCAGCACATGCCTTGAGGATATAATGTTAATCTTCACTAAAGCGACGATGTTAGTTCTCGAAGCTGCTGATGTCACCGTGACCATGAGAACATTCAAAACTAATAATCCTCATTACAAAACGGCTATTCATGTGGGGTCACTGCTCCGTCACATGTTTTAATTTAATTTAACTTCCAGAAAGCCAAACAAAGTGCAAACATTACGAAAGCTACCTCCTAAACACCACTCATCCCTTAAATGTAATTCAGCAATGGCCATTTTAAGTCCTTTAAAATCTGCAAAGAGCAACTTTCAGTGGCATCCTGGCTTTGAACTGAATGCAGAATAATGTACAATAAAACGCTGCTTCCTTATCTCTCCAGCACTACAACAGGAGTGGGAGGTGACTTCCTGGACAGAGTGCAGCTCCATGTTTCCTCTCCGACCAACCTCAACTGTAAATGTCATGCAGTTCTTACAATAGGGAATGAAAAGGTTACTGTTGAGAATCAAATAGTTAGGGAGGGAAAGACATAATTTTCCTCCATTTTCACCGTCAATCATGTTCTTTCATTTATTAACAGATTTTCTTGATTACATAAGTACATTTTTTTTGTTTATTGTCTTAAAGGGGTAATAAGCCAAATGCTATGTGTTTCTCTTTCGCTTCAGTATCACTAGGTTGAGTCTAGTCTGGCATGACCACTTCCGCCAGCGTCTATTCGCTTGCGTCGAAAAGCTACGCAGCCCTGACGCAGCCCCCTCCTATTCCGGTTGCTGGCTTTCCCCTATTGTGATCCCCCTCAAATTCGGAAACAATTCGCTCAGTCAACCCGTGTGCTTATGTGCAGCGCTCTCTCTCTCACACACACACACACACACACAGGGTGTGAGAAGTCACATTACTGTAGACAGAAATAAAGTGTGGCGATACTTCGGGATAATAATATTGGCGGCGGCGGTCCGGGATGCATCCTAGCTTAGCCTAGCTGTCCAACTTCATTGTACAACTACCCCCGGGCAGAAATACCCTCATAAACTCTGGAAAATGAAGCGTGGGGGTTTGAATTGAGCACCGGACCTTATAACCAGCTAGATTAAGATCCGCCGTTCCCTTTCTTTGGTGAATTAGGGACTATGCAGCGGTGTTTTAGCGACGGGGAAAGATTCCAACGGCTTCCACTATCACCTAGCAACTCTTACGGCTACTTGCTGCAGTTGGTGTAGCGCTCACAACGTCAAAACCCTGTTCTGGCTGTAAACAGACGGACTACGGCTCTGACTACAGCGATAGGAGGTGGTGACATAAGTTCTCGAATGCTAAAAATTCTACTCGACCGCCGTAGCCGTCCTCTCAACCGCCGATGATAATGTTACCAGATATAACACTACGTGGGTGGCTAGTTAACTCCGGTTAAGTTATCCCGTGAGCTCCTCGGGGGCTAAAGTGTATGGTGTCTTGACATGCTGGTTAGAAAGCAACACACTATGTATATTCCTTTTGTCTTTAATAGTTTTTGTGTGGCGTTTGCGGGTTTAGCCATTTCTCTGACAGTCTCTGGACGTGAAGACGTTCCATCAAAATAAGTCCCCCCCCGGCACTATTTTGCAGGACACCGCTGCTGCTTCCCGGGGTTAGCCCCGCCCTAGATGATTGTGATTGGTTTAAACAAATACAAACAGGCTAGCCCAGTTTCCCCCGGTTTCCCCACCCGAATAGACGGCTCTAAACAGAGTGCTTCCAGACCCTACTACTTGCTGTAGTTTGGTCTGGCTTTGCGAGACTAGGTTGAGTCTGACAATTATACCCAGTTGTTTTTCTTATTTTTCCAAACAAACCATTGCAGCTGTTGTTTATGTTAAACACGTCATTTCTTGAGTGATTTTTTCATGATAGAAAATACTCCTTCTAATGGACATGGGAATCAAATTACTTTATGTCATTTGAGTGCAGAAATATGGTCATATGATTATTGTTATTTGATGGATACCATAGCATGAAAACGGAATGAGTGTTTCGACCAGCAGTCTTATATTAGATATTAGATCTGCTTGGTTTGTAGTACACTGTAGGAAGTACTGTTCTATATTAGACTGGCCTGTTATTAATTGCTGAGGAAATAATTAAGTAATAAAACTGTCAGAGAGCTGCCGGTTTATTTTCGACCTCCTGTCTTTGTTATGGTGCTGCCGGCAGTAGGTGCTTCACATATGTGATTCCATCTAAACAGCTGGTCGCAAAACAGGCCTGGAAACAGCCCTGGCGTATAAATCCAAAGAATGTATGCTCTCTCTGCTTTCCTTCTCCTCACATTGCTCTACCCCTTCACCTGAAAGTGTTTCCTTCATCTTGCTCGTAGTGCATCACCAGCACCTGGTGGACATGAAAACAAAATCTACAAATGTGATGGATCTGATGACGCATTCTCCTTCCTTAGTTTCCTGCCTGTTTTGTCTGTTTCGCCCTGAATGATTTCCGTTCAAAAACAGTATGTCTAGGAAGCATTTGTTTTTCTGCTATTGTGCTGGTCTTACACTAATATTGCCTCACTTGTGTTATGCGTGCAATATAAGTGTGAGCATTTTTAGGCCTATATTATGTATGTACGTTTTGACAGTTCTGAGGAAGAGTAGTTGTTGATGGGGTAAAACAAATGGGCATCCAAAAAAAGAAAGCGTTAGTAATGGATTTACTGGTAGCTGCTTTCCCTGTTGTTGTTATGCTTTCATGACACATGTATGTCTCATGCTCATTCTTGATATGAAAGAAACACGACTATTGAAACACGGGTTATACATGTATCTGTTTTGAGGAAGTATGGCAGACGTTGGAGTACAATTTGCTTAGAGTCCCTTTCTCTCACTTTTTCTTCACTCTTTCATACTCTCAAACTCTTCCTCTGACTTTTCTCTCACTCTCACTTTGCACATACACATCTCGCAAATGAATGACCTTACCGTCCTTTCATTCCCCTCCGAAACCTTTGGTCACGTCGCGACATGGCCCCCTCTCAGTTCACAGATAGACAAGTGTCAATCAATCCACCCAATGAAGAAAGTATCCGTATCTGTTGTGCCTTGTAGAAGGCGTTGTCTTTTTTCTGTATGTCTGTTTGTCTGTCTGTTTCTCTCTCTCTCTCTCTCTCCATGAGCTCAGACGTTTCCTGTGCATGCGAGTCCCCCTCTCTAATGTAATTGCAGAGTAGCTGTGTGAGAAAAAACTCTGACCCACTGACACCAGCTGGCGGATCTCCCTCTGCTGGCTGCTTGAAAACAGACCTATCCCAGTATAGAAGTTCTGCTCTGTCGTCCCCTCCTCCTGTTACTTCTGCTGTAGTATGTAGACCTCCGCAAGATACAGTTACACTCCTCTGCAATTAACACACATGCCAGGAGATTCAAAAGGTGAAGCTAGTATGAAGTATTCATATTAGTTTTAAAGGGTGTTTTTCTCTGAAGTGGGAGTGATTCTATCTGTGTGTTATAAAATGAGCTATTTTCCCATCAGCACAGGCATAATCTTCTTATGAATGCCCCAATTACTGCATTGTGCAAAGCAAACAAAGGGCAAATTCAGTGAAACAGCTAAAATTTGTATGAGAACACCACTCATGTTCATTATGAAGTTTAGATACCCTCAGACGATCCATGTGAGAGCGGGCTCAGCTGATGCTTATTTAGCCTGAAGAGCATGAAGACTCCCACAGAAGTGAACAAAGTCACTTTACAGCACTGTAGGTTTCAGATGTGTTCAGAATATATTGTGTACAATCAGTCCAGCCACCAGCCACTGAGATCTAAGCTTCAGAATATAAATCATCATAGTGGTATGCCATTTGCAGTGCAGGTCCTTCTAACTGAAATACACAAACAGGTGTGTGTGTGTGTGTGGGGGGAGGGGGGGGCTGCTTCCAACATCAAGCTGACAAAGTGATAAACATTATGTGATTTTGTCACACTGATGCTCTCTGTGTTCTTAAGTTTCCATCTTGGGTTGTTGTGTTTATGCTCATCAGTTTTTAGGCGTGTTTAAGTCATTGCCTGCACCTCTGCTTTACAATACATAGTGTGCTTTGTATTGTTGTGAACTGCAAAGGATAATATGCTGTGGTTTGTACTTTGTCAGTACTTGCTATATCTATATAGGTCACTCGTACATTTTTGCTCTCACTTACTTTTAGTCTGCCCAGGCATTGGACTAACATGAATGTGCAGCTTTCTTCTCTTGCCTATAGTGTCAAAACCCCTCATAGTCCAGGCATTATATAACCTGACCTCTCAAAAATTGCAACAGAAACCATTCCAACTGTTTTTGACTCATGAATATGTAATTAATAACATACTAAAAGTCTTAAGGAATCCAAGTGGTGGAAAGTTATTTTCTAAGGGGTTTCTTAACCATACCTTTATGTCAATTTTCGGCTTCCTAAAGTACTGTTTTATGGTAGAGGGGATATGTGCCAAATTGTTAACCTTTTCAGAAAAGCTTGAAACTTGGTACACTTATACAGTTTGGGGCTCTGAACATTTTCAGATATTAAGCCATTGCAAAATCGAATCATGGTTGCCATGGATACCATTTTACTTTCCGCCATAGCCTAATTATGCATTTTTCTTCATAACTCCTGAACCAAACATAATACCACATAACTAATGATGTCTAACCCTATGTTTTCATGGTCAGGGATTACTATGATACCACATACAACATCAGAAACAGTTAAGGTGTTAAGATTGGGCGCCCTTAGCTCAGTTGGTAGGGCGTCCCCCCCCCCGGGCCGGGCCCAGCAGCAGATCCGGGTTCGATTCCCGCCCGCGGTCGTTCTCTGCATGTCACTCCCCTCACTACCCCATTTCACCTCTGTCTCTGTGCACTATCAATAAAGCATAACAATGCCCAAAAAATATCTTAAAAAAAACCAAAAAAAAAAACAGTTAAGGTCAATAGTTAAGGGTGAATCCAATGTTTTTCCGAAAATATAAGCCCAGAATCCAAAAACATCGCTGTGACTTTACAATTGGGGCCTATGTTGCATAAAAATTGTGTATCGAGTTTTAATTGTGTTCTCTAACAAAGACATCTTAAATGTATGTAAAATACTATAACAATATAAAAAAAACACAAATATTTGTGAATGCAAAATTGCACAAATTAACATAAATTGTTGCACAGATAAACATACATTTTAATATGAAAATATTTTGGTGCACAGAAGAACTACTAATCCAAAGTGCAGCCAGAGCTGTACTAATGCAATGTGAAAGGGGTAAATCAATGCATACCATGAATATGCATTGCCCTCTGACCCCCTCTGGAGTGTGGTAACTTGAGACGGGAGATGTGAAAAGACATATTTCAATGTAGCCTTGTGTAATTGACTAATAAAAAAACTCAACTTAGTATTCAGATCGACTTTTACGTTTATTTAATAGTTGTATGAAGCATTGGAGCAAGTTTTCTCAAACATAGTCTGGTTTTCCTCATCATCTTCCTCATCATCATCTCCAACCTGAGATGATTTTGCACCCCCAGATCCTTTGCAGGTACCACATGCAACAGAGCACTCAATGGCATGCTTCTTGCATGTGCACTTTCGGTTGTTACAGTCCGTCTTGCATGTGCATCAGATGACCCATAAGAGTATCTGTGGAGGTGTTGGTGGGACAGTTTTGATATGGACAAGCACCCCACAATCCCTATTTGTGAGGAGGAGTTTGTTTATCTATTGTTCCCTTCCATTGTTGGACGCTGACTGTGATACTTTGCTCCTGCTGATGTAGGTGGCGGACCCAGTAGCTATACTATACATGACAAGGTTATAGAGGCCAGCTTCTCACAAAAGGGCTTAAAACAAACTGGTTTCTAATTTCTGGAGGGGAGCTCCTTTCCTATTGAGCACAGCGTTTGTTGTGTGGCAAACTCCACTGCTTTCTGTTCTATGAGCCAATCAGCATCACTTGTGGCATGGTACGTCTGACAGCTCCTTTTCTGTTGGTGACCACTGAGCATGTTGATGAACAGCTGCTTGTTTATTTGATTGGAAAGGAACTTGTTTTTCTTCAAGGTAACCAGCATGTTCTCACCTATGACGTCGGCTGCTTTGTCTTTGTATGTATATCAACGTGTCCAGATGATGCACATAACAAGTGCTCCACCATCGAGCATACTAAATATGACCTTACCCTCCTGGAAGGTCAGGTGTGTGGAGCGCCCAAATGGCATCTGCTAATAGTGGCTTATGTGGATGTCGAAGCAGTAAGAAGGTCTCAAACAGGGCTGGAGGAGGACTGCACAGTTCATACTTAACTTGGATCCCAGTTCTTGTGAACCTTTTGCAGCAATTATGTGTCGCTTGAAAAGTAGGTGAAGATCCACCTGCACTGCTTCACAGTCGATCTTCACTGAGGATCTTTGTACTGATGGTGATCACCCGACCCCTCTTCTTGAATGTGTTCTCAGCAGTAGTTTGTCCATCCATGCTAACCAAAATGGTGTTTCTGATGGCTTTTGCCATAGAAAGGTGCGAGACACTGCACAAGCTTGGATCCAAGCAGTAATTGTGTCTTTCTAATATTTTTTTTCTACATTAGATTTGGAGAGACAGAGTTAAAATGGGGCAAAGAGGGGAAGACATGCAGAGAACTTAACCAGGCTGGATTTGAACCCGGGTCCTCTGCGGGATAACCACTGTGCCATGAGCACCCCCTGTAATTGTGTCTTTCTTGGAGATAGTTCGGAACTGTGTGTTGTTAACTTCAGCACAAACTGGCATGGAGTGAAGCCATGTCAGATGTTGCAGCCTGCCCACACAATTGGCTGGGCCCCTGAAAACCTACCCTTCAAAACTATAAAGTTGGCCTATATTTGGTTGCAACATTTAGGCTTAGTTCATTCTGCTCTCATCACTGCAAAATTACTGAAATCATTACAAAAAAATTCTTAATCTTTGAACACAAATCTGTTCATTCAGTTATTTCCAACTTCTTTGTGCCTTGTATCTTTCTTTGCATTAAGAACTTTTTAAGGTCTATTTTCATTTATTATTTTTAGAAACAATACAGAAAGCAGGACCTTGGTGGTTACAATGATTAAAACAGGATGATGCTGCTCGTCAGCTTCATTGTGGTATCACTCGGCTGGTTGGTCAATTGGCCAGGTTTCTGAAAAACTGGTCAGACCTGGCTGGCCGTGTCAACCTGAAGACTTATGTCAAAGCCTTTAGAAGTTATAGTCCCCAAAGGGAAATTCTTTTTCACAAAAATGTACTTTATGTGAAGAGATCATTTAAACCTGTTTGTAGACTCAGGAAAATTACAGAGTAACTAGCCTGTCCTGTTTATAAGAATGTAGAAGAACTACAAAAGGTACCCAACCTGTTTTTTCATGGGGTCCAAATACTTTTCACAACCACACCCAGACACAAGTAGCTTTTCTACTGCTTTTTAAATGGCCTTAAGCGGAGCCGCAGCTCTGTGTAAACACCCAACATTGAATAGATATTGACATAAATATCTAAAAATCTAAAAATAAAGGTTATCTAGGTAGGTTCTTGGCTTCCAAAGACCATGGGCCCCCCAAGTGGCTGGGCCCTAGAAAGCTTTCACACTTTCTACCCCTTATGGGCGGCCCTGTCTGCACATACTGTAGATGTGAGCTAATTTTGTGTAGAGATTATGCCCTGATACTGCCATGAAAGGAAGCATTTCTGATATTGTTTCAAGGTGAAGTTCCCAATTCTCAGAAACTTGCAAAATATGTCTACCAATGGATTTTAAGGATTCAGTTTTGCATTTGAGAAGTCATCTTATTCTGAGAATCACATCAGAATGGCACGCCTTCTCTGCAGACATCGTCTATCAGCTTTGCATAGATTGCAGCAACTTAATTGACACCAGAGTTTTATAAACGATCTCCAGCAGGTATCATCTGCTGATGACATCTCTTCATCATAGTATTTTGGATCTCCTTGCAGCTAATGGGGAGTCACAACAAGTGCATCAGGCAGAATCAGGCAATTAAGGACTCTTTCAATGCAAATACCATCCAAACATCTTCCCTGTCATAATGTGCACAACGGCTGCATAGAAAATCATTATCACTTCCTCTTCCCAGCATCAACCATAACATGCCCAATGGACCCCAACAACTAATATCAGTGTGGAAGCCCCAAAGTCACTAACCTCTGGCTCAGCTGCTTTCATAAGAAAATGCCTTCCACCAGTGATTGATAAAATGTGATGATTGGGGTGGAATTGTGGCAGTGGGCATGTTCACATATGAACATGCGGAGTAGATGCATGTAGGGTCACTACGTCTCATATCAACCAATGGGGTAAACACAAAGGATGTTTACCCCGGGTGATTGCCATGCTGTGCAAATTGCATCATACTAGACCATGCTGGCCTTTGTGAGACAAACAGGGTGGCAGTTTTCCATATGAGTTCCAGGTCTGCTGTCGGGTCATATGGTTCTGATCTCTCTCTCTCTAACTAATAAAGGCAAACATTACCAAAAAATAACTTGACATTGTTATCTTGAAAACGTTTAATACATTTATGGCAAGAAAATTAAATCAAATGAATATTATGACTTCATAGTTAATAATTTATTTGCACATGCATTGTACCATATCTCTTGTTAAACAAAGTTGTCGGTTGATTTGGACAGTAATGAACGATTTGTGTGGATATCAGAAAAGAATGTATGAATAAATAAATAAAAATTAACATTGGATTCACCCTTAACTACTGACCTTCACTGTTTCTGATGTTGTATGTGGTATCATAGTAATCCCTGACCATGAAAACATAGGGTTAGGCATCATTAGTTATGTGGTATTATGTTTGGTTCAGGAGTTATGATGAAAAATTTATAATTAGGCTATGGCGGAAAGTAAAATGGTCTCCATGGCAACCATGATTCGATTTTGCAATGGCTTAATATCTGAAAATGTTCAGAGCCCCCAACTGTATAAGTGTACCAAGTTTCAAGCTTTTCTGAAAAGGTTAACAATTTGGCACATATCCCCTCTACCATAAAACAGTACTTTAGGAAGCCGAAAATTGACATAAAGGTATGGTTAAGAAACCCCTTAGAAAATAACTTTCCACCACTTGGATTCCTTAAGACTTTTAGTATGTTATTAATTACATATTCATGAGTCAAAAACAGTTGAAATGGTTTCTGTTGCAATTTTTGAGAGGTCCACCCATATTTTCTCACAAAATGCCTGTACTATCATTACTGCTTCATATATATGCACATGCTTGCAATTATTCTACAGGCTTTAAAATAACAATAACCTGAAACAACTGTCATTGGTCATTTTATTTTATTTCAAAGAGCATTGTCTGAAAGTGTACAAAAGTGCATAGTTTTCCTCATAGGCCACATAAAGAACACAGATGTTACAAATCTGAGCTATACTATATAGAAACACAAACTTCAGCTCAAATAGATGAGATTCAGTTACACTTTTTATCCAAATTACATCACAGACTACATTGTGATCAGCACACATTCAAGGACACTGTAGAAAACAAAAGCACTTATATTATAGCAGTACACAACTTTAGAAACTGTCCAACTCTCACACACAAAATAGCTCAAATATTTAATACTGTATTAATGCACTTATAGTTATAAAAATGAGACCAAGATGATAAAGCACATTGCTTATCTACTTTGTCAGCACAATTTAAAAGAACTAGCAAAACATGAACAGTTTTTCAACAGTGTTAAATGTCATTCAAATGCACAATCATGTATTGTAATCATATTACCTCACATTTAGTTTGAATGTTTTCCTCAACAGCAAGTGTAAAAGCCAAATACAAGCCACGTCATATCTTAACAAAAACATCTTTGCAATGATAAAAAAATAAGACTTTTAACAAACATTTTACACTAATACAAATTAGTGTTGTGTCAATACAATGGTGCCTTTAGTGTTGTGAATAGAGTGGAAGAATGTCACCTGTGTTAATAGCTGAGGACCTTCAGTCTCAACGTTTGTTGATACTGCCGAGGTCTGACCACAGTTAAAATGAGCACAGACTGCTTTTTGGGGTTAAGATAATGACCAGTCAAAACTCTGCACCATTAAAAAGTTCCACTAGGGGTCCCTTTTGTTCATAGACCCCCCACAATAGCAGCTGTCTGTTTCTTTGTACAGATAATCCAAGTGTTTGCACTTTGACATAAAAGCTAAATAATCAGTGAATTAATAAAACACACATTTCACTCCGCAGACCTAAAAGTGTGGCCTTGGTGAATAAAATAAAAAACATTGTGTCAGCATGCAGACAGGTCTGAATGAGCTGCCCTGAGGGTGTCCTTGGTATCAGTCTTCACCCGGAGGATTAATGGTGATACTTGTACAGGAACACAACTTATGTTAAATGTAACAACAAAAACACTTTTATAGTACAAAATGGTCTCACACTTCTTGATCCTTTATTGCATTGATTCTCAGCCTGGTAGTCTGGATCCTCAAAAAGTCACAAGGTGAGTCATGAAGGAACAAATGTTAAGACAACAATTGTATCCCCATACAGACTCTAACCTGTGCTTTTCCTTTCAGAAATTAGGAATTTTTTTGAATATTTGACTGAATTCTGCAGCAGAGCCATTGGCTTGTTTTAAGGAATCAGGTAACAGGATGAGAACCACTGCTCTTTTTTAAGGACCTTGTGTAAAATCTAAGCAAATAAAGGTGTAACGTGGGATGTGTTGAAGATATAGACTTTATGGAAGGCAAGACATGTACAATCGGGGATCATGCATTAGCACCACTGTTGTTTTGATTAGGTCACATCCTGTCCGTTGGTCTCTCACTTCCTCCTTCGGCCGCAGTATTTACCCTGACAGCCCGCACCTAAAAACCAGAAGAGAGAAAACAATTTGACTTGCAACATACTGTACATATTGCATGGGTTCCCTTGACAACTTAAACATCAGAGTTCATTGAAGAATGTACTTGAATTTGTAAGGTAAAATCATAAGTAATAAAAAGGTTATAAATTTAAGAGATCCAACAAAAGCTTTGTCAATCTTCATACCAACAAGCATTATCAGAATAACTTCCAAGTTTGCCACACAGAAACATAGTTCCTGTTTTTGGGGTTAGACTTTGGTCTTGACTTTGTAGCACGTCTTAAACATGCACAGTTCTGGGGAAACTTTAGTTAATTCAGAGGAGGGTAGTAAAACATGAGGAGAAGTAGATAATAACCTTCATAATGGTTTGCATCAGACAAAAGTAACAGCTTTAACGTATAAAACATTTCCATCATATAACTTTCCTTTTTTCTAAAACGAACAAAACTGGAAAATGTTTATCATTGTTCAATGCAACTTGGAAATTGTACTGGTTGTGTCTTTTTACCTCTGTAGCCCCCAGCTCCCAGTAAGGCCTGCCTGGCTGCATACTTGGCTGCCATCTGTGCCTTAGCTAAAACACATGAAAGTAAAACGGAAAGTTATTCTAAAGATACAGTATTGCCCATGCTCTTAGGATCTAACAAGCACGACAAGACATTATGAAAGCATACAGTTTTATTTTCCCTCAAACAAATTATAAAATTATCTTCCTTTTTGATTTTATTTATGTCATTGATAAGATAACTACAAACAATCATAGATTCAGGTGTCAAATGTATTCGCATATGTGATATAAAATCATTTAAACTAACATTAAAAAGGGAATAATCAGTTATTGTCTTCATCTAAATCGTTATTTGGCAGGTCATAGTATATCCATGTGTTAATGCTGGACATACAGTATGTGTGTTTAAAGAATGAAGCATGCTTATCCCACAGGACATAGCACGTTTTCTTACATTTTTGACCAGCCCCCGCATATCCTAGAGAACAATAACAGGAAAGACAAAGTCATGATAAACAAAAGATCACCTTTACAATTGTTTCCTTCACTGTATTTGTTGTCTCAAACTATTACAGGAAATACAAATATGGCTAAACAAATAGGCTATTCGTAATTCAAGGGATTTGTAACCATGTATAGTGATCCCTTTTTAGGTACTTAAAAGGTTTATCAACATTTTAGTAAAGGTTTTGTTTTCAAATATGTATGAGTAACCTCAGTGTTAAAAAGGAATTGAGTTAGAGAGTGAAAAGTGCTTCTGTTTTACCTGTGCTGCCTCCACCCGGCACCCCTCTATAGCCAGGGCCAACACCCCCTGCTGGAGCAATGAACACATTACAGATTGCATCACTTCCACAGGACACGTCAATGCGTTGACTGGTTTATTTTCCAGTGGTTTGCAGTTGTTTCAAATCTCAATATACAATATAAAAATGCTAAAATTTTTACTCATACATTCATTGTATGTTGTTCTATTTTGTACAAGTGCTCAAAACTGACCTGAAAGGCTGCCTGCTCCTCCTCCTACTTGCTGGCCTGTTCCTGCAGGACCTCCTGCAACCCCTGTTCCTCCTGTTCCTCTACCTAGACCGGTAAGTAATTAATATGTGGAAATCAGTCAAGCAATTAAAATCCCTGAAAGACACAGTATATTGCTGGCAGAGAGAAGGCTTTACAAATTTAGATTCTTATGTTTGAGAAATGTATTTTTCAAAGAAAACATCGGGCACTTTGAAGAAGAATCTGCAGTTTTTCTGGTACTATATGATCTCTGCCACACCTCGTCTTTTTGTTACTATTTTTCTTGATGAACAAACATTTCACATTGGCCTCCAATTACAACCTCCTGTTCCTGCACCAGGAAGCAGTGCTACTCCACCTCCTAATAAACACACGTAGGTGATAGATGTAAATTACTATGCATGAATGACAAGTCAAATAATGGATAAGTATCTCATGAAGTCAATTATCTCAGCAGAGAGAAAAAAGGAAAAATAGAGCAACAAATTAATAAACATAAACATTGAGAATGGTTAACTCTCAAGTTGTATTACGGGGACGAGGCTTAAAGTTTATTGTATTTTATCAAACTTGTTTTCAGTATCATATGTTATCCTAAAAGGGCATCAGCCTTGGCCGTGAAAGAGGACAAGTAGTGGGTGTGGGTTTGGTGCTCCTGGAAAACCGTCCGGCACCTCAGGAGGGGAAACGGGAAACCATCCAAGCTGTGTACAGTAAGGATAGGATGCTGTTAACCTCCACTGAGGAGGTAAACAGGCGGTGGAAGACACACTTTGAGGAACTCCTGAATCCAACTAACACACCTCTATCTATGGTAGAGGTAGAGTTGGAGGCTGATGGGGGATCCTGATCAATTTCCCTGGTGGAAGTCACTGAAGTAGTCAAACAACTCCACAGTTGCAAAGCCCCGGGGATGGATGAGTTCCGTCAAGGAATGCTGAAGGCTTTGGGTGTGGAGGGGCTGTCTTGGATGGCACACCTCTTCAACATTGTGTGGAAGTCTGGGACAGTATCTAAGGAGTGGCAGACCAGTTCCACTTTTCACACAGAGAGTGTGTACCAAGTACAGGGGTATCACACTTCTCAGCCTCCCTGGCAAAGTCTACTCCAAGGTGCTGGAAAGGAGGGTTCAGCCGATAATCAAACCTCAAATTGAAGAGGAACAATCCAGATATCGTCCTGGGTGTGGAACGACAGACATACTCTTCACTCTTGCAAAGATCATGGAGGAGGCCTGGGAGTATGCCTGTCCAGTTAACATGTTTTGTGGATCTGGTGAATGCATATGATCTGGAGAAAGTGTATGATCAGGCTCCCGGATAATGTGGGAGTTTCTGCGAAAGTTTGTGGTGAGGGGGTCTCTCTTCAGAGCCATCCAATCTCTGCTAAAAGCGAGAGCTGTGTCCGGGTTCTCGGCAGTAAGTCGGACTTGTTTCCAGAGGGGGTTGGCCTCCGCAAAGGCTGTACTTTGTCCCCAACGACAATGAATGATAGCAACTCCTACAACAATGAACACTTGAAAAAAATACCTACCTTAAAGTTTTATTTATATGATTATTACTTACCAGTTTTAGATGGTTTCCTTCTTCCTGATCCTTGACCCCCTGTACCGAAGCCTCCTGTTCCTGTACCAGCACCTCCTGGTCCATAACCTGTACCAGTACCTCCTGGTCCAAGGCCTCCACCTGGTCCATACCCTGTACCAGCACCATCTGGCCTGACTCCTCCAGTACTTGTTCCAGGACCTCCCAGTGCTCCGCTTAACATGCCTATGATGAGAAGAACAAAGTTTTTTTTTGTTATATTCTTTGTTAAATACAATTTAACAAAAAAGTTTGCATACAGTTGTTAAGCTATTCTTACCATATTTACGAGCTTTGGCACTGGCATCGTAGCCTGAAATACAAAAAATCAAATAGTAATTATTGGTTTATCTCTGCTCATGCAATAGAGCTATTGATTGACTCTACACTGTATCTTAAGCTGTCACTTCATAAAAACCCTGAAGGCGCTGATTCATAATTACCTCCAGGTCCTGTTCCTGCACCTCCTGATCCAGTTCCAGTTCCACCTGGCCTGTAGCCTGCTCCTCCAGGACCAACACCACCAGGACCGTAACCAAGACCACCTGATCCAGTACCAGCACCTCCTGGTCCAACGCCTCCACCTGGTCCGTAGCCTGTACCAGCACCTCCTGGTCCAATGCCTCCACCTGGTCCATAGCCTGTACCAGCACCTCCTGGTCCGTAGCCTGTACCAGCACCTCCTGGTCCAATGCCTCCACCTGGTCCATAGCCTGTACCAGCACCTCCTGGTCCGTAGCCTGTACCAGCACCTCCTGGTCCGACTCCTGGTCCAGTGCCACCGGGTATGACCCCTCCGGGACCATAGCCTGTACCAGCACCACCAGGCCTGACTCCTCCAGTACTTGTACCAAGACCTCCAAGTGCTCCACTTAACATGCCTATGAAGAGAAGAACAGTTTTATTTGTTCTGATATTCTTTGTTAAATACACTTAAACAATGATATTGGCATACCGTTTTTTAGCTGTTCTTACCATATTTACGAGCTTTGGCACTGGCATCATAGCCTGAAATGCAAATTTAAAGGTAATTGGTTTGTCTCTGCTCATTGTTTAGACACAATCTTTAGCTGTCACTGTTGAATGATTATAGCCGGAGTTTTTCAAAAACCCTAAAGGCACTAATTCCCGATTACCTCCAGGTCCTGTTCCTGCTCCTCCAGATCCAGTTCCAGTTCCACCTGGCCTGTAGCCTGCTCCTCCAGGACCAACACCACCAGGACCGTAACCAAGACCACCTGATCCAGTACCAGCACCACCTGGTCCAACGCCTCCACCTGGTCCATAGCCTGTACCAGCGCCTCCTGGTCCGACTCCTGGTCCAGTGCCACCCGGTACGACCCCTCTGGGACCATAGCCTGTACCAGCACCACCAGGCCTGACTCCTCCAGTACTTGTACCAAGACCTCCAAGTGCTCCACTTAACATGCCTATGAAGAGAAGAACAGTTTTATTTGTTCTGATATTCTTTGTTAAATACACTTAAACAATGATATTGGCATACCGTTTTTTAGCTGTTCTTACCATATTTACGAGCTTTGGCACTGGCATCATAGCCTGAAATGCAAATTTAAAGATTATTGGTTTGACTCTGCTCATTGTTTAGAATATCTTAAGCTGTCACTGCTGAATGATTATAGCCGGAGTTTTTCAAAAACCCTAAAGGCACTAATTCCCGATTACCTCCAGGTCCTGTTCCTGCCCCTCCTGATCCAGTTCCAGTTCCACCTGGCCTGTAGCCTGCTCCTCCAGGACCAACACCACCAGGACCGTAACCAAGACCACCTGATCCAGTACCAGCACCACCTGGTCCAACGCCTCCACCTGGTCCGTAGCCTGTACCAGCACCTCCTGGTCCAACGCCTCCACCTGGTCCGTAGCCTGTACCAGCACCTCCTGGTCCAACGCCTCCACCTGGTCCGTAGCCTGTACCAGCACCTCCTGGTCCAATGCCTCCACCTGGTCCGTAGCCTGTACCAGCACCTCCTGGTCCAATGCCTCCACCTGGTCCATAGCCTGTACCAGCGCCTCCTGGTCCGACTCCTGGTCCAGTGCCACCGGGTACGATCCCTCCGGGTCCATAGCCTGTACCAGCACCACCAGGCCTGACTCCTCCAGTACTTGTACCAAGACCTCCAAGTGCTCCACTTAACATGCCTATGAAGAGAAACACACAGTTTTATTTGTTCTGATATTCTTTGTTAAATACACTTAGACAATGATATTGGCATACCGTTTTTAGCTGTTCTTACCATATTTACGAGCTTTGGCACTGGCATCGTAGCCTGAAATGCAAACATAATTATAATTGGTTTGTCTCTGCTCATTGTTTAGACTCTAGCTGTCACTGTTGCATAATTATAGTCAGAGTTTTCAAAAACCCTAAAGGCACTGATTCCTGATTACCTCCAGGTCCTGTTCCTGCCCCTCCTGATCCAGTTCCAGTTCCACCTGGCCTGTAGCCTGCTCCTCCAGGACCAACACCACCAGGACCGTAATCAAGACCACCTGATCCAGTACCAGCACCACCTGGTCCAACACCTCCACCTGGTCCGTAGCCTGTACCAGCGCCTCCTGGTCCAATGCCTCCACCTGGTCCGTAGCCTGTACCAGCGCCTCCTGGTCCAATGCCTCCACCTGGTCCATAGCCTGTACCAGCACCACCTGGTCTAATGCCTCCACCTGGTCCGTAGCCTGTACCAGCGCCTCCTGGTCCAATGCCTCCACCTGGTCCATAGCCTGTACCAGCGCCTCCTGGTCCAATGCCTCCACCTGGTCCGTAGCCTGTACCAGCACCTCCTGGTCCAACGCCTCCACCTGGTCCGTAGCCTGTACCAGCACCTCCTGGTCCAATGCCTCCACCTGGTCCATAGCCTGTACCAGCACCTCCTGGTCCAATGCCTCCACCTGGTCCATAGCCTGTACCAGCACCTTCTGGTCCGACTCCTGGTCCAGTGCCACCCGGTACGACCCCTCCGGGTACATAACCTGTACCAGCACCACCAGGCCTGACTCCTCCAGTACTTGTACCAAGACCTCCAAGTGCTCCACTTAACATGCCTATGAAGAGAAAAACACAGTTTTATTTGTTCTGATATTCTTTGTTAAATACACTTAAACAATGATATTGGCATACCGTTTTTTAGCTGTTCTTACCATATTTACGAGCTTTGGCACTGGCATCGTAGCCTGAAATGCAAACATAATGATAATTGGTTTGTCTCTATTCATTGTTTAGACTCTATCTTTAGCTGTCACTGTTGCATAATTATAGTCAGAGTTTTTCAAAAACCATAAAGGGACTTATTCCCGATTACCTCCAGGTCCTGTTCCTGCTCCTCCTGATCCAGTTCCAGTTCCACCTGGCCTGTAGCCTGCTCCTCCAGGACCAACACCACCAGGACCGTAACCAAGACCACCTGATCCAGTACCAGCACCACCTGGTCCAACGCCTCCACCTGGTCCGTAGCCTGTACCAGCACCTCCTGGTCCAATGCCTCCACCTGGTCCATAGCCTGTACCAGCACCTCCTGGTCCAACGCCTCCACCTGGTCCATACCCTGTACCAGCACCTCCTGGTCCAATGCCTCCACCTGGTCCGTAGCCTGTACCAGCACCTCCTGGTCCGTAGCCTGTACCAGCACCACCTGGTCCAACACCTCCACCTGGTCCGTAGCCTGTACCAGCACCTCCTGGTCCAACGCCTCCACCTGGTCCATAGCCTGTACTAGCACCTCCTGGTCCATAGCCTGTACCAGCACCTCCTGGTCCAATGCCTCCTGTTCCTGTGCCAGCACCTCCTGGTCCGACTCCCTCAGGCCCATATCTGCCCAGACTAGTACCTGTTCCACCAGTGCCAAACCCGGCACCTAGAAAACAGGCATATAGGTTTATAACCCCAATATGTTTTTAAGTTTGCATAACTGTGCTATGTCTACCTCTAACGATCTATGAATATTATACAAATATTTTTTCTCAAAAACAACTATAAAATGAATGAAGTAGCTCAATTAATGCAATTAACATTTTTATATCACCTGACTTATAGCTTTACCTGTACGATCATTACATACCTGATTTGTATGGTTTCCTTTTTCCTAATCTTTGGCCCCCTGGTCCAAATCCTCCCGCTCCTGGGCCAGCGCCACCTGGTCCGAATCCTCCACCTCCTGCTCCAGCACCACCTGGTCCAAAACCACTGGGTCCATATCTGCCAGCTCCAGTAGCTGTTCCACCAGTTCCAACCCCTGCACATACAAAACAAGCCTATTTTTCTCTACCCTAGAAATGTTCTACCTAAAAAAGCTGTCATTTGAGTTTTTCCTATTACCTCATTTTGAGTAAATCCTTTTCAAGGCACAATAAGCCATTCCAGAAAAAGCTTGGTTATATTTCAACTGACCACAAAAACAAATTCCCCCATCCCTTCCTTCCTGCTCCTTCAGAGGCCCCACCCCAGACAGCAGTCGTCACTAACTACCTGACCAATAGCATTTTTGTTACTAACGTCTCGAAAGCTGCATGTAGCTGATTGGTTGGAGAAGTGTTAATGCCCCCTGTTCGACTCCCTTTGTATACACGCCTGTTTACAGAGCCTGGGCTGTGTATGAACACAATACTTTTTTTCAGCTCACACACAGTACGGACAGATAGCAAAAATGGCTAAATGTGTTTTGGAAACACTGACATCTTTAACTGACCATTGACTTCATATACTAAAAGGCAAGTAGAGTTATACTGCGTTGTCAGCTAACTCATTATTTAACATCAGAAAAGAAGAATGTAAGAAGACAACATGCACAGCTATTACAAAGAGGTAGAGAAAAACTCATTCTGTACATATTAAAGGGGTTAGAATAAAGAGTTTATCACCTTGCCCATAAGTTCCACCCAGTGAGGATGATCCATAGCCTGTCAGAAGGAGTTAACAATCAAAATACATTTTAAAACATCATACATTATCAAATGTTGTTGTTAGTGTTAAAATACATGACCATAGTACCTGATTTGGGTGGCTTTCTTGTCCCCAGCCCTTGACCTCCAGCAGTATAAACACCCAGATTGGCCCCTGCTCCACCAGGTCCATAGCTGCCTGGTCCTGTGCCAACACCACCTGGTCCAAAACCAGCACCAGGACCGCCAAGCCCGAAGCCACCTGGTCCAATGCCCCCTGGGCCAGAACCAACTCCACCTGGTCCAGTCCCATAGCCACCAGGCCCAACCCCAGTGCCACCAGCTCCTGTGCCATAACCTAAAAACAAATATTGGTTCAGTGTTCAGTTCTCAGCATTACTGTAATTCTTGTTTCTTTACGTTTACTCTGTATAATTGTCAAGTCGTATCCTACTTTTTGGTGGTTTGCCAGTTCCGGTACCCAGTCCTGGACCTGTGCCGTATCTTGAACCTTAATAACAGAGCACAACAAATAAGCAGTTGACTAATATGTTAATTACATGATATTTTAATTAGATTGGTTTTATTATTGGGATTATGTTTATTTTTGTCCAGGTCAACTTACCACCAGGACCTACACCACCACTACCAACTCCTCCTGGACCTCCACCAACTCCTTCAGGACCCCCACCAACTCCTCCAGGACCCCCACCAACTCCTCCAGGACCTCCACCAACTCCTTCAGGACCCCCACCAACTCCTCCAGGATCCCCACCAACTCCTCCTGGACCTCCTCCAGCTGCCCCAGTGGTGCCTCCTGCCACCCCACCAACTCCACCTGGTCCACCACTTACATCTCCTGCTACAGTCCCATCAGGTCCGTATGCTGCATTAATAAAAAAAAATTATAATAATCTTGGATTTTTGGAACACTTTTTTGTTAAATATTGGTTGTTAGACATGCCTGGGGGCTATAGTATATTACAAGTTTGAAAGACAGTGGTAGATAATGTTTGGTGGTAGAATTATAATGAATTTTACATTGAGATAACAAAAAGGGCACCTTTGGGTGGTTTTGGTGTCCCTCCTACTCCGCCAGCGGCACCTCCTGGTCTGACTCCAGTTCCACTAGCAGGACTATCTCCTCTTCCTGTGGCTCCTGTACCACCTCTCTCTCCATCAGGACCTCCCTCTCCTTCTCCTTCACCTGGCGTGTCACCTCTGGGTACACCTATAGACAGAGAACACAACACCAGAGGACCTGTATTTCAGCCACAGTATGTCATTTGCCAATGTGATTTGATGAAAGTTTTGACAAGTTTTCCCTGAAGAGGAATAAGCTAAACGGAATGCTCTTTTCTGAATGTATAACAGATTTTAATAGTTACTGTTGCTGTTTGACTTCTGGTTACCATTCATTGAAGGTCACAAAATATGTGGTCCTGAAACTTGAGTTGCAAGTTCTGTAAGGGTAATTTGTAATATTTTTTATTCACCTGGGGGTTTGAGAGGTTTGGCTCCAGGCAGTGTCCCACTTGAGGGATCACCAGCAGACCCTGCAAAATTATACAGCAAAATGTATTTAAAAAAAAATGGAATTCATTCCTTGGAAGATCTTTGTTGACAGGAGAAGGCAATTCAAATTATGCCACACAGTCCTCCTTACAGACACTGGTCCCAGCTGTTTCATGCAAGAGTAGAAATACTGGCAAGAGCAATCCTGTAAACATATGAACACTTTAAGGAACACGCTATGAAGGTTTACGTACCACTTGGTTGAACAGCCCCGCCAGTAACTGTAATGACCAAATATACAGATGATTCAGATGTTTTTTCTCCAAATATTTCAACACATTTCCTCAGGTTAAATAATAATTGTAGCCTGCTTCTCTCAGCCTTCAGTTGTCATCTTGCCATGCAGTGAGTCATTCTCGAGTACAAGTAAACCAGTCACTGCTGTGAAAGCATTCAATTGGAGAAATTTATGATCTGCATCAAATTAAAAGTGTGAAAGTGGGTAATATTGGCATATACTTTATGTTTTAATTAACCCCTTGTTATTTTGTAATCCATCGTCCTTTACTGTATAATAAGCTATATCTCTATTAACCTCCCACAAGTAACATCATAGTCTTCAGAATACTCACTGGGGTCAGGTCCTGTGGAACCTGAACATATGAGAACATAATTTTCAGTCTTGTTATGTCCTAATAAATAAACAAGACAAGTAATTTTTTTGATCCCTTAATGATGTTAAATGCATTATTTGGGTTGGTTAAAATAATACATATTTAAATATAGGCTATATAAAATATTCAGAACTCAAGCTGCAGTGTGGATATAATGGCCTTTCACGTTTGATACAAATAGAACACATTTAATATTTTTAGAACATTGTTTGAATATTTCAGCATTTTTGCAGCATTCTTTAATACCAATTCAAATGTTTATTATTTTACTATTGTACCTTTTATTTAAAGCTATGGACCTACTTGAGAGTCTGAAATAAAAAATATTTATTGATTTATTGATTCTACTCATGTGTTAGAAATGTTTAATCACATCAATATAAAAGTTGCTTTCTATTTGAGTGGTTACATTTCTTGCTTTTCCAAAGTGCCTTTTGAAATTTGTAATCTAATTTTGGCATGTACTCGAATTTGACAACAACAATGGCAGATGATCTGTGTAGGCAGGCATTTTGAAAAAATCTTGGATCCTACAGTGTAAATGTATTTAATTATACTAAGTGCAGAAGTTAAGAGTAAAACATGAAGTGCCTTATAAATGACCACATGATGGCACTATCCACCAAGATCTAAGCAATAACGTTCCTGCTGACCAACAGGCAAGCATAAAGGGAATACATGACCAAAACATAAACTCCTTGGCCGACTCCTTAACAGTGCTGCAGTCACATGCACTCTGACACAAATGGATAAACCTGCAGTGCAAACAACCATGCAGAAGCTCTGATTCTGAAATAAGTACTGACCTGGAACTGCTGTTCCATTGAGTCCTGTTGAAAATTTGAAAACAACAACAAAAAGTGAAACAGCAGCTAGAAGACTTCATCAGGAAATTTAAGAAAAATAAAGTTTATTTTACCATCACGCATTTTCACCACAACTATCTTCAAATCACTCCTGAATTAATTAAGTACTAGATTGAAGAACAACGTAAGTTGCATTTATATATGAATTTGTAGCATAATTGACCAAAATACCTGGCTTTGCTCCCATGATGGGTATTCCGGTTCCACCCAGGCCATCTCCATCACCTCCTGTGCCCACTGGTCTGCCAGCAACTCCAGTACCTCCTGTTTAGATATTGATGATATCAGTCTTTTCACTTTAAATAGGATACAGCGCAATATATTTTCTAAGCTTTTTAGTATTTAGTGTCTACCACCTGTTTTTGCCATGTGATCCATCTTCTCTAACCATCACATTATTAAAACCTTGGAACTGAATTTAAAATTTTTGAATAATTGTTGCCACATCTGTGCATGATTTCAAGGCAAGAAAAGACAGTTTCTCAAGAATGTATCAAGCCAAAACATACCTTCCCCTGCTGAACTTCCTGACCCCTCTATGACACTGCCAGCACCGCCATCATCTGAAATGATTAAATATTCAAAGGACTTAATTTTTTTTATTTAATTATACCATGTATATGATAGAAATGTTGGGTCATATCAATAATCAGATAATATCATCACACTGGAAGTTGAAAAAACACACTATGGTAATATCAAGTTATATAAGTAAATAGGAGGTGTAACAAACACAATTTTAATCATGAAAATAGGAAAAACAGTGCCACATACAGGGGCTTTGGATACTGTATGTGTGAACTGAACAAATCAAACATATACAAATTTATTTTTCGAAACAGACTACTTTTTTCTTTATTCCTCCACTAATTTCTCCCACCTCCTTCACAGTTTTTTCCATCCTGTAAGGTATATTATTTATATTTGAACTTATGTGCTCTACCCTGTATTGTTGTGGCAATATGTGACTAAAAATTAGTTTTTGTCACTAATTGATTTGTGGTAACACTGTGCAGATACCTTCCGATCCAGGAGCTGGTGTTCCTCCTGTGGCTCCAAGTCCTCCTCCTGATCAAGCAGACACAGATTTTCACACAAAGAGGATTTAATTAATAGTGAAAAGCTGACCCCCAAAATGTGTATTCTTAATCATCATAACAGAAAGCTTACCAGTGGGTCCAACTGTTGTCCTTGCACCACTTCCGATGCTGGTGCCATTCCCTGAAACACCAGTGCCTGTCCCTGTACCCGCTCCTGCAATACCGGTACCCGGTCCTGCAACACCGGTACCTGCTCCTGCAATATCGGTACCCGCTCCTGCAACTCCGGTACCTGCTCCTGCAACTCCGGTTCCCGCTCCTGCAACTCCGGTACCCCCTCCTGCAATACCGGTACCCGTACCCTCTCCTGAAGTACCGGTCCCTGGTACAACCCCACCAGGTTGGCCTACCATTTATGAAAGAAAAAATCTGGTAAATTCAAAAGGGCTGAATATAAATAGCTCTATTCAACTGTAATATATAATTATACACACAGAATATCCTACTTGACATAATATTGTCAAACAGCAACTTACCATACTTAGCAGCTTTTGACCCAGTTGTGCCATAGCCTGAAGATCACAACAAATAATATGTGGTGTGAGTATGACTTACACACTGATTAACAGATGAGATAAAGAAATAAAAGGTAGCAAGCAGAGTCACTGACCAGTGCTACTTTTATTATATACTGACTGAAATATCTAATTTAATTTGAAACAAGATAAAAACTTCTGAAAGCAAAATATGTAAACATTTACAGTTACACTTGTAACAAGATTCAGATCTAAAAACGACTTGATAGATCACTACTGAAAAACAAACTAGACCTCCAGTGCCAGAGCCAGTTCCAAAGCCTCCTGGTCCATAACCACATATAGAAATAGCATGAGAAACTTCATCAAGTGGTTTTGTAAAGTGGGTAATTGAAGTACAAGAAAAAGTCCTCAGATTTGTTCAATACCAGCATGCATAAACAACTCACCCCCTCGTCCTGCTCCACCTCCGAGTACCCCACCAGCACCCGTTCCACCTTGACCTACACCAGGATCATGTGAAAATGATTTAGCTTCTACTGGAATTTGGATAAAAAATTCAACATATTCTTAATAAAAACAATGAAATACCATATTTAGCAGGTTTTGATCCAGCTCCGTAGCCTGAAAATAACAGAAATAATTACATTTTAGTTTGGAATTGGTTTAATTGGATTTTGGTGGAATGGATTTTGGACAAAATGATCAATGTCCCGAACCTGGTCCATATCCAGCCCCTGGTCCTGCACCATAGCCTCCACCTGGCCCGTAACCAAGTCCAGGTCCATATCCACCGGGTCCATATCCTGTTCCTCTATTTCCTAGTGTTCCACCGGTCCCTATGCCATCAGGAAGCCCTAGGGAAGAGCATATGGCTGAGGATTTTAGCTTTAATAAAAGCTTCAAATGTATTGAGTCTTAAATTATTTCACATTTAAAAAAACACCTACTCAGATAATGTTTTTTCTTGCATCAAAATATTATGTTAAGTTGTTGGTGATAACAAAAAGATAAAAAATCTTTGTTTCTGTTCTTTTCCTACATTTTCTGAGGGACTGTAAGAAAGTTGTTCTTCTGTGCATACCTCCAGAACTGCCTGGTCCAAAGCCTCCTGGTCCACCTCCCGTTCCAACACCGGAACCAGGTATACCACCAATCCCCAGTCCTGCTCCAGGTCCACCACCGAGTCCTCCTGCACCTAGGGCACCTCCAGCCCCTCCAGGCAGACCTGCAGAGAGTGGCATTTTGTCAGAAAATATAGACTAATCTAGTCTAAATGATCATACTGTGAGAAGCATGAGATTCTGATGATGATGTAGATAAGTGTAAACAATTTGAGAAATACAGCAATTCAAAAAAGTGGTAACGTGTGGATTTCTCCGGAAATGTTCAGGGTCTGTAATATGGGACCCTTTAAATGAGATATATTACTGTTGCTATTTAGGATCCAATGCTACCATCTAGTGGATTGTAGTTTAAATATAGTTCATACTATGCTACTTGTAACTTTCTGACCTTAAAACATTATTTATGTACAGTGAAATTTGTGCAAGTGACGCTCGAGTTGAAAACTTTTTTCTCCTTTCTTTTTCAGCTGCCCTCCACTCTACAGATGATATCACCCATTGTAGCTCTGTACATTCCATTTCATCCCATTTATTTCCCAATAGAGAATTTTTTTTTTTTCTCAAAAACCGCCTGGCTAAAGTCTTGGAGAAGTCATAGCCTGCGTAAAAACTATAATTTTTAGTAATGGCTGTATTATGTTTTGATGTATATGCACATGTTTATATTACATGTATCCAATTATATTTAAGTAAGTTTAATTACAGTTGATCACAAACAGATAATTCAGCATTTGTCAAATAAAAAGATTTTAGGTTGTTTCTTACCATACTTGCGTGCTTTTGCACCAGCATAACCTGTAGACAAATTAAAATGTACTGTATTAGCCAAAGGATTAACTTATTTTTATCTTTCATCTTTCAATGTTTCATTGTACCTCCTGGTCCATAGCCAGCACCACCAGCTCCAACTCCACCAGGTCCATAGCCAAGACCACCCGATCCAGTACCAGCACCACCTGGTCCGTAGCCTGTACCAGCACCTCCTGGTCCAACGCCTCCACCTGGTCCGTAGCCTGTACCAGCACCACCAGGCCTGAGTTCTGCAGTACCTGTACCAAGACCTCCAAGTGCTCCACTTAACATGCCTATTAGGAGAATAACACAAATGTATTTGTTCTGATACTCTTTGTTAAATACACTTAAATAATAATATGTGCATACAGTTTTTTAACTGTTACCATATTTTCGAGCTTTGGCACTCGCATCATAGCCTGAAATGAAATTATAGTAATTATTGGTTTGGTTCTGCTAATGCAATACATCTGTTGAATGACTCTACACTCTATCATAAGCTGTCACTGCACAATTATTGTCCGAATTTTTCGAAAAGCCTAAAGGCACTGATTCATGATTACCTCCAGGTCCTGTTCCTGCCCCTCCTGATCCAGTTCCAGTTCCACCTGGCCTGTAGCCTGCTCCTCCAGGACCAACACCACCAGGACCGTAACCAAGACCACCTGATCCAGTACCAGCACCACCTGGTCCAACGCCTCCACCTGGTCCGTAGCCTGTACCAGCACCACCTGGTCCAACGCCTCCACCTGGTCCGTAGCCTGTACCAGCACCACCTGGTCCGTAGCCTGTACCAGCACCACCTGGTCCAACGCCTCCACCTGGTCCATAGCCTGTACCAGCACCTCCTGGTCCGTAGCCTGTACCAGCACCTCCTGGTCCAACGCCTCCACCTGGTCCGTAGCCTGTACCAGCACCACCTGGTCCAACGCCTCCACCTGGTCCGTAGCCTGTACCAGCACCACCTGGTCCAATGCCTCCACCTGGTCCGTAGCCTGTACCAGCACCACCTGGTCCGTAGCCTGTACCAGCACCACCAGGCCTGAGTCCTCCGGTACCTGTACCAAGACCTCCAAGTGCTCCACTTAACATGCCTATTAGGAGAATAACACAAATGTATTTGTTCTGATACTCTTTGTTAAATACACTTAAATAATAATATGTGCATACAGTTTTTTAACTGTTACCATATTTTCGAGCTTTGGCACTCGCATCATAGCCTGAAATGAAAATATAGTAATTATTGGTTTGGTTCTGCTAATGCAATACATCTGTTGAATGACTCTACACTCTATCATAAGCTGTCACTGCATAATTATTGTCCGAATTTTTCGAAAAGCCTAAAGGCACTGATTCATGATTACCTCCAGGTCCTGTTCCTGCCCCTCCTGATCCAGTTCCAGTTCCACCTGGCCTGTAGCCTGCTCCTCCAGGACCAACACCACCAGGACCGTAACCAAGACCACCTGATCCAGTACCAGCACCACCTGGTCCAACGCCTCCACCTGGTCCATAGCCTGTACCAGCACCTCCTGGTCCAACGCCTCCACCTGGTCCGTAGCCTGTACCAGCACCTCCTGGTCCAACGCCTCCACCTGGTCCGTAGCCTGTACCAGCACCTCCTGGTCCAACGCCTCCACCTGGTCCATAGCCTGTACCAGCACCTCCTGGTCCGTAGCCTGTACCAGCACCTCCTGGTCCAACGCCTGTACCAGCACCACCTGGTCCAATGCCTCCACCTGGTCCGTAGCCTGTACCAGCACCACCTGGTCCAACGCCTCCACCTGGTCCGTAGCCTGTACCAGCACCACCAGGCCTGAGTCCTCCGGTACCTGTACCAAGACCTCCAAGTGCTCCACTTAACATGCCTATTAGGAGAATAACACAAATGTTTTTGTTCTGATACTCTTTGTTAAATACACTTAAATAATAATATGTGCATACAGTTTTTTAACTGTTACCATATTTTCGAGCTTTGGCACTCGCATCATAGCCTGAAATGAAAATATAGTAATTATTGGTTTGGTTCTGCTAATGCAATACATCTGTTGAATGACTCTACACTCTATCATAAGCTGTCACTGCATAATTATTGTCCGAATTTTTCGAAAAGCCTAAAGGCACTGATTCATGATTACCTCCAGGTCCTGTTCCTGCCCCTCCTGATCCAGTTCCAGTTCCACCTGGCCTGTAGCCTGCTCCTCCAGGACCAACACCACCAGGACCGTAACCAAGACCACCTGATCCAGTACCAGCACCACCTGGTCCAACGCCTCCACCTGGTCCATAGCCTGTACCAGCACCTCCTGGTCCAACGCCTCCACCTGGTCCGTAGCCTGTACCAGCACCTCCTGGTCCAACGCCTCCACCTGGTCCGTAGCCTGTACCAGCACCTCCTGGTCCAACGCCTCCACCTGGTCCATAGCCTGTACCAGCACCTCCTGGTCCAACGCCTGTACCAGCACCTCCTGGTCCAACGCCTCCACCTGGTCCGTAGCCTGTACCAGCACCTCCTGATCCAATGCCTCCACCTGGTCCGTAGCCTGTACCAGCACCTCCTGGTCCATAACCGAGACCACCTGATCCAGTGCTGGCTCCACCTGGACCATAACTAACTCCAGACCCCGGCCCTCCTCCTCTGCCGAGGCCAACTCCTCCTCCTGGTCCTCCACCACCCAGGCCTCCAGTTGCACCAGCACCTGCACCGCCTGGCTGACCTGGAGAGATTAAAGGTAATTGGAGTGTGTTTCAGCCATGCACTTCCATGTTTTTAAATGCACACACAACCTATTCAGCCTGTTATTTTTTTTAAAATTGAAATTTGTCTCACCATATTTGCGTGCTTTGGCTGAGCCAGGACCATAACCTACGGCGAAAAATAGGATGTAAACAGTTACTGACAAACAAAATTACCTGTGCACACTGTTGAATCACGGTTGTCATTTGATGGTAGAATCCTGCACCTTGGTCTGGCCTTAAAATACCTGAAAAAGGTGCCTTTGTCTCAATTTACCTACAGGGTGGGGGGGGGGGGTGTTCTTGAGATCTTAATTATTTTGTTTCCCTAATTTTTTTAGCTTATTCACTACCTTTCAAACCTTTTAAAATATTCAACTTTAAAATATATATTTTTAAATTGAAACCAATGCGAGCAGCCTTTAAATCATTTTTTTTTCCTCCACTCTGGTCATATACTTGTGACCACACAAGCAACCAGATCTACTCATTGGCAGCTATGAGCTTCCAAGTGAAAGGAAGTCGAACTAACTCACGCATATTCTCCCAAATCACAGGACCAAAACAACTCTGAAGACATACCAACCAGTAACAGCCCATTCATAAAAATGTCAGCTAGAAACCCCATTTAAACTGATTGAATACTTCATACTAGAATCATTGCTTAGCTCCTAGCCAACTAAAGGACTATTTCACAGCTTTTAAAGCATTTTTCACGTCTTACTTATTCATAATTTCAGCAAGATCCTCCATACAAACTTCTTAATATTCCAAATCTTTCGTACATTTTCAACTTCTGTCATACTAATCAGACACTTTTAAACCTTTTCTCTTCTAAATATTCCTTTAGCTGCTTTTTCAAAATTAAACAAATCATTCAGCAATGTAGTCTTACAACACATTGATGATGTTCAGCTCCATTCAAACCTCTTAATATTCAATATTCAAAAGGTTGACGGTCTTTTCAACAATTCAATCCCTTTCATACTATTGGACCCTTTCACACATCTTTTAACTTTTTCAACCGTTTTTTTCATATACAGTATCTCACAAAAGTGAGTACACCCCTCACATTTCTTCAAATATTTCATTATATCTTTCCATGCGACAACACTGAATAAATGACACTTTGATACAATGTCAAGTAGTCAGTGTACAGCTTGTATAACAGTGTAAATTTATTGTCCCCTCAAAATAACTCGACACACAGCCATTAATGTCTAAACTGCTGGCAACAAAAGTGAGTACACCCCTAAGAGAAAATGTCCAAATTGGGCCCAAAGTGTCAATATTTTGTTTTGCCATCATTATTATCTAGCACTGCCTTAACCCTCTTGGGCATGGAGTTCACTAGAGCTTCACAGGTTGCAACTGGAACCCTCTTCTACCCATTCATGACGACATCAAGGAGCTGGTGGATATTAGAGTCCTTGCGCTCCTCCATCTCCCGTTTTAGAATGCCCCAAAGATGCTCAATAGGGTTTAAGACTGGAGACATGCTTGGCCAGTCCATAACCTTTACCCTCAACTTCTTTAGCAAGCCAGTGGTCGTTCGGAGGGGTGTTTGGGGTCGTTATCATGTTGCAGTACTGCCCTGCGGCCCAGTTTATGAAGGGAGGGGATCATGCTCTGCTTCAGTATGTCACAGTACATGTTAGAATTCAATGAAATGTAGATCCCCAGTGCTGGCAGCACTCATGCAGCCCCAGACCATGACATTCCAACCACCATGCTTGACTCTAGGCAAGACACACTTGTCTTTGTACTCCTCACCTGGTTGCCGCTCCACACTCTTAACACCATCTGAACCAAATAAATGTATTTTGGTCTCATCAGACCACAGGACAGCAACCATGTCCTGTGGTCTGATGAGACCAAAATACATTTTTGTTTATCTGTTTGTCTTCAGCAAACTTTTTGTGGGGTTTCTTGTGCATCATCTTTAGAATAGGCTTCCTTCTGGTATGACAGCCATGCAGACCAGTATGATGCAGAGTGTGGCGTATGGTCTGAGCACTGACAGGTTGACCCCCCACCCCTTCAAGCCCTTCAGCAATGCTGGCAGCACTCATACGTCTATTTTCCAAAGCCAACCTCTGTGTACGACGCTGACCATGTGCACTCAACCTTCGTAAACTGGGCCGCAGGGAGGTATTGCAACATGATAACGACCCCAAACACACCTCCAAGACGACCAGTGGCTTGCTAAAAAAGCTGAGGGTAAAGGTTATGGCCTGGCCAAGCATGTCTCCAGACCTAAACCCTATTGAGCATCTTTGGGGCATCGTCAAACGGAAGGTGGAGGAGCGCAAGGTCTTTAATATCCACCAGCTCTGTGATGCTGTCATAAATGGGTGGAAGAGGGTTCCAGTTGCAACCTGTGAAGCTCTAGTGAACTCCATGCCCAAGAGGGTTAAGGCAGTGCTGGAAAATAATGGTGGCCACACAAAATATTTACACTTTGGGCCCAATTTGTAAATTTTTTCTAAGGGGTGTACTCACTTTTGTTGCCAGCAGTTTAGACATTTATGGCTGTGTGTCGAGTTATTTTGAGGGGACAGTAAATTTACACTGTTATACAAGCTGTACACTGACTACTTTACATTGTATCAAAGTGTCATTTCTTCATTGTTGTCCCATGGAAAGATATAAAGAAAAATGTGAAGAAATGTGAGGGGTGTACTCACTTTTGTGAGATACTGTATATTCAAGCCAGCTATGTAGTTTAGCCCCTGGCCGATTAAAATACTTTTAAAACATTTTTAAAGTTTTTTCCAAGACTCTTAACTCCATTCAAACTTCAAAATATTCCATATCTTTCATATATTGTAGGTAGATATTATTCAACTATTTAAAAATGTATGTTACTTGGATTTTTTTTTCAAAATCTTTAAAATCTTCATACTTCTTTAGCATTCCAGTTTATCGTCAGCTTTTCAGCATCCAGCATTCACACACATTAAGGAAGTATGTTTTCGAGTTAATAATGAGATGATGCTTATGTGTAATTTCAGTTATTTTTTGCAGTCAATTTAATTATTATGTAACTGTCATATGATGAACACAATGTGGACACATCAATATGTCTTTACCATATTTAGCTGCAGCTTTGGCTGGATTCTTCGATTTGCCCGACCCTGTAAGTCAAAGTACATGCCATTTTCTCTGTCTAGATTTCTCCCATTACATTTATCATTTATGTCACGTAACTCTGTATGCAGCAGCAGAGTTAACTGCATTGCTAATGCCTTATTACCTGATTTTGGTGTTATTAGAGGGTAACCACGGAAAACCCCTGGCAACTGCTGTCCACGACCATCTAAGATGAGAAAGAGACTACAAGATGATCATCGAAATATTTAATTGCAGTCTAGGATAACATATATCATCATAAATCAATCCTGTACTTAGCAAGTAGTGCATTAAAAATCTGCTTAATATGTTAGTAACACAATGTGTCAGTTTAGGGCTTTATGAAACTCACTGCCTGCTCCTCCTGTTCCAGCACCCCCCTGACCGAGTACTCCTGTCCCTGCAAGGAATAAGCAATAGTTTTAATTTTCATGCATGTGTGCCACACCAACATGTTATGTTCCAAGGTTAATATAAAGATAGACACACCAGTCTGAGTTCCTGTGGCCACTCCAGGGAGAACACCACGGCCACCAAAACCTAGCCAGGGAAACACACTGAATTCCTCAACTTGATATATTATTGTATTAAGTACATGATTTGTGATAATGTGTTTTTCTCTTTCTCTTTCTTTTTTCTCTAAACATACCTTGGCCTGGTACAAATCCTCCTTGATAGAGTCCAGGGACCCCAACTCCTGTGTGACAGCATAACCAAATTACATTTTAAATAATTCAGTGTTTGTGTTTGAGCATTAACTATGAACTAAACTGCTTCTAGATTCCTTATTTACAAAATGGTTGCCTTTATTTGGAGTTTACCTGGAACTTGTTTTGATGCTTTACTGCCACTCTTTCCTCCAGGTCCTCCCCCAGTAGTACCAGTCTGTGGCAGCAAACCTCCTCCAGGCACAACAGCTCCCCCAGGCCCAACCCCTGCACCGCCAGGCCCAATCCCTGCACCGCCAGGCCCAACCCCTGCACCACCTGGCCCAACCCCTGCACCACCAGGCCCAACCCCTGCACCTCCAGGCCCGAATCCTGCACCGCCAGGCCCAACCCCTGCACCACCAGGCCCAACCCCTGCACCTCCAGGCCCGAATCCTGCACCGCCAGGCCCAACCCCTGCACCACCAGGCCCAACCCCTGCACCGCCAGGCCCGAATCCTGCACCTCCAGGCCCGAATCCTGCACCTCCAGGCCCAACCCCTGCACCGCCAGGCCCGAATCCTGCACCTCCAGGCCCAACCCCTGCACCTCCAGGCCCGTATCCTGCACCTCCAGGCCCGAATCCTGCACCTCCAGGCCCGAATCCTGCACCTCCAGGCCCAACCCCTGCACCTCCAGGCACGAATCCTGCACCTCCAGGCCCGAATCCTGCACCTCCAGGCCCGTATCCTGCACCTCCAGGCCCGAATCCTGCACCTCCAGGCCCGAATCCTGCACCTCCAGGCCCAACCCCTGCACCGCCAGGCCCGAATCCTGCACCGCCAGGCCCGAATCCTGCACTACCAGGTCCATAACCTGTTCCTCCAAGTGATGTTCCAGCCCCACCTAAGGTAAACACAAAAGAGAATCAGTCCTATTTCAGTGATTTAAACAGTTTAATATTAACTAGTAAATAATAAATAGCAAATACCGGTTTTTGCAGGTTTTGGACCAGTTCTTCCAGTTCCTGGGTACTGACCAGCACCGCCTGGTCCATAGCCTCCATACCCACCTGGTTCCAAACAGAGGTTTGTTTAATACACATTAATAATACACTTTTATTTTTTTACACATTTATAGAAACTGTAAGTATGTAACCAGTGAAAGAGAAGATAATTTTTTTTCGGGCATATCGTTTGGATTTTCAGATGAGCCATTCTGTGGCTAAATCGGTGAATGAATTAAACATTTCACTGTTCAGTGATTTTCATTGTTGGATCACAGTGCAATATGGAGATCAATTTACTTGATTCATTCACTCTTTGCTTATAAAAAGAAATAGAAAAAGACCTACTCAATGCATTTAAGACTTTTGAGTGTCATGAATGATGTTTCTAATGTTGATGAAATTAAAACCACTGACCTCCTGCTCCCTGACCTGTGCCAGTCCCGAGTCCTCCTGATCCAAGCGCTCCACCCAAACCCCCTGCCCCAAGGCCTAATGAACAGATGGAAAGGAAGCAGTACTTAGTAATTCCTACTTGCTCTATTAGTGACTACAATACACTACATCATAAATTAATGAATTCAGTGTGTCAATGTGCGACTCCACCCTCTTGTAATGCTATACATGTATGATGGCTGCAAGTGAAAACCAAATAAGGATTAACTTGCTCTCAAGAAAGGTTTATACACTTGTTTGAAGTGTATTGTAAATGTTTGACTTTAAAACTAAATCTGTAATATGATTTGGCTGTAGAGGGGTATATAACAATGACAGGGCTGCAGAGAGGTAACTGAAGCCTGTGTGTGGAGATGACTGAGTACACACATGTGTCCCTCCCATTACTTGTTCAGTTGAGTCAGGATGTGTGTGTCTTGTACTTCAGGGTCTAGCAGTGTTACAAAAACACACTTTGTGGGCATTATTGTGTAGCACAGGTGATCACATGTTTTTGGGTCAGGTGGCCAGACCATTAGTAAACTGGAAAGTGTGACATATGAGTCTGTTTCCTGTGCTAGCACTGACCCAAGTCTTGCCCACCAGCATCATGGGAGGAATTCAAAAGGTTCCACAAAAAAAAGGCTTAACCTCTTAAGAATCGTTTGAATATTATCTCATACAGTACATTCCTCAGCCTGCATAGGCAACTCGTACGTTTGGTGGATGAAAAACCGAGAGGCCAGAAATTCCAAAGCAAATCAGGCTTTAGGACTGACGTGATGACTTCCGGTCTTTATCAGGGACCTGCCATGCCTAATGGATTAGCCTTTATCACCTTATGTGCGTATGTGTGTGTGTGTGGGGGTACATGAGGGTGGTTGGCCCCTCAACAATGGCTTATAACTTTGAGGTCATAAGGAAATGAAATAATGGTACATGTATGCAATCCTTATCCTGCTACATGGAGGAGGAACAATATTTACAGTGCAGGGGGCTGACATCTGATCCAAGTGTGCATAACAGGGAATTTCCTCTTATTGTGTAGGACACATGTTGCAAACATATGTAATCTAAACCACTGTAAAAATAGATAAAACTCCATGCCTGTGCCTTGGCCACCTGGACCAGTACGTCCTGGACCAACTCCTCCAGACCCAGTTCCATAGCCTCCTGGACCGACACCACCTGCTCCAAAACCATCATTTATAATAATTAAATCAAAAGTAGCATTATGGAAATCTTTCTAGTCTTTACTCTTAAGATGGTGAAATAAACATCACAACATCAACCAGCCAAATTCATCTTACCAGCCCCAACGCTTCCAGGTAAGCCTCCTAGTCCACCACTGCCTGGCCCGAAGGTGCCGGGCCCAAAACCTCCTGGTCCGACTCCTGTTCCTTGACCACCATGGCCCCCTGAGAAATACAGTCATGGGGACATTGTGTGTTTAAAAACAAAAACAGCCAATGTATGCATTAAGATTAAGACAAACCAGATGTAGGGACAGAAACTGAAAGCAGTAACACAATGTACACACATTTACAGGCATAAGAGTTTATTTTCGGTTGAAATCAACAGGTAACTATTATCTCTATTATCTAACACACCTCCTGTCTTGCCTGTTTGGAACCCAAAACTCTTAGTAACTGAAGAAAATGATTAATATGGCAATTCATAAGACGAAATGTTAGATGTTAAAAGCTAATTTTCCACGAAAAACTGAAAGCTGATATCACAGTCTTCATACTCATAACTTCAAACTGAAGTCATAATCATTGTTTCCAAAAATGTTACAGATAACACAATATATCATCCACCTCCACCAACTCCTGGTCCAAAGCCTCCTAGGCCAGCACCAGCTCCCCCAGCTCCTCCACCAGGCTGAAATCCAGTCCCCGCTCCTCCTGGGCCAAATCCAGTCCCATGTCCTGCACCAGCCCCGATGCCGGCTCCAGCTCCTCCTGCTGCTCCACCAGCAGGTATATATACACCTGAAACACACAACCAGTTCAGAGTCACATCATACAAAGTTTATTTTTATTTTTATAATATCACAAAAAAAAGTTGGGTTGTATGAGCAAAATAAATGTAAACTATTTATTGTGTGTGTGTGTGTGTGTGTGTGTGTGTGTGTGTGTGTGTGTGTGTGTGTGTGTGTGTGTGTGTGTGTGTGTGTGTGTGTGTGTGTGTGTGTGTGTGTGTGTGTGTGTGTTGTGTGTGTGTGTGTGTGTGTGTGTGTGTGTGTGTGTGTGTGTTTGTCTGTGCATAGCGGTTATCAGCCCTACACCCTGTGTCCCGAGTACCTCTGTAGCTGATAACAAACCCCCCTTCTGCCCTTCATCCAAAAGGCATGCTTCTTTGGTCATGATTCTCACCCTTTTTTGCACCTATGTTCTGTTTCACAAATCACGATAGCCAAAAATAGAAACACACAGAGAGCGGAGAACTATAAAAGGAAAGGTTTTCTAAGATCCCACAGTCCAGATGTGAAAAATAAGAGGTCTGTAGGGATTCCTAAAGAATGAGAGTTACTGATCTCACAGTAATGCCATGTACAACTCTTTAACAACACACACAGTGCATTACTTAGCCGTATACTCATTCACTGTATTCTGAAGGAGAGAAACCTAGGGGCTTTCGTTGTTTTGGGAGGAACTGTTATTGAAATGAAGTATTGGACAGGTAATGATAAACGCTTAAATTCACAAGAGATGTGTTAAACTATAACATTACATAAAACAGCAGGGCTTTGCAGTGAATTCAAATAAAGACAATAATTCTTTAATTCGACATGTTGAGATTGTCCATGTAGTGACATTAGTATCTCATTACCGAATAAGTAATGTTTGTCTTTTTTCATTACTCTGTCCATGATATCATGCTGTAACCATTGTTGTTTTTAGCCGTTCTGGCAGGGCTGCTATGGATGACTTATTCAGACCAAAATATCTCAAATGCATCAGAAGGATTGCCCCATTAATGAGCGCCAGAGATTCTACTGACTTTGTTGATCTCTAGATTTTGTTCTTGCACCATTGGCACGGATTTAGACGCAATGACTGAATATAAATGTTTCCAATTATTCTATCTAATAGCTTGTTTTTCTTTACAATGAGGATTACAGCCTCACAGAGCCGCTAACATGGCTGAAGAATCTAAATCCTGTTGAATGTGCACTGGAAACTTCTGAATAATAAAAAATTTAGCGAGTATGTACGTAAATCACATTATACAACCTGGTGGTCAAGAGGTCAGAGACACTTACCATGATAGCACGATTTCCCTTGTTTGAGACTTTTGTTTATACTGTCGTCTATCTCTTCAAGGCACTTTGCATCTCAAACATTAGTATTTTCATAACACTGTCTGCTGTTTGCAACAATGCAAACATAGCTGGTACCATGTATGTTTTGAGCTGAGAGGTTGTTAGTTTACTTATGATTCGAGCTGACTGGTCATAAATGTAGAGACTCAAATGCAAATACTTATTCAGTCCCCTTCAGTAAAAGCAAAACAACTGAAGCTTAACAACCAACATTTATGAATTTGAATTTAAATTCAAATTTGAATAGCTTGGAGCAGGATTTTTTTTTTAAACCACCCGTGGTCTCCTCTAAAAACAAGAGGAGGAGCGTGAGGGGAACATCCTTGTATCAACCAAAGGGCAAGACAACAAGACAGGATCTATAGGGATGAGGTCTGGAGCGCATTGGTTGTTGTTAAAGTTTTTAATAAGGTTCTGCACCTCATTAGACTTATTGAGATGTAAAATGCACCTGAGAGTCACTGAGAACAACACTCTTATCATACTTGTTGTTCTGATTTAGAGTGTTTACATACAAAGGTGCCTTTGTTCAGACAAACATCTGGACATTAAATGCTACGTAACCTATCTCTACATTTATAAGAAGACCAGTTTTGTTTATTACTAAGACAATAAGGCGCTCTGGAGTTGGCAGTCCTGAGGAAAGCGGTTTTATCACGAATGGTCCAACACAAGCTCAGTCCAGTATTCACCAGATTCATAATCTGACAGCAACTAATTAGAATAAGTTTACTAGCTCTTAGTCTTGAACTCATACCTTCCTAAGAAACTCACAGAGAAGATACATATTTAAAAAAGGATGCAGGGAAAATAATAAGCCAGTGATATCAACATATGGAAACATTGTCACCTTTCTTCAGTTTGAAATAACATCAACTCTTTGCATTCTAGGATATGTTTTTAAATCATCATCATCAACAATGTGCAGCAATTACTATCCTACATAACCTCAATACTATCATCATCATTATCATAGTCATTATAGTCTCACAAAAAGTAAGTAAAGAAAAGAGAACCTGAGTTCATGCATCCCTCCTCTGCAGACACTGCTGCATAAACTATGAGGAATCTGACCCACAGGTGCTGCAAGCTGAGCGCCGGAGCACATGTAGTAAAAGGGGACCCACCTCCTTGCAGTGAGGGTCTCCACAGAGCCAAGAGAAGGACTCCGTGTAGGTACGTGGCCACCGTCCCTCTCGCCATGTCGCTCCCAAATGTCCCTCTCCTCTCCTGAGCTCAAGGTTTTATCCCCAGCAAGTGTATCAGGTCTCAATAAGGCCTTAAGAAAGAAGGAGGGATGAAGTTTGAGAGGGGAAAAATGGGAGTACAGGATGAAAGACAGGACCCTGTGTAATTGGCTAAGAGACACACACACACACACACACACACACACACACACACACACACACACACACCAAACAAATCTATAAGGAAAGAAGGAGGGAGAGAAAAAACTGGATCACCTCATTAAACCAAATGGGTTGTTCTAACCCCCATCGACTATTGGGCTGCATTTATTTGGTTCTCCAATGCTAAAAAGAGGGGGGATTAATGGGGTCTGGGGTGCTGTCAGAGAGAGAGAGAGAGAGAGAGAGAGAGAACAAGTATAAGAGTCAAGCAAGTCTGTGAATTGTAATAACTTGGGGTCTCTGCTTTTCCCTCTTACCAAGCACCACAAAAAGAAAAAGGGAAGAGTTTCAGAACTTCCTTAAAGTTGGAGTCAGCAATTCTGGAGAACACTTATTGCCAAATCACTTTTAAAAAACAAGGTCTCTTCACAATCTGCTACCTGTCCAAACCGTGTTGGTGCTGAAAAAGAAATTTGGTGTTAATACACAGCCTAGGCTCTGTAAACAAGTGTGTAAACAAAGGGGTTCCACCGTAGCTAGCACATGCCCCTTGACATAGCCTATGTTGTGTATTTACACCAGATTTTTTTTCAGCATAGTACAGACAGGTAGTGGATCGTCAGGAGATATTTACTGATTTTGACCAACACTCCACCTTTAATGGATTCAAAACAGTGTCCTGTCTTAGTACAGGGGACACACTCACTATAGTGACTCAATAGGAATATGCCATGAAACTTTAGTTTTCACTTATTAAGTGTTTCTTTAAAAGATGTATGCACGCTCACATGCATGCTCCCCGGCAGTTTAGTTAAGTTTGATTTGAATTATATGCATAATCTGCCAATCCTGGTGTTCTCTGGCAAATGCTTATCGGGTTGCACCGTATTGTGGACGTCGGGCCCTCCTACCACCCTCATGGAGTCTGTTTCCGACAGTTTGAGCAGAAACATGCACATAAGTGGCCTGCTGGGGGTCATTCTGTAGGGCTCTGGCAGTCCCCCTCTTGTTCCTCTTCGCACAAAGGAGCAGATAGAAGTCCTGCTGCTGGGTTGTTGTCGTCCGACTGCCCCCTCCACATCTCCTGGTGTACTGGCCTGTCTCCTGGTATTTCCTCCATGCTCTTGACACTTTGCTGGGGGACACAGCAAACCTCCTGGCCACAACACGCATTGATGTGCCATCCTGGATGAGCTGCACTACCTGAGCAACTTCTATGGGTTGCAGACACCGCCTCATGCTACCTCTAGTGGTTACGGCACTGGCAAAATGCAAAAGAGACCAAAAATCAGCCAGAAAAGATGAGGTCAGGGAAATGGTCTGTGGCCTCCACCTACAGAACCATTCCTTTATAGGGCTTGTCTTGCTTATGCCTCTCATTTACACCTTTTGTCTGTTCTATTCGCACAACAGCAGGTTAAATTGTTTAAGAATCAGTGTTGCTTCCTAACTGGACAGGTTGATATCTTAGAAGTGTGATTGACTTGGAGTTGCATTGTTATGATTATGCGTTCCCTTTATTTTTTTGAGCAGTGTATTTCAGCAGCTGTGTGTGTGTGTGTGTGTGTGTGTGTGTGTGTGTGTGTGTGTGTGTGTGTGTGTGTGTGTGTGTGTGTGTGTCCACGAGGGGGGGGTGGAGGTAGCCTAGTTTAACAGGTGTCCACAATTTAGCCTTGTTATCGTTGCTCTCCACCTTTTGTTCCAACTGCCACAGAGACACAGCAGCAGCTTACCTGGAAAAAATCAGAAGAGTGTTTTTGTTTCTATCTGTGGTATCGTCAGGGGATTTTCTCCATGTTTGGGCTGGCTGGTCCTGTCCAAGCTCCTGAGGGTCTGAATCTGGCAAGCTTGTGAAACATTTTCTTTGTCTGGAGGTAATAGGGCCTGGAAGCAGATGAAGTAAATGAGCTAATGGCACCTAAACACTATAGTTGGGAGAAACACTTGAATCCTGTTACAGATAGAGCTCTGCTTATCCTTTGGCAGGAGAATGTGGCTTCACAGTTGTGGATCATTACACCACCGGCCTCTGGGAGGACGATATACGTTTAAATGTTGTGTATACTGTTCACCTATTGCCCCGTAACTCCACCTGGGTACGGCCAAACAGGGCGTCCGGGCTTGATGTCATCATCATCATCATCATCTTCAACCGCTTATCCGAAATCGGGTCGCGGGGGCAGCAGCTTGAGCAGGGAGCCCCAAACTTCTCTTTCCCGGGCCACATCAACCAGCTCTGACTGGGGGATCCCGAGGTGTTCCCAGGCCAGCGTGGAGACATAATCTCTCCACCTAGTCCTGGGTCTTCCCCGAGGCCTCCTTCCAGCTGGACGCTCCTGGAACACCTCCCTAGGGAGGTGCCCTGGGGGCATCCTTACCAGATGTCCGAACCACCTCAACTGGCTCCTTTCAATGCAAAGGAGTAGCGGCTCTGCCCCGAGTTCCTCACGAATGACTGAGCTTCTCACCCTATCTCTAAGGGAGACGCCAGCCACCCTCCTGAGAAAGCCCATTTTGGCCGCTTGTACCCGCAATCTCGTTCTTTCGGTCATTACCCAGCCTTCATGACCATAGGTGAGGGTAGGAACAAAGATTGACCGGTAGATCGAAAGCTTTGCCTTACGACTCAGCTCTCTTTTCGTCACAACAGTGCGGTAAAGCGAGTGCAAAACCGCCCCTGCTGCTCCGATTCTCCGGCCAATCTCACGCTCCATTGTTCCCTCACTCGCAAACAAGACCCCGAGGTACTTGAACTCCTTCACTTGGGGTAAGGACTAATTCCCTACCTGTAGTAGACAGTCCATCGGTTTCCTGCTGAGCACCATGGCCTCAGATTTAGAGGTGCTGATCCTCATCCCAACCGCTTCACACTCGGCTGCGAACCGATCCAATGAGAGCTGAAGGTCACAGGCCGATGATGCCATCAGAACCACATCATCCGCAAACAGCAGAGATGAGATCCTCAGCCCACCAAACTGCAACCCCTCCCCACCACGACTACGCCTTGATATCCTGACCATGAATATTACAAACAGGATAGGTGATAAAGCGCAGCCCTGGCGGAGGCCAACCCCCACCGGAAACGGGTCCGACTTACTACCGAGAACCCGGACACAGCTCTTGCTTTGAGTGTACAGAGATTGGATGGCCCTGAGAAGGGACCCCCTCACCCCATACTCCCGCAGCACCCCCCACAGTATCTCCCGGGGAACCCGGTCATAAGCCTTCTCCAGATCTACAAAACACATGTAGACTGGATGAGCAAACTCCCAAGCTCCCTCTAGGATCCTTGCGAGAGTGAAGAGCTGGTCCGTTGTTCCACGGCCAGGACGGAATCCGCATTGTTCCTCTTCAATCTGAGGTTCGACTATCGGCCGAACCCTCCTTTCCAGCACCTTGGAGTAGATGATAGGTGTAGGTGATACCCCGGTAATTGGCACACACTCTCTGGTCCCCCTTTTTGGAAATTGGAACCACCACCCCGGTCTGCCACTCCTTCGGCACTGTACCCGACTTCCACGCAATGTTGAAGAGGCGTGTCATCCAAGACAGCCCCTCCACACCCATTGCTTTCAGCATTTCTGGACGGATCTCATCAACCCCCGGGGCTTTGCCACTGTGGAGTTGTTTGACTACCTCAGTGACTTCCACCAGGGAAATTGACGATGATCCCCCATCAGCCTCCAGCTCTGCCTCCAACATAGAGAGCGTGTTAGTCGGATTCAGGAGTTCCTCAAAGTGCTCCTTCCACCGACCGACTACCTCCTCAGTTGAGGTCAACAGTGTCCCATCCTTACTGTACACAGCTTGGATGGTTCCCCGCTTCCCCCTCCTGAGGTGCCGGATGGTCTTCCAGAAACACTTTGGTGCCGACCGAAAGTCCTTCTCCATGGTTTCTCCGAACTTCTCCCACACCCGCTGCTTTGCCTCTGACACGGCAGAGGCTGCAGCCCTTCAGGCCTGTCGGTACCTTGCAACTGCCTCAGGAGTCCCCCGAGATAACATATCCCGGAAGCACTCCTTCTTCAGTCGGACGGCTTCCCTGACCACCGAGGTCCACCACGGCGTTCGAGGGTTACCGCCCCTTGAGGCACCTAAGACCTTGAGACCACAGCTGCCTGCAGCAGCTTCAGCAATGGAAGTTTTGAACATCGACCACTCGGGTTCAATGCCCCCAACCTCCACAGGGATGCTAGAAAAGCAAAGTTCCGGCTCCTTCCCCCACAGCGAGGTGACGTTCCACGTCCCCAATGCCAGCCTCTGCCACCCGTGTCTGGTCCGTCGTGGTCCCCGCCCTTCACTGCCACCCTTAAGGCAGCGCACCCGACCCCAGCGGTTCCTCTGATGAGTGGTGGGCCCATCAGTTGCAGAGGAGTGTGTTGCCACGTAGCTTATTCGGGCTGTGCCCGGCCGGGCCCCGTGGCAGACCCAGCCACCAGACGCTCGCAGGCGGGCCCCCTTTCTGGGCCTGGCTCCAGACGGGGGCCCCGAGCTTCCTCCGGGCAGGGTCACTCTTCCTCTATTGTGTTCTTCCATGGGGTCTTTGTGAACCATTCTTAGTCGGGCCCCTCACCTGAGACCACTTTGCCTTGGGAGACCCTACCAGGAGCACTAGGCAGGGCCGCTGCTACGCTTTTGGGTGCCCTAAGCAGAAATTGTCAGTGATGCCCCCCCCCCACCCCCCCCAAAAAAAAAAAACACCCAGAAGCTCGCGTCCGCAGGGCGCGAGCGAATTTTTTTTGCCCTTGCAAGATCTCTGCGACTGCTTTTTGGCACATTTGCCAGCATTTACTAACAGAAAGAACAGCTTAACTTGTGAAAAAACTGCCTTTGCAAAGGAATTGAGTGATAGGATCATAGACTGATTATGAGATAATGGGCCCCTGGGCTTACACTCTTAAAGGGCCCCCCACTTGTCCCTATCCAGTCAGGTACACTGAATGTTCTACACGGATACATACAATTAATGGCAATAACATATTAAGGAAGTCAGTGTTTCCCACAGGATTTTGGGGTATTGTTGGAGGGACCCTGTACCTTGTTGGGGGGTGGGTGGAATTTTTTTTACCTTTTTAAAGTAAAATGCATCAATCTGGTGCACTTTGTGAGGAAATTTTAGAGACTAGAGATATCAAATCCTGAGATGCAGAAGGAACATTATTTTTCAGATTTTTCTTAAACAGGTAGCACTCTTTACTCTGCAACTGTAAAAACAGTAGATTGGTCTGCAGACCCATGTTCTATGATGGAGGGGCCCATTTCAACAGATAAAGGGTGGAGATGAACAATTTAGAATTCACACATATAAAGTTTATTTGTGTATGTGTGAGGGGGCCTTCAACCCCCTTAGACAGAGCTACTAATGCTGTTGTTTTTAACTTGCTTTTGTATTTCTCCCCTACTAGTTGAGGGGCCCATGATGATTTCTATTTTGTTACATTTTAATGAGTATTTACAGTCATATGAAAAAGTTTGGGAACCCCTCTCAGCCGGCATTATAATTGACTCTGCTTTCACAAAAAAAATATAAAAGTGGTATGTCTTTAATTTACCAGGAACAGCTAAGTACTGGGATGTTTTCCAAACAAAGATTTTTTGAAAAGCAGTATTTGGTTGTATGAAATAAAATAAAATGTGAAAAACTGGCTGTGCAAAAATATGGGTACCCTTGTGGTTTTGTTGATTTTAATGCCTGTAACAGCATGTAAAACTGATGACTTTAAACACAAAGTTGGTTGGATTATGTTGTTAAGCCTTGAACCTCATATAATTGTCTGTTTAATCATGAGAAAATGTATTTTAGGTGCCTAAATGCAAGTTGCACTTCTCTTTGACTCTCTGCTAAAGTGAGACAGAATGGGATCATCAAAACAGCTCCCAAAAGATCTGAAAAACAAAGATTGTTCATTGTCATGGTTTAGGGGAAGGCTACAAGAAGCTTTCCCAAAGGTTTCAATTGTCAATTTCGACTGTAGGGAACGTTGTCAGGAAATGGAAGGACACAGGCATAGTGGCAGTTAAATCTAGGCATGGCAGACCAAGAAAAAAACAGGAGCGGCATAGGTGGAGGATTGTGAGAATGGTTGCACACAACCCACAGATCACCTCCAAAGACCTGCAAGAACATCTGGCTGCAGATGGTGCATCTGTACATCGTTCAACAATTCAGTGCAATTTGCACCAAAACATCTGCTTTTTATAAAGACCAAATAACTGAATTTTTGTCTCATCAGTCCAAAGCATTTTCTTCCAATATGAAGCTGGCTTGTCTAAATGAGCTTTTGCATACTCCATGCAACTGTATCTGTGGCGTGGGCGCAGAAAGGGCTTCCTTCTCATCACCCGGCCATACAGATGTTTTGGTGCAAATTGCACTGAATTGTAGAACCATGTACAGATACACAATCTGCAGCCAGATGTTCTTGCAGGTCTTTGGAGGTGATCTTTGGGTTGTGTGCAACCATTCTCACAATCCGCCACATATGCCGCTCTTGTACTTTTCTTGGTCTGCTAGACCTGGGTTTAACTGCAACTGTGCCTGTGTCCTTCCATTCCCTGACAACATTCCTTACAGTAGAAATTGACAATTGAAACCTTTGGGAAAGCTTCTTGTAGCCTTCCCCTAAACCATGACAATGAATAATCTTTGTTTTTAAGATATTTTGGGAGCTGTTTTGATGATCCCATTCTGTCTCACTTCAGCAGAGAGTCAAAGAGAAGTGCAACTTGCATTTAGGCACCTAAAATACATTTTCTCATGATTAAACAGACAATTCTATGAGGTTCAAGGCTTAACAACATAATCCAACCAACTTTGTGTTTAAAATCATCAGTTTTACATGCTGTTACAGGCATTAAAATCAACAAAACCACAAGGGTACCCATATTTATGCACAGCCAGTTTTTCACATTTTATTTTATTTCGTACAACCAAATACTGCTTTTCAAAAAATCTTTGTTTGGAAAACATCCCAGTACTTAGCTGTTCCTGGTAAATTAAAGACATACCACTTTTATATTTTTTTTGTGAAAGCAGAGTCAATTATAATGCCGGCTGAGAGGGGTTCCCAAACTTTTTCATATGATTGTATATTTAGGCTATTCCTTTTTGGACCCTGTTATTGACATCAGTGACTGAGCTCTTTGACTATGCAACATGAAAAGTTACTATCAGTATCTCTGGCTAAGGGCCCCCCTGAGCCCTTGGGCCCCTGGGCCTGTGCCCGGTGTGCCTGTGCAGTAATCCACCCCTGGATAGGTTACACAATTAAGAAAAAACAACGATGGGCCTGTTCATAACTAATTTATATATTTTTTGTAATGTAATGATTATCATGAACTTTAAAAAAAATAAACTATTTTGGGGGGCCCCCGGACCATCTCTTTTTCCTTTTTAATAAAAAAAAAATAAATAAAAAAAAAATATATATATATATAATTTTTTTTTTTTTGGGGTGCCCCCCCCAGGAACTTGGTGCCCTACGCAGTCTGCGTACTCTGCGTATAGGGAGCGGCGGCCCTGGCACTAGGCTCCAGACAACACAGCTCTCAGGTTCACAGGGGCACACAAACCTCTCCACCACGGTAAGGTGATGGTTCCCGGAGAGGGGGCTTGATGTCGCCAGTAAAAATTATTTAATTATCAACCTCCTTTGCTTTACAGTTTTCAGTCCTTTCCATGAGAATGATAAATGGTGATTATCTCAAGTGACTGACTGAAGCAGCAGCAGAGGGTGATATGAGTAACACCAGTTTGGATTGTTGCAAATGTTTCTTCGATGTGATCACGAAGAAACCGTTGGCTCCGAGTTAGTTCCATAATGTCTCAATTATAAAAGAGCCCGGTATTGTATATTTGTATTTCTGCATGAGTGTGGGCTTGCACTTCCTAGCTGCGTACGTACATTTGTATGTGTGTATGTTAGAGAGAGAGAGAGGCAATGCTACCTGGGCACCCATAATTGGTCTTAAAAGTGTAGTTTTATTAGTCGACCTGGTACGCTTTGTGTCAAGCTTTGATGGAACCACATAGTTATGCAGTGAAATAATTTGGAGGCAAGGATATCAAAGATTGAAGGGAAAAAATTAAAACTATATACTCAGGGCCATATACATTCTTTAGTCCTGTGGTCACTAAGACAGGTGCAAAGTCAAATCTTATTACAAAACATGCATACAATGAGGTAATTTGTCAGATAACAGAGAGATGCAATTATCAGTTATTTAGAATTAGGGTTGACCGCAAATTAAAATCCACTCTAGTGGGAGAATAGAGAAACTCAGACCAGCAACTCAGAGTGCAACTTTCCACTACAGCTCTGTCCTTCAGGGTGACATAATAACACACACACCTGCTCATGCAAACACAGAGAGGTGAACATTAACAAGCATTTGCACGTTGTCCCGATGTTAATGTTGGTTTTCTGCCCAAATCCTAGAGGCAAACAACACTGTAAAACTGTTAATGTGAGCTAATTAGTTATGTGCATCATCACACAACCTTCCAAATGCATGTTGGGACACGCTTCTGCTTCCACTCACCCTGAGTTGTAATTCTAAGAGGAGAAAGGGAGAGTGTCTAACAGACAGTCCCTCAAGGTCAAACATCTCTTGCAGGAAAAAATAAACAGAGTAATGACCAAAGCACAGCCACAAAATGCTTTTATATAAAACAGAAACATCATCTTCTTTTGATTGTGGACTCAGCTAGTTTAAAAACTTGAAGGAACTACTTCAGTATGTGCTATTTATGTGATGCACTCAGAGTTTTTGTCTAGACTTCATGCATTTAGTTGGTTACACATGTTGGATACAGAACAGTGATGGCATAGCAAGAGTAGAAAAGGGATTTTGCCTATAGACATGTAGTGGAATAATTTATATCTTTGGTCCAAAGTCTGGAAGCAAATGTTTAAGTGCATGATTATAATTGTACCAAATACTATTGTACTGTAGCTACAGTAGAAACATGTAGACATGACATCATGTTTTCTGCATATTGCCAGCTGTCCACAGGAATAAGGAAAAATAATACCAATCAACAACAAAAAAAAATGGGCACAAAAAATCCAGGTTCTGTTGCCAACAAATTAAAAAAATAAGCATTTTTCTTCAGATGAATATGGCCGTCGTTGTGGTAATGTGTGTAAACAGTGTGATTCATATGCACGCTCACAGCGTCTCTCATCCACCTGCCGCCCAATTCCCTGCGTCCATCTGCGCAACCTGCAGTGCCATGTGCCCGCACCTCTGCCAGCTCAGAGAAGCGTATCGGTGTTATGAATAAAGAAGCTGACTGAGTAGAGCTTGTTTTGAGTTTACCTAACGTCTACCTAGCGTTTACCTAACGTCTGCTGCCTATATATGGGCGTGTGTGTACTGGAAGCCTGCTCACCCCTCTCCCACCTGGCTAGTGAATTACCCCTTTGGGTGACGGACGGAGAGAAAGCCAGCGATAGAGAGGGAAAAGGGGGGGGTAAAAGCAAAGATGGAGACAGACGCGGCGTGACCCAGACAGACAGAAAAACAGACAGACATGCACCCTCAGACGTGCACTTTTTTGACTTGATAAAGTGGCCGGGGGTCTGGTGATTATCAGGCTAAAAGGTCTGGGTAGGATCGACTTTCAGTACTTATCTGTGCCAAAGAATTACATCTGCAAATTTATGTGGCAAGTCCACAGGCTTCCAAGCCCACCCACACACACACTCACACACACACACACACACACACACACACACACACACACACACACACACACACACACACACACACACGCACACACGCACACACACACACACACACACACACACACACAACCCCCTAAGAAACACGTTACCATAGAAATAATTCAACCTCTTACCGCACTTTGGGTTGTAGACAGGTGGATTTTGAGTCCAACTTCGGAATCATTCATCGCTCTTTGAAAGCCTCACATCAAGAATTGTTTGTGTTGCATCACCAGTGCAGCTGAAAGAGGGTTGGCAATGCAGGCCAGTGTTGTAATGTGTACTTAATTATGGTATATAATAATTTAGACTTCCTAACCCGTAAGTCTAAGAAAAGACATTGTTTGTACTTTTTTTTTCTTCTTGCAGTAATGAAATAGTTCAGAGTTGATATGGATACAGCCTGATTACACATCATACATTAACTATGCCAGTGGAGAACTGACCCTTTATGGTGCAACATCTCTTTTCCTATAATTGCCGTTCTGCTTATGTTACATGCTAAAATAGTGTGTACTGTAGCATGTATTTTAAACACTGGCCTGCAGTTGGAGCCTATTTCTATCAACTTTGTGCTTCATTAGCAGCTGGTTGCAATATGAGTGACGGGGCAGAGTAACGCAGGACACATGAGGAGGCTGACTTGAGAAACTACTTAAGATGTCAAACTTTTAACTAACAGCATGCTTAATTCCTTCAGTGTTGCTGTGTGTCAGATATTTTTCAACTCATTCTCTGTCTGTTTTTTTCGTGGTGACTTGGTGATACTGTGAAAGTGAATTCTGTTTCTTTTTTTTTCTCTTTTTTTTATACTGTATGTTCAGACATCAAATAACATAATCCATTAGAGAAAACCAAGTAATTTTATAAATAAAACATGCTGCATTTGTATTACATTCCAATAGAGAAAGCACTTAAAAGAAAAAAGATATGATACCCATAGCATTTATGTATAGCCACACACTATATACATAACTCGACGTCATTGTAAAAGAGGGTCACCCCTCAATTGATCTTTCGAGGTTAAATAAAGGTTACAACAATAAGATATATACAGTATAAAGTTTGATAAAGTTACCCCACAAATTGATCATATCTTTACTACCAGTATGTCTTTTTGAACAGGTCAAGCCATTCCTTAAATGAGGGATGTCAGGGCATTGAAACTATTCCTATGCAGTAAGTGTGACATGTGTGTGGCATATAATCCTCCCAGCGTTAAAATGAAGAGAAACACAGCTCATCTAGAACCGCCCTGTCTCTAAGGACAACCCTAATGCAGTCTTGAGTTAAAACACGTTGTCCCATTTCACATTAATTAATTAAAATATGATTTATAAATGTGAAAAAGTAACTTTATACTCTCTGCATGCATTATACTATCACAGTAAAACTCCTCCTTGTCCCATTAGAAAAGAAAAAACCATGTGTCTCTTTATCAGTAGTGATCCCACATGTGGCCGACCATTTAAACTGAAGACAGTAAGCATTGCCTGAAGTGGCTTCATTAAGCCATTGAGGGAGAATTACTTCACAATAGCATGGTAACACTTACAATCTCTAGAATGGGGTTTCTCCTCTTGCTTTCACTCAGACACAGACAGACAAAAAATAGGAGGATGCAAAGTCTGAAGAAGTGTTCATGAGATATTGTGCTCAAAAGAATGGCCTGGACGTACAGACAACCCAAAAACATAAAGCCTCCTGCCTTTGGCTATCGCTGGCGCAGAGGCATAAAAATGCAGCTAAGGAGTGTGACACCAGTTAAACAGTACAATGTCGGCCGTTACAAGCAGGCCCCTTCCCATGACTTCATAACGACCCTATGGAAGAGGGAGGTTTTTCTTCCCTGGAGGGTTGAAACAACACTAAGAGAACAGCGCCTTGCATAAACACTGCAGTGCTGTAACATACAGAGGGGCCATCCATCAGTGTGCAACAGGCAACAAAGAGACTCAACGACACGTGGGATACAGGAAAAAGCTAGCTTAGGAGGTCATTCAGAGAAGAGTTACAGGGCTCTGAGGTTAAAGAACTTTGTGTGTGTGTGTGTGTGTGTGTGTGTGTGTGTGTGTGTGTGTGTGTGTGTGTGTGTGTGTGTGTGTGTGTGTGTGTGTGTGTGTGTGTGTGTGTGTGTGTGTGTGTGTGTGTGTGTGTGTGTGTGTGAGTGTGTGTGTGTAAGGGATTCACAGCGGCGCCTTGCGTCAACTGTGAATACTTGAGATTCAGTGATTGTAAGGGAATGTAAAAGTCACACATGCTCTGCAGCGAGGCTGTGAACTCGGCATAAATCAGAAGGTAATTTCTCTGGGATGTCAGAGATAGGATTTCAGATACCATGACATGAACTTGAGGCGATATTATTTCCTGACAAGTTTCTTCGCTTTAGTGATCGATTGAGCGTGTGTGTGTCTCACACTCAGATGTTTTGTGTTGAGCCTGATGTCAGGGGAATGATGAGGTCAAAACTTAACTTTGCGCCAGACGTGCTCCAACATGACACAAAAACACACAGGCCACACATAATGTGAACATATTCTTAAACACTCTGCACTAATAAAAACAAATGTGTGTCTGCAAATGCAAAGGCACCATCATTTTAGAAGTGAATACTAAATAAATGTAAGGGTGTTTGGCAAAACAATTCACGTCATTGTATAACCTTTTCTGTTCTCTTATGCAACATAAAGCTATATTAACACTAGGTCCTGATTCCTTGTTTCACAATGAATACACAATGATTTATCTTTAAAAGACAAAAGTCCCAGCGCAGAAGGAGCGACTGATATTAAAAAAACACAATATAACATTAAATTACACCTAACAATGATATAGCTTCATTACATGTAATCAAAAACCTCAAATTCATACAAACCCTCTTCTGGGGAATTCAAAAGCTGAACACAAACAGCCTGTCTCATATTGCCTTACTTTTCATCCTTCACCACATTCAGTGGCGGACTATTATAGAGCAGAAATACATTCAGTGCCAGGACTGTGATCCATCCCGAGCCAGGCCTGTATCAGCCATGAAGTCCCAACTGACTGAAATGTAACACTACATCTCAGCAAAAGGAACCCCCATCATGCAATCTGAGGCTAATCATCTCCTCGTTTTGCGAGGATCACCCAACCGAGGACCCCGATGATGAGTCCGCTTCTGTCAGCAGCACGACATCGGCATGGAGGCAGCCAGATGGAGGCAATTTGGACACGGAGAACTTCTCATTCTCCTGCTGACATCAATTAGACACTATAGGCATTGTCTATCTTCTTGCTTGATCAGATAGCGTTTGTACTGTACAAAACCCGAATAGACCACTGTTAACATCCATTAATTGTCCCCTGGTAGAATCGGCAGCCTGATATTGGTCACAGTCTCAGAGATGATGATAAGTTTGGTGATGTGACGATGAGTAGGAGTTGATTTCAATGGCTTTGTTTAGGTCTGTAATGACAGCGTTCAGTCAGCAAGTGTGTGTGTGTGTGTGTGTGTGTGTGTGTGTGTGTGTGTGTGTGTGTGTGTGTGTGTGTGTGTGTGTGTACTTGTGTCAAAGGCCAGATTCACACACCATGCGTGTTTGGAATTTTTATATTAGTTTCTGCCTTGGCTCCCTTCATTTGGTCGGTTACTAAACATGCAAGTCATTCTGTTCCACACCACCTGAAAACAAAGCTCTTGTTCCTTGTCCAAGTGAAGACGCTGACATCCAATAGGCAGTTAGTAATGCTGGAAGTTCTTAGTGTAGATATGACATTTTAACAGGGTAGGAAAACCAAGGAATTAAAAATATCACAAAGAGGTCAAACACACTGTCCAGAAAACCATCCTTTAAGTTTAGTTATTGGATAATGATGACAAACAAGGATCATTTCATGCAGGTTTCAGAGCAAAGACAACAAACGGTAGATTTCATCACACTTTAAAAAGGAAGAGGAAAAGTGAAGGAATGAAATTAAGCTTTAACAGTGAGGAACACAGATGGCCGGTCTATTGAAGAGCCCACTTGAAGCTCTCACCACTTCCAGAGTAAATGAATGATGACATGCTACTTGACTTATGTTAACAGCAGAGTGACTGACCTACAAGGACACACTGAGAGAATCAATAAACAACAACACACACATCTCGGAAAATGGATGAAATGGTAATAATGGTGCAGAACGATAAGATTTATCTTTATTCGTCCCACGGTGCAGAAATTTAGAGCGTTACAGCAGCAATGGGGAAGATGCTAAAGAGTAAAGGCATAATCAAATAAGTAACAATGTCTGTGTTAGGGTACATTTATCAGCAAACATTATATAGCGCTTTTCCCTGGTTTTTCAGACTCAAAGCGCTTTACATTGTTTTGTACACATTCACCCAATCACATACACCGATAGCAGCCACAAACAACCCAGGGTGCAAGCTAACTATCGGGAGCAATTCTGGGTTCAATGTCTTGCCCAAGGACACTTCAACATGTGGCGGAGGCGTGGGATCGAACCACCGACCCTGCACTCCAGTGGCCGACCGCCCTACCCGCTTCGCCATAGCCGCCCAATCATGGTTTATAATTTACACCTCTTACCGTACGTCATCAAAAGCCTATCGTGATGCATAATAGAGTTCATACAGGAGCATGATGGCATCTTGTTTGACAAAGCAATTTCATGATGGCTAAAATATCTGATAAAATGTGTGCAGACACACAGTTCTGATACCTAAAGCGATACAACATGTTTTATGTAATATAGCACATAGCTAACACACCATGATACTGTATGTAGATCACTAGAATCAATCAGGCCTTTGCATGTGCAGTTTATAGCCAAAGGTTTGTGTGTAACTGGTTTAAATCAGGCCTTAGATGTTGGATAAAGAGACATATTATTATAGAACTATGCTTGGAAGAGTAATTTGACTGAAATCCTCCATGTTCACACTGTGGCGCTGTTCATTCTGTGACTGCCTTCCCTGTGGACTCATGAACACTAACCGAGTGGCTTATGAATGTCAGCTTCTTATCGCCGTGATTAATGTCGCCCAAATGCCACCATGACTGCAATGGGCAGGTGGTAGGGCCTGTGGGTCCAGTCGCACATGACGTTACACAGTCATGCAGTCTCTCGCCGTATCGTATCCAGTTTGATTGAACACATACTGTAACTCCCATATAGCCCATTCCTCGTTTATGCACAACAGCCCGCTTGGGCAGAGACATTTTAGTTGGCACTGAAACATGTTTCGATTACTGTTTTATTTGTTATCCTAACGACTGTGAGAAAGACAAAATTAGGCTTTCATTGGAAAACAGTAATGAAAGAGGCTTAAGAAATCAAGTCAAATGTGCCCGAAGTGAGAAACTTTTAATACCAAATAAATGCTTTTATGGAGTATGACCCCATAGTTTGAGCCCTGTAAACTGTAAAATGATATGTATGAAGAATAAAACTCTTCTGATCATAAGTTTGCCCTTTTCTTGTCATCAGTTCAGTTAAAGCTCATAACACATCAGTGCATTTTCTCATTACCAACCTTTAGTCTATTGGTGCAGGAGCTATTCACCCATTCGGATTTTATTCACACCTTTCTATTCAACTCCAACATTCTTTTTCGATGCAGCCTGTCCATGTCTGACTTGTGTTATCATGTCTTCCTAAAATGTTACCCTACAATGAGTTTTTGCAGCGTTTTTAGATTTGCATAAACAATTCAGGCTGCAGGCTGCAAGTAGATTTGGTATACCTTTACATAAAGGCTTAATAGACTAACTCAATCAAATTAAAGTGACTTAACTGGAAAAGTTTTTTAAAGTCTCAGCTCCAACCCTTGACTACTTTTTTCTCTCTTTCCGAGCCAGACATCGTCTGAAAGTTATAGCGTGAGTATGTAGCTGTGTTTGTGTGTGAGAGAGAACAACAATGCTGACTTGTGCAATGACTACACCAGTGCACACATTACACAGCAATTAAAGTAATTTGTGTGAGTGTGACTATGCGGCGGAGAGAGGGATGTGTTTCCTCTACATTGTTGGGTTTTCTGAATCATATGCCAACAATGTGAGTAGAAACATGTTTGACTTCAAAAATATTAGAGAAAATAATCTTGTCAATCCTGATCTAACAAAACAGAAACAAATATGACAAACAGCAACTTTGAGAATCAGCTGGAAAAACTCTAAATGAAGTGTCATCTGATCGGTTACTGTTTTAACGTAGGCCTATAAGCAACAAACCAAGAAAGGCTGTTCGGTATGCACAGAACCAACATTCATAAATACAGATAAATAACACATGATCTGATGAATAGTATGAAAGTGATATATGGCTTATTAAGCTTATCCTTCCATAGTTGGGAGAGTTTGTCTTTTACCCAGAGGGCCAGTGAACAAAGGCTGCCATGTAACTTATGATGTAATTTAAAAAATTAAATTAAAAAATTGGTTAAATTCCTTCTCACCAGACTATATTAATAGCTTGTCAGATGACTTAATGCAGCAATTACAATTATCTCTTCTCAGTCTGATAGTCTTGAGCCTTGGACTACAGGAGATTGAGAGAGTAAACATAAAACTCACTTGTCTCCTGCACTTGAATGTCTGTGCAGCGTGGGGCTGTGTGTGCGTTTCATGTGCGCTGCGCATGCCACAGCTATGATGTAAAAGTGTCTGAACTTTGAATCACATCCAAAATGCAACAGGAGATTTGAATCATTTTGCAGAGAGAGGGGGGGCGAGAGAAGGGAAAGACATGAGATGACTGGACTGAGCCGCCACTCAAGCTTTTGGCAGCAGGAATAATGAGCTCTGCTTGTGGCGCATACCTGCAATGCGTCCTGACCATACATAGAATTAGGCAAATCAGGCAGCTGGGATATAAATATTGAGTTGAGACATTCTGGCAGCTGAAACCATGACCTAAATGCTGAAACTATGAGCAGCGCTGATGGGTGTTTTTTTTTAAACAAGAGAGAAAATAAAACTAATTAAGTTACTGTAATCTTTTTATAGACTATCGGAGCAGTCTGGTTGGGCTTGCCATTAATCACCAAAGGTGAGAGAATTCCATGGCTGGATGGACACTTTAGTTTGATGTACGGTGTAACAAGTATGCTCTTGGAAGTTGTTTTAGGGGGATTCTGATGGGTAACAGTGGCCATGGAGACTTTTATCGTTTGGTTGGTTTCCTGGAGACATTTCAGTAGTTTTTGGTTGGATTGAGAAAAAGTCAAATTTACAAACAGTAGCTGTCAGTGCAAACATACTGGACCAGGGTTTCAGTTGTGTCCCAGCTACAAACTTGTCACTAAACTATAATACTGTGTTTTTATACTTTAAAAATACTGAGTTGACAGTTGATTATGCCTCCGCGCCGGCGATAATCGAAGGCATTATGTTTTCAGCTTCTCTGTCTGTCCATCCGTATGTCCGTCCGAGCCAATTGCGCAATATCTCATTAAAGATTTGAGGGATTTTATTTGCTTCAAACTTGCACAAATGTCCACTCTAATTCCAGGATGAACTGATTATCTCAAGAAAGGGATTTTATTAAATTTGGCACAAACTCACTTTCAAGGTTTTCAAAAACTTAAATATTGTTAACGCTATACCTGAAGAGTGCGTAGAGGGATTTGCACAAATGCCAACTCTGACTCACAGATTAACTGAATAGATTTTTTTAGGTAAAATGTCAAATACATATTGGCCTTCTACCATATTAGCTTCTTATGAACTTTACCTTCTTTAAAGCATTTCCTTGCCCTTTCTTTTAATTACAGGATGCATATTCAAATCCCCGAAAATAGTGAACAATTTATCTCTGCAGTAGAACTCAGATGAAATGTCTTCTTATTGGCTTTGTATACAAATCAGTTTAAACCCACATGTCACTGACGTGATGTGTGCTCTTTACAACATATTATCATTGGTTATCTACTCAAAAGGTCAGTTCAACCTGCACAGTGGATTGCTAGATTTGATACGTTTTAACCACACAGAAAATAAATATCCACACAGCCTGAGACGCCCAAGCTTTCGCTTGATTAAAATGTTATTACTTTTCTGTTGCAATCATTGCTTCTTCGAAAGCTATAAAACAGACAAGCTGGTGGAGACTTGAAGTAGTCCTTTCATCGTGTCTTCAGAGATAGAGCTCCACTATCTGCAAAAGGTCCCAGCACATTCGGGCCAAAAGCATGACCTCACTGCACTGTGGGAAATCTCTGCGGTGTTGTACCTCCACCGCTGTTTAATTCAATCATGCTTTTTCTCTATCTGTGTAATGATAGTGATTCACGTGGCCGGGATTCCCAGGGACTCTTAAAGGAACACTTCCCTGAATCCTTTAAATATCAAACACCCAATCTCAGTAGAAAGGGTGGCTCTGAATTGTTGCTATGACATGGAGGAGAAAGCTGTGATTAGATTTCCATACTAAATGCGGAACAAATCTACGTTGTTCCTGAGGTGGCAAAACCATTTTGAAGTTGAGCCTATATTCTCCTCAATACCTTTTATGTTGAATGTTTTGTTTTTTTTCTTTTTATAAAATCTTCAGAATCTTAAAATATTTAATAAAATTTCTGGTAAGAAGACATATGATACAATGTTTCTTATAAAAAGTTCAGACGTGTGGTTGATGAGGTACAACTCGCACTCTGTGAGGTTTACATTGTTAAATGTTTTGTCATCACCGCATCAGGAAGAAGTTGATTGAAGGTGTGTGTGTGTGTGTGTGTGTGTGTGTGTGCACATGTGCGTGTGTGTTTATCCAGCGCCTACTTATATTTTGTCTGTCAATGTTTGTGAGATCCCACTGTTTGTGTTACACAAAGACGTGGCCAAGCGATCCCCGAGGAAATAATTTGTAAACCCAATCAAATTGTTCAAGTTATGTATTGTTAGAATGAACCATATTGCCAGCACGACATTTTAGGGATTTCAATAACATGGATGGATCACACGCTCTGCCCTCCTCAGAACTATGACACACAGCTGAAAGAGGAATAGCTCCTGCGTTTCAGACACAGGTATTGACAAGGATATCACCTAGGTCAAACCACAGACCCACACAAACCTGGGGAGGGCTGACTGTTTGACGCTCCGTTTAGAGGGAATATTTACTTACAACACTTACTGCGTAAGGTCAGGGGGCGGCTGGCAGCAGAGACAGCGAGAGATGATGTCACTGCCCGGGGAATATCTCCCAATCCCTCCCAACTTGGATGTTTAATTTACAGCACATTAACCAAAGTGATACCATATTGTTACCTATGACCCTACTTTAATGTTTTAATGTGCTTATTCTGGTAGAACATATGGCGCCGCTGAACGTGACTCTGGTGCAGCTACATGCAGGGTGACACAACTCAGCTGCCTCGGTGTCACACCTTCCACTCAACCTCAATTTGTTAGCATTGACAATGCAGCGAACATGAAACATGCTGTTTGCACATTGACTCTTTTCATGTTGTTAGCCAAATACATGTTATTTGCTGCAGGCGGTGTTGACTCAGATATTGTAGACCACGCAGATACACAGTGACAAACATATGGGCCGAAAAAGAAAGAAAAAAAAGTGCGATGAAAGGGTCAGCATTCTAAATAACAACAACTTGTAACACCCTTCTATTTGTAAAAGTCCATTACATTTGATGATCTAACACAGGGCAACCCAGTGGTGGAACTTATCTGAATATAATTACTCTTAATACAATAATATTGAGGTACTTTTACTTTTTTATAAGGACCAGGAAGGTTGAAATTCAATTTGACACATGTTAATCACAAGGCCAAAGAAAACCCCACTTACTTTACTGAAGTATTTTCTATGTTATGCTAATATTCTTCCTCTCTTTCACATTTAATTGGATACATTGCTACAACACTAAAATATTCTATTGTATTTGAGTGACAGCAGTAGTTACCTGTTACTTTGCAGATTGAGACTTTAAACACATGAATGATGATTAACTTATACAACACAATAAATCGCAATGTTTTGTTAAATATAAAGGTATACCCACCAATATAGAGTGGTTACAGTTAACGTCTCCTGCATATTTGCACATTGTCATACTAGTGCCATTTATGCATTAGTAATACCAGTCATTTTGTGATTACATCTTCTATGCGTGCTGCTACTCAAGTTCAAGTATAGGATCTGAATGCTTCTGCACGGTCCGATACACTGACGCCTGCATCTAGAATGTTGGCCCACATCTGGTATACAACAAGCAGTTAATGAGCATAATAAACCTCTACACGGTTCAAAAGCAAACATTACAGTATGATACAAAATGGGCAACTAATGCAGGGCTCAGTATACTCTGCAGAGAGATGAAAGTATGCATGTCACGGTGTTTCTAAAAATGAAACAAACTTGCTCTATCAGCACCTCTTCCGTCATCGCAGAGACTTGCAGAGGGAGGTAGAACGACAGAGAGCAGTGCTCTTTTCTCAGCATGTGATCCAGAAGAGCTGGATATTATTTTTGCAAATACAAAATGATTAATGCCCCTCTCCCTGAGGACGCAGAAGTCCATGTTGATGTAATAGCTTCATGTCTGTCAGGGGCACAGACTGAGGCCTGTGCGCACCAGCATAAACAGAGCACGATGACAAATCCAGCTCACATTCTCTCATACAAAATATGGAATAAATAGTGGCGTTACGTTATTATCATTAGCCATGACAACAAATGTTGTGAGAGTCAGGAGAGTGAGAACACACCACAACCGCACTTTGTAAATGCTCTGTATGATGGATGTGTGGTGTGAAGGCCAAGGAAAAGACGCAATGTCATGTGTTGTGACAGTGTCACACTGTCAAGGAGTGGACCTTAGTGGCATTATTTGACTTGATCAAATAGGAACTCAGGCAGGAGTCATAATACATGTGAACCAAGAGGCTGCCAAACATGTATATGTAAGTAATTAATTTATACAGCACCTTTTATGAGCAGCACACATCACAGAGGGCTCCACAATAAAAGACAATAGGGAAAATGAAAGGCAGCAAGACATCAACACAGGAGATTTGAAGTCCAAAGGGAGACCGCTACCAAATCAAAAGCTAAATTTCCTTTTGTGTTAAGCCTAGAGCGAGGATTAACCAGCAGACCCTGATAAGGACCTCAGATCCCTACTGGTGATATAGGCAGATGTATAGCCAATTGATCCTGCCTCTAGCACGTGCTTGTCAAAAAGATTAAGCCATGCAAACCATCCAAGTACACACAGGGGGAAAATATGAAACTGTGCATGCAAGGTCCTAAGCTTGATCACAGGAACCTTTAACTGGATTCAGAATGTAAACTAATGCAAATAAATCAAAGTTGGTGTATTTAAATCAAAGTTGGTGTTATGTTAGACCTTTTGAAAGACCCGGACAGAAGCTTGGCAGGACTACGTGCAAACGGGATGTCTTGGTGGAGAGTGAATTGCAGTAGTCAAGACTGGAGGAAATAAACACATACGTTATCATCTTCATCTCGGCCAGACACACAATTGGCCTGAGTTTAGTAATGTTCCTCAGCGGCTGGAAACAGGATTGTACCAAACAATATACTTGCTGGTCCAGCCTCAAAGCCGGGCCCATAAAACTGAATACAGTCTTTGTGCTGCATGCTGGAGAAAGCCTAAGGGGTACGGAACAGTGTAATCAAACCCACACCACAAGCTCTGCAAACAGGTTGCTTTGGCTGTGGCTTTATGAACTCGCTGTATAGACAACATGTCTAATCTGCCACGTGCCACCGCTTGTTGTCAAAGACAAATCGCCAGTTACTGAGGTTAAACCAACATTTGAACTGTAACAGCGATGAGGAGAACAAAAGATGCGAGAAATAGCGCAGATAGTCGGAGAGGGGCCAGACCTCGAGGATAACCATCTCTGTCTAATCATCACCAGCTCTGTTTAAGTCTTGGCTGCAGCCCAAAAAGGGGAAAACTTGCATCAACCCTTCAGTCAATCCACCGTGAAAAACAAACACATTAGCCTGCCATTCCATGACTCACTGCCCTTTCAAATTGACCACAAATCTTAGCGCTGGCACGCTTTTTCCTGTCCGCCACGCCTCGCCCTTCCTCGCTTCTTGCTGCCACCAGTGTGCTATCTGAACCGTTGGCTATCTCGCCTTCAACTCTTAACCTCCAGTGCTGGAAGAATAATGAAGACTGACTGAGCTTGCTTTTCTCAGACACTGCACACAAGAGGCTTTAATGAATCGGCCTATCAGCCAAATGAAAAAAAGTATGTATTTTGTCTATCAAACATGTTTTTATGCAAATTCTTTAGGATGACAAGGCCTATATCCTTCACCAATGCAGCATGATGAGGGACATAAGCCCTTTGATCATCCTCTTTGTTGAAAGTTGAGGCAACGAGATAGCCAGACTGTAGATGCCCCCTTATTTATTATACGGTAGTATTAACTAAATATGAATGTCACAGGCGATCCTGATCCTGATCTACAACCGGGTCTTAATTCTCAGTATGCTTACATTAAAATGCTTGTCCACAGCTTTTTAAACCTCCTATCTGCCAGCAGAAGAGCTAGGGCTGCATGCGATAAAATTTGACAGGTTGTTTGACAGGTTTTATATTTCTCAAATGACTACTTCCATCACATCTTTGTTTTAACAGAAATAATTTGTTGGACATTTTGATCTTGAGACAATATAAACATGCCAAAGACTCAGGGTTCTTGGAGAGCGATCTGGGAGGATGTCAGGAGGAGGCTATGATGGCAGGCTTTTCATCCCTTCAGACATGGTCTAAGCACACTTCATATGACATAGCCCTTTTCAAGCTCACTTAATCCCAACCATGCCCCTTACTTTATGCATGACTATCTATAATGAATTCCATTTGTAGAGTTTGGTGGGAGTAGGTCTCAGTCTGGGTAGTAGTGTGGTTTAGAAGACTCATTAAAGAAAAGGTCGCATATCCCACGTTTGGTTTGCTTGGTTTTTGTGACCTTTTTTTTACATTCTGAAAACACTCACCAAATCTTCCCAGAACTTCCACAATACAATCAACTTTTCCCAGCTTTAAAACGACCCCGTACACAGGTCCCGGTTAAAGTCATCCACAAACACCCTGACCAAATAATCTAATCTGTTGGAAATGTATCTGGAACCTAATAATTTACACAAGAAGATGTAGGCCTACATTTTCCAACCATGTTAATCTGAAAATATAAAACTTGCTGATTAAAAGGTCACTGTGTTATCATAGAAAATATACGGTGTATTCACACAGTCTATGTGCTATCGGGCCTCTGCCTTATGTCTCGGCAGCCGTGCTTTCTCATGATTCACAGCTGATAACTGAACATGCCGGGTCTCTCATATATAAAAACATTGGCTGCATTTGCAATTAGGTATGTATGTGAATGTGATTATCTTTGGGTAAATATTGTAATACGGCCATTGTTACCATGTGATCTGCATTTTTAGGTTTACCCACGGATTTGATTAGACCTTATAGAGGAGATGTTCCAGTGCATGTTTTCACAAGAGTGTAAAATAGATGTTCTTTCCATTCTACAGTCCTAATAACTATATGTTATATGATACTTGATGAAGTGGCATTCAGTGTATTGTGCAACTTGAACATCACAGGTTTAAGAGCATACCATATGAAAACAGTTGGTACCATGTGAATTGTGTCAGTGTTCTTGTAAGACGGTGAATGCTGTAATTCTGGCAGAGGTAAACCTATGCTGCACTGCCTTAAATGGGAAACAGAGAAACCCAGACGTGTTCTGTACTACAACATGGCTCTCTGATTAAGACCAGATTGGTCTGCCTGCAGTTGGTTCTGAGCCACAGCCAGTTCCCACAAAGGGACACAATCGTTAACCACTGAATGCATCATTGTTCATCTCTCTCTCTCCCCCTTTCTGCTACTTGCATCTGCTTAAGTGGAGACCTATGAGAGCTCCTATCATTGCCAAATGGCTGGATAGGGAATTGGTAATGTTGTGGTCCTTTTTTAGAAATTTGGCTTGAAGAAATCAGTGTCAAAGAAGAGATGAGAATTAATGGAGGATTGATAAATGATGCATTTTCTTTATATGCCGTCTTCTGATGACCATCATTTTCATGATAATTGGTAAAGAAAACAAAGTTATCTTGTTACTAATATTGTTATCTCAAGATATAAATAATTTAATTGTTTCATTCAAATCAGTCTTCCTCCTTCAAGGAGACAGACAGTCAGACCAACAGACAGACAGATAGATAGATAGATAGATAGATAGATAGATAGATAGATAGATAGATAGATAGATAGATAGATAGATAGATAGATAGATAGATAGATAGATAGATAGATAGATAGATAGATAGATAGATAGATAGATAGATAGATAGATAGATAGATAGATAGATAGATAGATAGATAGATAGATAGATAGATAAATATTATACATTTTTAACATGTATGTCAAGTTATCTCAACATAATATCCGTTATCTTGAGAAAACAACTTTGTTATCTCAAGATAACGAGAAGTGAGAACGTTAACTCATGAACTCACGGGATAGAAATTAAAAACGTTTTCTCACATTCTTGATTGATTCAAGAATCCATCACGTCTGTCTTTTTCCGTAAAAATAAATAAATAAATGTTGATATTATTTCGTCTTTAGGGTTTCATTACAGTTTTTTTTGTGCAACCCATTTCCTTAAATAGGAACATTAAAGTCCCCTCTATTCTTTCATTGCTATGAGGTTTCTCTGCTACCATCTTGTGGCCAAAATAAAAATGTAACTTTCTTGGGAGGAAAGGAAAACACAAACTTCAGAAATGAACTGTAACCTGAATGGAATCATAACGTCAAGGTTAACACCTGGATAATTGAGGCGTTAGTATTTTTTGTGTTTGTTCTTGAACCATAAAAAATATATATAAAGTACATTATATAGCCTAGGCCTATATTCAATACCGTTAGACACCAAGCAACCCTTACCCTACATTCAAATAACAAGCAATGAAAATACAAAAAACTAGAACGAGTAAAATGAGAGCACATAAAAAACGCCTTTAGGAAAATACAATAAATCAGTCAATATTATTATATTTGGAGTTTATGTATTTTACATATACCATCAACATATTTGAACAATAGGCTATATGCCTAACATAGCCTATATTATATTTGAAAAAAATCCAGTGTAGCTTTAACGATCTGTTTCTTGTAAATAGCACAGTTTATAATACATATTTTCCTATTCTATTTCACCTCAAAACTACAGTTAACCAATTGTATCACAAACAAAACGCAAACAGCGATCAGCTCAGCTTGTCACTCGTTGCTATCCGTAGTTTACGTCATCTAAACCAGCCGACCTGAGCAGCATGGAGGAGCCCTCTCACTGATTTTGACCTTCTATGATTATTTATCATTCCTTTCAAGTAGTGTCGGTGAGTTATCTATACAGCCCGCGTTAAGTGTTTTACCATGTCAAATAAAGTTGCTGTAGGTCATAGTTTCTGACTTTGAATCAATGGGGTTGTGATGTTAAAGCTAACGTTAGCCGCAGCAAGGCTACGTGTTTGACATATTATAACAGTTTAATGCAATTACTCATGCAAAGTCTCCGTTGTGCATTGATGTTGTCACTATGGAATTGGCTAGTAAGCTCAAAGACTAGCCATGTTAAGGTTTTTTTTTGGTTATCAACGCAATCTCCATAAATAAAACGCCTACAAATAAAGTGTGAAAGAGCTCCAGTTATTATGATGACATAACAAGATGACTTTTCTTGTGTTCGCTGCAGGGTTGAATAGAGCTTTTCCATAATGTCGGTGAAACATGCGTCAGTCCATGCAAAGTGGATCATCGGCAGAGTTATAGGGACCAAGATGAACAAAACTGCCAAAGTGAGAGTCACAAGGCTGGTGCTGGACCCATACCTGCTCAAGGTGAACCTTTAGTTGTTGTTCTGCAACAACTTGTGATTTGCATTTGCCATATCCTCATGAATAATATTTTGTCACGCAAGGTGGAGTCAGTGATTCTGCTTGTTGTCAAAACCATTTTTTATCAAAATTCGTTAATATCACATCACCATCTGCTACCTGTCAGTACTGTATGCGCTGAAAAAGAAAAATCTGGTGTTAATACACAGCCTTGGCTCTGTAAACACTGCAGGTATGTAAACAAAGGGGCTAGCCACATGTCCATTTACAGAGCCTAGGCTGCGCACAAACAGTACAGTTTGGACAGGTAGCGGTCCGGATCGTGTAAGGGATAATGTATAGCGACCAGGTCACTCTAGAAATAAAGACCGACGAGGTGAACGGGACCCCGACTGAGGAGATATACACTGTGGAGATATTCACTGGTTTTGACAACAAACATTGTCTAGAATCGCTGATTCCACCTTTTAAGTTGTTCAAATCACATCTTGCTAAAATATTCTAGGAAGCCAAGAACAATTGTACTATTTTTTTTAAATATTCATTTAAGTTGAACACAAATAATTAACTCATGTATGCCTATTCAACCGTATTGTGGACAAAGACATTTTAATCATTTTCAGATCAATAATTGACTGCATTTTCAGGGTTTCCACAGATCCTTTTATAAAGTCTTGAAAGGCTAAAATCTAATTATTTTAATTGACGAACGTCAAATGTATTCAATGCGACTTACATAAAGTTGCTTTAAATTCAGTCTTGCTTTTAAATGTGTTTTGGGTTCAAAAAAGATATCTGCACACCTGAGTGGATGACAGGTTCGTCAGAGGAACTGTAACACAACTTCAAAACAAACAACTGAATTCATGTTGAATGTGAATACATCCTTTTCTTTACAAGTAATTCAATGACTGATTTTCTTTCATATCCTCACAGATTATTTTTTCTGCCCGTTTGGATGTGAAATAGGTCTTACATTGCATTCACACATTTTAATTTAACTTGATGAGGCCTGCAGGAAAGGAAAAGCCTGATTTTTTTTAAGTCCAATGTTGTATTTTCTTCCTCCTAGTACTACAACAAGAGGAAGACCTACTTTGCCCATGACGCCTTGCGACAGTGCACTGAGGGAGACATCGTCCTCCTAAAGGCTCTGCCAGAGGCCCGATCCAAACACGTTAAGCATGAACTGGCTGAGATTGTGTATAAAGTCGGTCGGGTGGTTGACCCGCTCACAGGAAAGAGCGTAGCAGGAACCGAGTTTTTGGAGCCCCCGACTGACCCTCAACCTAGCCTAGAAGACGATAAAACGTTAACAGAAAAATTGCAGGAGCTCAACATCTCTGCCGCCACATCCACTGGAGCAGAATCCACAACAGCAACAACTTCCACTTCATGATAGATAACTGCTTCAACTCTTTCATGCAACAATGTTTGCTCAAATGTCACTGTGCAATTAGGTTTCTGTTTCACATGTCTATGTAAATATAAAGGTATTATTGTGAGATAGCTGAGACACATTTCTGCAGATTTTACAATAAAATTACCATAACAATGCATATGCGTGGTTCTCATTGTTTTACCATCAGACCAAAGAAGAAAAGAAAATATTGCAACTTCTAATACATTTACGGTACAAATGCGAAACAGTTATCATATTGCCAATATAAATATGTAATCATCAGTAACTAACACTAAATCCCTGGTCAATCTTTGTAATAAACTAGAACGGTCAGATAAGTTATTTATTCATTGAACTGTGTAACCACAATTGAATTGGGTCAATTCTTAGTTTAAGGCCTTTAATAGAAGTCGGAAGAAAATAAAGGTTAACATCAGTGCTTTTTGTTTTATTTAGATGAGTAGTTTGTAGTTTGAAAGACCCACGAGAGAAATCAAAACAGCAAACAGAGGGCCGACAACTCTACACGTGAACCAAGATCAGCTGGATAAATCAAAAGTTGTGGCTTTGATATAATATTTTAACCTTTCGATGTTAATTATCAGTGGGTCCCCGGAGTCAGTGTCAAATTAACCACACAGCAATGACATAACGTTGACACGGGGGTGTGGTGATGTATTACTTTAACAAGTAACCTTTAGCTGAACCGGGAGCAGCAGCCTAGCAGGACTTCACAACAGTAGGCTACAGCTCGAAGGGAAAGATGTCTACCCGAGTCCTTCAGAGAGTTGGCAAAGGCCTTAAACAGACGAAATACGGACTTCGTGATAACGGACAGGTCACGGTTGTCGCAAGGTTGGAGTTTATTTAACTGAATATTTCGGCGCAGATGTAGAGACGCTACTTTTAAATGTTGTTTAGCTTCTGAAGAGTATGCACCAATGACAAAGTCCGTTGTGCTAAATAGCTAAGCTAACGACAAGCCCCCTAGCTCTAAACTTCCTGCGGATGCTAATTATTACCGCTGGTAAATAAAAAGTGGGGAGAAACTTGTTTTGACACTTATCCTTGCGCAGTGCATAGTGTTTTGCGAAGGGTCATTGTTTCCATGTTCAGACAATATGATAAAACATCTCAACTTTGTTTCTGTGAGTTTCAAACTGTATTCAAGGTCAATTTGTTCTTGTTTTGATCAGTTAATGACATGTTTTTTGCGGATGGCCTGTGTCCAAACTAAAAATGTTTTAACTAAAAGGCTGCGGCCTTTGTAGGATTTAGCCAAACTGACAGCTGTAACTGCACTGTGTAAAGTTAAAAGTTGTTTCATGCAAAAGCTGGCGAAGTGTCAACAGGACTTTCCTGATAAACAACACGTGTGACCATTGCATGGAGTTCCTTATTGGTACTTTTGAAATAATTATATTCCTAGCAAACGAAATTCGTATACGCTAAGGCTGCTTTGGAGTCCATGTTGATTAATCCTCTGATTATGTGCAGTATACAGCTTATAGGCTTCTGTCGTTGGTCTCTGAGCTGCAGCTTCTCTGCAATGAATGAGTTAGAGTTGTACAACATTTAACTTTATTTGCTGCAATCCTCATGAATTAACTAATACAATGCCACCTTGTGGTGTACAGTGTCTTATTAGGGCACAAGGCAAGGTAGATTTATTTAAAAAGCTTTTTCATCACAACAAACGTTGTGTGCATTATTTAAGACTAAGTCATACCATTGATTAAACCTTATAATGACCATTAGAGAGGTCTAAAAAACGGATTTTTAACATATAAATGCTTTTGATAATGATCCCTTAAATTTGATCTAAAACACTGTTACCGACATATGCACTAAGCGGGACATCTGTCGGCTGAAAAATAAACTTTTCTATAAAAAAACTATGAAATACAGACACTATTTCTAAATTACACCAAACAAATCTCTGGAAAACATAAAATGGAACTTCTTGTTATAAAGATTATTATTCCATCATTTTCGAGAAAGTGCTGGTCTATAAGCATCCTTTTTTTGTTTCACCACAGGAGTCTCTCAGCATTCAGTGATGACAGCTGGTTCAAGTCTCTGTTTGTTAGAAAGGTTGACCCCCGAAAAGATGCTCATGCTCATCTGCTCGCCAAGAAGGAAGCCAGCAATCTGTACAAAATACAGTGTATGTGTTTTTTGTGACTCTCTGTGAGTGTTATGGTGGTACATTGAAGAAGATTACTTCGACTATGTTTTTAAAAAAAAGTTTCTCAGATAATGTATTATCCACTCACAAATTGTTGTTTCCTTGCAGTTCACAATGTCAAGCCTGAGTGCCTTGAGGCATACAATGACCTTTGGTAAGAAGTCCCTGTTCCATTATTCAGATGGCAAGACACTGGTTTTGTAAACAGTGCAGATATTTTGTTTGTTTTATTCACACACATCTGTGTGTGTGTTGTCTGTTTCCTTAGTGAGGACATCTTGCCTTCTATCCATGCTGACCCTGAATATCCTTGTGAACTTGTAGGCACCTGGAACACATGGTACGGAGAGCAGGATCAGGCAGGTAAGATCACACATTGATCCCCACTTGGGATGGATAATGTACATGTGAAAGAGATCCATCTGCTTTATTGGCTAATTGTTTGGTAGTCTTAATGAAGCACATGCATTCTTTTTTTAAGAGAGAAAAAATCATTAAAGAGTGGTCCATCAGTAGACTAATCAATCAACAGATAATGGATAGACAACAGTGACATGTCATGAATGTGAGTCATTAAATGAGTTATTATGTTAAAAAAGAGCTTCCAGCTTCTCAAATATGAAGATTTCTTGGTTTACTTCCATTCTGTTGTAAAGTAATTATTTCTGGGCTTTGAAGTTATGATGAGGACTAACTTAGCTTGACTAAACCGCCAGGGAGGCTGGTTTCAGGACGGATACTGCATGGCAGTGTGAGAAGCGCTGGAGTCACTCTGAAAATATATCTTATTATCTCATATAGACCTTTCAGATTGCTGTTGCTAATGTGGAATAGAGGGAAGTGTTGAAAGACAGACTTTTTCTAAGTATATTTCTCTCCTCCCCAGTGACACAAGGCACTTTCACAGCTTTCACATTTTAGTTAATTATAGCCATGGCTGTATTGCACTTTTCCTGGCTGATGTCCATTTTGTCCTTGTGCTGACATTTGACATTTCCTCAGTTATAATCTGCCTCTAATGTTACAGCTCAGTAAAGGGAACCTAAAAGGCTGCACAAATAAAACATGTTTACAATGCATTGGGAAATAAAATGCAGTACTGTAGGAAACATGTCACTTTTTTCATGAACATTTTCATTGTGTTTTCCTAGTCATTTGTTCATTTCCATCTCGATCACTGGATCACCTGCATTGTTGTGTTTTTTTTGGTGGTTTAGAGATAATTTTTCCTACATTATTGGAACAATTTTGCATTCCCCCATGTTCATTTGACTACATTACTTAATGTGAATATTTTAGCAGCCTTTTTTTGCAGCATTTTACGGTCAGAATCTATGAGCGATGAAGTTATTTGATTTGACCAGCGATTCATGTTAAATATACTGGAACTCATCATGCCTTCGTAGATCACAGGTGGCCTAAGAGATTAATTATACGATAAAACATTATTTAAAATACAGATGTTTATTTAAAATAATATCTTGCAGTTACAGCAAGATATATTTGAGAGCTGCATTATAGTTGGCTCCTCTGCTCTTTTTATTCTAGTTCACCTGTGGAGATACCGTGGAGGATACCCGGCTCTCACCGAAGTCATGAACAAACTCAGGCAGAATAAGGTAACAGGTGCTTGGATTAGTTCAGCTCACCAGCAGTTGGTGACCTCACTGTGTAGGCCACTGTTTCTGGCAGCGCACTCCTCAATTTAGATCCACAGACCACAGTTTTCACTGTGTTTCACCATCTTTATCTATGATTTTCCAGCTGTTTGGTGTGGTTGTACTTTAAAGTCTATTTACAGAAATACAATAGTTTACTGTAAATAAGTTAATTGAGTCAATCTTGCCTTATCCATATTGTGTATTCCTGTTTAATCTGTGTTTGTTGAAGCTGGGGATTTGTTGTTTCAGTAGTTAAGTATTAGTTATCTTATAGAGTATAAGAACATACTATTGTGTGTTTGTAAACTAAACTATTTCCGTTAAAATGTGACCCAACTATTCAGAATACAGCACACACACAGGAATCTTACTTCCTTTTAGAATGTATTATTGTTATAATGATAACTTTTAATGTATTCGAGAGATTATTGATGGGTGACCCTCATTTGCAATTACATCTTCTTTTATAAAAAAAATTACATTGCACATTTACACTTACATTTGAAGGAATACACACGTAATGGACCTGAACCAACATCTTTATGGAATAATTAACTACATGTACTCCCAATAAAATAAATCCCTAAGCCAGATTTACTGAGTAATGTGTTCCTGCTGCTGTTTGTCGTTGCTATAGAAATTTATGGAATACAGGAACGAGAGGGGCAAGATGCTGATGTCTCGTAGGAACCAGTTGCTGCTGGAGTTCAGTTTCTGGAATGAACCCGTTCCTCGCTCAGGGCCCAACATCTACGAGCTCCGATCATACCAGCTCAGGGTAACTGTCTATTACATAGTAAACTGGCCAGCTTCCTCTCATTAAACATGATTATGTTTGTCTCAGACAACTCATTTTCTGCATCTCTCCCCTCTTAACATCCTTTGTTTCAGCCGGGGACGATGATCGAGTGGGGAAATTACTGGTAACATAACTTTCTTATCTTTTTCCTTTTCTTTACTTTTTTACATGCAGTATCAGCAAGTCATCAAATTGGATCGTTTTGATAGATAATCTGGGAAGCTCATAAGCGTTCTCTCAATGTTGTTGTCATTGTAGAGCTACCATTATGTACACTTTAAAAAAATATATATATTTCCTCACTACTATTTCATTGGTTTTTCACAGATTGTAGGAGATGAATCTGAGTCAACGGTACCTTTTGGCAACACAATCTATGCATGACTAAGCATGATTAGATATATCACACATAATTTACCTATTTACCATGTGTTTGATAAATGTACATATTTGATTAAATTGATAATGACTGGGGAATTTGCCTGTTCATGTACTAAAACCAAACATGCTGAGAGGGTTAAAACAATTTCAAGTTTGCTACATCAAAATTTGATGTTTTGATTTGAAAATAAATTATTGGGATATGAGTGGATGTCGGTTTCATTTGAACTTCAAAACCTACAATTCATCCTGGTGGTTTAATCGGTACAGTCCTTGAATAAGAAGATGTTTACTTGTTTTTGTGTAACATAACTCGTTGGCGCTCTGCAGGGCGCGTGCTATTGAGATCCGCCAGCAGAACCATGAGGCGGTGGGCGGCTTTTTCTCACAGATTGGAAATCTCTACGCGGTTCACCACTTATGGGGTGAGCAATGTATTCAGGTTTAATGAACTGTCCAGTACAATGATACTTTTACTATTTAGGAAATATGTTCTATGATATCTATACCTTTTCAATGCTTTTCTAAGAATGGAGACTATAGGATGGGATTTTATTCTCAGTGATCTTGAGTTAAAGCTGCTTTTTCAACCAAGAAAATATATACTTTTTCTTTCAGCTTATAAAGACCTACAGTCCAGAGAAAACACCAGAAATGCAGCGTGGAACCGTGATGGCTGGGACAAGGTTGTCTATTACACAGGTAAGTCTCTGATTGCTCTTTTATCTCTCCTCTCTTTACCTTTCTAATCGTGCTGGATAATATTATCAAACATCATCTGAGATGATCTTAACATGGTATTATTTTACAAAATTCTGTTGTCCAAAATATTTTTTCTGCTCATTCTATAAAACAAGAAGTTGCCTATATTTTCCATGTATTGATATACACTCACTGGCCACTTTTTTAAGGTACACCTGTTCAATTGCTTGTAAAAACAAATAACTAATCAGCCAATCACATGGCAGCAACTCAATGCATTTAGGCATGTAGACGTCAAGACAACGTGGTGAAGTTCAAATCAGGCATCAGAATGGGAAAGAAATGGGGTTTAAGTGACTTTGAACAAGGCATGGTTGATGGTGCACGGCAGGATGGAGCCATGCTTTCATGTTGTTTACGCCAAATTCTGACCCTACCATCTGAACTTCGCAACTGAAATCGAGACTCATCAGACCAGGCAAGATTTTTCCAATCTTCTATTGTCCAATTTTGGTAAGCCTTTGCAAATTGTAGCCTCAGTTTCCTGTTCTCAGCTGACAGGAGTGGCACCCGGTGGGGTCTTCTGTTGATGTAGCCCATCTGCTTCAAGGTTGGTCGTGTTGTGCGTCAGAGATGGTATTCTGCATACCTTGATTGTAACGAGGGGTTATTTGAGTTAATGTTGCCTTTCTATCATCTCGAACCAGTCTGCCCATTCTCCTCTGACCTCTGACATCATCAAGGCATTTTCGTCCACTTAACTGCCGCTCACTGGATATTTTTCCTTTTTCGGACCATTCTCTGTAAACCCTAGAGGTGGTTGTGCGTGAAAATCCCAGTAGATCAGCAGTTTCTGAAATACTCAGACCAGCCCTTCTGGCACCATCAACCATGTCACGTTGCCCCCTAAAGTCTAGATCGTTTATGGCTAGTGTGAACACGCCATCCGTACTCCAGCACGGTACACTTCCTTGGCCACGGCACGCTTGGGAGAGGTGTGCTCAGGCACAGTACAGATGCTAATGAGATGAAACATGCACAAGCAAGCGCACAAGCAAGCGCACAGACGACATTCCTGACGTGAATTATTAGGGATGCATAGTCGGTTAAACGTTTAAACGTCAGCTGCCTTACTAGTCGGCACCAGAATTGCCCATCACTTGGACTTGAACATAAAATGTGTGAGAATGAACGTGTGTGTAGGCCTAGGTGTGAGCTAATAAAAGAGGGAGAGAGATAAAAAGGTGAGAGCAGCATAAAGCAAAGCAAAAGGGTTTTTACTCACGTTCGTCAGCTGTGCTTTTTTTGGGCAATCTTACTTGAGCACGGAACAGGGCAACTTTGCCTAGTGTGAGTGCGCCCTTTCTTTTCTGTTGCTCGGTTTGAACTTCAAGAAGTTGTCCTGTCCAGGTCTACATGCCTAAATACCTTGAGTTGCTGCCATTAGATTGGCTGATTAGTTATATGTGTTTAGTTATATGTGTTAACAAGAAGTTTAACTGGTGTACCTAATAAAGTGGCCGGCGGTGAGTGTTTATTGTAATCATAAATATTATTGCCTTAAACTGCTTCTTAAATTCACTTTCTACCCAACCTATTTCTGCAGAGATTTGCACGCACGCGCATACACACACACACACACACACACACACACACACACACACACACACACACAGTCAGAAAGCAACGTATCGTATTTTTAATAAACAATAAGGTTTTAGAAATCTAAGATGTTTTTATGTGGAAACATCAGTGATGGTGATGTTTGATCACAGAACATCTGAATACTGTCCAACAATGTATTAATTATGTGTAGCAATCAAGGATGGATGATCTTTTTCTAAATTAAAATAAAATATTTTAAAGAAGATGTGACAAATCAGAACTCTTGCTGTAAACAAAAGATTTAATTAGGGTCATTATTTGCACGATTATATAACTAATATACAACAAAGGGGTTTGGCAGCCCGGAGTTTTCAGGCCTCACCAGATATTCACCTTATTCTGGAACGTAACCATGGAGGATAGCGGAGCCGTTCCAAATGTGTACGGGCTTCCGGTTGTCGCGCAAAGTAGCGGTTGGTGCTTTGTAGCAGTGTATTGGGAGTGAAAGTAGCGTAATTTTGAAAGTGATCTAGAAGCGGTATGTTGAAAAAGTGATTTAGTATAATTTTGAAGCAGTTTGAAGAAAGTATTTAGTAGCAGTTTGATGTGAGTTTTTATGTAGGAAGTGTTTGAAGAGTCTAGTCTACTCTACTGTTTATTAGTTTAGCTAGCTATTATTTTGTTTGCTGTCTTGTCATGTCGAGCATCATATGTTCAGTCAAAGGCTGCCATAATAATTGGAAGAAAAGACGGGAGTTTCTACAGCAGGAATGTGTTATACATCGGTCTCAGCTTCGGTCCGAGTGTACCTGCGGATCCCCATACGATCTTCACCCACCGCCGAAGGGAGATGAAGCACTGAGACTCTGGCTGAAGGCGTTAAACCTAAAGAAACCCCCAAAGCGCCCTTTTGTGTGCTCCTTCCACTTTGTGGATAAGAAGCCAAGTGGAGAGCATCCCTACCCGGAGAAGTGGCTTGGCTATGAAGTTCCATTGAGGACACCACGCCGGGTGCTACTCAGACAATCAGGTATGTCATTGTCAACATATCAAATACGATCTTCTGTTATAGCCTACTGGTTGGATAAAAGTAACATTTTGTAACAATAATATAAAAATAAAAAAACTGTGATAAAGTGCTATCATTTAACATTTTATTAAGAAGAAATATATGCTATGCCTGTCGGTATTCTATTTTTTGTTTAACCTTTATTTAACCAGTTGAAGTCTCATTGAGATTAAAAATGTCTTTTACAAGAGAGTCCTGGCCAAAACAGGCAGCAGCACAGCTAGTTACAGACAATCATTTAAAAACAACAGATGACATATAGTCACAGTCAGAACATCATCATCAAACAAAGCATGTACAGACAGAATAGCCAGCTTAAACATTATTAAGAAAGGATTTATATAGGCCTGTATATAGGCGTATACCTATAATGACCACATACTCTTGTCAGTTAATTGTGGACATGTTATTGAAAAATTCTCATTCACAAAAGTATCCAGTGGAAACATTCTTTTATTTGTTTTCAGGTTACATATTATTGAAATACTTTTTTTCCATTTCACTAGATGAAAATGAAGTACCTAGTAGTACTGAGCATGAAGCCACGGAGCATGAAGCCATGGACCATGATGAGCCGAACCCCAGGAAAGATGTGATGACCCAGTGGGAGGACCGGTCACTTGGTGACCATATCTATAGCGCAACTCTGCCCCTGATTCCTTTGCCCACCACTGCTGACAAGGGAACACAATGTGCTGCTGAACCCATCTACTCATCTCTGCTGAGGACTGAAGCGCTTGCCCTGCTCTACACAGGCTTGTCCCTGGGTGGTTTTCATTCTGTAGCAAAACACCTTCAAACCTTCTACAAAGGCTGCTTCCAGATCAACCAAACAGACCAGCTCCTCATGACTCTGATGAAGTTGAGGCTTAATTTGCTCCAGGGTGACTTGGCTGAAAGATTTGGAGCCTCTCAGAGTGTAGTCAGTAGAGTGGTCAGCTACTGGATTGATCTGATGGAGGAACATCTAAGAGACTACATCCCATGGCTTCCAAGGGAAACCATTCGCGCTACAATGCCGCAAAGCTTCAAAGAGCACTATCCAGCCACCACGTGCATAATAGACTGCTCAGAGATCCCCCTCCAGAAGGCAAGGAATCTTGATTCCAGGGGAGAGTCATACAGCCACTACTATGCACAGAATACTGTGAAGTTCATGGTGGCAATTGCACCCTGTGGCCTTATAATGTTTATCTCGCCAGCGTATGGAGGTCGGTGTAGCGACAAGTTTATTACAAACAACTCAGGGTTCCTGGAGTACCTTCGCCCAGGAGACGAAGTCATGGCCGACAGAGGCTTCACCATCCAAGATCTGCTCGGGGAAAGGAAGGTGAAGCTAACCATACCGGCATTCACAAGAAGAGGGGCACAATTATCGGATGAAGACACCACCAGCACAAGAAGAATTGCCAATGTTAGAGTCCACGTTGAGAGGATAATTTGCCGATTGAAGCACTTCAGGATCCTCTCACAGGTTGTGCCAATTACATTTGCACCTAAAATGGACAAAGTACTGAGAATTTGTGCTGCTCTTTGCAACTTGCGGGGTGACATGATTCACGATGATGCTGAGTAAGATTAAAAGAGATGAAAGTGAGATGTAAAAAATGTACAGTTAGATATAGAATGTTTACTTATTAGTTCACCAGATTAATGTACAGTTAGATATAGAATATGTTTACTTATTACTACAACAGATTAATGTACAGTTAGATATAGAATATGTTTACTTATTACTACAACAGATTAATGTACAGTTAGATATAGAATATGTTTACTTATTACTACAACAGATTAATGTACAGTTAGATATAGAATATGTTTACTTATTACTACAGTTAGATATAGAATGTTTACTTATTACTACAGTTAGATATAGAATATGTTTACTTATTAGTTCACCAGATTAATGTACAGTTATAGAATATGTTTACTTATTACTACAACAGATTAATGTACAGTTAGATATAGAATATGTTTACTTATTACTACAACAGATTAATGTACAGTTAGATATAGAATATGTTTACTTATTACTACAACAGATTAATGTACAGTTTGATATAAATGTTGGCTTATTACCAATAAAGATGAATGTTGGCTTATTTACTACTATAGATGAATGTTGGCTTATTTACTACTATAGATGAATATACAGCTAGATATAAATGTTTACCACTTAAAGCAAACAGTTAGATGTTGAGTTACTGACAAAGCTGCTTGTACCTATCGCTTAGCAACAATCTGTCCGCTTGAAATTCCTCTACAATATATGGCAGCATGTATCTGAAATAGAAAGCCTTAAGCCGTTGCACAACTTCTGCACAGAAATCTCCATCATATTCTACACTCAGAAGGACTTGCTGGGATGGGGTCCAGATGAGCAGCTTCGATGCCGTCAGCCCTGTGCAGAACATTCCAAGCTGCATCTGCATGTAGTAGCCTCGTGGCCCATGTGGTCGGAGTTTATAAGCCCCGTCAACCATCTTCACATCAGAGGTCTTGCTGCTGAAGAGATTTTCCAGAGATTCGAAGGATTTCCCCAAGACTGGACACTTAATCTCCAACAGTTCCTCTGTGTTCAACACTCCGTCAGGGCTTGCTGACAGCCATGGCTCTTCAGCACTGACCACTGTGCCTCTGTGACTAACAGAGTAGCCACAGCCTTCGAGCCACGTGGAAGCAACCAGCTCACTCTCCTTCCCATAACGTGTAGCTGCATTCCCATGGAACCTCGGATACAGGTGCTCTTGCAGGAACTTCTCCGGACTGGCTCTGAGTGGAACCCTCTTTGCAGAGCTAGCGGTGATGCGTATTTTACGAGCATCATGCCACAGGTGGGAGGCACTTTGATCTCTGGTTATGCTATCGAGTGTTGAACATTTGCTCAGGTCAAGTGCAATGAAAGTAGTGTAAAAAGACAGACACTTTAGACAGGTGGTTGGTACAGCATGCTCCCCATGTTGAAGAGAATCTGGCTGGGATAGCTCTGAGCTAAGCTGAGCATTGAAACATGTGTGCAATAGTGATCCTACAGGGAACTTCAGGTGGCTCTGGCCTTCCCTCAACTTCTCATGGGAAGGAAATGCAGGGGTGGGCGGCAGAGGTGGACATTGTGCCCTTACATCTGGGTGCTGAAGTTGGTCAGTGGCCATGTGGTGTAAAAAATGTATTTCTGCCAGCCGCTTGGGGGCAAGATTCCTCTGCGTTCCAGCATTCCAGTTACGTTGCTCATCTGTGCATGATATACCCGTGAGCCTCTGGGACACAGCATTCTGGACCTGAGACAGAGGCAGTAACAGTTAGAATAAAACAAAGACATTTTTCAAGCAGCATTCTAGTGATTGGACCGATATACAGCAATTCTAAATCTTTCAGATAAAAAAAACCCAGACATCTAAATATTCAGATTATAAACTTACTTTCGATCCATGAGATATAATTAGACTTGTACTTACTGTGACATCTCCAGCCATTTTTTCTTAATAGCTGAAATGTTAACACCAATATGTGCAACTGATTTGGCTACTATCAAATAAACAGAAACAACTCAAGGATATAGCAAGTTTTTATGTAAATATGATTTGATATTACTTACGTACCTTGACTCCATACATTGTACTTACCTTCTTCCTCCTCTGCCAATATGAGATTTGACTAGATACTTACATATTCTCCATGATTGTCACTCTAGCAGATCTGTGATACACAAAAAACATGTTAGCATTACCCACATTACAGTCACATCTTATTCTATTGTTTGAATATGAACTGTTGAATGCTTTTTAACTGGATTAGCTGCAAACATTTCATATACAAGGCTACATCAAGAGTCAAGTCAGCTTTATTATCAATTCTTAAAATATGCAGGCATAAGGATCGACCCATGGTGCAATAGGAACGATAATAATAAAATAAAGTAGAATAAGATAAAGATAAACAATAAATACATTAAATACATTTTATTCTAGTCAATAGTCTTCCTGTAATGTTTCTATTTTTCGACAAGATTGAGGTTGTGTTAACACATATAGTTATTTTCTTGATGATCTAAGTGTGGAGTGATACAGCTAGACTCTAATACATGTAGTTGTCAGGTCAATTGTTAAAAAGGGCTTGTTTGAAACATAGATAGTTTGAACGCAACGTAAAATACAGCTACTATTTTTCTTTTACTTTATTAACCACATAGGCTATACAAAGATAATCAGCTAATGTGACTTGAGTTTACAGTTTCAAACAGAGCACTATTCCCGTATATGCTAGACAATAATTGCATGTACAATAAATACAACATTATACTTTATTACCTTCCACAAAATTGAAGCTGCGTGGCTGCATGATTTCCCCAGGCCAGCGATGCAGGAGCACCCTGCTGTCTCCACTGCTCCCAGGCTTGTCACCAGTACCCAGGGAAAGTGCACTGGACTGCTGGACTGACTGGGCTGAACATCAGCCTTCAGAAATACCAGATCCTCGTTGACTTGGTGTAGTAAAATACGGCCCACTTTACCACTGTGGAGGTATTGGTAGGCTTCAGTGCTCTTGTAATTTTTCATGATACTTCCATCAACTCCAAGGGACAGCACAAAATAATTAAAAATATCCCCATAACTGATCTCTGGCCACTTTCGCAAATCATCCTCCCAGCCGTTGCCGATCCTCGAAGGGTGCAATATTTTAACTCCGTCTGATCGCACTAGCGTATAACTAGTATGCTCCCACGCTGTAACTGGGCTAGCCATGTCAGCTAGGTAAACAATATTTAACTATTTTGAGTGTAGATCAATCTTTTAAACGATTTGTTATTCCCTAAACTTCAAATTTGCGTCTTTGTTTTTCGCTGTTTGTACTTCTTGTTTTCCGCTGTGGTTGAACCGGAAGAACCTTAACAATCTCACTCGAACCGGAAGTGTAAAAAGGGGCGGGGCTACATAAGGTGAATAGGTCTTATATGATTCCAATACCAAACAAACAACAATGATAAGCCCAATTTTAATCAAATGATATACGCTTTTAAGGGAGATAATGATAACCCACATAGATTGATTGTTGATTTGTCCAGGTTACTACAGTGTATATCAACACATTGTCCAATTTTCTGCGTAGCCGGATTTCTCCCAGTACGCTGTTTTTTTATGAACCGCATGACACAGAAATCTGTTGCTCAGACTGTTGTTTGTCCCCCTTCCCACAGTCCCTCTTATTCAGCACATGGAATCCAGAATAATGATTCCCATGAAGAATTCGCCCTTGAAGTAACAACAAACAGTGGAGGAACCTCTCCGCAGAAACCATCACACTGACCTGTGGAGAATGTTACACTGCTAGGGATATCTGTGTAACCTCATGTTTCAGTTTTAGTTTCCTTTTCTTTTTTGTTTCACTACTTCCGTTTTCTGTGTGGGTCTAGAATGCCTCATTTCAGATGATGAGGTCTTATCACCAAACTATCTTTTACAGCAGTCACTTTGTTACTGATCCATTAATGGGATGTGTATGGACAAAATATGATTTAAAATGCTCCTCCTCTTTGCTGTGTCTCATTTAAAAAGTGGGGCCCGACTTTAGATAGCTTATTGTATTTTTATGATACAACAAGGAGTGTCAATCTAGCAGTTATATTGCTGGTGAAAGTGGCTGGGAATGTGTTTAAAAAAAAGCCCTTCTGCTCTAGCACTGTTAACAAATCAAACAAAAATAACTGCCTCCAATATCTCACAACAAAAACACAGCATCCGGAGCTCACAGTTCACCATCAATACAAGCTTCTTAAAATGTTATATGTGACGGTCATTTTAACAAAGAAGAGCATGCTGTTTGAATCGCTGCTAGCCTTCTTTGTGTCTTCTCTGTTAAACTGACCACATCTCCATTTTATGATTTAATTTATGATACATTTGGCTCTCCAGCTGAGCGGAGGGGGACAAGATGATTCAAATGATTACAAGTAATTTTACAGTACCACTAATCGTTATCAACAAACTGCTGTACGCTGAGTGGTTTGGCCAATCCCTGTATCAAGCAATTGATGCCAACCGGGTGTTGTGTGCGCTGTCTGACATAAGTGTTGTTTTTTTAATGGTCAGATTGTAGATATAAATAGTGGACTTGTTGACCAAGCAAGAGATATGGTCGGGTCCTGTTTCTGTGAAAGAAGTGTTATCCTAAATGCATGTTAATAAACAATGCCACGAGAGGATGAATATCACAACGTGGTAAATGTGAATTGCAGTGCTTTAATAAGGCTAGTTGTACATATTGAATTAAACTTCTGAAGAAAACAGGAAAATGTGTGGACCCTTTTATTTTTATAATGAGCTGTTTGAAATTAAGCCAATTCAAGCTTTCAGGTTGTCCAAGCTGGTTGCGCTAATCAATGTATCAATCTATGACAAGACAAAGAACAAGAACATTTCTTGTGAAGCACCCAATAGGAATGTGTGTTTATGGTTTATACCTAGGAGTATGAACCTGCAGCACACTTCCATGCTTCAGAATCAATAGAGAGAAATATCACAAAACAGTAAACATACAGAGAAAGTAGACACTTTTTATGCTGGAAAACCAATCCTGAAATTAAACAGCATTTAGTTTATTAAAAAAGACACGTATGTACATCTGAAGTGCTTTATTTCCATATCAAGGCAAGAGCAAGAGATGCACGACAAAGTGACGTAACTAGTCCAGCCGGCGCGTCGTTTAGGGTGTGACTTATGTTGCCTTCACTGTATGTCGGAGATTTAAGCTTGACCGGCAAATTTGTCTATGCATACAAAACATTTGACTCAGCTAGAAATAAGCATGTAGCATAAAAATGTAAATAAAATGAAGCAACAATGACCAATAATAACATCCAAGTGACAGATAATGTAAATGAATACATGGATGAAGTGTGTGATTTTATGTAGCCTAACTAAATATGTACTGCTTAAACAAGGTGGTGGTCCTTACATTGAACTAATACTTGTAGTATGGACAAATCAAAAACACATGTGGTTCATTTGTTGGTGTTTATCATGAACTGTAACATGCTAAATATATTCTCCCTACAGGTATCTAAAAAAAATTGGGGAATATTGAACCATGCACATGTTCTTCTGACTTGTATAAAAAACACTTCTGTACTAATATTTAGATCAACAAATGACTTACACTTAAGCCTACTTATTTACTTCTTATATTGTTAGCTTTTATATTTTGAGCTGTGTATTGTTGGTTAAACCTTGTGTGGCCTTAAGCACATATTTGTACAATTGTTTCTCTCCACGTGTGTTTTTATTCTTAATTGGAGGAACTGTTACAAAGCCCCGAGGAGGGTAAATAAAGTATTTTTGTTGTCTGAGTTTTGAATGTCCGAGCCTAGATTGGTTACGTAAAGGCAGCACGAGAACACGTGTTGGAGCCTTCTAGAAAGCGACGCTCCTTCCGAGAGCATCTGAGCCCAGCCAGCACGGACTCCCCGGTACTTTTTGCTTTGATTTCGCTGGTTGTGCTGCTTCACCATGTCTGCTGTGAAAGCTCTGAACCCGAAAGCGGAGGTGGCCAGGGCCCAGGCCGCTCTGGCAGTGAATATCAGTGCCGCTCGGGGGCTTCAGGATGTGCTGAAGAGTAACCTGGGACCAAAGGGGACCATGAAAATGTGAGTGCCACCAGAGCCTTTGTGCAGCACGCGTGCTAATGCTATGCTAAATTGCTAACATTAGCTCAATTCCCCCAGAAGACCGTTTGCACATGCCGCATGACAGTCATTCCGCCGCCACATGATTCTGCGTTTACTCTGATAATGGGAAAACCTCCCATATGTATTGTCACCATCCCCTTAAAATTATTGAGAACAATTCAGGTCTCCACTGACTAAACTGATAACGGATTTTTCCTGCGCACGTTGCCCTGCCCAGTCATCGTCACGAGCCGCTTTGACTACCACCAAGCTAACGCTAGCATTTCAGCATCCGTCAGCTAACAGCTTAGGCTAACGCTCAGGTCGACTGAAACAATAACAGTTAAAACACTCAGTTTATGATTAGACGGCCTTTTCGTGAACTAGTATTACTTATGAGTGAATGAACGACTTGCTGCCGAGTCTCCTTAAGTTATCGCTCCGCGCCAGGAGGATAATTGCAGCAGGAAGTGTGGGTAGAAAGCAGAAGATCACTGTGTAAGCTGTTGCTGAGTATAGAAATACCTCGTTAATAAATAAACATTTCTTAAATAATGGTTAATTATGAAATTAAATATTGCTTTATTAGCTAATATATCATTCATGTAAATATTTTACTGCGTTTATTTTCTTTATTTTGGATTTATTGCAGCATTTATTTATTAACTCATTTATTTATTGATGTTTAAGTTAGTTTTCATCCTCCATAAGTGAGTAAACTCTGGACATCCTTAACTGTTTACTGTAGACTTTTATTCTCTTAAATAACTGTTTATTATCAGTACATAAGCAGTAGGTTGTAGTGAACCAGCTTTTTTTTTTCTCTGCTCAGTCAACATTAACCCTTCCCTGCCCATTTGTCTGCAGGCTAGTGTCTGGCGCAGGAGACATTAAGCTGACCAAAGATGGCAATGTCTTGTTACACGAGATGGTAAGGAAGTGCTGAGCTGTGAAATGGCACTTTTCTATCCATTGCTCATCCTTTTTATTAAAGTGCATCCTACATTGTTAAACATTGACCACACCCCTCATGTATGTGAAGGCCATTTAAGGCTTTGTAAATGTGTCCCATTTCATAATAAAACTAGTTTAGCTGGCAATGAATACATGGACAGATTTGCTGCGGATTTAAATTATGTTGATCTGATGGCACATTAAAATCTTAATTTGCCTTTCTTGGACTGTATATAGATCAAGCAAAGTTCATGTTTGTTGCTTGTGTTTAGATTACATGTTATTTAAACGATTTGGCTGCTTTGTTAAATGAAATACTTTTCTTAGACCACGTTTTATTTGGCAAGGCAAGCTATGAAAGCAATGGTTTTAAAACCACTAATTTATTACAGATTAAATCAACAAGAAATGTTTTTTTTCTGCAAAAATAGTGGAGAATTTGCAGACACTCACACTCCCAGGTCTGAAATGATACCTTTGTCACATATGTTTGTAAACTTAAAATATGACCTGTGGGTCCGACAAAAAAACATTTAAAAGTTTTTGTTAAATATAGATATAGGTTTTTCAAAAATATAATCTGCAGTTCAACATATTATGGAAATACTAATCATCACTTGCAGCCCTGTCTTTTATACTGCAAGGAGTTTTGCCCGGCTAGTGCGATCAATCACCATGATGACTCGCCTTTTTATTTGAAGCTATAATACCTACGTGATTCTTGTTCTGAGTTTGTACCTTCGTTGTTGAATGCACTTAATGGAAGTCGCTTTGGATAAAAGCGTCCGCTAAATAAAATGTAAGGTAAAGTAATTTCTTCTCTCTTCTCTTGGTCCTTTTTAGCAAATTCAACACCCGACAGCGTCACTCATTGCAAAGGTTGCCACAGCGCAGGATGACATCACGGGAGATGGAACCACCTCCAATGTCCTCATCATCGGTGAACTGTTGAAGCAGGCGGACCTCTACGTGTCGGAGGTAAAAGAGAGGCTTGTATTTTTCTAAATTGGCACACCTGGCTGGTTATCCACCCAGGATGCACAGCAGTATTATTCTGAAGATGTCATATTATTTATATAATGGATTCCTTATGTTCTAGTTTCTGGAACTAGATGTATTTTCCTTCTATAACTCCCCTCTATTTCCTGCTGCAGGGTCTTCATCCAAGAATCATTGCCGAGGGCTTTGAGGCGGCGAAAGAGAAAGCCCTGGCTACTCTGGAGGAGTTGAAGGTGACTCGGGAAATGGACAGAGAGACCCTCATCAATGTAGCACGCACCTCCCTCAGGACCAAGGTCCACAAGGAGCTGGCAGATCTGCTCACTGAGGTGAGACATAGATTGAATGGAAACAATTGTCTTTTTGGCTATATTTACTTAAGACTCCTTTTTTCCTTTGGCTGTAATGTGTAAAGAATTAATGTCCTTTATAAGCTACCATAGCGTAGAAGGATTTATTTCTTAGTCAGTCGGATGACCCTGCACAAGCTCTGCCTTAGATGTTACCAGTTTCATAACTACCTGATAAATGGTCACTATACATTTTCCACATCGCCTTTTTTTCTATCAAGGAACTTTTTACATTTAGCACTAGTACATCTGGCCAATAATATTAGCTGACAGTTTGTGCAGATAGGGAGTGCAGAAGTAAAATCTTTCAATTATTATACCATCCTGTGGCAGTGAGCTTTTTTCCTATCATTTTGTGAATGGTTTGTGTGATGTATTTGTCTGCAGGCTGTAGTAGATGCTGTCCTGGCCATCGCTCAACCTGACGAGCCCATCGACCTGTACATGGTGGAAATCATGGAGATGAAGCATAAGACCGACTGCGATACACAGTGAGTCTTCTCAAAAATGACCTGGAACAAGAGGCATTTCATCAGTTTACTGATGGTGGTGCAGGGGTGTAAAAAGGTCCCAGACATCTAATGTTGCTGTTTTTCTGCTTTTTTAGACTGATCAGAGGTTTGGTGTTGGACCACGGCGCCCGGCACCCAGACATGAAGAAGAGGGTGGAGGACGCCTACATACTGACCTGCAACGTCTCTCTGGAGTACGAAAAGACTGAGGTCAACTCTGGCTTTTTCTACAAGAGTGCTGGGGAGAGGGAGAAGCTTGTGGCTGCAGAAAGGAAGTTCATTGAGGATCGTGTCACGAAGATCATCGCTCTGAAGGACAAAGTCTGTCCCAACGGGGAGAAGGGTTTTGTCGTCATTAACCAGAAGGTATGCTTGAAGGGGATTCATGCAGTATTGATATTTTAACTGTGGTTCACTTAAATTATAAATCCTTGTCTCTACGTCAGAAAAGCTGCTTTAAAAAGTATTAGATACTATAGTCCTTCTCTTAATAAGTCTCCTTCAAACTTTGCTTGACTTAATAACTTGTACTATTCCATTTGTATTAGTTGTCTAAAATGTTTTCAAGTCAGAAGTCAAATCACATAAAGTTTAAGACCTTTCTTCAAGATCATTAAGCACTTTATGATTCTCAACATTAGTAAATAAAAGCAAAAGCCTTGTCAATCCTACAAGCTGCACAGTGAACACCCCAGGGTGCTAATGTAGCTCCCCTTGGCTGTGTTACAGCTAATCTGATCGTACCTCTCCCTAATGTATTCAACGGATCAAAATAAACTACACATCACTGGAATAAGTATACATTGAATTATTTCTTGAATTACTGATAAATGGATGCTTTATTTTTCTCTCTATTGTGTAGGGTGTAGACCCATTCTCCCTGGATGCCCTTGCCAAGGCAGGCATTGTAGCCCTGCGCAGGGCAAAGAGGAGGAACATGGAGAGGTAAGATAGTGACACATTTTCTGACAAATATAAGCTGCCTTTTTTGTGCAATGGAAATGGACTTCCACCCTTGTAAAAGCAGAATTGAATGCATTTTGTACCAGAAGAGGAAAAAGAAAAAATATGTACTGTTTCTAAATTTATAATGTAAGAAATTATGAAATGTATATCAATTATCTAGACTTGTGTATATATATATATAAAAAAAAGATCAACCAAAACCATCTATATAAACCAGAAGGCCCATTAAGTTTCCTGGTTTGTCTTCATACTGATAGTATAAACACTATCTGCAATTTATTTCTGCCATTGAGAATGACCTTTTCTTAAGAGGGCACAATGAAGTAATCGCAGCATTCCTGCTCATAAACGGTTTCAATTTGCTTCCACAAGAGAATGCCCTTCAACCAGACCGAGGCGGTGCAGCTAACGCTGCCTCCTGGGTTGAATGTTGTATGAATAAACCAAATGTAAAAGATCATTCGTATCCACTCAACAAAAACCAAGTTCCACGAAGCATCTCTTTATACACACTAGATTCAGCCCTTTCTCTTTATTCTAGTTATATTAATACTGATTGTACCATAAAACTAACAACTGAAGCTGTCAGTTTTTTTTTATTTACTCTCATGTCTGTGCTAGTCTTTTACAAGAGTTTTTTTTCTTTACTGCATGCATTCAGCTGATCAAAACCAAATCCCTGATAGTATTTTAAACCTGTGATTTTATTTTGTTTGAAAAGCATTGTTCTCACCTAATTGAGTTGAAGCTGTTTTTCCAGTAAATCGAGTAGCAGAAATTAATTATACTTATACAGTGTGTTGTTTCCTCCACAGGCTCTCCCTAGCTTGCGGTGGCATTGCCATGAATTCAATTGAAGACCTCACACCCGATTGCTTGGGATACGCTGGGTTGGTTTATGAACACACACTGGTGAGCATTTCTCTGAATGCTTAACAAAATATTTTTTTCAATGTAAAAAGTTAATCGCAAGACTTTTTCTTTTCAAGAGCGTGCAGACTGTTTACTTTTAATTATGCTGATTGTTAAGTTCCCACTGATCCTGTTTGCAGGGAGAGGAGAAGTACACATTCATCGAGAAGTGTGGAAATCCTCGCTCAGTTACCCTGCTGGTGAAGGGACCCAACAAACACACCCTCACACAGATCAAAGATGCTGTAAGGGATGGTTTGCGGGCAGTCAAGAACGCTATTGAAGATGGTAAGAAACCTGACATTTATGATAATCAATACAATTGCAACGTTCTTAATTTAAATCTAACTCACTTCTGGTAATTGTCATACAATTATTGAGATTTTTTTCTTTTCCCCGGTTGATCCTCTTTTTACTTAATTTCCTTTGGGCTCCAGTCATTTCTCTTTATTTTACTTATCGTGATTCTGGTTGTATCATAAAACTAAAGATTGAAGCTGGTCAGCGTATCTGCTAGTTCTTCTCTTGTAAAATGTGGTTGGCCTCATTTGCGAAGCGAACACCCAAGGATGCTAACGTGGTTCTTCCTGTTCTCTCGTGTCTGTGCTACAGTGAATCTGGTCTTTTCCTCTGCTTTACAAGTGTTTAGTCTATCCTACATGTATTCAGCCGATTGGAACAAACTCCCCAGAGTTTTTAGTTTTTACTGGTTATTTATTTAGTTTTTAAATATTTTTTTTTCATGTGAAACAAATATACCTAAAGTATCTTCTTTCATCTTTGTCTCTTCAGGTAGTGTGGTGTCCGGCGCTGGTGCGTTCGAGGTGGCTGTGGCCGATGCTTTGGTAAAGCACAAGCCCAACGTGAAGGGCAGAGCCCAGCTGGGAGTGCAAGCATTTGCAGATGCTCTTCTAGTCATCCCCAAGGTGAGGGACTTTATGTTATTGAGGCTTTTCCTTCAGTATTGGTATGACTGATGATATCTCTGGTCCGAGACAGGAAGAATGGTAACACTGATATGTCATCTGTTAGCATTCAAACTGTATGAACCTTTTGATTTTTAATTGCACATTTTCCTTTTTTAGGTGCTGGCCCAGAACTCTGGCTATGACCCACAGGAGACCCTGCTGAAGCTGCAGACAGAGTACAAGGAGTCTGGTCAGCTCGTTGGAGTGGACCTTAGCACAGGTCAGAACCATAGCTCACCATTTATAGAAAATTGTTCTGTTACATACCTGTCAAACTGCTATAAACTGGCAAAATACTGACCATTCCAGGATTGGAATGTTTGTTAAAAAGCATTCACCTTCATCTTATGCTGGGTTTACACTAGAGGACTTTTAAAAGACTTTGAAAAGACTGAAGACTGAAACCCTCTTACGTCTAAAAACAATCAACTCACACCTGAAGACAACTAGTCATTAGTGTTCAGTCACAGAGTGAGATTTTGAAAAGACAGGGGTCTCATATTGCTTGACTACAACTAGATTCCTTTTGAGATTAATATAATTTCCGCAAACGCGATTGTGATTATTTAATTAAAAACAAGTTAAATCAATATTCTGAGCGGGGGACTTTAGTTATTTGACCAGCTTTATTTGCTGATTTCGTCCTCCAATAACTTTAACTCCTAACCCTGTATTTGACGGTAGAGTGTTCAGGTTGCGCGGCTGTCAGCCTGGTTCTCCACCGAGGTTTCTATGAAAAAGTATCCGAAATAAGTGCCTCACTAGGCGGACACAGGTCGCGACTAATGCCGCTCCTCCTGTGTCGTGCTTGGTGCATGCGAGAGTGTGACAGTGTTTACGTCATTTCGCTTGAGCCAACCCCCTAAGACTAGCGATAATATCAAACCTGTTTGATAATGTGGGAACGTCAAGACGGGAAGAAGACAGGCGGAAATCGGGCCAGAAGACCACCATACACCAAACGACTGAGATTACGTGCGCACGCCACAACTCCAGCACGACTCCCGTGATTTCAGTCCGACATTGGAACAGTCTGCGACTGTTAAATCGCGTGAAAAGTTGTGTAGTGTAAACCCAGCATAAGTATCACTTTGTGAGATTAATGCTTCCATTAGTTGTTCCAATCCACTTTCTGCTAAATCCTCTATTAGCCGCTAATACCCAGTTGGCTCATAATGGACTTCTATCATAAGCTTGTGTTAAACTGAAATCCTATTGTTTCTCAGGGGAACCCATGGTGGCAGGAGAAGCAGGAGTATGGGATAATTACAGCGTAAAGAAACAGCTTCTCCATTCATGGTGAGAAACGCATTACCAACCTTCTCAAGACCAATCCTATTTTTGAAACCACCATCATGCATGGTCTTCATCATTATTTAATGTTGTGATCCTTTACAGCACGGTGATCGCCAGCAACATCTTGTTGGTGGATGAAATCATGCGAGCTGGAATGTCTTCTCTCAAAGGTTAAAGGACAACTAAAGAAACTGCAGCTGCTGTCATACTGTCATAATCACAGGGATAGTCGTTTACCTGACGTGTTCCCGCTCATGGAACTCTGAAGCAGCCCAGTCTGGCGTACAGCCCGCTGTAGACGCCACGGCATCCATCAAAGCGTCTGTCAGAAACCATTGTTATGTTAGTCATGTTTTTTTCATGGATTGTCAATGCCCCCTCTGATTGGTTTATTTATGAGATTTTGTTATAAGCACTGACCTCTACCACTCAGTTATGTTTCTGCCCATTAAAGGTTTTCTCGGCTCTTGAAATATTTGGTTGTGATTTTTTTCTGAGAAGTAATTAAATCTATAAAATACAATTTATTCAAGAGAAGCATATCCTTTTAATATTTGGAGTGCATGAATGTTATGAACCATATTTGGACAGTATTCAGTCACACACAATCAATGGTGAAATGAAATGCATTTACATAAGTGACATTAATTTGGTACTTAAGCAATTTTAATTTCTGATACTTCTTATACTGTTAAACAAAATGTATACAGTATCTGCCATATTACAATATTTGGTGACCTTATAGGTGTTAGACTTGGAAAACAAAAGCTTATAGAATAAAGTGCCCAGCAATATACATTATAAGGTTAAACTATTGCAACCAAATACAATACAATGTTTGCCAAGCATGGATGAAACACTATCAATGATACCTATTTTCTCCCTGAGTACAAGATAAGAAAATTCTTCTACAATTGCACTTTACATTAAATACACAAACTCAAGCCAACTGTTTAAACAGTGTTTTATTTATAAACTCAAATTGGAAGATCTGTAGACATCTGCACGTTATCAAAATAAAATAGCTTGATTTTCAATTATGTACATTTAAATAAAAAAAATATCATTTATAAATAAGATACTCCTTGAATTAGGTCGCATGTTGTCAGTAAAGCATCAAAACTTTCCTCAGGGTTTTGTTTACTAATATGTTTCTAAAGTGTATATTGGCTCTTTTTGTGGCAGATTATCTTTGCACATTACATTCTTCATCTCAAACACTTTACACACCTTTTTATTTTTTCATAAGAGGAAAGTTGCTGTTATCTTTTTATTTTCTTCAACATTATCATTGATATAATATAATTTAAAGATTTTGGTATTGACTTAAATATAGCATAGCATCGTGTCATACATATAGTTAGACTTCATACATCTTCATCATCTTTATATGTCCATGCATACATCAACAGAAATAAACTATGATTTAAGTTTTAAATTAAGCGGAACGTTTTATTTTACACGGGACCTGTTTATCGTTGAACACCTTTTTTTCGTTGCAACGCTGAAATGGGTCCGACGGAGAAATTATAAAAATGTCACCATTACTTAGACGTTTGGGAAGTTTTGCCGATAGTTAACTCTAAGGCTTTTAACTGTATATACTTGAAGCACTTCTCTAATGTTAATTCCATGGTAACTAAAACTAGCGTCCAAAATGACTGTTAAAATCTCGTGGATACTTGCTATGATTTTTCTGGCTGTGGCGGGTAAGAAATCATTGGCTATCTTTTAATTTCAACACGCCATAACATTTTGTATTGACATTAATCAACATGACAAGTTTCGTTCCGACTCACAGCAGCGGATGAGATGCTGAATATACCCGGAGGGAAGATGTTAATGGGAACCAGTGCAGCTGATGGGAGAGATGGAGAGTCCCCCACCAGGGAGGTTAAACTGCAGCCTTTTAAAATAGACAAATACCCCGTCACAAATGCCGATTTCAGGTAATAAAACGAGACAAAATTATATTACCTTGATAATTAGTCACAATTAGTTTTAATAAAGCCACTGACTGTTATTTCATAAACCACAGGGACTTTGTGAGGGCTCAGAAGTACAAGACTGAAGCAGAGACGTTTGGGTGGAGTTTTGTATTTCAGGACTTTGTGCCTGAGGAGCTGAAAAGCAAAGTCACGCAGAGAATTGAGGTAATAAGATTTTTTAAATTGATCATAACAATTGATTATACTATCTTAGTCTGACACCAGTCGACCCTTAATTAATAATTTATCATGGGGAAAACAATGAAGGATTAGAAAATGTCTCTACCCCAACTTTACTAGCTGCAACATTTCATTGACATGAACTTAATCCTTTCAATGATTATTATCAAATAATATGATGTACATCATGTCTGAAATTGGACCTTTCTGCATAATGAGTACATTTTCTTTTGGTACTTTGAGTATGTTTTGATTCCAAGACTTTTGTATTTAAATTTTGAATGAATTATGTTTACCTGTTACCTAGAGTATGTGTACACTGTGGTAGCTAGGCTTCTGTTTCATAAGTATAATGTAGCTAAATACTGTACTTCTTCCACCGCTAGTTTAACCTTACTGTAATTGAATCGTTGGAGGTCTTGCTCGTATAAAACCCCCCTATAATAATAGTATGGTAAAAATGACTTCACTGTTGTCGTGATTATTTTATTATTGATACATTTTATAGGCTATTGCCATAAAATTGGCAGACCGCATAGCAGTTACAATAGGAAAGGCTTTTCGTATCACTTTCGACTCACTTTATCATATTTCACATCCAGTCAGCTCCTTGGTGGTTGCCTGTAGAACGGGTGTTTTGGAGACAGGTGAGCTGGTGACTATACTTCAAAATGTTTCGATTGTTTTTGTGTATGTCTCTTAACAATGCTTAATGTGTGCCTTTCACCCCTTTGATCCTCCACCGCTCAGCCTGCAGGACCCGGTTCAGGCATTCGGGAGCGCCTGGAGTTCCCTGTGGTTCAGGTAAGCTGGAACGACGCTCTGGCCTTCTGCCAGTGGAAGAGCAAGAGGCTGCCCACTGAGGAGGAGTGGGAGTGGGCTGCACGTGGGGGACTTCCAGGTACACAGTCTATACACAGAAAGCATAAAATACTGTATATGCAATATGTGCTGCCATTATGCTAGATGTTGACTAACCCTTCTCATTATTATACCATGTCCCTCAATAATGACATATCATTTTATTGTTTGAGTTATTTTTATTTCTTTCCTGTCTCTTGCGCTCCAGGTCGGACCTATCCTTGGGGAAACAAGTTCCAGGCCAACAGAACCAACCTGTGGCAGGTCAGCCTACTACAATAATGCATATTGGATTAGCAGTAGCAAAATCTATAGTCCTCATCACCTGCTTCGACCTAGCTATTCACTGATATGTTGTTGTTGTTGTTGTTGTTGTTGTTGTTGTTGTTGTTGTTGTTGTTGTTTAACATTGACACGTGATCGTTTTCCACTCATTTCTGCAGATAATTATTATTTTCCTCTGCTTAATACACAAATTTGGGTTCAAACTTATTGTGCTTTATAATACTTATTTGTTGTCATTTGGCCTGTATGGATAATTTGACAGTTGTATCTACTGAGATACTTCTAGAAAAACATTTCAGTAAGAATAATGTTTGGATTACTCTCTTCAAATGACTACTACCACATAATGTGTATGTATATGTATAGTCATGCTGTTGAAGGAAGAACAATGTTTACAAGAAATATCAAAATACATGCCTTCTAATAACTTATTTACTTTTTCTTTCACTTTCTGTTTTAGGGATTGTTTCCAGATGGAGACACTGCAGAGGACGGATACCATGGCGTCTCTCCTGTCACAGCATTTCCTCCTCAGAACAGTTACGGTAACTGTCCTTTAATTCAAGTCAAAACCGACAGACAGAAATATCAAAACCAAAGAGCCTGAGGTACTCTGCTCCTAGTTTGTATCCTCTCATACTTGAAAGGTTGATGGGTCTGCTTCCTAATATTATAAGATATAAATTGTTCCTGCAGGACTTTATGACATGATGGGAAACACATGGGAATGGACATCCTCACCCTTTCCAGCGGCACAACCGATGTTTGTGTTGCGAGGTGGCTCCTGGATCGACACGATGGACGGTTCAGCCAACCATAAGGCACGAATCACAACTAAGTGAGTGATTTAAAAAAAAGGAACAAACACTGTATTTTTTCTGACTCTTAGCCCACACAGTGACTACATTCCTGACTGGTTATGATTCTGTTTTGCAGGATGGGCAACACTCCCGACTCGGCCTCCGATAACCTGGGATTCAGATGTGCTGCCAGCGACGGACAGAAACAAGGGAAAAAAACGGACAAAACCGAGCTGTAGCTACAAACAGGAAGTTGAATATATAAAGTAAAATAATGGTTATTTGATTGTTATGAATGGATCTGATGTCTTTCAAGTCGACAGAACAATGAAAAAAGCAAGGTACCAATAGTATGGTGATGATGGTGACAGGAAGATGTAAGTGTAGAAACAAACTGCATTTCTCCCATGGAGAATTTTTTACTTAAGACTTTGATAAAGAATGAACCCAATACTACTAACACCAAACATACAAGGAATAAAATAATTTTCGAAAAAAATAAGTCTTCCCTCTGATGATTTTTCCATAACGCAGCAGTGCACACCCTGAAACAATACAAGTCTCAGTGCAATTATTTGACATGTGTGCGTGACTAATGAGACATGTTGGAATGTCTCATTGTCTGACTTCACTGAATGACAGAAATAGGACACTCTTTGACCGTCAGCATTGGTAGTCTTCATTCCACACTGTGGTATCTGTCTTTTGTTGAGTGTTGCTCTGTGACTAGAGTGTAAATTGGTCCGCCGGTTTGGTTTCAGTCTCCTCTAATCCTGCTTTTGTCTTTTTGTTTACTTTCTCATCGCGAGGGGCCGGCCGAGCGGTTGGTTGATTGGACTGATTCTGTTAAACACCACAGATAAGAAGATTTATCAAAACGCCAGTTCTGTTTGAGTATGAAGTAACAGAATAAAACCAATCCTTCTTTCTGTCTTTTAAGAAATGATTGAGTACAACTGACCTGACAATTCAGACAAGTTATGTATTAGTGGAGTGAAATGGGCTTATATTCTTTCATTGCCAAACATTGACACAAGGCACAATCAGAGCTGGCAGTTTTATTCTCGTATAATACAGTGCGTGGACAGTGTTTGACATTTTTTTAAATATAAGTATTGGAAGATTTTCTTAAATAAATTAGTTTTTTCAACATTAAAATTAGAATTCTGTACTTGTCTTTTTCTTAATTAAAAAATTCACAGTTTGACTCCAGATACTGGGTCCACCTTGACCTATTTCCTGCAAACTGTGGAGCACAAAACATTTGCTATGCGGCTTCAATGGGGACATCGATAAGGAAAACACTTAAGACCATAAATCCACACAACACAGCCACGAACCACTTCCTCCTGCTGCACCAGGACAAAAACGTAGTCTATAGTTCAAGTTGAATCAGAGCACATTGCACATACATTATGCCCACAGCTAAGTGAAAAGGAGAGACATTAAAACGTGACAGTACAATTAAGAAGCTGGCAGAACATCATGTTCGACATCACACCCTTCTGAAATGCGGAAATTAGGTGTACTTTTGTTGTTGTTGTAAGCTACTTTGGCTGCAACCTTTAGATGGACCAACTCTCACCTGCCTGGAAATAGTAACTTAGATCTTATTACTGCACAAGGGTATTCAGCTTTAAGACAGGATGTGTCACTGACTCACTTCTGCTGCTGTATGTTGGAGATTGGTCACCAAAAAGTACCCTCTTGAATGAATTTCAAAAAATGACTAAAGCTGGTGTTTTCCCCTGAAGCAAAAATAGATCAATGACTTTGTCTGTGACTTTGTAGGAGTTGTTTCTATCAAACAATATTTGAAAAGAAACATGATTTGGATTATACTTGCATGAGCTTTATATGTAAGCTATTATGTGTCGTTTTCTCCATTCACCTTCTCCAAACCTACTGCCCTGTATATTTCAGTTGCCTGCTGATAGAGCAATTTAAATCAGGTATCACAAGTCGAGCCTGAACAATGTGACTCTTATCAAAGGATCAAAAGCCCTCCTCCCCCTGCGGCTCTGGTATGTTTGCACGTCACATGTTTGTGTAGCCACTGGAAAGGAGGAAGACAACCCAGACAGGCCGTGTGAAGCATGCGAAGCCACAGCCTCCAATGACATCACATCATGTCATGTTGTGTGCCTGTGAAGAAGTGCACAGTTCAGGAAAAACCAGTTTGGAGGCATTCTGTTTGTCACGCTCCCTCCTTCTCCTACTCCTCCTTGCTTTTCCTCCTGCTCCCTTCATGTTGTTTATTCCAAGCCTCGCAGTAGCTTCAGATGGTCTGATCGATCCAACATCTGCCTGGGACTACCAAGCCAATCATGAACGGCTCTCAATCTTTCTCAGCCCTCAACGAGAGGCTGAGACCCAGATTCAACACCACCGAGAAGCTCTACTCCTCTCTGAACCGACTGGATGACAAGCAGCTGGGCTCGCTCAGGAGCAAACCTCCGTCTTGGCGACCGATGGCGACGGTTCTGCCCACACAACCACAACCAAAGGTCTCTGTGACCGTGACAGAACCAGAAGAGGATTCAGAGAAACCTGAAGAGGATTTGAAGCTGGAGGACGAAGGGAACATCTGTGATCTGCTTCCCTTTAACAACATGTGCCTGCTCAGTGAATTGAATTTAAAGGACATGGGGGAAGAGCCGGTCGACGATGACAGCAGCTGCATCTCACCGTCCGAGGAGAAAGACATTCCAGGTGAGCTGACCTCAGCTGAGACGCTGGCCTCCACGGGTGAAGGTGAGAGCTCCATCCAGGGGAACTACATCGATGGGTCCTTACCAGACCTGATCAGGAGCGGCAGACCCCTGGGCAGACGCAGGACAGTGGGACATGTCTCAGCCACGGTAGGAGGACAATCTATCTAGGTTACAAGATGTGTGTTTGAAATGAATGAGAGATTGTTGGTGTAGTGAAGAAAATCTTTAAGGAGACAGAAGAATCATTTTCACAGGGCATGAATTTGAGTGTGTACTGCTACAAACAGGCCTGCCAAACCAGAAAACCTGTTTCACGGGGAGGAGATCGCCCCAGCTGCTGCTCAGGAGTGCACCAAACATTCACAAAAATAAATAAATAAATTGTGTCCCTTAACAACTCGATGTTTGACGTCAGAGCACATTAAAACTTGACTTTAACACAAGGACACTTTATTGCCTGATGATGACAGAGCATGATTTGTGGTCACGAGTGTAAAAAAGAAACTGTTGGTGGGAAATGTTTTTTGCCTCATACTTTCTCTGTTAATAGCTTTCACCACTCAGTTACCTTTTGTGAATTGAGTGTGCTTCCATGAATTCATTCATTTGTGCATATTTGCAGAGTTTGTAAAACACCAGTCAGCCAGTACAACTGGATTTCCTGTCGATAGTTTCACCCAGGAATCTAGATTAGCAGTTTCTATTTACATGGTGTATACATGTCTTGAGGGTGTTTCTGGGTGCGGAATGGGAATTATCTACACAGCAAAAAAAAGTGGCGACATGTAAATAATGATTTGAAATGTTCTTGTGTTTTCAGCTTAAAGAAGTGCGCAGAGAAGTGGAGCTGTCTCGGAGGCGAAGTATTAAGATCAAGGCCCAGGTGGACAAACTACAGGAGACCAGAGAAGGACCAGGATGGAGTCAACACAGAGAGAAGGTAAAGCTTTCACACAGCATTGGGGCGTTGCGTTTATGTGCAGGGCTTTGCAGGATTATAACCATTTCTCTGGGTTCATTTTTTGTCCCAGGTCACGGAGGAGGTTCTGTCCATTCTGGGGCTGCTGCAACCGCTGACAGCCTACAGCCCACCTGAGTCCACCCATGGGGATAGAAACCTGGACACTGCCCTGGCCCAGCTGCAGAACGTGGCCCGCACTCTGGCAATCAGCCATACTACACAGGTAAAAGGCAACATTCGCACAATAATAATTAAGTTCCTTACCTTCATCACATCCCTGCCATCTTGGTTTGAGTTGACCTTAGTGGGCTGGGCACAGAACAACTTTGCTTTGGTGGATAGAGGTGAACACATTTCTACATGTATTCGGATTTTTTTATTTCTATCTGACTATTCTTAAATAGTTAAAAAAATATCTCTGCACACCTGAGTGGATGACAGGTGTGTCAGAGGAAGGTGCAGTAAAACTATAGGAAAAAAACTCCCGCACACTGCGGCTTATTTAAAGATGCTTTCACCTTTCACAACTACTCATCAGAAATCATTAATTTATTTTTAGCAATACAGCAAGGAATGTATACTGTCAACAATCGTTAAAATAAACCCTGGGGCCTGTACAGACATATTAATGCTGACGTGAGAGGCCCCACTCCCTCTTTGTCGCCCTAAAAAAATCCTCTACTGTTAAAGCTCAGCTATGTGGCCTGACATGTTTACAAGTGACGGTATCAGTGATTCGCAGTCCTGGTATTTACCGTATGCTAGAGAAAGTCACTAAGGTGTGTCACTGGTATGGCACTATCTGACCTAATTTCTCTCTCCTCCGGCTTGTTCATTCAGAAGGGCAAATCTGGAGCAAATGCAGATGACAGTGCTATTCTGCAGCAGGCGCTGCACGACAGGGACGACGCAGTGGAGAAGTGAGTACTCACACAGGATGTACACTGTCACAGTCCATCCAGATTTAAGGGGAAAGAAAGGGAAGCTGAAGGACTGCATCTGTTCTGAGGAATGTGTCATTCTTTGTGTAGGAAGAAGGCCATGGAGGCCGAGCTGCTGCGGAGCAAGATGGAGATGATGAATCTGAACAACCAGCTGCTGGAGGCCGTGCAGAAACGTCTGGAGCTGTCACTGGAGCTGGAGGCCTGGAAGGTAACGTCTGGGGACAGCTTAATGTTCAACAGAGGAAAAAGGGCGATGAAGTCAAAGGGGAGATGAGTAATTGGTGAACAATTCATGACTGAACCATAAATGAAGATGTGGAGTCATATTGAGCACAATAGAGACATTGGGACCATTTATGTATGACTAAAAAGTATATACACCCACATGTACGTAATCATTGTTATGAACACATATGTGCTTTCAGATTTCTGTCGGTCAGAATGCACACCCAAAACAAACCACAACTAAAATGTGTTTTGGCCTCAGGCCCAAGTATTTATCTGGTGAACGCCTGGCAGAGTTAAACTGTACTGTTTACTGGTGAGAGCAGCAGCGTCTGCTTCAGTCATACACACCAAGACCAAACGGATTTCTCCTTAGCTATGTTAAAAGTAATTAGGCATAATTTTCTTTACACATTGCAGTGTCTATTCGAAATGCAGATTTTAAGATGTGCAGTATCTTAAAAAAAAAATTATTTGCAGAAAGTCTTTTACCATCTGAAAACCTTAATTTGCTCGTTTTTTCTTTGTTTTTAGTGGGTGTTCTTTTGTCATACAGCTACACAATTTCTTTGTAGATGAATACTGATTGCTTTATGGAATTTAGATGATCTGATTGGATAAGTTAGGAGCCTTGATGAAGTTATTGGGCTGGGAAGAGGATTCGAATCTCGTAAAATAATTTTCTTTGGACCATTCCGAGAAAAAAAAAGTTACAACTTGTTTCACCTTTACTTTCTAGAAGTAAAATATAAAGAACTTGTGACGTAATCTGGTACAAAACTTTAATAATTACTGGAATAATAATATTCACCAAAACGCAATTTTTTTCCAAATATAACATCAAATGATGTTATATTCTAGCCAATATCTATTTTAAGATGAAAAAATTATAAATGCTACTTTTGAATTTAGAAGTTATAGCCTTTCTTTTGAAAATACTTTTATTATGATAAAGACTAAAATGAAGAAAGGGTGACTGCTGGCAGAGGTTCAAAAGCTGGATTACCACCACATTTATATCTAGTCTCTGTTCCCACATTGTCTGTCACTGATCACCGTTTATAGATCTTGAAGTTGCACTTTTTAAAGTCATTATTTCTTCTCCTCTCACCGACCTGGTTTTTCCACCTCACCTCAGGACGATGTCCAGCTGATCCTCCAGCACCAGCTGCAGCAGCAGCAGCAGGCAGAGCAGGCCCAGAAGAAGCCCTCGCGCCTGGGCATCCTGAAGAGAAACAGACCCACCGTCCAGAGGCTGCCAAACCTCCCTTCGCAGACACCGGCCCCTCCCACCACCAACACCAACCAAATCTTTGTCTCCAAATCAGCAGTATCTGCCACTCCGACGCCCAGCACCTCTCCTTCTCCCCAACGCAACTGGAGGGACAAGCTGAGGAGTCGCATGACCAGCCGTCAACCAGAGCAGGATCCGGAGTCAGAAAAGACTGATGACAACTTCCAGGTCATTTCATTGGATTAAAGCAGTAATGACGTTGTACTCTCGTCCCCATCAAATCAAATAATTTGCTTATTGTCACTTGGACGTTTGAGCTTCACACGCAAATTATATATATATATGTGCAGAGTTTGATACTGGACGGCTGTTTTACCACATTTGCCTGCTAAAAGTTTCCTTGTTCAACAGGTGTACATAAGAGTTTTTGTTACTTCCAAGTTTGGAAAACAATCATTTTGAGAGACAGAGTTACAACTTTAGTGCGCACCCCCGAGAGGATCAATATTTACATATTTATATACTCTGGATATGTCAATGAGGAGCTAGATGTAAAAATACAATCTATAAACGAGTTAACTCAATTGTCTTAAATATGAATGGAGGGGACCTTTAATGTATTCTTGGGAAAACATTCTTTGTATCTTTGATACGTTTTAACTTATATATGAAAACTATATGTGATTATGAATGAGCCATGTAATTAAATACAAACAATTTACACAGAATTTGGATGTATATTGTTTGTCGTCTGGTTGTAAATAAATACAATTTCTTATTTGAAAGCTCCTTCAAATCTGATGCAGTGTGACTGCAGTTTATTTTGTGAGACAATACGTCCCTAGATTATTTCTCTTACTTATGTTTACTAAGAGGTAAGATTTAAAGGACAAAGAATAAAACTTTTGTTGCAAATATTTGCCATTTTATTTTTTATAATATTAGTTGTACATTTTCAATAATATATAATCCACTCCTATATGCATCTTTCACACATTTAAAATGTTACATATGGCATTAACTAGACTGGGTGCCACCATTGTGGCAATGTTTAACAAACAGACGTATACAGCACAGCAAATTTACACCTGATGACAAGAGAAAAGGCATGCTCATAGTAATCCTGAACAGATGATTACAGTCTTCAAACTTTAATAAATTCACTTTTCTGTAATGTTGTAATATTCTTGTCCGACTGCAATTCTACATAAGCTGAAGCAGGGCCTGTGCTCAAATACCCAACCCCCTCGACAATCTATTCATATTGTGCAACAAGACAGATGAGCGGGTAATTCTTCACAAACTGGAGATTAAAAAAAACAAATAAACAAGGAGCATTTCACACAAGTAATTCAAATGTATCCATTAATCCTAGTCATTCAACGCCTTTCAGACTTCACATTAAATGAACATAAAACAACGACTGTAGTAAACATCCAGCGCCATGAAGGGATACACCCTCATGTGTTAAGCCTCCTTGTGAGAAAATTCACACAGAACTGGCAACCCAGCTGCCAATCTAAAGTCTCCTAGTTATTATTGTAGAATAAAAGTATTTTTTAATATATTTATATATATATGTATATTATATATAATCAAGTTTTCAGAAATGGAAAAGGAGCTCTCGACAAAAAGAGGCACATACAAATTTACAACACCCTGCTTATTCTTACAGATCGTAGTTTCACCAATGGACTGCACCTTTCAAACCCATCACGGAAATGATATTCATACCATCACGATAAGATACGTACATTGTTGCAGCATATATTTCTGAGATATAGCTTTGCGCCTTAGTTGTAAAGATAAGTGAGATACGGATAATAACTCGGTAAACATTTTTCATCAAAACACTAATTGGACTGACGAAATACAAAGACACAACAACATTACCACAGCATATCGCCAGACAGACGGGAGTAGTTTAAGTGAATAATAACTAGCGTTTCCAAGTTGTAGCCTGAGATATTCAGGAAACAGATTGGGACAATACTGCATCGGAGTGATTATGCTTGGTAGATGCTTATGTCGGCATTACAAATTAAAACCAGCGCTCTCGATGACCTCGAGTTGTGACCTGTAAATCCTCATCTTTGACATACAGCAGATACACAGGAGAGGAGGTGATAAATAAATAAAATACTGAATACATTATTATTAATCAACATCAAAGTAAGTTTCTACATCAAAGCGTCTGTACATATGAAGTGTGCATTACAGCCTATTTGAAGAGCTTGGACCTCCTGACACATGATACCAAACTCCCTTATGCAAAGAGACTATTTTCGCTCAGCACATTCTTAACTTCTCTCCAAGAGGAGCTTCTCAGATAAACAATATTTGCTTTATTCCAGTGCTGTCAAATCGTTCAAATCTAACCACACTGCTGGTATGCTTCAGCCATTCCAGATTGTACTTGGCCTAAAGCCTCTTTTCTAATATACTGGCATAAATGTTTCAACATGAAGAAAGCACTGTGCAAATGAGAGTTTCTTTGGATTAGTATTTCACCTCCAAAAACAGCCCTGTTGCGTTAAACTGGAGATATTTTAATTTCTATTTTCTACCTAATGACCAAAAATCAATGAAAACACACCTATAAACCAGCCAATCTAATAACACTACCTGTCTGGCAAAAAGACTAAACAAAAGAAAAGTTCACCTACATTACTATACGTTTGTGTGAAGGTGGGAACTTCCTGCAGTAAAAGGGTGAGTTTGGTCCAGTGTCGGCAACAATTCACATAATTGATGACTGCCACTTGCTCTCGCTGAAGCTGCTGAATTTTAACCTTCAATTTCAGTGCGGGGACGCCCAGAGGTGCTGAGCATATAAAAAGTTCTGAGGCGTATGGCTGGGAGGCAGCTAAGACTGGAGGAAGCGGATGATGGAGCTTATGAAATCTAATGGTTTGTCTGCGTGGATCCAGTGGCTCGCGTCTGGGATATACTGGATGTCCGCACAAGGGAACAACCTCTGGATTTCTGGGTAATCATCCGAGCTGGATCAGGAGTGAAAACAAGGAAGGGGGTGGTGGGGTGAAGGGGGATGAACAGAAAAAAAGTTAGTTCCATTTGAAACACAGCTGGTGTGTTCACACATTTATAGAGTTGCTACTGTATAAATGTAAATGTTCTTAGTTAGTGAGCAGACCCTACATTTGCCATCACTGTAACTCAGATAGTGAATGTGTGTATCCTAGTTGAGTAGGCTATTATTGTTAGACCTATTTGTTTTGTTCTTTATGTTCTTAATATGGATTTCCTTTTTGTTTATTCCTTGCTCATTTTGTGTTAAGATGCATACAGTTATGTAGGCCTATTTTTCAACTTGACAATGAAATTAAACTTTCAAATTTAGTTCTGCTTTCTTGCCTTTTTTAAAGATTTTTCCCATTAAGATAGCATTGTGACAAACAACCCCATAGTGTGTGATAACCGACCCCTTGATGGGGTTGGTTGTCACAATGTGTTAGAGTGTCTTTGATGATAAATTTCTTCTTTATTACAATAAGTTAAAAAAAAGTGAGGGGTTCACATTTCAAGCCAACACCTTAAGCTTCAATTTAATGTAGGAATGACTATTGAAAGATGTTTAGGTGATGAGCAATTCTCACTAGAGTAAAAAGTGTGCCTACTTACCCCGGTCTCCCCTATTATACTAAATGTCAGTCAAAACGGATAACTAAAATGTTCTAATTGGAATACTAAAACTAGGGGCATATTCCCATTCCCATACTTCCATGCCATTTAGGATGCCTAAAAAATATTTTGGATATCCAATACATGCCAAACGTCTAGATTTGATTTTGCAATATGTAAAGCAGCATGCTTTTTTTCCGCTGTTCTGACCCACAATCCTCTGTGTAGTGGAAGTTACAACTAATCTACAGAGCTACTGAAAGAGAACAACCAGCGGCATGGACTGTAATGGATTTATAAGCAAGAGGTGCAATGTTATGATGAAATAGTATGTCCCAATTGTTTGCATACTGCATGCAAACTGCATACTTTTTCAGCTGTATGTAGTATAGTAAAATGAAAATATATGCGATTCGGAACACAGGGTAAGAGACTAGGAGTTGGCCAATCTTGCAAAGTTTGTTTATAATAACTACTTTAAAGATTGTTATAGTTTATTTTATTTCTTACATATGCAAGTACGTTCACACATCTCCTCGAGAAGTAACTGTGCAATACAGGAACATGTAAGGCCTAACCATTTATTTATTTTTATTTGATTTTTTACATGCAAAGGCCCCTTTAATCATTGCGAATAAGCTTAGGCTATTAATGCTAAAATACAAAGCATTTCCCGTAAGTATGTCCAGCTCATGCATCTGTCCCTATAATAATGACCTGCCTGTGTCTTTGATGTTTTATACCTTATATATGCAGAACTGGCTCCACCCAAAAACAGTGTAGGTCCCTCATAGACGGTTTCAACGGCGGGGAAGCTCATGATGTTATCAAGGTGCGCTGCAATAGCCTCCAAGTTGACCCTCCAGGCGTAGTGGCCGTTTTGCTCCACCAGGTTAGTCAGCAGGAACTGACGCACCGAGCGCTCCTGAGGGAGGGAAGGACCGTTTAAAAAACAAACAAAATTTTTAGGTTCCGAGGATTAAGATTCTTTCAAAAAGCTATGATCAATATTTTTTTGTAATAGCAATGAACCACGTGACTACGTATTATTTAAAGGAGTTGCTTGAAGTGATAAACCCACAAATAATAGTTCAGCTCCTCGTTTAGCTGTCTGGTGTTGCTTCACTCTCACAGTGTCTGTTTTGACCACAGCAGGTGTACGTTTTAAGAAAAAAAGCTTCAAAATCCCACTGTACACTACCGGCTCAGTCCCAAACAGCAGACCGACACAGTGAGCGACTACCTGGTCAACACAATTGAGTATTTGGCAGCTGAAGAGACAGACAATTCCCCCAGGAGTCAGCTGAGAATTGGTCCTACATTCATCAGAAGGACAGAAACACGACTCCACATAAAACTTATTGTCGGTCCGTATCTGCAAGATAGGCAACTGTTTGCCCACAAGTTTGCCATATCAACCTTATTAAGTGTAGGGTAAATGTGTCAGTGTTTCTGTTGCCCCACAGAAATATTTTATGGCAGGTTTAAATATCAGATGAGAGGAACTACTTGGCAAGAAAGAAAAAGTGCACTCCTAAAAAGAAACTAACATCCAGTGAATAGAATCAAAAAAGGAGTGCTGACCTTGACCAAACTGCGCAGCTGATCCTCAGCCATCCGCCTGGCGGTGGAGCGTGGGATGTCACTGGAGATCTTCACCTCCTGCATGGCCTTGATGTACGAGCGGAAGTTTGTGCGTGTGGTGGTCTGGGCTGGACTGATGTCAACCACTACCAGCTTCTCCACTAAACCAGACTGCAAACAGAGACAGATGGGTCGGGGTAAATGGGTAGGAAAAAAGATATAATTGGAAGAAAAACCACTGACGAATGAAAACTGGACCATTAAGTTTTATGAAGGACAGGATGTACAGTGAGAAAGCTAAGGTGAGGGGGGACTGTAGCGTCACTATAACCTCATTTGGACATTTCTGGACCTCTAACCTGCGTCAGGGCGGTCGTCATGGCCGTTTTCCCTCCCATGCTGTGGCCGATGAGGACACACTTCTCGATGTGCAGCTGGGCCAGGAGGTGTTTCAAATCTTCTGCCATCGCTTCGTAGCTCAGCTCTGGGCTGTGAGGGCTGGTGCCATGGTTACGGGCATCTACTGTCAGCACCTAACTAGACAAAGGACAGTTAGGACACTTGGAATGGGGGGAAAGAGGCAACAGAGTGGAAAGTGTAAAGAAAAACATTTCACTTCAGCGGTTTGTTTTTTTGGCCCTAGTTCAATGACAGCACAAACAAAGGCTGTATTGTACACTAAGTGATTAGTTGTATCAAATGACTGGCAGCACACTGGTTTATTGTATATACCGCTGAGAACAAACTCTGACACATAAAGATGAATTGTTTTTCATGTAAGAACAGACGGGTGTGATGTCTTCATCACTGCATTACCTTCCGGCCTGTGCGCTGCACCAAGGACTTGGCGATTGAGTGGAAGTTTGATTTACTGCCAAAGAGGCCATGGAGAAAGACGAGGGGAGTGCTCTCTCCCTTCCCATCGAAGACATCATAGGTCAAGTTGACTGGGCTGCAGGGATAGAAAAAGAAGTCTGTGGTAAGGCCAATCACAATTTAGACGTGACCAAAGATAAGTCCAAGCAAAAACTATTTGCAATGCATGATCTATTTGAACCATGTCCCATTCAAACAGGATATCAGGGGATATTATTCAAGGACAACAGTGGCTGAATATTTTGTAAGCGTTTTGCTTCCACCTACTGTTAACAAATGAGGTAACATAAGGTACACTTACAAAATTAAAACGTGAAGCTACTTTTTATTTTAAAAAACTGCAACATTTTACTTGCCATGAATCGATAAACAAAGAAGAAAAAAATCTTTAATTTTTATTTTAAATATGTGAGCTTGTACCGCAGCAGATGCAACTGTACAAAAGGTAGAGACACAATCACATTTACACCAGTACAAAAACATAATGCTGCCTTGGTGAGGCTTTTATATTCAACTTTTGTTGAGGCGATGTCAGAAGTTGTCGACTGAACAAAAACTTCATTTGCAAAAGCAGGAACCAGCAAATATTTGGCACAGAAATTATTAATATTCTGTCATGATGTATTTTTCTGCCAATCAACTAATTGATTAATGGACTTATTGTTTCAGAACTGAATTATATAGTAATTCCCATGGGCCCTATATGGTCCTTATCTTATAATGTAAACTCGTTGCCCTGTTTATTGGGTAAACCTAGCTCAAACTAACGCAGGCTATAGTTTCATAGCCCAGCAATACATCTTCATACTGAGAGGTGTCTCTGATATTTTGTTTACCCTGGCTAAAAGGCATTTGTACAGCTATTATGATGAAACAAATCCTCTGTAAACCGGGTTAAACACAGCTGAACAATGTTACATTCACGAAGGTAGGATTTATTACAACGGAGCTGTGTTAAGACCGAATTTCGGCTAGAAATAAACTGGTAATTTAGCGGACATGTATCATAGCATTCCATACACCAAATGGACACGATCGGTAATGATCGTTTTATTTAGATTTGATCAACAAAATATGCAGCAAATGATAAAGCACATCTTCGATGAGTTTAGTAAAGGGTAATAGCTGAGCAGCAGGTTCACCCTCGTGCTAACCAAACGGCTGAATGTCATTTATGAAAAACAGTGTGAAGTAAAACGGTTTAATAAGGATGCAAAGGTACGAATTGGGCGAATAATTACTGACTGCTTGGAAAAAATATAAACACTGAGCTCTCGTGTCCTCTCATCATCCCCGCCACTATCTGCAGCTCAGGCAGAGGCAGAGGGCATCGGTTAGCCGGGGAGCTAGCTATACCTGGATGAGCTGGCTGTCCGCACCATGGAAGCCATCCCGCACGCATCCTGCTGTCCGGGTAATGAACGACACATACCCCTCTGAATCAGGCGACACAAAGCACTCATGGCAGCATATGCTCCGTAACCGGGCAGTCGACAAACAGCATGTGCGTTAAAAAATAAAAATGGAAACAATGACAGCAGAGAGCCGGTGAGTGTGCATGCACAGCGTCCCGGAGGTCGAGATTGAAGGGAGCTTCAGTCGTCTGATTCGCAGCTGATTCTACGTAATGGCGTAGGACGCACATACGTGTTGGGGTTTTCCTTCCCTGCGTTTGATCTGTCAGGCTCCCAGGCTCCGTAAAAAAGAGAGTAAATATCCAGATAGTGCTAAATAGGTATATAGGGCAAACACTTTATAATTATTAGTAAATAAATTAATACATGTATTTTTTTGTAAATAAACACAATAATAAATACATCAATACGGACATAAAATAAACAACAACACAAAAAGAACAAATAAATAATGAATGTTGTAGGAAATAAATACAGAAATAAGTAAATGCTTTAAATACATAGGCCTACAAAAAAGAATAAATAAATTAGTGCAGAAATAAATACAGATATATGTAGATATTGACCTACCAAAATAAACAAACAAGAAAAAAAGCTGGAAAAAATACATTAATAAATATTTAAAATTTGGTGATTTAAAAGTATATTAATAAATAAATATTTAAATATAGACACATAAATAATGAAATGAATAAATGCAGGTGAACAAAATGTGAAAATAGATTCAAGACATTTATTCATTTATTTAGTCATATCTGGTTTATTCAGAGCGGAAAAACTTTATTTATGGAACATATTGAATGTTTATGTATTTTAAGATTAAGCTTTCAATTACTCAATTTACTTATCTTGAGTTGGCATGGATATTTGAATTGAGCTTTTTTTCTATTAAGCACTGCTGTAGTGTTCAACATAATCGTAGCTTATGATGACACACTATGTGTGTCTTAAATTAATGCATTTGGTCAATACTGAAGAAACTACCAGAGGTCAAAATAAATACATCGCTTCGTTGAACTTCTAGATGGCGCCATAGTCTCACAATGTAGGCTACACCTTCTCACTCCCAGCAAAATGATTTATTTTCTGCATTGCGAGCATAGAGCTGCTTCCTGTAAGGGCAGCCTGCCGCAAAATATCAGGCCTTTCATTGTCTTGTAGAGCCATTTGTAGAAGAAAAACAAATCTGTCTCCCTCACCAGGCTGCTCTGTCCTCTCAGAAAAAGCTAACGATCCTTCGCTATGTTGGGCACTACTGTTGCATTATATTCTATTGTCCACTGTACAACAGCACAGTGTATATGTGTTTCATATTTAATTTTCTACGAAACCTCTCAGCCTCCAGGCCTAATGGCAGGTTATAGAATTATTGCATTTGAGTTGCACTCAAAGTTAAGTTGAAGCACTTATATGATTTTAATAAAAAGTAGACTCTGCCTAAAAGCATATAGTGTGTGTGATATTAGCATGATTCAAACTAAAGTCTGCTATATATTATTAAATATTGTATATTTGTTTTAAGTTTAAACATTGAAATAAGCTGAGACATCTTCTGGAAGAGAGGGGGACAGAAGAAGAAGAAGAAGAAGAAGAAGAAGAAGGGATAATAAAGGGAGGGGTGAAGGAATACTGGTGTGATGATGTAGGTTTTGATGTATAAATATTCTGAATGTAGACTACTCATAACAATATGTTGTTATAAGGAGGCTTATTCGCGGTGACGATAGCAAGGGGTCCTTGGAGGAATTTCCCTGCATGTAAGGGGTCCCTGATCAGAAAAAGTTTGAGAACACCTGGGTTACAGGGCTTTTGTATTTAGTTGAACATCAATCCGCCAATTAGAGCTGCAGGTCAATACCCACTGAAATTGAAAAAAGAAAAAAATTAGATAGCCTATAGGCCTATGCTTGAGAAGTGTTTTAATGTAAGGAGTTAAGTTAGTTTTAGCCTTGCATGGCCAGACCAAACAACAGCTAATGTGAAAATATTGAAACTTTTTAATGGTCAGACTTGTTTACCCCACTGTTACTGTACATATATAATTGAATATTTATAATATATTTAAGGCTAAAAGGAAATGTATTTACAGGTGCTCTTCATCCTGCACTGCACCTGTTTCTTGCTCACTATCACTCTGGTTTGGTTTGTGATAAATGCAGTTGGTATTTGCCCTCATGCTTGTGGCTCCTGTCATGTAAAGAAACATAAAAACTAAGCATAAGTATATACAGACTCAGAAAACCTGCGCCTCAGTTGCTGTGTGTCTCCAAGCATTCATTGCTAGGGGAGACGTGTCTGCTGAGATAAAGCACGCTGAGCTGTCACCATAGTGATGGCATGAGACAGAGGCCCGGGGGAGGACATGGTTCTAACCCAACTGAGAAAAGAAAAGGGAATGGAGGATGAGTATATTTGTTATTCTGTTGATTACGTGTCACAACTCCAGTGATTCTTAAAACCACATATTACAGTTTTTTACGATTGCTAAACCACAGTGGGCACAACTGGAACGACAAGTGCAAAACTCTAACAACAGTGCAGAGCAGCAGTTCATTCGGACCAAACTGTAGCTCGTTTTTCATTGCTTAAACGCAATTTTCAAAACTCTACACACTTATCTCATGGCTTAACCACAGCCTGCACAACAATGTGGATTTCCAGCACTTTTTTCAAATGCTAACACACTGCTGCCACAACTGTAAACCACACATTCAAAAAAGAGAATGAATGCCTTTCAAACACTGCGGATTGCAATTTCAACTGAAACACTAAGATGTCTTGTTTTAGACTTGTTAGTGAACATATATAAAGGGAAAGCTCAAAAATATATATTTTTTTGGAAATGGACCAAGGAAGACAGGTTGTTGGAGGTAGAAGAGTGGCAGTGAGAGTGTGGATGTGTGGAGGATGTGTAATGTCTGATGAAATACAGTAAGGGCAACACTGATAGACCCTGTTGAGAATCATGGTCTCGCATTGAGAGAGGCAGGGTTGAGAGTGCAACCCAATCTGCAAAAATCTAAAGTTGCATCTGTAATACGAATTTTCCAGCAAACAAACAGCAGAGTTGCATCCTTACAGTAAATGACAACCTTACAGGAATTGTATTACAATTATAGAATATTTACACAGATAAATACTACATTTGGAAATGTTTTCAATAAAATATACAAAATGTGTATCTATTGAAGCAAACTTCTGATTTTCATTTATTTTAGTTTTCCTAAAAAAACTGGTAGCTATGTTATAAAATAAACAATTTCATGTGAAATAATTTCACCCTTTCATCAAAGAAAATATTATTTGTGTGACTCAAATAACTCAAATTATTCAAACTGTAAAGATTAAAAGTTTGTAATTTGTGTATTGGGGTTTGATGCTATAGTGTTTGTACTCTGAGCAGGTTCTGAGTGACAGTGTGTGTTATCTCAATGAGGCTGGTTCATATAGGCCTTTCACACCGCAGCAAAATCGGAGCCGGTTCCGGGCTGGTTCGGAGCTAGAACCAGTGTTTTGGTTTCACAACGCCAGAGAACCGGCTCCGGCCTGTAAAAACCGGTTCAACTCAAACCCCAGGATTGAGCAGGGTTTGAGGTAAGAACTGCTTGCGCCAGCGGCCGGGGGAGGGATTATCCTGACCAACCAGACCAACTCAAACCTCATGCCCGCCATATTTAAAAACACCGCTACTACGAGACGTAAACTTAACATAATTACCGAACGTAGCGATCAAATTGACCGGCGAAAATACGCTGTATGGGTCCTGTTTGCAAAGTAGGGTGACCAGATCCCAATTCACCAGATGTGGGACAAAGACTACGTTTGTGCGGGACAATGTGCCGTTTTTTTTAGCAAAATAAACTTGTGTCACCACCGGTAATGCCAGAGACACAGCTTTCTATATGAAAAAACACTATCTTTAGATCAGCGCGCAGCAGTTAAGTTAGCTACTGTTAAACAAATAGAGTATTAAGGCTGAGGTTTCACATTAAAAGCATTTCACTGGCTTCACATTAGCATTTCATTGGACAAACTTGAGTTGGCTTTTATTTTGAAGTAACATGAAAGTAAACGCAGAAGCAGGCAGCACCTTCACAGCATGGACATATAAACACAGAGCCCACTGAGCCGAGCAGCGCGACAAACGGAGACACACATACACACACACAAAGTGAGAGCCTAAACGTGTAAAAATAAGACGTATTCGCCGCTGTTGTTGTGCTTAAAGCTAGCGGTAGCTTTAGCATTAGCCACAAGAGCAGCGGTGTCGGGCGACGTACACACACGTTTACAGTGACGTCATGACGTTGCTCTCTTGCCGGCTCCATGGCTGGCTCTGGTCGTTGTGAAACCAACCGGTTCATAACTGGGATAAGGCTGTAACCAGTTTTGAACTGGCCCCAGCACCAGCCCGGAACTGGCTCATGGTTCTTTTTGGTGTGATAGGCCTAATAGTGTTTGCTGCACTGAACCTGTTTTGCAGGTGAAGTGAACTGTTCAGCTCCAATGACTGTTGGTAGTGCAGACTGTAGTTAGAGTTTTGCACATTGAGCTACAGTTGTGCCCACTGTGGTTTAGCGATCGAAAAAAACTGTAAACAAACTGGGACAAATTAGACATAACAGACAAGATTTGCTTCAATGTAAATGGAACTAAATTATTATCTACATAGATATGGGTTGGCAGTAACAGTGACCGTTTCAAAGTTTAACTTGTTCTTCAGTTGAGAGTGGACAGACTTGCTGAGCTTGCATCCCTAATTCCTGTGGTTTAACCTCTTCAATGTGTACTTAAGCTGAGAGTCCAGCCTCTTCATGCTGCACAGACCGTAGTGTCTTGACTTTACTTACATACTTCACTCATGGAGTTTTTCTTCTAGTCTTTACACTATAAAAGTTACATCTGGAATGATGACACAACCCATTTTATTAATAAAGTCAATTATAATACCAAATTTAAAACTACAAAAGGTTGATTTCAGACAATTTTTTTTGTGTGAATGTTAATGTTGAGAGCTGAAATGGAATGCAAAACATTGCTGAAAATGCAACATATACATTATAATGGGTCTCAAACAGGTGGAGGTCTAATCAGTGTCAGTTGTGAGTTACTGTCTATGGGCATTAAGTGCTCAGTCCTTGTTGAAGGACAAGTTTAATAGTTACAATTGTGTGACGTATGCAGCTGAAAGTACTGAAGCAGTTGTACTTCAAGGTGGAGTAAAAGGATTTAAATTGAGCTCCTATTCATTGTCATTGTAAAAAGATGTATTTGAAAAGTATGCAGAAGCAGTTTTCAACCTAAACAATTAAATATAAAGATTTGAAGAACAACAGTGTGAATATTCAAACTAATTAAATATTTTAAGTTTTTAGTTAATTGGTTCTCTTCCATTGTTTTCTGGTAATCATTATAAACCTTTGCCTTGCCTCTCTTGTCTCAATTGAGTGGGATTCAGGAAAAGCCTTGCTCAGGATAATTCATTTAGAGAAAGGTTTATAAATAAAAAATACAACCAATGTTTTTGTCATGCACGCTCACAACTTGACAGGCGTGATTTGCCGTCAGTATCCTGACAATACGATAAGGTTAGACAGTGTTTATCGTTTATCCATCTTATGACATAAACAGTTAGTCTTTCACAACTGCTCCGGTTTATCTATATTCACAGATAAATACATTTTGAAGACTCATTAAGTCATTAAACACAGCTCAAAGCTCCATGATAAGAGCTGCAGAATAATCAGGACACTCTGAGAGAGGACAGGAATGTTGAAGAAACACGCAAGAAAACTGAAGTCAGTGCACAACAACCCCATCCTGAAGGTTTTACTTTGTAAAACATTTGTTAACTGTGGAGGCTAAGATCACGTCTTTCACTCTGATAGACGACAGCATGAGACAAAAATACAGGTTATAAGTATGTTCTATCAAGAAAACAGCACAAAATGTTACAGAATTCTGCGGTGCATACATAGATTAGGGTCTCTGTTGAAATAGGAAGAAAGAAGAATAAAAAACTAAATTTGTGTTTCTTATCGTACTGCCCAATCATAACACAACAACTTTACAGTCCCTCATCGTCAACTGAACAGGGTTAAAAAAGCAGTGATAACCTGAGTTTATACTTTCTAGGGTCACTATCAGGAACCTGTTGGACTTTGCTGTTCTGCCATCCTCTTGTTTGTTAGAAACCGGCTACCTGTCCAACGCACGTGTTCCTGCAGGAAAGAGAAGTTGACATTCAGATGTTCTGTGAATGACATTTGAGGACTCTGACAGAACAATGGTCTTTGTGCGCCTTGTGGTTACAAAGTTTTGACCTTTTCTTTTCTTTTTCCCTGTCATGCAACTCTAGTTCCACTTTTTTCCACTTCATAGTGACCATGACCAATATCAGCTGGGCACTGATTAACTGTGATTTAAGGGTTTATTTTTTCTTTATATTTCAAATTTTTTTATTTGTAAATGTACATTAAAATTAAAGTTTTTTTATGGAGCTGTCAGCTGTGAGCAATGTTTTCAAAAGTGGGCCCTCTTTTTTTTTAGCTTTAGGTTGTTTTGAACATTGGAGAACTGATCTCTGTGCTGCCATACAAAAAATGCTGCATCTAATGTCAATTGAATTATCGATTTGATAGTTTTATTCTGTTGTTTAATACATTTTTAAAGAAAGCCGACAGCTTTTTTTTCTGAACAGGTAGTGCATAACCACAAAGTATTAATTTCCAATATAATAAAAAGAGAAGAGCAGCAATGCCTGTGATATAGCAAACTGGACATGGCATTATTTGGCATTATTGTTTAATCAATGCCTTCATCTATGTACCAGTTATTAAAACAGTTGTCAGATGATTTTCTGTCAATCACCTGATTGTTTCAGCACCCTACATGCAAATCACGATTTGTGGCCTTCTTTTTACCTAAACAAACACTACGATGAATTGGCATCTTTGTTGTCTCTATAATGCATTTCTCACTGTGTGATTGTTTTGAGTCTGGAGGGAAGTTCTTGTGTTTCTGAGGAACTGACACAGATACAGTGCATTCAAAAGTTGTCTATGCAAAAAAGGAACAAATGTGCCACTCAAAGACAACCTAACTGAAAGTATGCCAGTGTTGTATGTAATACTTTTTTATTTTTTTAAATATATTTTTTAAGGTGTTTTAACCTTTTATTGATAGTTGAAGATTCAGAGATAGAGTGGAAATGGGGAGAGAAAGAGGGGGATGACATGCAGTAAAGGTCCATTGCGACATGGACTGAGCCAATATGGTATGCGCTCTACCCACTGCGCCACTAAAGTGGATTATTTGCAGAATAACAGTTTCCAGCATGGTTTTATATAGAAAAATACGATAATTTTACTCTTTCCGTCTATGCTCAGATGAAAATAAATTGAACTCCACTCCAGACATTTTTTCATCTGAATTTGGAACTGTCCACTCACTGATCCACCTTGATCATAGTCCTCTGAGATCGCAAGGATATGGAAATGTGTGCCTGTGTGGATGACTGATTGGTAAAAACCTGGTCGCAGTGCGTTGCTAAATGAGTGCAGGGGTCTTTCAAGGCTGGTAAAGTACATTTGGTTCCATTTTTCTACAGATAAGGCTTTGTGTGAAATAATTCTGTGGTTCAAAACTATGGAATGAATTCAGTCTCAATATTAATGAATGCACAGAGAAGGATTCACACTTGTATTTTGTGATTTATATATAAATGACTCTCTTCTCACAAATACATTTCAATGCACACACAAATGAAAACCGTCATATATAAATGTAAAATAAATCCATCTATAAGAAAAACGTTTCACAAACACATTTCCGATCCACACACAAATGTGTATTGTTTTAAATAAATGTTATATAAATCCATAAATATATTAATTTAAAAAAGATTTGCAATTTTCATCAAAAATGTGTTTGGATGTTATTACATTTATATACAAACTGTTACATTTGAATTTACAAAATGCTTTTAATTTGTGAACTTCCTTGCATTCATGTGTGAATTGGTCTGTATTTGTGTGTGGACTTTTGAGACTGCCCTGAGGTCGCTGGTTTCACAAATGTGTTTTTTTCAACCAGGAACTACCTATAGCCAATCGGATGTCTTCCTCGTTTTCAGCCAATCACATGAGCGCAGTCTCACAAGGGTCCGTTTACGCCCAGAGACAGAGGACGGTACGGTACGGCACGACTGAATGAGCTCAACCTCAATGCATTATTTTTAAAACTGCCATGGAGTTGTTTTGCTGCAGTGGACCACGTTTTTGGTGAATCATAAACGAGTCACCAAACACCAAAAATTCCAGCATTTGCAGCGTCCATTTCTCCAAAGAAGAGTTTAGTAACTTTGGCTAGAAGGCTGCTGGCTTTGCAGAGCGGCTATGTCTAGCTGATGCCTGCTGGAGCTGCCTTTCTTTCCTTCAGACTTCACCGACCCCATGCTGATTGCCGATCATGTAAGTCACTTATCAGCTTAGCTGTACATTACATTTTACTGTCTCATTAGCTTTAGTTATGCTACTACAGTGTATTTCACTTGTGTGTGTTGCTAACATTTAGCCCTAGGCCCAGTGTTTGAAGCTAACGTAGCTAACGTTGTTATCATAGTAGCCTACTACCAAATGTTTATTTTTAGCATGTCATGCTAGCTACCTTGATGACAATCACACAAAATATAACCACTGAATTAAGAATTATATTATACCCTAACAGAATATCTCTGTATTACAGCATTACAGTCAGCCTGTGCCAGAGTGAATGCCAGTGTGTTGAGGGCTAATGCGACATTGAGCCTGAACCTCTCATCTCAACCCGGGACCCTGGAAGACAGACGATGTGACCTACACCTGCAGTACCATGGAGAAGAAAAGGAACAGAGGTATGATGAAGAATCTACTCATGCTAATGTAGTTAAAGATATCATAAACTGCATATAACTCTCTGTATATTCTATTTGATTATTTCACTTAATAAGCTTATTGGGTGAACAAGCACACTGCATTTATTCTTCTCATAAGGACTGTTTTCTTCAGTGTCATCATTGTAAATATATTCAATTTCTTCTTAAAAGCAGAAACAAGGTTTTACTCAAAGACATCTCGAAGTGCATCTTCACAATCTCACAAAAGTATTCATACCCCTTATACCTTTCCACATGGATAAATCACACGTACATTTATTTTATTGGGATTTCATGTAATAAACCAACACAGCATTGCTTATAATTGTGATGTGATGATACATAGTTTTAAATTTTTTATATTTAAATAAATTAAAAAAACTGAAAAGTGTGGCTTGTAAAATAAGTTCAAGTGGTCTGAATACTTTTGCAACCCACTGTAGATCATTTGACAACAGTTAGCCAGGTCTGTGTGTGTTAACCATAAGCAAACCTTTACCTATTTTCTGTCACTGTGCTTTTGTGTTGCAGTTATCAAGAACTGGACGAGAAAGGACAAAGTGTTTTTGTGGAAGTGTCCTGCTCAAAGACCTACTGACTTCAAACTCTTTAAATAAAGCCTCACATATTTCATTCAACACTGTGTGCATGTGTATTTATGCATTTTAAAATAATTATTTTAATTATAATATAATTGAAGTGTAATAAATGATGACGCATTTTCAAATAGTAGATACAGTATTATTGAAGAATGATGGATATTGAGTTATCTAGTAAGCTGCTTTCCCTCTCAAAGGCAGGGTTCCATAATGTTCCCTATATATACGTAGAGCAGCTTCTAAGGCATAAGGGTTGAGAAACATTTGGTTCAAGGCCTTGAAGAAGCGTCCTGCACCTTGGATGCTCCAGAAGCACCTCGTTCCTGACCTGGAGAAAGTATTATTGTAAAGGGACATGCACTGGTACAGCAACAATGTTTTTCATAGTAAAAGTAATTTAGTTTATGCTCCTTCAGCCAAGGTAAGCCATCACAGAATATAGATAGAGATTTCAGAGGTATAATACATTTATTATTTACTGCACACCTATGTTACAAACTGCGATATACAATTTCTAATAGTTACTGTCGTCGTCTGGCACTCTCCACGGGAACACCTGCAAGTACAATATGTTGTTTGTTAATTGTTTATTGGGCATTTATTATACATACACTATAAGATTAGCATATGTATTCATAAGTACCTGATCTGCATCCAAAGTATGAAAATGAGACAACCAGAGGACACTCCTGGACAACACCTTGAAGATTTCCAAGTTGGAGGTCTGGTACAGTGGGCTGAGCTTCAAGATGTCTTTGAGTAAAACCTTGTTTCTGCTTTTAAGAAGAAATTGAATATATTTACAATGATGACACTGAAGAAAACAGTCCTTATGAGAAGAATAAATGCAGTGTGCTTGTTCACCCAATAAGCTTATTAAGTGAAATAATCAAATAGAATATACAGAGAGTTATATGCAGTTTATGATATCTTTAACTACATTAGCATGAGTAGATTCTTCATCATACCACTGTTCCTTTTCTTCTCCATGGTACTGCAGGTGTAGGTCACATCGTCTGTCTTCCAGGGTCCCGGGTTGAGATGAGAGGTTCAGGCTCAATGTCGCATTAGCCCTCAACACACTGGCATTCACTCTGGCACAGGCTGACTGTAATGCTGTAATACAGAGATATTCTGTTAGGGTATAATATAATTCTTAATTCAGTGGTTATATTTTGTGTGATTGTCATCAAGGTGGCTAGCATGACATGCTAAAAATAAACATTTGGTAGTAGGCTACTATGATAACAACGTTAGCTACGTTAGCTTCAAACACTGGGCCTAGGGCTAAATGTTAGCAACACACACGAGTGAAATACACTGTAGTAGCATAACTAAAGCTAATGAGACAGTAAAATGTAATGTACAGCTAAGCTGATAAGTGACTTACATGATCGGCAATCAGCACGGGGTCGGTGAAGTCTGAAGGAAAGAAAGGCAGCTCCAGCAGGCATCAGCTAGACATAGCCGCTCTGCAAAGCCAGCAGCCTTCTAGCCAAAGTTACTAAACTCTTCTTTGGAGAAATGGACGCTGCAAATGCTGGAATTTTTGGTGACTCGTTTATGATTCACCAAAAACGTGGTCCACTGCAGCAAAACAACTCCATGGCAGTTTTAAAAATAATGCATTGAGGTTGAGCTCATTCAGTCGTGCCGTACCGTACCGTCCTCTGTCTCTGGGCGTAAACGGACCCTTGTGAGACTGCGCTCATGTGATTGGCTGAAAACGAGGAAGACATCCGATTGGCTATAGGTAGTTCCTGGTTGAAAAAAACACATTTGTGAAACCAGCGACCTCAGGGCAGTCTCAAAATTCCACACACAAATACAGACCAATTCACACATGAATGCAAGGAAGTTCACAAATTAAAAGCATTTTGTAAATTCAAATGTAACAGTTTGTATATAAATGTAATAACATCCAAACACATTTTTGATGAAAATTGCAAATCTTTTTTAAATTAATATATTTATGGATTTATATAACATTTATTTAAAACAATACAAATTTGTGTGTGGATCGGAAATGTGTTTGTGAAACGTTTTTCTTATAGATGGATTTATTTTACATTTATATATGACGGTTTTCATTTGTGTGTGCATTGAAATGTATTTGTGAGAAGAGAGTCATTTATATATAAATCACAAAATACAAGTGTGAATCCTTCTCTGTGCATTCATTAATATCGAGACTGAATTCATTCCATACAAAACTCTCACTTGACTCGTGACATTTCCTGACTCTGCATTTACATGATCTTGATTAGTTAGCTCAGTCTGTGAGGACTGGGGGGAGGGTTTGGGACACAGGTGCGGACCAAAGGGTGTCTTAAAGTTATCCCCGGAGGGATAACCACTAAATCGCTAACGCGAAGAAGGGGAGGGGGAGAAAACAAAAAGCACAAGGCTAGAAAGGGCCACACAGGCTACCTTTTAATATAGAAAAACTAAAGCACAAACTAAACCACCGCTGCCAAGCAGCTGAACGGAAACACACAAGTGAAACAGAAGACTAGAAAAACTTAACACAGAGAGCACTTTGAAACAACCTCTCACTACCTCTGAAGGTGAGATAATGAGCAGCACAGAGCACTGGGATCTCAGGGCATATATCATCTCCTCACACCTGGGTCCAATCAGCCAATCAGTGCCACACACCAGATTGCAGTGAGGGAATCAGTCACCATTCTCACGGAGAACCTTCCGTTTCCTCACAGGACCACCCCTCTAAGGAACGGCACCTGACGTTCCAACAGGACCCCCCACCCACCCCGGGTGGAGGCCTCCCTGGAGGGGCTAGTGGATCGGAACAGACTGGCTGGAGGCGGGAAACATGAAACACGGGGTGAATCCTCATGGACCGAGGAAGCAAGAGGCGAACATTGACGGGGTTTATCCTTCGAATGATCCTGAAGGGACCAACGAAACGTGGCGGCAATTGGCGAGACTCTACCCGCAGTGGGAGATCCCTTGTGGAGAGCCACACCCTCTGACCCACCCGATAGTTTGGGGCTGGGCGGCAATGTTGTTGTGACGTCTTGTTTCGGGTGCAAATTTTGCAAGCTGCCACAAACTCGCTCACATCTCTACCCATCCGGGGCCACCAGAATCTCCGTTTGAGAAAACCAATAGTGCGACGAACACCGGGGTGATTTGTGAGGTGTGTGGAGTGGCCCCACTCAAGCACTTGTGATCGCACTCGTGCCGGAACATACCGACAGCCTTGGGGCCCCCCTCCTGGGTCCGGCTCCTGCTGTTGAGCCCCCTGAACCACTGTGTCAATCTCCCCAGTCAGTGGGGCACAGATGTGGGTAAGGGGCACAATGGGCTCTGGAGAACTGTCACTATCAGAACACTGGAATCGTAGAGATAAGGCATTTAGCCTCTGATTTTTTGAACGTGGACGGCCCTTATGTTTACTAATGACTTCACTAAGTTCAGCGCACTCTGCAGGAACCCCATTTGCAAGAAGAGACACAGAGGGCGAAGAATCAGAGGGAGTCAAGGTCTCAATAACCCCGAGAGTCAGGCGGTCGCTGGGGGAAGCACAGGGAAGGCCTACTGAACTGTGAGATTTTGAGACAGAGGCACTTGTGGCAGGAGGGGGCTCACATCCAACAGGTTGGAGTTGAACCGAGTCTGATTCCATCATGTGAGATGCACAGTTTGGACCCCAGCTCATCACCCTCCCAGTCCTCCAATTGATGTGAGGGTTGTGTTCCTTGAGCCATGGGTTTCCCAGAATGAGGGGTAACTGAGGTGTATCAATAAGAAAAAACTTAATCTCTTCCGTGTGATTGCCAATGCGAATGAAAATCGGGCAGGTGACCCTCTCAACCCTACCCCTACCCAATGGTTGCCCATCCACTGCATTAATTGCGAGTGGACAAGGAAGATCATAAATGGGTAAATTGAGCTTTCGGGCCAGGGTTGAGTCCATAAAACTACCTGCTGCTCCTGAATCAACAAATGCAGAGAAGGTGCGCCAGTGTCCATCCCATAATAACTCAAAGGGCAAAGGGGTGCAACTACTGACCACGGGAGGGGAATTATTACGACTCTGCAAGACCTCCCCAAGGTCTGACACGCCTACCCTGATTCCCTGCTTATTGTGTTTCTGCGTTGAGGGGCACTGGCGAATGAAGTGACCCACACTCCCACAGTATAGACACACGCCACTGCTCATACGCCTCCGTCTTTCCACGGGAGTAAGCCGTGCGTGTCCTATTTGCATGGGTTCCTGATCATCATTGTTAAGGGACCCTTCAGGCAGGGTAGGTCTTTCACAAGGGATGCTAAACTCCTCAGACATCTGGTGGGTGTACGCTTGTTTTCTCTCTCTATTGCGCTCACGAATTCTGTTGTCAATTCTAATAGCCAATGAGATTAAATCCTCAAGTGAATCTGGAACCTCACGGGAAGCGAGCTCATCCTGAACTCTCTCAGACAAGGCATGACTAAAAGTGGTCACTAGAGCCTCCCTGTTCCAACCTGACTGCGTAGCTAAGGTCCGGAATTTAATTGAAAATTCTGCAACGCTTGCAGAGCCCTGACGTAACCTAAGGAGGCGTTTGGCTGCTTCGTGGCCACTAACATCGTGGTCGAACACGCGCCTCATCTCCGCCATGAAGAGGGGCGCGTCAGCGCAGACTGGAGTCTGCCTATCCCACAAGGCTGTAGCCCATGAAAGGGCCTTTTCCGAAAGAAGGGATATTATATATGCGACCCGGGCTCGGTCGGTGCTAAACATAGAGGGTCGTAACTCAAAAACTAAACAGCATTGGGTTATAAATCCCTTACACCTCCCTGGATGCCCGTCATAGCGGGCTGGGGTTGCCAGCTTGGTCTCCTGGCCTACAAAAGGGTCATGGGGTGGAACTGGAGGTGCTTGTGCTTGGGTAGGGGTTGGCCCAGGTGGCTGTAAACGGGCCAGTATCTCCCGAAGCATGCAGTCCTGCGAGGCCTGTTGCTCTACAATGGCACGTAGGGTTAGGTCGTGTGAGCCCAACATGGCTCCTTGAGCAGAAATTGCCTGCCTATGGACCTCAAAACTGTCAGCACTAGTGGGGTCCGCTGTGCCCTGCATTGGGCTGCTCATTCTGTGAGGACTGGGGGGAGGGTTTGGGACACAGGTGCGGACCAAAGGGTGTCTTAAAGTTATCCCCGGAGGGATAACCACTAAATCGCTAACGCGAAGAAGGGGAGGGGGAGAAAACAAAAAGCACAAGGCTAGAAAGGGCCACACAGGCTACCTTTTAATATAGAAAAACTAAAGCACAAACTAAACCACCGCTGCCAAGCAGCTGAACGGAAACACACAAGTGAAACAGAAGACTAGAAAAACTTAACACAGAGAGCACTTTGAAACAACCTCTCACTACCTCTGAAGGTGAGATAATGAGCAGCACAGAGCACTGGGATCTCAGGGCATATATCATCTCCTCACACCTGGGTCCAATCAGCCAATCAGTGCCACACACCAGATTGCAGTGAGGGAATCAGTCACCATTCTCACGGAGAACCTTCCGTTTCCTCACACAGTCTCATCAGTTTAGTTCTGAATATTGGAAATTTCCAATTTTATTACATTGGCACGTCTTTTTCTTTGAACTCTCAATGTTTCTACAGCTATTGGTCATCACAACGCATCATATTAACATTTGTTATTCCTGGGAAGTCAATTCAAGGAATGAAGATAAATAATCTTTACGTGTTACTTAACATAAAAACTGAAATGGGCAGACCTTTATTTACAGGGCAAGTAATGAGGAAATTCAATACAATAGTGTGTTCATAGCATGAACAATGACTGACTTTAGACTGTAAATTCTTATTCTAATATGTAAAATGAAATTAATTAGTGAAAACATGGCATCAAACCATCAATATTTAAATTCAATAAATAGTAGCCTATGTAACAATAAGGAGTTAATGCCAGGTAACCTTTCATCACTCAGCACTGAGACAAAACTTTTTTTCTGTCTTGTTCCTTACCCCTTTTGTTTACAGTATTTTTTGATTGCTAAACCACAGTGGGCACAACAACAGTATGCAGAGCAGCGGTTCATTCGGGCCAAACTCTAGCTCGTTTTTCATTGATTAAACATAATTTTCAAAACTCTACACACCTATCTCATGGCTTAACCACAACCTGCACAACACTGTGGATTTCCAGCACTTTTTTTCAAACGCTAACACACTACTGCCACATCTGTAAACCACACATTCAAAACAGAATGAATGCCTAGTGCATTTCAAACACTGCAGATTGCAATTTCAACTGAAACACTAAGAAGGTGTCTTGTTTTAGACTTATATACAGTATAAAGGGAAAGCACAAAAATATATATTTTTTTGTAAATGGACCAATGAAGACAGGTTGTTGGAGGGAGAAGAGTGGCAGTGAGAGTGTGGATGTGTGGAGGAAGACAGAGCTGTAATGTCTGATGAAATACAGTAAGGCTACACTGATAGACCCTGTTGTGAATCATGGTCTCTCATTGAGAGAGGCAGGGTTGAGAGTGCAACCCAATCTGCAAAAAAGTTGCATCTGTAATACGAATTTTCCAGCAAACAAACAGCTTAGAGTTGCATCCTTACAGTAAATGACAACATTACAGGATAGATTTCTGTATTACAATTATAGAATATTTACACAGATAAATACTACATTTGGAAATGTTTTCAATAAAATATACAAAATGTGTATCTATTGAAGCAAACTTCTGATTTTCATTTTCCTAAAAAAAACTGGTATGTTATAAAATAAACTATTTCATTTGAAAGAATTTCACCCTTTCATCAAAGAAAATATTACGTAATTTGTGAGAAATAACTCAAATTATTCAAACTGTAAAGATTAAAAGTTTGTAATTTATGTATTGGGGTTTGATGCTAGTGTTTGCACTCTGAGCATATTCTGAGTGACAGTGTGTGTTATCTCAGTGAGGCTGGTTCATAGTGTTTGCTGCACTGAGCCTATTTTGCAGGTGAAGTGAACTGTTCAGCTCCAGTGACTGTTGGTAGTGCAGACTGTAGTTAGAGTTTTGCACATTGAGCTACAGTTGTGCCCACTGTGGGTTAGCAATCGAAAAAAACTGTAACACTATCACTATACTACAACACTGCAGCTGTAGTGGTGATTTTATGTGTGTGCCTGTTCAATATTTTATTTAGTTTAATTTCCTTTCCTTAGCCAAAAGAACAGCCACATTTTTTCCCCTCTTTGACAGATACTGCATGTGGCAGCCTAAAGCCATATTGAAGCCACCACACCTAAGCCTTATTTTGTGCTGGCTTAACTGATGTATGAATTTAACTCAGATGTATTGCTGGGTAAACAGAGTAACACAACTCCCAAAGCCCAACCCAGCATTCAAATACTATTATCTATTTGATTTGGGCTGATCCTTTTTTTTCTTCACACATGCTTTGTGATGTGCCATCTGTATTTTGTTATTGCTCAGAAAAGTCTCTTTTAAAACTAAAGAGAGAGAGAGAGAGAGAGAGAGAGAGAGAGAGAGAGAGAGAGAGAGAAACAAAGAAAAACAAATCACACATCATTCTTAATATGAATTTAATTGAAATAGTTTACACATTAAGTATTTTTATATACAAATCCAATGTTGTAAAAACGTTTGAGCTACATGAAAGTTAAAAAACATTTTAAACAACATAAATTCTTAATTTAAATAGAGGGAGAGGAATTACAGAAATATTTCATTTCTACACACAAAGCACACAATTTTAATCTAGAAACAAACATCCTACACCAGCTGTACTCGTGTTCCCTCAGGGTGTCACACACACACACACACACACACACACACACACACACACACACACACACACACACACACACACACACACACACACACACACACACAAACACAAACACTCAAGAGGTTTCAGTGTAGTTTGACTCTTTGTTTGACTTACAGAGGACCGTATAAAAGGAACAAAAATAATAAACTTTATAAAACAGACAGTGTTTAATTGCATTACAAGCACAATACAGAAATATTATATTAACTCACACATATGGACACATTAACTCTTCCATGTCCTCAAAACAGTGAAACAGTGTGAAAGAAGATAACATTGTTACCTGGGGCAATATCATGGATCCATCTTTAGTTTCAGTCTCAGCAGAAACCCTGCTAAGCAAGCACATGCAAAACAGACACACGCACACACTGAACAATCACACAACCAAATCCATGTAAACCGAGAGCTGGCTGTTCCTTGTCATTGTCAGTGGAGTGACACAGAGTTTTAACAGAAAGTTTCTGTGAAACGCGACACCAGCTGGCCAACAGCTAATGATAGAGCGACACACACACACACACACACACACACACACACACACACACACACACACACACACACACACACACACACACACACACACACACACACACACACACACACACACACAAAATAAGAAGTTGTTTTCAGATTGACATAATGCCACAAAAGTTTCAGTAAAAATACAACATGAACTAAAGTAAAGCATTTCAAAAGAATAAATCTAATCTTTCCTTGAAAGGTGCTCTTGTCTTCACAAACTGAACATGTGAGCCTCTTGAACCAGTCACACCTGCTGGATTATAGCAGAGCAAAGCCAAAAGCAAAGCAGAAAGAGCAATATTTGCACCTATGATTTGAACACGCATCTTCATCTCGGAGTCTTTTCGGGGTGTTGCCCCTGTGGTTTCACACAGCAAAAAATAACACACACAAAAAACATCACAAACAACAAATATTTTCATTTGACTCTATACTGCCCAACCTGAATCAGTCTGGCAACTTAAACGTAGTCTTTCTTGTCGTACCCTGCACCTGCGCTGGCGGTGCGCGGGGCTGAGTAGGCCATGCGGGGCGGCTTGTACTGCTTCTCTTTTGGCGGGCAGCTGGTGCACAGCATGGCCCCGCCAATCAGGAGCAGGGCGGCCGCTCCCCAGCCGATGTAGAGTGCTGCCCCCAGCTCCCTCCGCTGCGCGCTGGTCAGGATAGGGTTGTAGAAGTCCCGAATGACCACGCTGGCCGTCCAGGAAACTGGGATGAGGACCAGAAGGCCGCCGAGGAGGAAGAAGATTCCGGCGATGATCATGACTTTGGACTTGGACGGCTCGTCTTCGATGCAGTTGGTGCACTTGGCGCCGACGATGGAGATCAAGACCCCCAGCACCCCAAGTATGATGGAGATTATCATCATGGCTCTGGAGGCCTGCAGCTCCCGGGGCAAGGCAAGCAGCGAGTCATAGATCTTGCACTGCATCTGGCCCGTGCTCTGGGTCACGCAGTTCATCCACAAACCCTCCCAGATGGTCTGAGCGGTGATGATGTTGGCACCAACGAAGGCCGTCACCCTCCACATTGGCAGGGCACATGTCACGATGGCAATGATAAATCCAATGACCCCAAGGGCGATGCCCACGATCTCCATGCCCATCGACATGGTGGCTCTTTTGTCTGCTGCGAGTCCCCGGGATTTTAAACAAACAAAACCCTTCAGATCGCAGTAAAAACAGTCTCCTACTCTGTTGTTCAGCCGTCCTCGGAAGAGTGTGAGCACCTGTAGTAGGGATGTGATGTGGCTTTGAGATGCTGCCACGGAAACAAGAGATCCTTTATACCTCATGGGAGCGAGGAGGAGTCCCCATGGTGATGATGTCAGCAGGAGGCCGTCTTCACAACACACACAGAAACACACCACCTGTGTACATACAGTGGAGGAGGGGAGCTGGATGCAGGGCGGGTAGGGATGTGATGTTGGAGGGTCTGTGTGTCTGTGTGTTTGGCTGGTGGGGGTTGGTCACTGGTAGGATGGCAGCTTCTTGACTTCCAAGGAAAATCAACACTACAAACCTGTTTTCTCACAGGAATCATCATCTCCTCAAATTATGTGGTGATGATTTCATTGGAATGGGTGAAGCCAAGGTGCAGTATGAAGTAGATAAATGATCGAATCACTACCTGCTACCTCAACAATGTTTTACATTAACAAAGATCCATATATATGTATGTCTCAATCTGTATTTCACCGCACACTTTTGATCTTGTCAACTCTGCACAATTGTGATTGAACCCATTTTAAAAAATGGACAATTGGACATATTTCTCTCTCAGATAATTGTATTGTAAATATTCTTTTGATTTTTTTTAAGATGGCTTTTACGTATATTCTCTAGGTTTATGTCAATTGTGTGCACAGCAGATTCCTTGTACGTGAGAAAATACTTATTCTGATCTTATCATGAAGTTCTGTTTTAAATGCAAAGTCACAAAACAAGAAGAATGAAGTTCCCTAAACATAAATGCTGGCTTACAGACTTGCAGCAGTTACCTACAGTGGAGCAAAAAGAGAGGTAGCGTCAGCCTCTGGCTACTTATAAGACCTGGGAGTAAGCATAGAAACATGAACACACACTCGGGCCCTAAGTAGACTCCTGTCCCTCTGTCCCTACTTCCTTGTTTAAGCCGTGTGGTTTTCTCAAACATTCAGGATTCAGTGTTAGGAAAACAAAGGCTGGAAACCGGAATAACTGCACCAAAAGCAAATATGAGCAGAGAGAAAACATAATAGGTCGGTTTCCAGACACCTTTAGCATACAGACAGTGTGATCTTCCCAGTATCGGTTAAACTCTTTACTCTGACCAAACAATTTCTGGACAAATATACGTTTGAGTTTACTCTGGCTCAGGGAAAAACCCTTCTCAAGATGAGCCAGTAAAATGTAAATGTATACATTCAGAAAATGAGGTACAGTACATCTGTTTAAGCAAAAGGAACAAGTTACAGTTTTTTTTCGATCGCTAAACCACAGTGGGCACAACTGTAGCTCAATGTGCAAAACTCTAACTACAGTCTGCACTACCTACAGTCACTGGAGCTGAACAGTTCACTTCACCTGCAAAATAGGCTCAGTGCAGCAGACACTGTGAACCAGATTCATTGAGATAACACACACTGTCACTCAGAACATGCTCAGAGTACAAACACTAGCATCAAACCCCAATACACAAATTACAAACTTTTAATCTTTACAGTTTGAATAATTTGAGTTATTTCACACAAATTACGTAATATTTTCTTTGATGAAAGGGTGAAATTCTTTCACATGAAATTGTTTATTTTATAAAATACTAGTTTTTTTAAGGAAAACAAAAATAAATTAAAATCTGAAGTTTGCTTCAATAGATACACATTTTGTATATTTTATTGAAAACATTTCCAAATGTAGTATTTATCTGTGTAAATATTCTATAATTGTAATACAGAAATCTATCCTGTAATGTTGTCATTTACTGTAAGGAAAGGCAACTCTAGGCTGTTTGTTTGCTGGAAACTCTGTATTACAGATGCAACTTTTTTGCAGATTGGGTTGCACTCTCAACCCTGCCTCTTTCAATGAGAGACCATGATTCACAGTGTAGCCTTACTGTATTTCATCAGACATTACAGCTCTGTCTTCCTCCACACATCCACACTCTCACTGCCACTCTTCTCCCTCCAACAACCTGTCTTCATTGGTCCATTTACAAAAAAATATATATTTTTGAGCTTTCCCTTTATACTGTATATGTTCACTAACAAGTCTAAAACAAGACACCTTCTTAGTGTTTCAGTTGAAATTGCAATCTGCAGTGTTTGAAATGCATTAGGCATTCATTCTGTTTTGAATGTGTGGTTTACAGTTGTGGCAGTAGTGTGTTAGCGTTTGAAAAAAAGTGCTGGAAATCCACAGTGTTGTGCAGGTTGTGGTTAAGCCATGAGATAGGTGTGTAGAGTTTTGAAAATTGTGTTTAATCAATGAAAAACGAGCTAGAGTTTGGCCCGAATGAACCGCTGCTCTGCATACTGTTGTTGTGCCCACTGTGGTTTAGCAATCGAAAAAAACTGTAAACAAAAGGGGTAAGGAACAAGACAGAAAAAAAGTTTTGTCTCAGTGCTGAGTGATGAAAGGTTACCTGGCATTAACTCCTTATTGTTACATAGGCTACTATTTATTAAAATAAAATATTGATGGTTTGATGCCATGTTTTCACTAATTAATTTCATTTTACATATTAGAATAAGAATTTACAGTCTAAAGTCAGTCATTGTTCATGCTATGAACACACTATTGTATTGAATTTCCTCATTACATTAGTCTTCATTGGTCCATTTCCAAAAATATATATATTTTTGAGCTTTCCCTTTATACTGTATATGTTCACTAACAAGTCTAAAACAAGACATCTTAGTGTTTCAGTTGAAATTGCAATCTGCAGTATTTGAAATACACTCATTCTGTTTTGAATGTGTGGTTTACAGTTGTGGCAGTAGTGTGTTAGTGTTTGATAAAAAGGTTTGGTCCAGCTGCAGCCCCGGAGACAAGTTACCCTGGCGTGACAACAACACCCAGGCTTGACGGAAGTAACTGTATAAATAAAATCTACAGGTAACGTCCGTCACACCAGTTACTTCCGTCACGCCTGGGTGTCGTTGTCACGCCAGGGTGCTTGTCTCCGGGGCTGCAGCTGGATACTATTGATAAAAAGTGCTGGTTTTGAAAATTGTGTTTAAGCAATGAAAAATGAGCTACAGTTTGGTCCGAATGAACCGCTGCTCTGCATAGTGTTGTTAGAGTTTTGCACTTGTCGCTCCAGTTGTGCCCACTGTGGTTTAGCAATTGAAAAAAAATGTAATTGCGGCTAGACTTGAGGGGAGTCATACTTGTAATTGACATGAAAGGTGTTAAAATGGATTTAAGAAAGTATGCTCATAATTACTTTTTGTAGGAATTAATATATGTCATTTGTGTTGGCATTATCAATTGGAAAATATAACAGGGTAACTTCTACCTTTGTGAACTATTGTGGAAACATCATTCAGATAACTCTCAAAGACTGATATACTGTGTTTCAAGGGGCTATGGATGATCACCACATGGAGGGTTTGAATACAAGGCCAATCCAATGTTTTTGTCATACACAAAAACACTTGTTTAAAGAAGAATGTCCTCACAAATGACAAATGTCCTCACATGGTGAGTGTGGAGCCCATAATAATTATCACAAAACAAACCCCAAGGGGAAGAAGAACAGGGGAGCCTGTTTGTGTGGCCGTGTGAGCATCTTCATGAATGTTTATGTAACAATATCTGTTGGTGCATCACTACTGAGATAATAGTAACCTTTAGGCTACATGTACCAGCACACCTGTGTTGACCTAAACAAGCAGACTCATGGAGCCAATGCATGTTAAACTAAGACACAACTGTATGGACTTATACTATACTGTCACCAGTGGTAGAAAGTAACTAAATCCATTTTCCTAAGAACTATGTATTCTTCAATTCAACACTTCTACTTCATTTCCTGCTTTTACCAATTGCAACCTCATGCATTCATTTTTATAATGCAATAATAATACAGTAAACATTATTCGAAAATGAACCATCCTGCACAACAACATACTTTACATTTTAATACTAGGCCTTCGTATTAGGCCTATATTTCTTTATTCTTTGTATTCTTAATCAAGTCCAAATTTGAATACATGATTTTTACTTGTATCAACATCTTTCTACTTTGTGTTTGTTCATTCCTTCCTTCACAACATGTTGTCTGGTGGGGTTCGGTATGTCCACAGAGGATTAAAAAAATTCTAAAATAAAATGTTTTTTGTTGCCCGGATGTTGAAAGGTGTTTTCAGTGTTGTTCAGAGGGCCAATTCTAATCTCCCTGACTGCTCTGCTGGACCTGAGCACACCTGCTGGTACACTGAGGGATGATTTGACTATTCAAAACAGGAACGAGTTGCTATCTGTGGCTCAGACACTGAGTCACCCACTAAACAAAAGGGACTTCCCTGTTCATAATCTGAATGAAATCAATTTGTCACATGAAACTCTGACGCGAGGAAGTTGTTTTTAACTCTCTAAAACATCACTGACACCTTTATTGTGTTGTTGTTGTTGTTACCAAAGTTTAAAAAACCAAGGAAGGTAATATGAAAATACAACATTTTGAGGATTTTCTGCTTATAATCTGTTAAACATATGTTTCATCATCTGATTTAATGTAAGTTTTTGTTAATTAGAATTTCCACTTTTGTTTGTCATATAATCCTCTACTATCAGTATTATAAACATTCAATTATCATCATAATCATTGTTAAGTCTAACTAGGATAAAATAAGATGGCATAATGTTTTACTATAAAAAGTCTTTATTACTTCATCATTTAAGAGATTTTGATAATTTTAGTGGTTATCTTAAAACATATTCCTCATACATTTGAATAAAACTCAAGACATTTTCAAATTTTTGGCAAACACATTCATGTTAAAACAACAAAAGACAAATTATACAAAAGCATCTTAGCAACATAATGCGCAGTTAACGTTGATAAAAATGAAAAAGCTTAATCACTTACACACTGGGTCACTTTATCCAAAAAACTGTTTGGCAAACCATTTTACAAAAGTTATTTGTTTTACAGTCCACTATGTTGACCTTGCTTTGGAGCCCAAACTGATGCAATATCTGTCTATATCTTGTCATAATAGCAAGAAAAATATCATCCCCCCAGAAAAAAAGAAAGAAATGTATAACTCATGTCAAACTGTCACAAAAGTGTCTATTTGCCTAGTTTCCACTATGATATATACACACTGATCAGCACAATGTAAATATTATGAACGTTAATAATAAATATACATGGGATAAAGTCTCCTCACTGAACTAACCACATGGAGCATATTTTCTATTTCTCTATCCTCTTAAAGTTTATCGTCTCCCCTGTTTGCTTTACTGTGAGCCTTGGAAATCATATACAGCGCCACCAAACATCTTAGAGCTTCCAAACCAATTTCTTTAAAGTATCAAAAAGCATCCTCAAAAACCGTAAAACCCTTGGTTTGGCTCTGTTGTCAATCTCTATTTTACAAATTGGTTGCAGTTAAGCCAGTGTAATGATGTGTATTTAGCTACATTTCTGTACTGAAAATATACAAATAAGAAGGACATGTTAAAATGGAATGAAATAAGTCACAATCCTTCGTAATGCCCCCCTTTGTCCTGTCCTCCTCCCTTACACATAGTCCCTCCTGTTGTAGGAGTTTTGAGCGATTGACCTCGGTGCGGCGGAGTATGCCATACGACTCTGGGGGTTTATGTTGTACCTCATGGGTTTCTCTTCCCTTGGAGGGCAACTGCAGCAGAGGATGGACCCGCCAACTAGCAGCAGGGCTCCGGAAGCCCAGCCCAGGTACAGCGCCGCCCCGATCTCCATCTTCTGACCCGCCAGGACGAGGGGACTGTAGAACTCAACCACAATGGTGTGTGCAGACCAGGAAACAGGCACTATCTGCGTCAGAGCTGCTGTGATGAACGCCCCGCCTGAGGCAGCCATCACCCTGGCTTTAGCCCCGTCGTCCTCGATGCAGTTGGTGCACTTTGCTCCCACCATAGAGATGAGGAGAGCCACCAGCCCCACCACGATAGAGACCACGGTCAGAGCCCTGGCAGCCTGCAGGTCCTGAGGCAGAGCCAGCATGGAGTCGTACATTTTACACTGCATTTGCCCCGTGCTCTGAAACACGCAGTTCATCCAGAGGCCCTCCCAGTACACCTGAGCTGTCACTATGTTGGCGCCAATGAAGGCGGATACCCTCCACATTGGCAAGGCACAGCTGATCACACACAGCACCCAGCCGAGCGCTGACAGAATGACGCCGACCAGTTCAAGTCCATAAGACACCATCGTGCACCAAGAGAAGTGCCCCTCCTTGGATCAAAAGCTCTTGTATTTGTCCTTCTTTGAGTCTTCTCTTGGTTACTCTTGATTGAACCTTCTCTTTCTTACGGTTGTCCTTGCTTCCCTTTTCACCCACTCAATATCTGAAGTTGTGGAGCTTTATTTCCTCCTGGTACGCCTCGTCCTCAAGCTGTAGCTACTGCATCTGCTGCTAAATCCAGAAGTGTTGATTTGTCACAGTGTGCTTCCTGTACAAACTCTCTGCTTGGTGTACGTGCCCGCTCTGATGTAGCTTTCTTCTGTCCTGCTGCTGTTAAGGAGTTGACGACCCTTATCTGTTTATTGTTTTATTACTTCGCAGTGAGGCCCTCCTAACAGGTGACATCACTTGCTAAACCAAGCCAATCAGAAGACAAGTCCTGGGCATTGGCCTCATTTACCACCTGGGTGTGTTGGTTCTTGTTTGTGTGCTTTTTCAGATGAAAAGTATTTTTATGGTTTAACCTTTTGCCCATGGTAGCTCTGAGTGTGTTTGCTTTATTGCTGTCAGGAGGTAATAAGTGACCAAGGCAACGCTTGTTATGTGGTTGATAAGTGACCACATCAGACTGTAACAGATATATAAACATGTATTCTAAGCTCGTATTTCCAAAGAGTGCGATTTTGTGTAAGAGATAAATGAAGAAAAAAAAACTTACACATATTTTACTTTTAGCAGGCTCTCTCAATCGGTTTGTTTTCCGTTTTATATTTTATTCCTGTTTTTTTGTGATGTTTTTATAGCCTCGACTGAAATATGATTTCATAGTTTCTATAGCAGGAACTACTACTACACTGGGTCACACAGTCTCTGGGTAATTAAACAGTAAAATGTAATGACAAATGAGTTAATGACAAACTAGAAAATGCTCAAAATATATTTTATAGACATGTGTTAGCTACATGGCCTCTGTGAACCATCTGTATCAGTTTTGAAAAGAAAATATGGGTCATACAAGTTCTTTGTTTTCCTGTTTGGGACATTTTATGACATGAAAGTTTATGCAACAACAGTATGATGAAGGCGTATGCTTAACTGAAACCTGAATTTCATAAAAGACCCATGTCCAACAACGTCTAAATGGTCCCCTCTCTGTTTGTGCCCATTGGTAAGAAAGAGTTGCAGGTGTTTAGTTTATTTACTAAAGGTCTCTGTAATATTCTAAAATAACTGGGCACAGTTGTTGTACAAATATATACTGTTGGGGACTCTTGTCAGTTGCGTATTCATACACATTTCCCACACTATTGACATAAGCTCAACGGTGTATGTGAGGTCCTTTTGGATTACAATAGAAGTCTCTGGCACTGAGGAATAATCCATATTAGGCTTTGTATACACAAAGAGAATACTTTGTTATGAGATCAATGATCCAAAAATGTATTTCTAATATTTTCAGACTTGTTTTTTTATGTCCTTCTCAAGACAGTATACAGAAATATGATGAACATAAAACCCAGGAGTGAGGGCAAGGCATAAACAGGGTCCATTACAATGGTGCAAACAAAGCTATACTACAAAAAACAACAATCCAATTTTATGAAGCTACTTCTCCTTTTATTTTTTGCGCAGTTGTGGATTGACTTCTTTCCCTGTATTATACGCTACTCCCTGTATTTTACTAGTGGTTTCGCCAAGGTTTTCAGGAAGTAGACAGACCCCCGTCATTGACAGGCGGCTGAGTGAAACGTTGTGTTACTTTATTAAAATTAATAATTTCTCAGATTTTGAAAATATTTATGGAAAAATGTGATGTGTAGCCTACACAACGTGAAAATATATATAACATTGGTTATGTCTTTTTGTGAAATTTGAATGCAAAATCTTTACATATTTCCCCTTTAAGTTTTTGCTGGTACTTGAAAATGAGATAATGTTGACTTACTGGTGGATTCTGGTTTCTCGCTGTAGTAAGTGTAGATCCATGTGCAGTGTGTCTGCATAGATTTGTGTTCACTACAGGGCAACTATCACATTCTGGCACACTTGTATACGTACACAATATCACACTTCAATATTAGACAAACACATCCGCTGAAGAATGGCTCACCAATTAACCGCGATAAGATAAAGCAAGATAAAAGGCAATTCATTGTAGGTTATCTTGGTAAGGAAGGAAAGAAACAATCGCCCAACTATTGAAATCATAGTGTCAATACTATCAAATTCTTTGTTTGCATGCTAACACAAGACATTTTTGTTGATGGAGCCACTGCTCGACAGCACTGCTACAGTGTGCCCTCCAAGCCGATAGACATGTCATGCACAATGACATGTCTATCGTCTTATAAAGTTGTCATTGTAGACTTTTTTTTTGTACACAGCAAAAATTATTCTATTCACTCTGCCTCATGATCCTTTTTGGATTCCTCCCAAATATGTGTCTCTATATGTGCTTAATCCTCCTTTGCATTTACTAGCTAGTTGCTAACTTTTCCTGTCTGCTGTTAGCTACTGCTAAAAAGTGAAAAAACACTTCAGTCAGACTGAAGACATTTTGCCAAAACCAATTTGAACTGCTGATACATTTGGAGATGAGGGCATGATTCAGTGAGCAAACAGGCTAGATATTAATGTTGCTCTTTGTTTTTAAATTTGGAGCTTGGATTAATTTCTGAACAGTAGGCTCATTTCCATGCTACTGAATCAGTGTTTTGCTTATTAACACTTCAACTCCACAGATATTTTCCACAAAAGCAGATATGTGCAGTGAAGTGAGTTTCACTGAACGGCTCAATATCTCACATGGGTTGATAATTGAGTTTCGCTAAGCAGAGGGATTATCTATTTCTCTGTTGTTTCCTTGTGTGCACCCTGGATTTGTTATAGGTGTGACTCTTCCTCCGTTACTGCTCTGGAGGAAAAAAAACATCCAAATCCAAATTGTTGACTGGAAATGGTATTTTAGAGGGAAACTGTACCAGGTTTATCTATTTGGTTAACTGCCAAGAGAAAGTCAGATAGTGTACATGCATTGGTCTGCAACTATACTGCCAACTCATTGAACAAACTACCCTACTAACCTTTTAACCTTCAACTTTTATTTTAATTTATTTATCAATATCTAGTATAGTATTAAAAAAATTCTCTATCAAAACATTGGTAGAGGACAAAAGTTGTGGTGAGTATTTGGTGCATTATTCACTTTATAAATTCAAAATGGTGTTGTTTTGAAGTATTTTAGAGGATACAAGCCTTTTAAATCCTTTCTAAAAGCCACGCCATGATTCAGTCCGTGATTTACCAAAAACATGAAAAAGATCAAGCTTCAAGTCAACAACAACTTTAATGTTGTGTCCATACCACATAGACCAAGTCATAACAAATACTTTTTGTCAAAATCACATTCAAACCAGTATTTATTTTTGAAGTATCTCTGAACCAAACACCAGCCATTGATTTAAAAAAAAGTCCATTTCAAATAAAGACAGCTTTAGGGCATTGTTCGGTGGTTTGCCTTTACATAAGTGGACTCTCAGTTACTAAGTAATGAGCTCTTCAAAAGGTTGGGAGCCTTGGAGTTAACGGCTGCTTAGAGATTCATGAACAAATTTAAAGAGACACTGTTAAAAGTTCTTTGAACTTTGGGTGATGATGCCACACTTTGATAACCACCCAGAACATCCTACCTCCTATTTGTGTGTAGAGAAGAATCACAATTAATCAAACAAAAATACTAACAAAAAGTTTTGTTTTATTGCTGCATCATGAGACATATCAATTTAATGTACAAGTTAGATGAATCTTTGTGATGGCAGTTTATGGCACAAGTATTTACACACACACACACACACACACACACACACACACACACACACACACACACACACACACACACACACACACACACACACACACACACACACACACACACACACACAATGAAGTTTTTTTAGAAGTAGAAGCTGCTGCCTCCCTTTGGGCAAAGCTGAGAACAGCAGACAGAAAAAGCTAAACTTCAGAGAGCTTGTCATTTTTCTTTCATGTCAGACTTACAACACTTAAAAGTTGCAAAATCTGCACCCATACATCGTATATCATAGCACTTGCACTTACACTGAACCCCTCTTTGTTGCCCTGTCCCTCTCGGCCCACATCAAATTCATACATATATCCTGCATGAGCTCTTTTCCCTGTGATCTTTCTCTGAACAAAAAAACTCATATGTTCACACACACACAATCGGCGTTCAGTCTGATTCACAGAACACACACAGTGTGAACTTAACAGAGTTCAAAGTTGACATCAGCCTTTTTTTCACATGGCCTCTTCATCTTTCTCTTAATTATTCTGTTCCCAATACATCCTGTTTGTTCTAATCCAATTTCCTAACCTTAGAGAGTGTACCACCATTAAAGCAGCTCCGAGTAACATTTAAATATCTTTTAAACAGCCTCATGTTTCCTCTCATAATCATAAATTACCTTTAACAGCAAACGAGACCATCAGTGAAAGACATTTTTATATAGTTTTTATTACTGCTTTTGGTCTGGTCGTACATCCAGTCCGATTTTCGGTTCGCTCGTTCAGGCTCTATGGTCACATATCCGTATTGGTCACAGATTTCAGTGTGGCGCTGCAACGCGATTTGAGAAGCCTATCCCTCCAGGTGAGGGAAGGGGAGCGGGAGCCTTGTTTCAGACAGTGATTTGTCGTCATAATGACTGATAACGGGGCTGAACCATCAAAGAAAAAAAATAAAATGCAATGAAGAAAAGCTAAAAGGGAGAGTGATAGGCGGGCGGGAGGGCGTTAATTTCACGGGAGCGCGGACTTCAGTGTTTACTCCTAAATGAGTGAGCGGTAGCCTACTAAAACAAAGTTTACTTTGCCTCACCAGCATCATCAGATGACCATTATTTATCTGAAATAGTCATTATTTACGAGCGGGCCTTCCTCAATGACCTAACCTTATACAGGTCATTGAGGTTACTCAATTGGGTTCCAGCAATCTTGCTAGACGAGCAGGAGGGCGCTGCCAAGCAACGTATACACAATTTCACGGGAGCGAACTGCAGTGTTTACTCCTAAATGAATGAGCGAAAGCCTACTAAAACAAAGTTTACTTTGCCTCACCATCATCAGATGAGTCGACCATTATTCATCTGAAATTGTCATTATTTACAACAACATAAACACATTACCTCATCGTGATCCATACTAACTGCCGTCTCTCGTTCATTCGCTTTGTGTGAGGACACGGACTCTTTCAGCTCCGTGAGAGGTGACACGTACTGCATCAACTCATTGCAATCAGGTGTGCGTAGCACTGACTGGCATTAGTTGATGCTGTGTCACTAACCACTCTCACAGAGCCGAAAAGAGTCTGGTGCCCTCACACTTTCAACACACGGAAATGCACTATATTGCTTCCTGATCATTTGAATCTCACACGCCCGGCACGTGCTAGAAAACAGCTTCACGACAGCTGGCGTCGTAAAAATACTACCACTTTTGTCCAAAGGGGCCGCCAACGTGCCATGTTACTCGTAGTGGCTTTAAATCACGTTGGTGTATTTGGTGGGAGGCTTGATCTGTACCACAAGCTCTGTGTGTTGTGTGTCTCCTATTTACAGTAAAACATTTTAAGTATTTGACAAAGTGTCAGTGAGGTTTTTCACCCTCAGTGTACACACCAGCTTGACAACAGTAAGTATTGTAGAAGACAGCCAAAGTGAAGCACATAAACACACAGTGTACTTTTAAACAAGAATTTAAAAACACTGATCAACATTTTGATTTGATGTGAAAATTAAAAATGATAGATGAAAACGTTTTTGGTGAATGACACAAAGAGATCGACTGGGAACTAATGAATCGCAATATGAGCATGCATATACAGAATGTGCTGTTATCTGAAGCAACATTTTGATCTTTTTCCAGTTTTCCACACAGTTTTAGTTTGGCATTCTGCCAACATTTAGACTCACCAAAACTCAACAAACTGATCCAAAGATCAGCAAAGTAAGATAAAGATTACATTTTGTGTTTGTGTGTGTATGTATGTGTGTGTGTGTGTGTGTGTATCCTAGTGAAATGTAGCGATAGATCAGGGAGTGTCAAACTGCCAGGGGTGAGACAATTTTTTAATTAATTTGCAACAACAAATACTTTTTAGGGAAATGTAATTTAATCCAGACTAGCCTATTTCTTTATTCAACATAAAGAGAAAACATATTTCAATAAACATGATTTTTTTGTGTGGATTTTTAGCATTTCTTTGAACAAGTTTATATAAACAAGGCTTTCTTATGGGAAATGGCCAAATACTGAAAATATAACCTTTTGACTAGCAGTATATTTGAGATAATGTAGTACACACAGTTGAGAGGGGGCATTCCGGGTATATATTTTGACTCCAGCAGCATGTCATCCATAGTTTAAGAAGGTGTAACACAGAGTTGTCACTGAGCACAAGACCATATTTGGTGTCTCATTGATGTTTGTCAGAGGTAGTTTCACTCTAAACAGACTGAGTCACCTCTCACTCTTGGCATCACTCCACCTTCCTGCAGCTTCAGGGGAAACTGAATGTGGGGGAGGGAAAATGAGGAGAGAAAGATGAACAAATTATTTTCTATTACTATCAACGTTAAAATTGTTTGCTTTTTCATTCAGGTGGTGCTACACACGAAGCAGTTCCACATGTTGTTTAATAGATGGTTGGTGACTGTAAACAAGTTTTTGGGTCTGTGGAGTTGGGGGTTGAACATAAAGAGCAGGGACTGATGACGGTGAGCATGTCTCCTCCATGGCTCCTCCTCTTACAGGGAGGAGATCATATGTACCTGCTCTCCTCTGAATGCTCTACCATTTCACAAATTCACCTGACTTAATCACAGAAGGACACAAACAAACCACAAGCTTACGTCACTGCAAGAGAGGAATCAGAGCATATAGAACTACCTTTCAAGTCCCGACTCAAAGAAGTTTACCTTGTGAAGAACAAAAATCCGCTGTCAACGATGGTGTCTGCTGGGTTGCAAATGCTGGGTGCGGCCCTGGGAATCCTGGGCTGGATTGGCACCATAATCGTGTGTGCTATACCAATGTGGAAGGTCACCGCTTTTATCGGTAGCAACATCGTCACCTCGCAGACTTCGTGGGAAGGTATTTGGATGAGTTGCGTGCACCAGAGCACCGGCCAGATGCAGTGCAAGGTCTACGACTCCATGCTGGCTCTCAGCTCTGACCTCCAGGCTGCTCGGGCCTTGACCATCATCTCCATCGTGGTGGGCGTCATGGCTATCCTGCTGTCTGTGGCCGGGGGGAAATGCACCAACTGTGTGGAGGATCCTTCGTCCAAGACCAAGGTGGGCATCGCAGCCGGAGTGATGTTCATCATAGCTGGGATCCTCTGCCTCATCCCCGTCTGCTGGACGGCCAACACAATTGTCCAAAACTTCTATAACCCGCTGATGGTCAGTGCTCAGAAGAGAGAGCTGGGCGCGGCGCTCTACATCGGTTGGGGGGCTGCCGCTCTGATGCTGATCGGAGGGGGAATTCTCTGCTGTAACTGCCCCCCTAAGGAGGATACACCCTACTCTGCAAAGTACAGCGCTGCCAGGTCCGATGCCTCAGCACCAGCGTCCGGGAAAGACTTTGTCTGAGATCTAGAGATCTAGAAATCAGCCTGTACAAAACAATGTTTACTGGGACAGATGAACTGGTGCTACTTGATTTTGTGTGTTGGTATTTCATGATGTTACGTGAGAGAAAAAAGGACTGCTGAGTTACACCCCTAATGAGAGCCTTGCGAGGAAAGGTAAAACCAGACAGAAAGAAGACCCAAAGAAAGTAAAAACAAGAAAACACATTTTATATGTTAACACAGTTATTTTGTATGTTTTCTTACCAGTATAAACATAATATAACCCCAGTCCTATTTTGATCATTATGTATGTGGGTTGTTTTTATGAAGTATGTGTATGAGATGAATGATGTTATGCTATACTAATGAATTGATGCATACTGTAAATAAATATTTTGGTTACAAATCAGAGATCACTTGTGCTTGCTTTTTATTCATACAGTAATTCAATGGAACAAATCAACAAATAACTGAAATAAGTTTTTTTATATTGTGTTTACTGTTATTATAAATATTAATTAATCTTTTTACACATTTAGTGATTCCTACAGTATATGTTTATTCACTACTGCCTTCAATTTGAAACACAGTTCCCTTTTTGAAAAAAACAACACCCCCAGCCTTTGAGAAGCATCTATTGTCTGGTTTTCTTGTAGATCTGGTTTAGGTGTGGCCTAAAACACAGGTCTTTGTTCAAACTCTAATTCTAGAGGCGAAGGTACTTGTACTCCATACTGACTCACATACTGACCAATTTTTCATGTCTTAAGAACCAGGATATATTCATATCCCTTTGCTTTGACCTTTAGCTATATTAATTAAGTCCATACAATACTGTATTTTTTTAATAATCAAGAGAATAAGTTTTATTTGTCAAAAAAAAAAGCTCTTTGAAGGGTCATTCTCTGTTATTTAAAAAAAGGTTGGACTGAGGAACCGTTTTTAATTTTCTTTTTCCTTAGGAAAGATCAAAAGTAAAGAAAAAAGTTTGTGTTTGCTCAGGGCTTGACCTGTGTGAGTGTGTCTGTGTGTGTGTGTGTCTGTGTGTGTTTGTGTTAGTATGAGCACAGGTGGAATGTCAAGCCATTCTCCCAGGTCTAGAAGCCTTGCTTGAAGTAACAAAGCTTGTATGTGTGGGAACAATGAACAGCCAGATAGAACAAGGGTCCTGGATATTAGGTCTCAGCTTTCTCCTTTTGTCTGGGTGAACAGAAACTCCACCCTCAAAGTTTAAACCACATTAGGGAGTAGTTTGCTTCTCACAGCGGGGACCTCGGAGCATCAGAGCACAGCAAACACTTTGTCGAGCTGCTGTGAGAGTCGAGTACGCCAGAGCAATTATAAACACTATCGTTTTTGGCACTCAAGATCTAATAATCTTTCGAGGGGTGAACATTTCTGTTAAAGTTGAAGAGTCCTTGCTACAGTGGCGTAAACCATGGCTTCACAGGGCCTCCAGATCATGGGTGTGCTGATGGCCTTCATTGGCTGGCTGGGCACCATCATCACCTGCGCTATGCCCATGTGGAGAGTGACTGCTTTCGTGGGGGCGAACATCGTCACTGCGCAGGTGATCTGGGAGGGCCTTTGGATGAACTGCGTGGTCCAGAGCACAGGCCAGATGCAGTGTAAGGTGTACGACTCCATGCTGGCTCTGCCTCAGGACCTGCAGGCAGCCAGGGCCATGGTGGTCATCGCTGTGATCGTTGGGGTGTTCGGAGTCCTCATGGCCGTGGTTGGTGGGAAGTGCACCAACTGCATGGAGAACGAGGTGGCCAAAGCCAAAGCCTGCATCGTGTCCGGAGTGATCTTCATAATAGCCGCCATGCTAATCATGATCCCAGTGTCTTGGTCAGCCCACGCGGTGATCAGGGACTTTTATAACCCCCTACTGGTGGCAGCTCAGAGGAGGGAGCTCGGGGCTGCACTTTATATCGGCTGGGGCTCCGCTGGGCTGCTGCTGCTGGGGGGAGGCCTGCTCTGCAACAACTGCCCCCCAAAAGATGGCCGACCCTACATAGCAGCCAAGTTTGCCCCTTCAAGAACCGGATCTTCAAATGTGAACTATGTGTGAGTGTTTGGGCTGGTAACAGCACCATAAACATGTCTCGATATTTTCAATACATTTTTTTCGGTACTTACCAAAAAGCTGCTCAGTTTGGAGCATTACATTCAGCAATGAGATCACCGTGAAGGAGGCCTTTACCTTCTGTCTTTTTCACAATTTTACAGTTTCCTTACTCTGAATCTTGGGACTGAAAACCTGACATTTCTCTGAAAATATATTTTTTATTATGAACAAACTAACTACTATTATGAGTTATGTTAATCACAAAGACTGAGACTAAAAGGAGTTATGAAGTACAATTTTTTTTATTAAACAACTCTAATAAATATCAATTATTGTATTGATTGCTGCCCAGATAAGTTGTTAGTTAGTTAAGAAATCAAATAACTGAAATCAGTTGCAATGTTTGTTTTACATAATTCTTTTTTACATTCAACTTTGTAATGACACAAAATCCCAGCTGTACGTGCAATTGTCTTTTCATCAGAAATAAAGTTTCTTTGTTCATACTGTTCTGACTTCTTCCTTCTTCGTCCAGTCTGCACCTATTTACGCACTGTATTAATCAGAGCCGGCCCAAGCCTTCATGGGGCCCAAAGCGGAATTTGATTAGGGGCCCCCTCTCCAATGACAGTGCTACCGAAATTATTGACTTTTGTTGAATGTCATTCACACAATCAGTGTTTTCCGCTAGTTCCTGCAATGTACAGCTGGGTGAAAATTGTGGCCAGTTGAGATCCCAACCCTTGTAGGGGAGTCCGGAGGTGTGCTCCCCCGGGAGATTTTTGTTTCCTTTTTAAAGTGAAATACATGAATGTGGTGCACGTTGAGAGGAAATTTAAGAGGCTAAATCTGAGGAATTTTGTGTGAACAAATAATTTGGAGACACTGGGTCGGATGAATTAGAAGAAGCTATTGAAGAACACATGGATTTTCCATAAAAATATAAATTTGAAATAAAATATTATGGAGGGTCCTCTGGGTTGGGCTTGGAGCTCTTTTTCTTTTACGGGACATATTTCTCTGTATTATAATGAATGCATTTAAATGCAGTAAGAGGAACGATTTCCAAATGTTTTTAAATAAACTCAATACACACTGTGCATGGACGTGAACGTGACGTGATCAGTTAACCTTGGATTACCTCCCAGATGAACTGATTCAATTATTAGGCTATTAATTATCTAGACCAAAACATTGTATTCCTTTTTTTGTACGATAACTTACATTTGCATAATATGATGTTAATATCAAACACACAAACTCAAAAAAAGAATTTATTTATTTTTTGGGGGGGCCTGGCGGTCGGGGGCCCTAATCAACTGTTTAGTTCGCTCATGCCTCGGGCCGGCTCTGGTATTAATACTGAAACTGAACTTCTCAATAACCGCCCTTGATAAGACATTCAGGAATTCAGGGGGAGTGGACTCCTGGGAATTTACAGTATCTTTCTTGATTTGTTTGCCGTGCTGTAATCGACTGCCCTTGTATTGAGACAGTAATTTACAGTTTCTGTCCTGAGTAAAATGGACGTCAGCGCCAGAGACAACACTGTTCTGTGTATGCATGGATTCACGTTGCTAAGGAACTGTTTTATATCTCCACAGAATGGATATGTACACTTTGCCCAGTAAGAGCACATCTGCCAAGTCTTGTCAGGTTGATATATCCTCGACCTCTTTAACGGTTTTCTTTTTTGTTTACAGACATGTTCAATTGAAAACAGTCTGACAAGTGAAACAATACGGGAGACATCTTTCTCTTTTGTGTCCATTTTGGCCACTCAGATGAGATTAGGTCATTGGTAGAAGAGGTAGCCTACTCCTTTATTTAGGTAAAAGTAGCGGTTTCACAACGTAAAAATAGTTCATTACGAGTCAAATCTGGCATCAAGAAATATAACTCACTTGTTGTTACGTACAGCAGCATTATCAACAAGATGTATTGAACGTTTTAAATAGTAAAAGTACTCATTATGCAGAGTGTTGGTGATTCACTGTATATTATAATACTGGATTATACTGATTTGTGAATGAGTAAGAAAAATAGTTTTGTAGAGCAAATTTTAAACAATTTTATATTGTCAAGTCAGTTTTATTATTACTGTAGCTCAGTATCACAAACAAAGTGGCTTTTCAATGAATGCATTTGATACGGCTTCATCTATCCTTAGGCATTACTGTTAGGGAGTTTAATATATGCATACTTTTTTTTAGAACTAGATTCAATGTTTTCAGAGAAAAATCTTAAGTTTTAAAGTGACTAAAAGTACTATAGCTGTCAAGTAAAAATAATAATATTTTCCTTTTAAATGTAGCATAGAATAATAGAGTTCAAAGGAATCACAAAATCATCATATCAAATCACAGTATGTTACTTACGTAAATGTGCCACCAGATCAGGCACATTAAAAAAACAATGTTGACAAAAAAATACTCTTTATTGTTTGAATGGTAAAACAAAATGTCACATGACAAATACACAAGTCTTCCCGAAGTACTTATTTTGCAAAAAGGCACAATGAAAACATCAGGAGAGTCTGAGCCGGACTGAATTAATATTAAAATTATACTATAACACAAAACCATATAAAAGCAATGAATTAAGCTGTATGCCTGACTCACTCACACATTGTAGTAATGTGTATTTTTTATGTTGCAAAAACAAAAGGGACACAGTGGGTTAGTCAAAAAAAGATAGCAAAAATGCAAATCACAACTTGATAAGCAACCGGTTTGTACTGTATGTAAAAAGTCAGGTGCTTTTCAAGGGGTGCTGCCTCTTATGTCAGGAAGCTACTCAGACAAATTCTTTCCCGGGTGTTGTGGATTTAGGCGGGGAGTATTTTGCTCCATTATAGCGGTCTCTTCCCGACGACGGGCACTGACAGCAGAGGAGAGCACCACCGATCAGCAGCAGTCCCGATGCTCCCCAGCCAATGTACAAACAGGCACCCAGCTCCCTCCTCTGGGAGTCAGGAACCAAGGGGTTGTAGAAGTCCTTGATGATAGTGTTAGCGGGCAGGGACACGGTCACCAGGCACAGAGCCCCACTCAGTATGAAGAAAACACCTGCAGTGATGGCCACTCGGGCTTTCGCTACCTTGTCCCCAACGCAGGTGGTGCACTTCCCTCCCACCACGGAAAGCAACAGGCCGAACAGAGAGAACAGGATGGCGATGACCACCATAGCCCGAGCTGCCTGGAGGTCCGTAGGCAGGGCCAGCAGGGAGTCGTAGATCTTGCACTGCATCTGGCCCGTGCTCTGCACCACACAGGTCATCCACAGTCCTTCCCAGATGGTCTGAGCCACCACGATGTTGTTCCCAATGAACGCAGACACCTTCCACAGGGGCAGCATGCAGATCAGTATGTTTCCAATCCAACCGAGCACCGCCAGCCCGACGCCCAGTATCTGCAGCCCTAGAGATGCCATCGCTGTTCACTCCTTCTTGTTTCTTTGCTCCGTCTAGGTTCTTCACTGGGCTGCCAACTAAAAGCTCTCCCACTGTGGGGAAGTTTTATATGACCCGCAGATACCCCCACATAGCCCCCCTCCACTGGGTGGGCTTTGGCTTCTTTGCCCAGATATAAACATCCATCACTTTGGGTTCAGAGGTGTTTCACTCAAACAAAGAGGCCCTCTGCTTCCCCAGCAGAACCATGGGAAAGAAAAAAATCCTAAACAGTGTGGTTCAGTCAAATGCCTCTTACAGTAAAAGTCTGATGTTTTGAAGGTATGAAAAGTTGAAACGTAAAAATGTAACTTTATGGAAAGGGATAATAATCTCTAGAACATTAACTTTATTTGAAATACATAGGGCCTTTTTAAGTTTGAAAACCTTACATGTCAAACAATATTGGGTAAATAAAACCTTTTTTCAATGGTATAGAGCAGTGATTCTGTACCAGGGGGTACTTTGAAGAACTGAAACATACAGCTTTTGTGCCACAGAGTGGTAGTAGTACGATGATGTAAGACGCTTTCTGGCACAGGTGGAATCAATCAGCTTGATTGCTGCACTGGTTACAGAACCCGAGATAAGGTGGTGAGCAGACAGCCACCAATAATATCTCATGGTCTTTATACACTTCAAAATGTAAAAAGAAAAAATATTCTACCCTTGTGATATATTTTAAATACTGTACCAATCCCATCAATTCCTTTTTGTGTTTCCATCCGACGAAATTCAGATTTACATGTGAACCAATTCAGAGTACATTTACCACATGCACTTAAATGCACCTGAGATATCCCTTGCTATTTCAAAATACTTTATTTTCATATTTCACAAATCAATGGGGGAAAAAATAACATATGAATAGTTTAAAAAAAGGGGAAAAACAAGTCTGCGGGGATTCGAAAAAAAGGTAACATTTCAGATTTAATAGATAAAACAAGAATGTGAATTGTTGGAATTTTTTATTAATTCAAACATTACTCATTTTAAAAGACTATGGTCATTTATTAATGACTTTCATTCAAAGCAAAACTCCCTCAAAACAATGCAAGTCCAACTTCAATTTAGCTTCTACCAGTGTTCAGTGATGCTATTGGAGTAACTTAACGACCACAGGTGTTTTCAATTTGAACAATTAAAACAGCCAATCAGGAGATACCACAGCCCACCATGTGGGTATAAAAGCTGCAGATGAGAAACTATTCTGCATATATCACTGCTTGTTCAAGCTGATTCTTTACACTGTCTGTACCTGCACAATTTGAGACGACTATGGCATCTGCGGGGCTCCAGATCTTGGGCATCTTCCTGGCAACCATCGGCTTTTTGGGTGACATCATTATCTGCGCTTTGCCCATGTGGAAAGTATCTGCTTTCATCGGGAGCAACATTGTGACGGCGCAGATCTTCTGGGAGGGCCTGTGGATGAACTGCGTGAAGCAAAGCACCGGGCAGATGCAGTGTAAGGTATATGACTCCATGCTGGCTCTACCTCGGGACTTGCAGGCGGCCCGGGCCCTGATTGTCATCTCCATCCTTGTTGTCTCAATGGGGGTGCTGCTTGCCGTGGCAGGGGGAAAGTGCACCAACTGCATTGAAGACGAGGCGGCCAAGAGCAAGGTAGCTATTGTTGCTGGGGCGTTCTTCATCGTTGGTGGTATCCTGTGCATGATCCCCGTCTCCTGGTCAGCCAACACAGTCATCAGGGACTTCTACAACCCCGTTATGATCGACGCACAGAGGAGGGAGCTCGGAGCCGCGCTGTTCATCGGCTGGGGATCAGCTGGACTCCTCTTCATCGGAGGGGCCCTGCTCTGTTGTCAGTGTCCCCAGCGTAAGGACACCAGATACTCCGCCAAATATTCTGCCCCGCGCTCAACAGCCAGTGGAGGAGCCTATGTTTGAAAAGGCTGCAATTGGTCTGAACGTCTCCGTACCTTGTCCAGGAAAGAGCACTGTACTCTTTTCATGTTTTTATATTCTTAATGCACTTTTTTTAAAGCATTTTTACTGAATTTCAATAAATTATACGATCACTAGTTTTACTTGTTTGGGTTCATGCTGTTTTTTCCATCAGATTTTCACGTTTGGTCTTTTCAAAGCCTCAGCTGGCTGAATTCACTACTTGGTATACATGTATCTTATCCAGTTTTTAGATTGGCTTATGGTGTCCCAAGTTGTATCTGTTAATACTTGGACCAACACAAACCTCTAACGGTAGGGACTAAATTGAAGCCCCTTCAGTGTTTTGGCAATGTATACATGCTGAAAAGTGCACATTCAGGGCTTGCACCTGATGCAGTAGAGCAATTAAGATGTGGCGAAAAAGTGTAGGTGTTAAGTCTCTTGCCATCAGTGAACTAGCCTGGCAGCAGAAGCCCCTTTGTGAAATCCCTTGGTTTGCTTTTTTGAAAATGTAGATTTAGGAAGCTTAACTATTACATTAACGTAACCTATTTCTCTTCAGACTTTAACTCGCCAGAGGCTAAATGCAGTATAATGAATGGTGTGATTAGATGCATCCATTGAAACTGAACCAGCTAAATTGCATTCAGACTTTACATTTGCAACTGCTTTCCTTTGCAATATTGCACACTTGATGCACTTTGTCTCAAAAGCTGCCGCATGGTTGAGGTGGCTTTGTAGCAGTGTTAATTTCGTAGACTAAGACTATGACGAAAAATATTCGTCTACGAACCTTTTTCACGGACGTAAACTAAATAAAAACTAAATAAAAAGGCAGATGTGATGACGAAGACTGAGACTAATTTAACTGACACTATAGTCTTCGAATAGGAACTAGACGAAACTGTTAGGGCGGGACGAATGGAGAAGAGATCCAATCAGAACTACTCTTTTTGTGGGACAAGTTGGGAAGAAATCCAATCAGTGCGAAGCAGCGAATGCAACCCTGTGTCGGTACGGGAGACCGCGCAGGTGTGAGCGGGTGGAGTGAGCCGCTGTGCTGAAAAACTCTGCGGTATGATGGACAAAAATGATAGTCAGGGATATCCTGCCCGTTAACGATGTCTAGGGGAACGGCTAAGTTCCGCGATCTGTTTGTAGTAGGCTCTGTCTCGAGTTTGAATACACAGAGCCATGTGAAACTGCCGCCTCCGTCCGTTAGTTTCTGTTTTTAAGTTACAATCAACTCCGACGCATGGACAGCGTTCAATTAAAACCTCTAATTGTATTATCTAAAAGGCTTTGATGCAAAAGAAGTCCGAACACACACAGCGGCAGCAGTGTTGCTTAAAGGAAGGCGCAGTTGCTCAAATGTATGAGCACCTCAACTGCGTGCTGCTGCTGCTGCTGCCCAGGGGCGGCCTTAACGATCTCGGGGCCCGTTTCAAGACCTAGTGTGGGGCCCCCCACTTTTTAAAAATACTTTCTTTATTTTCTTTTTTTATATAAATAATGCTTGTGCATGCTCCCCGCAAAAAGAAAAAAGATTGTGGAATCCAGTTGGTTCATAGACAGATCATGAGATAATGGACCCCCGGGCACAGGCTCTTAAAGCCCCCCCTCCCCCCTATCCAGTCAGGTACACTGATTTTATGTGAGATTATTACTAATGAAATAGAATACATGTTTTGTATTACAACCATTAAATCTGTGTCTGTATTTGCATATTCAAACCTTAATACCATTCAATGAAGAAAAACACTTAGTCGGCGAAGTCCGCTGTAGATTTAGTCAAACTAAAATCTTCTTATATTTAGTAGACTAGACTAGACTAAGACTAAAATATTTTAGATGACTAAAATAGGACTAAGACTAAATGGTGTGATATTCAAAAGACTAAGACTAAATCAGAATTTGCTGCCAAAATTAACACTGCTTTGTAGGGCAGCTTGATTAAGGTTTGGCAAATATGACTAACTTGTTGCAAACATATAGGGGTAAGGATGAAGATGGGAATTAAAGTCATGGTATGCTAAAATGTTTAGAGGAATTACAAGTATGTCCACACTAACAATAAATACATTTACCAACCCCCTGGAACTGGAGCAAACAAAATTGAATTCAGCTATCAGACATTTGATTATTTACACCTGTGTTGAAGCAGTTTAAACTATACAAATAAATACATTATAGAAGAACATCAGGAAATGTTGCTTTGTTAAATCACCAAACAAAGCATGCTTACTCAATTTGCATGTTCACCAACAGAAACACACCTATCTGAACAGCTGGTTTGACTTTGGATCCAATTCTACCTCAAATGAATTGGCTCTGTGCCAAAGTAAAACCAGTTCAATAACACTATCAGGCAGCTACTGCTAGTTTGCCTAGTTTAGCATAGAGACTGGAGAGGGGGAAACGGCTAAACGGTTTCTGTTCAAATATAATATATTTCTATCGGCACCTTTGAGCTTAATTATACCTTGTTTTGTTCAATCTGTATACAAAAACAAGAACCAGGTGTATTCAAGAACATGTCTTGTACAACAATGTAGGCCTTCTGAGGTGGAGTTGGTTTTTAGACGGTGCCATGTTGCTGTCGGCAGTAGGCTACATTCTTCAATGAAACTGAAATATATGTATGAGTATGATAATCACTGAGTGAGTTGTTTTAAATTGAATCACACTGGTGAGCATTATTACACAGGTGCTGATATTTAACACCATTTGTTTTAGGGTCTCAAATGTTTTTATTTTAAATATGCCACATTCATGTATGTCTTTGTCTAGGTTATACTCTGACTTGAAACTTTGTGAAGGTTTTCAAATAAGGGTAATTGAAATTGGGTCACAAAACACTCCTTCATAAAAGGCCGCTTTTGTAAACAGCCCGCCCCCCTATCACACACACACACACACACACACACACACACACACACACACACACACACACACACACACACACACACACACACACACACACACACACACACACACACTTATTCATTGTGAGCAGGAATCAGGACAAGCAGGAAACCCGATCCGCAAGCTAGCAGAGTCTCCTCCCTGTTGCTCCCACCTGCTGAAAAAACATGAAGCAAAACACAACCGGCAGTGTTTACAAGAGTGAAGCGTTGTGGATAAAATGATCCCCAGCTGAAATTTAAAGTGGATATTGTTGCTGTCTTTGACTTGGTTAGAACTTTTGATACCTCCCCTGGATCTTTTTTTGTTTGTTTTTGTTTTGCAAAATGAAGACTCAGATCGTTGGTACGTGTTTGGCAATCATCGGCTTCCTTGGCACTATTCTTATCTGCGGACTGCCCATGTGGAAGGTGTCTGCGTTTGTGGCGTCAAACATCATCACTGCTCAGGTCTTCTGGGAAGGTTTATGGATGAACTGTGTGATCCAGAGCACGGGTCACTCGCAGTGTAAGGCCTACGACTCTGTTCTGGCTTTACCACAGGACCTGCAGGCCTCCAGGGCTCTGATTTGTGTCTCCATCGCTGTCAGCGTGGTCGCTATAGGGCTAACTGTGGTGGGGGGCAGCTGTACAAACTTCTATAGTCATGACCGGCTCACCAAATCAAACCTCGGCATTGCAGGAGGTGTGGTGTTTATTTTAGCAGGGCTCCTGTGTATCATTCCAGTCAGCCTGTCAGCTCACAGCATCATCACAGGTTTCTACAACCCCCTGGCCACGGCAGAGAGGCGGGGAGAGCTCGGGGCCTCCATATATGTGGGCTGGGCGTCCGGAGCCCTGCTCGTCATAGGAGGAGGGGTTTTGTGTAGCACCTTCAGATGCTGAGGACAACATAAGAGAGGAAGAGAGGAAGCGAGTATGCGATGCCATCCATCAATTACAAACTGTACAGTGATGTGTTTACTGGACTTAACTGGTACTTTGTTTCAGTCTTTGATCAAACCTGCCTTTTCAATGTGAATTAATTGCAATATAAGGGCATTATAGAGTACAACACATCAGTTTCAAATCGGTGTAAAATATTAAATGGCCTATTGAAGAGAATTTAAATAGATTGCAGAACCAAGACGTGCAATTTGTGTGGTTGTTTATAAAGTGAAGAATGAAGAAATTAAGCCTGGTTATACTTATAGTTGCAGAATGTGAAATTACAAAATGTTATCTAAGAAAATGATGTTGTTATGCAGACATTTTAGATGAAGTGATTTTTTTTTCTCACATGCTTCAAGAATATTCAGTTTTTAAGACATTTGAAGACCATTGGTGATATGTTTAATCATCATTTTGTACCAGTGTATTTTACCAGTGTGGTGATGAAATACATTTTCTTTCAACAAGACAGTTTCCATATTTTTCTTATTGAGTTATCAAACTAAATCTTTGCTTACATGGTAAATTGTTGGGCAGGCTCTGCCAGGTCAAGTGAAGTAAAGCATGATTTTTTGTATGTAAAATATAATAATAAATTCTCCTTGTATATTTGTACAAAAGTTCTGAACTTTTTGGTTTGTCGTACATGTGTTTTTTTTAAACAATTGGGAGTGACAAAAGTTGCTTGGATGAAAACAATTAGAAAAAAAAAAGAAAAAGGAATTCTCCCCAGAGATATGATGTCCAAAACAACTAAACAAAGTGAGACACTTTTATGTTACATAGATCCTCAACTTACACAACTTATACATCAACTTTGTCAGTGCTATACAAGCCAGAAAAACTTGAATTGGTTCTACTTCACAGGTGTTTAAACACTGTATATTTACCGACAGCTCACTGCCTCTCGACCAAGTTTGCACACCACTGTTGATCTATGTGTCATCTGACTACTTAACATAACAGCAGAACAAAAGAGCTAAGGAGAGCAGCATCTATTTCGTCAGAAAATACAAGAGACGGTAGAAATAATTTTTTTCTCTGAAAACCTGCCAAGAAGTTCTGTACATTTCAGCTTTCTCTGGAATCACAGTGGATTTTCTTTTTGCAGGGGTTGAATTAACTTGCTTGCTGTAGCGCAGCTTTCAGTGTACTACTGCATAACTGCATATCTTTTTTGAAATGGGGGGGCAGGGCAGGCAGATCGGAGGCCTGGCACTGGCTCTGATTGGTGTTTTAGGAGTGTGTGTGACATGTGGACTGCCAATGTGGCGTGAGACGTCTTTTGTGGGAGCAAATGTTGTGACTGCACAGCTGGTAAGTCAACTTACACACGCACACACATTCTAAATTTGATCAACTGCTAGCAAAAATGCCCCATATACTTTCTAAAACTTGCATGAAAATGAGTTGGAGCAAAACATGGAGATTCAATGTAAAAGAGGGAAGAGTACATTACATTACACAAAAGTGATAATCATGTACATTTATGTTTGTCACAGCAGTATGTTGCTTTCACTTTGACTTACAAAAAGGACTTTAATGAAAAAGACCTTAAATTGAATTTATCTTCTGCGTCTACACACAAAGCCTTATTGAGTATGTGTGCTTCTCATTGAGCTAATCACCTATACATCGAAGCATACTTTTCTGCGTCATTGCATAATTCACATTGTCTCCGTACAAGGTGTGGGATGGTCTGTGGTTACACTGTATCATTCAGGCCACAGGTCAGATGCAGTGCAAGAGACACACCATGTCCAACACTATGACCCAGGACATCCAGGCTGGACGTGTCCTCACATTGCTCTCCATCCTCACCGGCCTGCTGGGCTTCATGGTCGCCCTCCTCGGGGGAGGCAACTGTAGTGGCACCCCGCCCCAACCCTTAGAGCAGGGGTGGCCAACCAGTCAGAGACAAAGAGCCACATTTTTAACTGTTACTGCAAAGAGCCACATCGTACACACGGGTACACACAGTGGCGATTCCAGGAAATTTTGACTGGGGGTGGCCAAGGTGGGCCACAGAGTTAGAGTGGGGTGGCCATCGCACCCCTGAATGAATAGCATGTGATATGCTGTACAACCAATTCAAAGATGATTTATAATCCCAAATGCCCACATCATGTTAGTATCCATTGTAATGTTTGTCAGAAAACTAAACCCCTGAAGGGGGGTCTGGGGGCATCCCCCCCCAGAAGATTTTTTTTGTGTTTTTAACATGTAATCTAAGCATTCTGGTGCATTCTGGCGAAGATAATAAAGGAAAAAGTCAATATTTATTCCAGCTCAGATGAATAGTAAAATTAGCAAGACAACATAACTTGCTAGCAGCCAGATGCCTAACAACTGCACAGAGGGACGGATGACCACTAGCTTTTGACCAAATATCTTGCTAAAAAAATAAACCTTTATTTATGAAAGTCTGCCCTTGCTAAGAACATGTTACACTCGCTAACTACAAACTTTAATTTTTTTATTCAGATTTCAAAAATCTGCTGGGACACGTGCCTATACACATGCATGGGTGGCACGCATGTCACAAGCACACTTATGCTGTTTTCAAGACCTTTGCTGACCAGAGACCAGTTCTAGTGCCTACCATTAATTTAGTAATTGAAAATTGAAAACTGATCTCATATCAGTGGATTGGAGTGTTTGTGTGATGAACTTGGCAACTACCTATCAAAAAAAGTTAAGAAAGAAAAAAAAATACATATCATCTCTGAACTAGGATACATATCAGGAAAAAAATTTAATTAAAAAAATAAAATGAAAATAAAAAATAACATTTGAACTGGGGGGGGGGGGGCACTGGGGTGGCCAGTAAGATTTCAGGGGGGGGGGGGGGCGTTTTATTTTCGCGGGGAGCTTGCACATGCATGCACAAGCATTATTTATCAAAAAAAAAAAAAAACAGGGGGCCCCACACTAGGACTTGAAACGGGCCCCCAGATCGTTAAGGCCGCCCCTGTGATAATGACAGGACTGGACTCCTACAGTACTAAAGACGACAGGGCAGTCATTTTCAACAATGAACATTGTGTGCACTGCCTCACACACAAACTCTCAGTTCAACCAAGTCCACAAACAAAAATATAACAATTTAAAATAGCGTTTTTCTCTTACTATGCATGTTGCTTTGTGGGACTTACTTTTAGCATGGAGAGAGGTGAAGTGGCGCCGAAGATTTGAAGCCTTGAAATGCGCAAATGACACCTGGCATATAAGGCAGAATGGCTTGGCATAACGTTCAACAAAAAATATGAACTCTCCCACTCTGTTTCGGAACGAACTTGACACAAATAGTTTACTCACGGAAAACCTCCCTCCAAGCTGAGCGGGCAGTTTTATGTTGCGTCCGCACCAAACGTTTGCGAACGTTATGTTGCGTCCTCAATTAAACATTTGCGAACAGGCATACACATAGGGCCTACACATTAATGAAATAAAAAAGGAAATAATAGACAACATGTAAAACGAACGTAAGAGCCGCATGAAACGTTTGCGAACATGCACACACATAGACCAACACAAAAAAAAAGTATAAAAATAAAAAAATAAAAAAAAATTATAATCACATAATTTGATATGAACTGAAGAGCCGCACGAAGCTGGGCAAAGAGCCGCATGCGGCTCGCGAGCCTCGGGTTGGCCACCCCTGCCTTAGAGCCTCCAACTACCTCTTCCTCTAGAAAGAAGGTGCTGAAGTTGTGTTAGTATGGTGTGGGTATGGTAAGGGTGTTTTGGGTTCTGCAAGGAAGCACTGTAATAACATATACTTTGAACAGGAATGAACTGTGGCTATTGATTCTGTATGTTGTTTAGTTTTTGGTCATTTATTTTAGAACAGGCACAACAATTTGAATAATATCATATTATATTTAAGGTTGGTAGAGTTTGCCACATGATCATCCTACAATTAATGTTGAAAAAACATGAAAGGTGAATTTTGCACAATAGGTGCCCTTTAAATAAGTTATTTCAAATGTTGGGAGAGGTTTCACTACGGGTGTAGAAGTTCAAAAACACACATCAAACCCATTTCTCTGCTTTTGATGGATTAAGTAGGGGCTGACTGTTGTTGATAGCACTCTTATCTATAAAATAGCAACTTCCCGGTGCCTATCTGTTGTAATACCACACAGATTGGCATAGGGAAATTATTATGTTGATGAACCCATAATCTTCTGAAGAAAATGGCCAAAACCTTTTTGTGTGGGTTTTGAACTTTGCCGACAGAGGTTGACAAGTTTTCACTGCTTTCCTATCCTTCTTTGCTCCAGGTAAATCTGTTGGGTGGAGCTCTGTGTGTCCTGTCCGGCATCCTGTGCCTGGTTGCAGTCAGCTGGTCAGCCGCATTAACCATCTTATTCTACAATGACCCCTTGGTGGTTGCTGCCCTAAAGAGAGAGGTCGGCTCCTCGCTCTACATAGGCTGGGCCTCGTCTGTGCTGCTCCTGCTTGGCGGTGCTCTTATCTGCTTTGTCTGCGGGGAGAAGGAGAGGTCCCCACCTTCCTACCACTCCTACATGCCATACAGCACCTACACTCAATATAGCAGCGCTTCTTCCCGCTCAGCCACGCCGAGATCCAATATCATGAGATCAAACAGCTTGAGGATGTTTGATCGTCAATCGCCAAGTAGGATGATTGAGCACGTAGCCCAAGTGCACCACTACAACCCCCCCGAATACAGGTATGATCAGGGGACAAGACCAGGATCTGAGCCAGAGACATTATGGCCGTAATCCATCAAACAGATCAGATACAACGAACACGGGGAAAGGTTTATTCTTTGGAATGCAGCCAAATATGGATTGTGCCAACCCCCAGCAGGGCCACTTTAGTGCTGAGTGAATGTCATTAAAGTGCCTGAACTCAGAAGTCAATTACATTTTCACTGTGGGTCCACTGGTCACTTTCTGTTCACAGCATAATGCAATCTGTATACTTTATTTGGACAGTTATAGAATATAGTTTGATATCATTGTTATCATTACTCTTGATATCTGAATGTACAAGCGGCGATCTGCTTCATCACAGCCATCATAAACTTCAAAGCAGAGATGGAAGATTATTTCAACAGCTTTAAAGCCGCTAATGAGGAACTGAAAATGAGAAATCTGTGTATTCAATAAATGTGAAGAGTTGCACTGTTCTTTCAAACACACATATAATCAATAACATTTTCTTTTATCTGTATCAATAAGTTTCAATATAAGAAACAGGCATATTGAAATGTATCTCATTTTCTCTGGTAGGATATAATATATTCCTCTTGTTCCTTCTGACTGTTAATTCATCAGCAAATCATGTGAATTAAAGGCAACTACAACTTTTGCAAAGCACTCGTGTTTCAGATGTGTGTTCAAGGACACTTTTGCAGGACAGATACCAGTTCAGCAACATGTCTGATGCAACACTGTTGAAACACTGACAATGTCACATACTGTGGGTGTTGCTGTGTAGCTGATATGAAGGACACCCTGCAGATATGCAGTCGTGTATACACTCAGACAACTTTACATTGTTAGACGCTGAGTGCTTCACTTGGTTGAATGATTCTGCCTGGGAACCATTTCAAAGCTATTGATCTTTGCCAAACCGAAGAGTACTTATACAAATGCGTGAGATAAACTGTAAAGTTTTTGATCTCTTAAGAGGATCTTTTTTTACTTGGGGATTTTAGAGGTAATTCCATTTTGAATCACAACAGGTCTTGCACATTTGAAACTGTTTCATATCATTTGAAGTGAAAACAAATACGTTAACTGACACCCAGAAGCCTGACCCTAAGGCCTCTGAAATAAGTTTTTCCTAACGGCATGCTAGTGCATCTTTGAACCTCTGCTTAACTTTACTCCTTTGCAGCACCTGCCCCCCAATAGATGAGAACAGTCATGAGGTTATTAATACACCAATGCTGGCTATAGGAAGCGCAGCAGGGCCCATGTTTGAATCTTTAGCGGGCGAAGCAGAACTGGAGTGGATTGTTGGGAAGAGATATGATCTTCTTCCTTTTGTCCCATTAAAGATGAGGCAAGTTTCACCGTTTAGAATAATTATATCTATAACGATATTATATCTTTTAACGAAAAGCTCTTGCAGTATGAATGTGTTTTGAGTCTTAAAGCATCCACAAGGCTAAATTATGTTAATAGAGGTGCCGTTTTTCGATTCTCTATGTGAACATATAGTTTTTATACCATAATGTTGTATTTTGTTGTATAAGTCCCACATAATCACAAACAACTCTTCTATGATGCGTGAGATCCATAACATCTGTGTTAAAAACCTGTTGTGTATAAAACTAATTGAATATTGATGATAAAATGTAAGGGTTAAATGTAATATTCTTCAATTCTGTTGGTTGGGTGTGTTTCTGTTTTATTGTTTAATGTTAAAATGGAGATTATTTGTAAGACTCATATTTGTAGGTGCGTCTTTTTCCATTTCATCATGGGCGCAGGTGCAGTTTAAATCCAATGATGCCAAAAATCTTGCCGAACAGTGGAACTGGTTTATCGAATGCACATGAATGAATCCTACCAGACAGGTTGTGTTCCAGCCTTCCAGGCATTGTAAAATAAACAAAGAGGGATAAACGTGTTTGTGTCTTTTTTTTTAGTTCTAACCTGTAGTATTCCCTCTTTTGACTGATCAGGTTTGAAACCTTTGCATTAGAGAAGTAAATATATATATATTTTAAAGATCAATCAATTACCAAAAATAATAAAACAGAGAGAGAGAGAGGGAGTGATATTTGGGAGGATTTTGTGTATGTTTCAAACATGTTTTTCTGCGCAGGAGCCGCTGTAAAAATGTTACTGTTTTCCTCCCACAGGAGATTGTGTTTCACATCATTCTTCTTTGTTACTCAAATACAATCGGATTCATGATTTACATGAATATTTACATTGCCAGAGGATGCATACTCCCCCACACACGCACTGTGAGCAATGCATACACATTCACTTTTGAATCAAACCAAATGTGACAGAATAAAGACTACAATGACTCATGAGTGTGCATCTTATAGACAAATTTCGTTGCCAGAGGCCTATCGTTCCTTCAGCTTCATTCAAAGCCTATAATCCTAACCCTAACCCTTCCAAAATAAAAACACCAGAAGAAGATAAGGAGGGAGGGATCAGATGTCACAGTTTCACAGCTACCTCTCGCTCTCTCTTGCTCTTTGTTTTTCTCTGTCAACCTCCTCCCCTTTCTTTTCCCAACAGAGTAGGTGTGGTGCATCTACCCCTGAGCAGTAGCACACAGGCAGCTGCTCAGGTGACAGAAAAGAGTAGAACACTTTCAGCTTGATAAAAGACCAAGAGGTAGAGAGATAGAGAGAAGGAGAGAGAGAAATTTGGGTGAGGAAAGGACAGCAGTTAGATATACAAGAGGAGGGGGGAGACAGAGGAAAAGTAGGCTGTAAACAAATGAGGAAGAACAAAGACCCACCTGGAGTCAAGTAAGAGGTGCTGGAGGGTGGATGGACATCTAAAATAGCCAGAAAGGGCTACATACTCCTGGGATAGATAGCATTCTACAACATTGCAACTGTGGCAACATGAAGAGACGCTCAATAATGGAGGCGTGTGAAAGCGGCAACATCATGCGTTGAGAAAGACTGACAAAAGAAAAACTCACAGAAGAAAAGAGATGAGTGACCAGAGAAACCGGGAGTGAAAGCACAGAGAGAGAGCTTGTCGAAACAAATAAAATTAAACTCATTCAAAAGCTTGGTGACGACTTCTAGAGCAGCTTCAGAGACCCCCTCCACCTGGACATCATGGCCTCTTTGGGGATGCAGATGCTGGCCAGCGCCCTGTGCCTCCTGGGTTGGGCAGGGGTCATCTTCAGCTGCATACTGCCCATGTGGCGGGTCACGGCCTTCGTGGGCAGCACCATCGTCACCTCCCAGACCATCTGGGAGGGCATCTGGATGACCTGTGTGGTCCAGAGCACCGGACAGATGTCATGTAAACCCTACGACTCCCTCCTCGCTCTCAGCTCAGACCTGCAGGCCGCCAGGGCTCTCACCGTACTCGCCATCACTACGGGCAGCGCAGGCCTCATTCTGGCCTTCATCGGAGGCAAGTGCACTCGCTTTTTGGATGAAGAAGGAGGCAGGGTTAAGAGCAAAGTGGCTGTAGCGGCAGGGGCGGTGTTGATTCTCACTGGGCTGCTGTGTTTGATCCCCTCGTCGTGGGTGGCCGGGGCCATCGTACGGAAGTTCTACAGCGCCTCCATAGACGCTCAGCGGAGGGAGATCGGAGCCAGTCTCTACATCGGCTGGGGAGCATCCATCCTGCTTATTCTGGGAGGAGGTTTGTTCATTAGCTCAACGTGCCCACTCAAAGCCATCGAAACAGACAAGAGCCCCTCTGTCCGCTACCTGGTGGTCCGCTCCTCTAACGGCTCCAACCAGACAGGTTCTCAACGCAGCAGAGTACCAGCAGCGAGGTCTCAGCCGGTCGGAGCGGTGTTTCCCAGGTCTCAAAGCTCTGAGGGAACATCAACAAAGTCCCAGCTGTACACAAGGCCTCCCTGGGAGGACAGGCCTGAGCCGGCCTCATTGCAGGAGTCAGAGAGATCATGGGCACCGTCCACAAAGTCTCAGATGAAAAGGCTGGAATCGACCACATCTGAACACAGTGAGGCTCTGTCTACAAAGTCTCAGTTGAAACGAGCAGAAACGGAAGATAATACATCAGTCAAGAGCGAAAATGAGGATGCTACCTCAAATCCAGCAAAGACTTACCTATAATATGAGCAAACACACACACACACACACACACACACACACACACACACACACACACACACACACACACACAGGTCAACACATATATGCGTACTTCTTGATTGTTTACATTTTAAAAGTATAGCTCACAAGGTCGGCATTATATTCAAGTATAGTTGTGTTTTTTATGTACTTTTATATGTTGTGTGCACTAAAACTGAACCAAACATAAACCAACTTTACCCAGGTACAAGTGAAGAATGCTATTGCTATTTTCTTAAAAAAATAAATCAATTGTTTGCATTATTTATGACATGTTAATGTGACACTGGTAGCCTGTAAATTTTTTCTCCCTCTTTGAATGCATTGAAGGAGGATACATCTGTAAGCTTTTAGTTTTATCTCAGACTTTTTTCTTACCATGTGTATTTCAGATGGACATACAGCAACTTGAATGCAACCTGAGTAATGAACCAGCAATTTTTTTTCTTCTTTTTACTAAAGTTATTTTAATTTGATAACATTACAACGTTGTAAGTAACATGATACCTGCTGCTCTGTGAATTCTTTTTTCAGCTGCACACTTTAGGCTGCTAGATGTTTGCAATGTATAGGGGTTTCTGTAGAAAAATCGTTTTTATGTCACAACTGAAATGTGATTGTATTTCTATTTCTATTTGACAGATATTATTGATGATACTTGTACGTCACTTTTGCAATAAAGACTATAAATTGATCAAGCGAGTCATAGCTTTTTTCACAAATCTAAATGTATGTAACATGCTAACATGACAGACATGAGCTGAAAATAGAGTTTAAAGCATCCCCCTGGTCTTTCACTCGGTCTTTCAGCCTAGCTGCTAAAATCCACAGGACAAACCGGTTTGACAGAGAGTGTGGTCACAGCAAAGGTGTGCAGTGTTGGAGGAGGGAGGCACAATGTGTTTGAATAGACTGAGGATTCAAATTTAGTTTCAGTGAATGATGTTTGTGGGTCATGTGCCCTTTCGGATTTCCTTATTATTCAAATGTGAAGCTGCACCATGATCTCAGTCGAAATCAGCCTAATACAGCCACTTTTACAAAATGCAAATGCACACATTTTAGAGAAGACTTTATTTGATTGACAGATACAGTACACTACTGTTTGTTCCAAACACGTTGCCCTCTTCCTGTTGCCATCTTGCTGTTTGAATGTTATTTTTATTGCATTGTGTATACTGCTCTTGTTTCTCTGTTCTTGTTCTAAATGTTGTGCCTGCCGTTGTGAGTGGATGAAAGTAGAAGGTGTGAAGGAAATGTGATCACTGTGTGTTGCTGTCTCTCTACCTCTGATTGGTATGTTTGTAACACTGTGTGTAACACTGTGTCCTTTTAATTTTTGATTGATGCTGTGACTGTTCACAAGTAGATGGGTGTTAGAAATGTTGTGTGCTGCTGTCTTTCAACTGTTTTCGGGCATGTGCCCCTGTGTCTGACTGTGTTAGGATGATAGGCCCTGGGTAGGCCCTCTTTGTCCTCTTAACATTTAATTTGATCTTCCTTCAGCCCCCTGACCTCAAGTGGCCTTACTTTTGACATCATTGTAAATTAGAATGTGTTCTTAATGACCTGCCTGGTTAAATGAAGTTAGATAAATACAAATAGAATAAATAAAAAACTTAAACCTGTAAAAATAAATTAGCGTGCTTCAATTATATGTATAGATAAGTGAGGAAGAAACAGCGATGAAGTCAGACAAAACTATAAACATTTTAAAAAGTGTATCTTTTCTGTAGTTTGTTAGACTTCATTACTACACTTCATGCTGATGTAATTTGTTTTCAGAAAAACCTTATTGAAAGGATGCTGCCTCAACTAACATCAATGTTAAAAAAATCTTATTCCACAACCATAGGCTTTGTGTGTTGAGTACAATTTTGGCTTCACAATTCCATCAACTGAAAAAAAGTCTTGATGTCCTGTGAATCATGCATATACGTTCTCCCAAAATTCTGCAGAGTTTGGTATTGTTGGTATGGAGATTTGGGATTGAACAGCATTTCTGACCCAGGTAGACTATTGTGAGCAAATTATTTATGTTCATGTTCATTTCATAGTCTTGTTAAAACACTGCCATCCTGTGGTCATTGGCAAAAAAATATTGAACAATATAATCCAGTTTTTCTCAATTGCTTCCACACATATTATAAATCATGGGTCAATTTATGTTCTCACTTTCTTGGCACAGCAAGACTCTTCTCTGGCGATTGTGCTAAAAAATGTTTTACTCACACTGTTCCTATATTATGAAGAGTGTAAGTACATGTTTCCATCTGTTATTATTACTGTCTCATCTTATGACTGACTGGTGCTGTGAAGAAACCTACAGATTAAGAAAAGAAAAAGGAAAAACGGTAACTGTAACTGATAAATGTGGATTTACATGACTACTCAAGCATACTGATTTGACCTGCAACAAGTTATCTGTATCTGGATTGTAATCATTGCCAATGTTGGTGAAGACCTTGGTGTATTTCAGTGTGATCTCAATGTCAAATGGTCCAACATATCCGTCATTCAGAGCTGTGTAAAAGGCCACCTTTGGTTAGTGTCTGGTAACACATAAGAAGTGGATTTATGTCATTAAACTCAACCTGGACTTAATAAGTAGTGTATGTGTGTGCTACTCTGTCTGGTCTGTCAGTCTGAAGTTAATGCAATTTCGGGAAATATGCACAACACAAAACAGTGACAATACAACCAATACAAATGTCAAAAACCATTCAGAAATGTACTATCTTATCTGGCATGGCACCTGTTAGTATTTTTTTAGGTTTAGGTAACTGAAATGTGTTTGCGGTTCTTAATGCTGCAATCATCACCTTTATTTAGTCTCTCCAGCTGGTCAATCCTGGACTTGCTATTGAGAAGTTCTCTCTCACTGCTACTCAGTCTGGTCTGCAAGTCTGGATTGAATGCAGAGAAATTACAGAACAAAGCAGCCATCCAATGAGCAAACAAATTGTGTACCAATAGATAGATTAGATAGGATAGAACAGTCTTATTCTTCCTCTGATGATCATTAATTACATGTAACAGCAAACAACGCATTTTATATAGTTTTTTCTTAATGCCTTTGTCTGGAAACAGAGTTTCCAAAACACTCACCCAGGAACAACAGCTGGCGTTGTAAAAACACTACCGCTTTTGTTCAAAGGGGGCGCTAGAATTAACACAGACTGAAAGTTCCTCGTAGCCACATCAAGTCTGCTTTCCCTACTCCATGTGTCGGGCTACTGGTTGCAATTCACGTGCAATTTTTTTTGCCATGCTAGCGCCGCTAAGGAAGGATGTTGCTTTGCTGTTAGGTCCACCACTTTGTTCCTGGCTATAATATTCCAAAAACCTGATTTCCAGTGGATGAATCCTACTGCATGATCTATTTTTTATCTCAGGTGCCTATGTGCATATTCACGTCCCTTTAGGATGAATTATAATTGCATTGGTGATCTCTTCACTTCCATCTTACACCAACATCAAGACAACATTTTAGCCAAAACTTTGGCGTTTATGACCAAATACCTACAAGCCCAGTTCCCATCAACCTGAGCTTGTGTTCAACAATGTATCAAAACAAAACAAATCAAGCTTTATTCATATAGCCAGAAGACTGCAGGAAGCAGTCGAAACATGTCAAGGTGCAAACAAATGCATACTAGTCTGTTTACATGAACATTTAAGTTAATCTATCAAGTTAGACTAAATGAACCTTTTTGTATTTATATTGTATTCAATTCAATTTATAAATGTCATGTTGTAATATTTAGTGTTTTACATATTATATAACACTACAAACTTAAATAAATTATTATATTAACATTGTTTTAATAGTTGCTACCACCAGTTTTCCGAAACTTTGTAGGGAGTTACAAAGTACATGTTTCTAATTAATACTCATTAACTACTATAACTAGCCTGTTTGTTTGATTAATGCACAGGAGACACATTATAAACAGACACATGAGTCACAGTTTCATTTATTAGAGGCTTCCCATGTTTATGCAATCAATTTCTATAAAGAAGACTTCACTGCATATCCATATCTGTTCATCTGCAGAAATCAGAACTAATTTATGAGTCTCACAAAAAGCATTTTCCAGTCCATGCATGTAGCATGGATATTGTTTAACATGTACCTGAAACATTCATAGATGAACATTTAACGAGCCCTTTCATTTACATCCCTGAATGCAGCTTCACATCTTCCTCTGAGGCTGATTTGTGCACTGTGCTATTGTTGTAGTTTCTTATAGAGGTACACAGCCCCAGATATGTAGCCGTCTTCATGCTCTGAAACCGCTCTCTCCCAGTCTTCCACCTCAGTGACATCTACACAACTCCAGAGCCCTTCTTCCTCCATCTGCTTCAGCTCAAGTTCTAAGGCGGCTTTGTATTCCACATTGTCACGGTTTCCCCTGGTTGTCATGCAAATGTAGCCACCTAGTGGAAACAGGCGGCGGAGCAATGGTGTTATTAAAACTCACCTACAGTGATACGGATAACGATTTACAACCAAAGATCAGAACTGCAGCTGAGACTGGCACCAAAACGAAAAAAGACAAACATGCTCACCTGGTTTTGCGGACTTGCACATCTCTCTGACCACATCGTCTGAGACCTGTCCGACACTCAGGGCTCCAACGATCAAGACCACATCAAACAAACCTGCAAGAAGAAGTGAAGAAAGGATAAGAAACTTAAGATAGCCGAAGACTTACACAGTTTCAAATGCTATGCCAACACCTACTGATAATGATACTTTATATTAATACACTAATTGCTATAATTTCTGGAGTTTTTTCTTCAACATCGAAATGTAAATTCAACCCTAACATATAATAAATAATTGAGCAACAGCATCAAGAAGTGATAGAGTAAACAGATGATAAAATAATCATCAATCTGAACACAAATACTTGATGCACAATAGTGTTTGAGGGTCCCCTATTTAATCAGTGATCAATGACCCTTGTGGAATAATGGACCATTCAGTTACCGTACTGGACAGGTAGTGGCCCCTCTCCCAGCATGGACTGCTTCAGGTCCTGGTACAACCCGCTCTGTCTGGCTAATTCCAACATAGCCTCGCTTCCATCAATACCAACAAAATGTCCAAAACCATGCCTCTTCATCTGTCCAACAGAGACACAATTGGTTGTTAATCCGTCATACTGATGGCCCGTACTGTTTTTAAAAGGCTCAAGAAAAGAAAGGTCTTAAATTAAAAGTTTTGATCCAAATAAGACATGGTTTCCTTTGGCAAGAATCACATCAGCGCAGGAGTTTTTTCTTTATCTTGTGAGTTCACCTGTTTGGCCATCATTCCTGTACCACAGGCCAAATCCAACACAACGACTGCTTCACGATTGCCGCTGAAATGGGAGGAGATGCTGTTTGCTGCCAGGCTTGGTGCACGGAAGTCCACAGCAACCATATGCTATTCAAATGAGTTTCAAGGAAGAACAGTTGCCATTTAGAACAGAGAGGGCATAAATGAAGAGGTATCTGAACATATTGATGCATTACACAACATATGTATCTGATATCATTGTACTGTCGGTTATTTCAGTAATCTCACCTCATCATAGTTTTCTGCCCAGGAGTTGTAGAAGTTGACCTTTTCCCTTGCTGTAGAGCTTTTATGAGCTGATGAGATAAACGCTTTCACGTTTTCAAACGTGTTGGGGACAGCGGACATTTTAGACAAATCTGAACCAGAGACAATAATGAAAAATATCAGTTCAAGTTGTAGACTATGTTTAAAGTTTGAATTAAAAACTTACAGCTCAGTTCCTTTAATCCTCTGACAGGGTGATAACATAATTTATAGGGTTGATTTGTCAATTGATTTGTTTTTTGATGTCGCTTTGTAGCCATACCAAACTGAACATCTCCGAATCACTTCTGGGAAGTCAGAAGTAATTTCCAAAGTATTGATAACCCATGAACTACTGGAAACAAAGTAGCCTACTTGTACTATTGGCAAATATCTCTAGTAGGCTATATTATATGCTAATTTATTTCTAACATTGGATTGCACTGTTTGGGAGCCTAGGTTTGTACGACTTCTCCTATGCAATAAACAGAATGCTGCAACAACTATGGTATAACAGGAGGAGGAGATCATGATGTAGTAGCAACAGAGCTACCAAAAGTGGATATATTTTTCAAGCATTTTCTTCTTTACAAGTTCACAATCGGATAACAGATTCCCCAGCTGTTTCCCAAACCAAGATTGAATACTTACTGTAGACACAATGCAGAACGAGCAGCAAAATACACCAGGCAGGAAGAAAGTGCAAATAGTGTGGATTCACGATCCAATGTTTCCCTCAGTAAAGGCTGTCAGGAAAAAAGTGACCATCCGAATCCGTGGCACAGTTCTGCTTTCTGACACACAAAAAAGAAACAGCCTTTGCCCTCTTACCTGAACTTTGTATAAGCTTTCTGTGTTTTTTTTAGAGCCCGTCTGCAGATCTTTATACCACAGAGGGCCGACTCGAAGTCCTTGCTAATTCGTTCAAGATCTGAAAACGCAAAAAGTTCCGACAGCCCATGAAGGAGGCATTCCGTGCTTCCACATTCGAGCACATGCGCAGTGGTATGATGGCTGGCTGCTATTCGTGTTCCCACCTGTAGAGTGTGGGAGTCAAAACAAAAAAAATCTTCTGGAAAGTCCTCCTGATATTTAACAGCAAGCTAGCCAGCTAAAGCACGCAGCTACCGACAACTTTAGCAAAGTTGCTTCCACGTTATATCTGACATAACTTTGACAGCAAATAAGTTTTCGGTCGATACATTTCAATTATGGAGGTCTCTCAGAAGTTCCACTCTTTCTACAACTTGTTTTGGTCCGTTTTCGTGGCAAAGCTGGAAAGCTAATGCTGTCTGGTAATATAAGTTAGCTTAGCATTGGTCTCCCCAACAACAACACAAACCCAGCCTCTTTTCCGAGCCTTGTTGGACGGCAGAAGTTTGTAACCTTTCTCGCTGGTATGCGCATCCTTTACATTTAAGCTGCATGTTTTATTAAACAAATAAGTTACGGGATATGTTCCTGTTAAACCGCTCAAAACGTGGAATTCTAAATGCTACATTTGAAACGCATGGTAGCTAATTCCCACCTACAATACATCTTGACTTCTCTGCATGGACGGTGGCTTTATTTTCTCCAAAAGTTTAAAACTATAAATTGCATTAATATGTGGCATTTTAGTCGGGTGCATTTCTTTATATGTCCATGGTGCATCCCTGTGATTTATCCTGAAATACTCACCTTGTGTTCCACAGGTTTCTCTGACAGCAACACCCTCATAATGTCAATCCTAGGACTAAAGAAGAAACAGCCTAAGACTTTCAAAGTCAAAGTTATCACCATGGATGCTGAAATGGAGTTTAGCTGTGAGGTATGGATTCATGTAGGCCACCTCTGAATCTGAAATGATGCTTTATCTATCTCTATGGATTAATGTTTCACTTCCATGTCTAAGGTATAATTAATATCAATGAATATCATAAAAGTTTATAAATATTCTATGATGGTGGTCATTACTTCAGGTGAGGAGGCCGCCCACCTACTGTAAAAGAAACCTTTCAGTAAACCAGTCACATCAAGATTTTACCATAACATTTAAAGTAATTTATTTTGTTTCAAAAGAAAGCATTGGTAAATAATTCAAATTTGTGTTGCTTTCAACATTTACTGGAAATGGGTAGGGAAGTTAATTTGCTGTCAACATCTGGACTCACTGCTCTCTTTATCTCTTACTGTTCAACTCAGGTCAAGTGGAAAGGTAAAGACTTGTTTGACTTGGTGTGCCGCACCGTTGGTTTGAGGGAAACCTGGTTCTTCGGACTCAGGTACACGGTAAAGGACACCTATGCCTGGCTGAAACAAGAGAAAAAGGTGAGTGCATACCTGTTAAGATCAAACTTGCTAATGGGGATTCAAAAACAACACGTGACTTGCACATTGCAGATGAATTGAATGAGTTACCCAAAATTTGAAAAGAAAGGCAAATCTGAATTATAGGGATGCAAGTAACGCTAACTTTTTCACAATAAGTTAATTTCTTTATTATTTTTTAACTAAACTAAATATCCATCACTTAGTCTATAGCATGCCAAAAGGCTTAGGTGATACTTTCAGATTGCTTTTTTATCTAACAGTCTAAAACCCAAATCTATTAGGTTTATAATGATATAAAAAAGTAACTCCTCACATCTGAGCTGCCTGATTTAGCTTTTGTTTGTCTTTTTTTTAACTTGATAAATTACTTCAATAATTAATTGATTATCTAAATTGTTGATGAAACCAATTAAGCATTCCATTGCCTAATGATTTATTGTGTTGCTAGTAACTTATTCCACAGACACTAATCATGTGATGACGTTTCAGGTAATTTGAGTGTGGTTTAATTATTATTTTTACTGTTTATTCGTTCACTAAGGTGTTAGACCAGGAGGTTCCCAAGGATTCTCCCATAACATTTCATTTCCTGGCTAAATTCTTCCCAGAAAAAGTAGAAGAAGAGCTAGTCCAAGAAATAACTCAGCACCTCTTCTTTTTACAGGTAATTTATTATTTCTTGTGGAATAACTTTTTGAACTGATCGTTTTGTGGACAAATACTTTTGGAGATTTTGCTGCTGGGTTTTTGATTTTTATCTCCATGATTAAGAAAAACTGATAGAAGACTTTGACTTGGTTCAATGCATTTTACATTATGCAGTCCTTATCTTGTATCTCCTTTATAGGTGAAAAAACAGATATTAGATGAAGAGATATTCTGTTCCCCTGAAGCGTCTGTTCTGCTGGCATCATATGCTGTCCAAGCCAAGGTAAGAAAGCATTGCAAGGTTAATCGACGTCTCTGTTGTTTGCTGCACCTGCAGTGCGCTTGTCCTACCTGTATCTCAAAACATTTTGTCCATTGACAAACAAATAAAAAATTAAAAGTCTTTTTTGGGTGAATTCTTGCTCTCAAAAGAAAGCTCCAGGTCAATTTATTTACAGAGAACGTGTATATGTTGGTGCAAAAAACACACTTTCATTCTTTATCCCCTTTTCCCATGTCACCCCTTCAATCCCAATTACAGTATGGGGACTATGACCCAAACTTTCACAAGCCGGGTTTCTTGGCACAAGATGAGCTTTTGCCCAAAAGAGTAAGTAAACAATTAAACTTCTTTTCCTATACTGTATGTGCACTAATAGAAAAAAGCAGGACATTTTTTTTCTTGTAGTTTTGGGGACCTTTATCGTTACAGCAGTTACACAATGCTTGTGTGCCCGTGTGTGTGTCTAATGTTTTCTCCTATTATCCTGTGTCTGTATTCCAGGTTTTGAAGCAATACCAAATGACAGCTGACATGTGGGAGGAAAAGATCACAGCTTGGTATGCGGAGCACAGAGGCATCGCCAGGTAGGACTGATGATCTAGGGGGGCTTCTGAAATCCAGAATGTGAAGAGAGACATTTATACGTATACACAATTACAAAATATGTATTTCTACATTCTGTTGTCCGAAGTATTATATTATAGAGTATTATAAATGTATCATGCTTTGATATGCCTTCTCCTTTCGATGCTGTCGATACAGGGATGAGGCTGAGATGGAATACCTAAAAATTGCTCAGGACCTCGAGATGTACGGTGTCAGCTACTTTGCCATTACTGTGAGTGTAAATTCTGGTGCCTGTTTAAGTCAATCCTGCGTGGTATTATAAATGATGCAAATACCTTAAACATTACTATCGTGTTGGTTTTACATTTCTGTTTTATTCATCACATGGACAGCAAAATAAGAGGGACACAGACCTGTTACTTGGAGTGGATGCTCAGGGTCTTCACATCTACAGCCCCAACAGCAAACTCAACCCTAACAAGTCTTTTCCTTGGAGCGGCATCCGCAACATCTCTTACAGCGAAAAGGAGGTATATGCAAACGGCATGCTTGTTTAGCTGGCTCAAAATTCCCAGTCCATTATAGTTTTATTGTGAAGTAGAATTTTCACTACAATTAGCATTACTAATTTAAGGCCCCAAATGGGTGCGGTTGAGAAAATGCTCAAAAATAGTTTTTACAATTAACTTTTTTTTACTTAATCCATGTTTGCAGTTCACAATCAAACCCCTGGACAAAAAGAAAGATGTCTTCAAGTTCTACTCATCACAACTGCGTGTCAACAAACTGGTGGGTTTACTTCTTAGTCCAGGTAAATCTTTAACTTCCAAAAATGATGCCAAGTTATTTGAAGTAAATTATCGCCCATGTCTTTAGATCTTACAGTTGTGCATCGGTAACCATGATCTGTTCATGAGGAGGAGGAAGGTGGACTCCATTGAAGTGCAGCAGATGAAGGCTCAGGCTAAAGAGGAGAAGGCCCGCAAGAAGGTCAGAGCTCTTAGATTAGACTGAAAACTACAATCACTATCATTGGTTGATTGTCTTAATTTGGGTCTTTGGGCCTCCATCCAGATGGAGCGGCAAATCCTGGCACGAGAAAAGCAGATGAGGGAGGAAGCGGAAAGGGCAAAAGAAGAGATGGAACGAAGACTTTTCCAGCTGCAGGACGAGGCAAGACTGTCCAACGAGGCATTGGTGAGAGTTCCATCCTTGAAACTGCTCGAAGCTATCAACTGTACCAGGCTCTGTTAAACTGCTGAACTCTCATACTGAGTCTCTCATACAGAATCATTTGCAATAAATGCACAAGCCCTCTAACAGTTAGGACTTTTGGACTAAACACTTGCAGTTTGCTATCCGTGTGTGTGTGTGTGTGTGTGTGTGTGTGTGTGTGTGTGTGTGTGTGTGTGTGTGTGTGTGTGTGTGTGTGTGTGTGTGTGTGTGTGTGTGTGTGTGTGTGTGTGTGTGTGTGTGTGTGTGTGTGTGTGTGTGTGTGTGAAGTTTATTATTTTCTATATTATTATTATTTATATATATTAACATTCCCATTGTTAATTGCATGACATAATAACGCTGTATTCCTCCCTGCATACTTAGCCCTTAAACTCATCCACAATGTGTCTTATTCTAGTTTGGGAGGGGGAACAAAGATTTTATATGTCAAAATGTGTTTTCTCCAGCTGCGATCAGAGGAGACAGCAGACCTGCTGGCAGAGAAGGCCCAGATTGCTGAGGAGGAGGCCAAGCTGTTGGCCCACAAGGCTGCAGAAGCTGAGCAAGACAGGCAGAGGTTTGAGGTCAACGCCATGAAGACCAAGGAGGAGAAAAGGCTGATGGAGCAGAAGATGAGGGAGGCAGAGCAGCTCGCTGTCAAACTGGTGGAGCAGTCTGAGAGAAGGTCTATAACCATCCTGACTAGTGTCGCATTTGTTTAAATGACTTGCAGCTTAATGGACCAATTCATATGAGACTGTTCCCCACGACCCAATATGTCTATGCGCGCTAAAACACATATAAAAAAAAAAAGTTTGCTGAAAGGACTGGTTGGTCTTATATGGAAGGGGAATGTTTGCTGCTAATTTGTCCGGATGAAAATATTCAAACAATCGGATACAAATAAACGCGTATTAAGATGAGGTGACGTACTGCAAAAAACTATTGTGCATAGGCTCAGATCTTAAGAAGCAGTGTGAGTACATGCCGGGCCTGGCTAGCAGGGGAGAAGAGAGTGGGGACAATCACGTTTTAAGCACGTCACGGATCAACTGTGCCAAGTGTGCGCCGTTAGTCACACAAAGCTTCGTTGACATTACTCAGTGTTCATTTGATTAAAATGTTTCAGAGTGCAACATCCCTCCTCTGCTTTATTGGTCCACGAACACCTGTGGGACACTCTGTTTCAGCTCCACCTCATAATCTTCCTAGAATGGCTGTAGTGTTAAATACAAGCCAAGCAGTTCAGTAAAAAATGCAGCATGAGTTACAATTATGTTATAACTGCCACAGTGTTATCCGAATATCAAGGAGAGTATTACTGTTGGCCATCAGCCTTGAACTAACCAAAGCTCTTGTTCCAGGTTGAAGGAGGCCGATCACCTGAAGCAAGACCTGACCGAGGCAAAGGACGCCGAGCGGAGAGCTAAACAGAAGCTGCTGGAGATCACCAAAACAACCTACCCTGTACGGTGGTGACCATGATGATTAAGATACTGCTGCTTCTTTGTTCCTTTGGATGCCTTTGTTAGTTTTTGTTGTCGATAATATAAGCTTCTTCTTCTATTTTGCTTGGAAGGCTGTTATTTAAAAATCTATGAAAATAAATCATAAAGTTATTAAAGTGCTGTCATTTCATTAACTAAGGCAATTGATTACCTTCTGTGCTTCAAAAGTAATTTATATTACATACTTCTACGGTGCAAATCAATCTGTGAAGATCAGTGAATTTCAGGAGGCTTTTTGTTGTTCTGCTCTGGAAAAAGAGACCACTCCAATTTTTTCTTTAATTGGCATCTCTATATTAATGAACAAAAATGTTCATAAGGACAATATTTTTATTTGGAATTATTGTAGAAATATCGTCAGTAGTGTATACAAAATAAAACGAAGACATACCTTAAAAAATTAAAAGCAGAGACACTAATAGTTTTGAGTGGTCTGGAATGGTATATATTTGTTAAAATAAATAACATCACTTTTTTGTTATAGACAAACTTTTTGTAGCAACCAAGTTCCCACAGAAAACCGTAACTTTAATTTGCTGTGTTTTAGAGTGGAATAGATGGGATAGAAATGGTTTGCTTGCATTTTGTGTTATTGCGTTTTAAATACAAACTGTGCATTAAGTTAAGGTTCATGTTGCTGCCAGCATTAGCATTGTGTGTACCTTCATGGGTTAACCTCCATTTGTGTGTCTTCCAGCTCATAGCAGCCTACTCTACACCCCCCGCTCCCCTTGCTCCTCCCGAAGCAGCCGACTTTGCCTATGAATCGACATCTACACGCCTCGACTTCAAGGACTCTGACATGAAAAGACTGTCTATGGAGATCGAGAGAGAGAGGTGGGCTAAACATTAATAGTTTGTTTTGACAGTTTGGGCCCTGCTTTTTTTTTGTGATATCTGGTCCTTTATGTATACAGGCTGGAGTACATGGAGAAGAGTAAACACCTGCAGGACCAGCTGAAGGAGCTCAAGACAGAGATCGAGTCTCTGAAGCTGGAGGAGCAGCAGCAACAGGCCGGCCTCTACAACCTGCGTAGTGAGGCCAGGGGATACGTTCAAGAGCCTGGCTACATACCTCACAGCAACGTACGTATGATCACTTCATTTTATTCACACCTGAAAAAAAAAAATGTTTTGTTTATTCTCATTTTACGCTTCCAGTATATTTTTGACGTTATTAAGATGTTGAATATCCTACATCTAGAATGGTTCTTGAATACCTGGAGCACAAATATTCTCCCCTATATTTTGATAAACGGATATTTGTGTAGTGTTCTAAAACCTAAAACACAGTCTTTCAAACCTAAGCAATGTTCAATTGCAATCGTAACTCCTAGGACATTGTAAAGAACGACTCAAATTTTTCTGCGTAGCCCAACTTAACATGAAAAAAACAATGTTCAGCCTGCAAGATCCACCTAGCTAACAAAAGTTGTGAAAGGCCTTTTGAAGGTGCGATTCTGGAGAGTGTTAGTTGTCAAAACACTTTTTGTCAAAATCAGTGAATCTCTCCTCAATATCTCGACACACACATAGTACGGACAAGTAGCGCATTGTGAGGAAATATTCACAGATTTGGACAGTGACTTTTGTCAACAAGCGTTCGTTCTCGAGAATCGCTGACTCCACCTTTTTAAGTAAAGAATTTTTTTTAACAAAACAGTTTAAAGGCTTCTGGTTTTAAATATTCTTCTGGTAGAATAAATATCTCAAGATATGGAGCATATGAAACTCAGCACTTATGGAAGATTAAAAAATGTTCAGCCACCTGTGCTTCTCTCTGAAACTGCTCATTGTTGTTTTGCAGCGAAACTCTGCGTACATGTCTCAAATGGCCTACTTTGAAGAAGTGTGATCGTGTTCCTGCAAGATGAGGAAAGAGGGCACTAGATGTTGTGACTCAGTGCTTTTAACGAAACATTTTGGGTAAATTTTGTACCTGGCCGACACTCACAGACAGGCACATACATACATCATGTCACGACTGTGTGCTTTTGGAAAATACTTCAGTCCTCGACAACAACCAGCCACTAGCTTGGCTTCCTGCACACGCAGTACCACCTGCTATACTACAGCACCTTCAGCACGTGTTGTTATATGTAATGAACACATTAACGTGTGTAGCCCTGATTCAGGATCTGGTGCTGAAGATGGATGTCTGAATGAGTTTTAATGAAGTTTTCTTTTTTTAAAGGGATACTTAGCTGTAACATAGTCGGTCCTATATAAAATCATGCCTTAATGACAAGTCCCTCATCATATCATAATAGTAAATAGTGATGCAGTATAAATTAACAAGCTTTGTGCTCTGCCATTTCAAGTTTTTATATTTTGTACTATAGACTGTTGATGTGCCTTGAACTTTATGTTTTACTATAATGATTTAAGTTACTAAGGTTTTGTTTTTGGTATCACTGTGAAAGCCATGAGTCTGTCTAGCAGGCTCATGCTTTTCCTATTTTGTTTCCCTCCGCTCATGTACTTCTCAGGGTTAGTGTTGGTGACAATTACTACAGGTAGAATCGCATTTTGTTTTTTTCTCCCTGAGATTTACACCATATGGTATCCATTCAATGTTTATATGTTTGAATTTGCTATTTTTATTTAAGTCCATCAGTAACTCAAATGGTGAAGATTTTATTTTTCCAGCAGTGGGAGCCCTGCATTTCACTATTATAGAGGTGGGTAACCTGAGTGAACTTTTATTCTACTACACGCCTTCCTTATTGCTTAAAAGAGGAGAGGCAAGTAGAGATGAAAATGTTATTATTTTCTTTCATCAACAACATTCAGTTTTCTCCATCATAATTTATTTGTGCTCTAAGTCCTTCAATAACATGGCCATAAACATTTTCTTCAACTCTTATCACTGTGGGTTTTTTTATTGTAACTTAATGTTTTTTTTTAATGTTTTCTATAATGATGATATATTTTGGTGACACATTTGTGTGCACAGTAAGGTTTTGTCAACTATTTGTGACCTCAAGTTATGTTGTGTGTTCCATTTCATTACAACTGTGATTATCATTTTCCTGTTTCGCCTGACGTTTGTGTCAACATTAAAAGAGTGTGTCGGCAAGTCATCTTAACTAAAGAGCAAACACTGCTACCAAGGCCAGACAATCCTAATATATATGATATGATTACATTTGTAACTTTAAAAACAATATTTTGCTTTTCATGCATTCATTCATTAAACCTTTATTTCTACTCAAGAGATCATTGAGTGATCTCATTTCCATTGACGTCGGGTCAAACAAAACAAACAAAAACTGAAAAAACACAAACACATTGTACAATGCAAATTTAAAACAGTTGCAGGTGGATTTAAGATAACATTTCTAAATGTGTTAAAGGGTGTGAAGGTATTAAGTTTAATTTGTTGCTGGAGTAAGGGGCACTAAAGCTAAATTACCGGTATGTCTTTCCCAGCTCAGACCGGACTTGTGGAACATATAACATGAGCATCACTCAAATACTACGTTTTCTTACCCCTGATATAGTTCAGCAGTCTTAAGGACCTGTGTACTGTCCGGGCTGAGTTTAAGTATTCTGGTAACCACCAGATGGCTCTAAAGAACATATTATCTTTCTCGATTTAGCAAATTACTTATAAGATATTTAAAAAAAAATCATAATATAAGGTCTAGAAGACACAACTATCAAAAAAATGTCGGACAATGAGGGCTGTTCTTGGTTTGCTGTTGCTGCTGCTCGGTGCATGTGGGTTGGGGGCTTGGGTTGGGTGAGATGGGTGAGTTTCAGAAGACATCTCTGGGAGACTCCGTTGAGGAATGGACCGAGCAGACCACAAAGCAAACCCAATGTGACGTATGTGGGCAGGTGAGGGACCTGAGAGACATGGTGGTGGAGCTCAAGGTGGAGCTGAGGAACATGGAGGCCAGAGTGAAGGAGAGTGAGAGCCAGGCGAATGAACTGAAAAGTGAGCTGATGTTCACCAAGCATCATATGGAGCTGCTGCAGAGAGAGTTCAGGTACAGATTGGTTACTTTTACTGTGGATTCACTATTATTTTGATAATTTTGTCTAAGTTTCTGTGATGAAAAAAAAGGTATGGATAGGATAATTTAGCTTCACTTATGAACAGAGCTCATTGTGGTATTCAAACTGTTTTAGACATTACATTTTAACCATTCATAAACAAAAATCAAACTTCTTCTCTTTTTCAGCCAAGCCCAAATAACTTATTTTGGGAACAAGACTCCAATGCCTCATTTCCACCGAGTAGAGCGGTTCGGTCCGGGTAGTTTGGCTTTTCATCTGCCATACCCTAACCATGCCAACCGTTAAGGACTTTTTGCTGCATAAACTGCCTCAATGACGCTGATGGATCCGTTTGGTTGAGATTATGATAACGTACAAAAAAGGACTTTCTGACAACTTAAGAAAAGTGGAAAAGTGTCGATAAGTGGAGGGGAGGAGTTTCCCTCACAGGGACTGATCACAGCATGAGCGGAGAATGAGGATAATTTACACAGTTGGTTTTGCCTGGAGATTGGGTCTAACTCTTCAACTACAGAAGGCCTGATAGTGCTTATTCCATGCGTTTCTACTGCGGTCTGTCCCATGGCATTTGGCACACAGTTTAGAGTAATGGTACAGAAGGGGCAGGACTACATTTGGAGACTGTGAATTGATTCTAGACAGCAATGACTGGAGAGGCACACTGCAAAGAAATAAAGGAGTGAATTCACGTCCTACACAAAGAATACGCCTTTGAAGGGATTTTGCTGTGAAGGCATATAAAGGAGTGAAATAATTGGATGCTGGAGGCCTCGTCTCAGCAGAAGCAAGAATGCAAACCCTATTCTTTCTTTCCATGAGGATAAGGCATGTGGAGGAGGTAAAGTCGGGTGACAGGGTTTGTCTTCTAGTAAATTCACAACGGAGGGGGTTAATATATTGTCTTTCGCGTAACACCTAACATTTAAAGTAACAACGTTAGGGCATTCTTTTCTGTGGTATTGCATCTTGGGTAGACGTCCTGTTACACACAGGTACCAGGGCGTCTACACAACGTATTGCTTTCTTCTGAGATATTGATCCTCTCATGGTTACTCTGAACCACTACAGATGAAAGATGTAGTGGTGCTGCTTCCCTGCTTGGTTTCATCTTGATGAATCTATTTTTGAGGAATGAATGAATTTTCTGAGGAAGAAATGGAGTCAGAGCAGTAGAATGTAATCCCTACTCTTACTCCTACTCCTGGGAGGCTATGGATTAAATAACAATAGAACAAGGACTGGGCAGGCTTATCCTCATGCGTCCTCATTCAGTTTATGGTAATTCACTATAGCTGAGTAAAGGTTATTTCACCAATATTTCATTCAAACGTGTCACAGTTAATCTATTTATAGCTTATATATATACACTCACCGGCCACTTTATTAGGTACAGCGGTTAATTTTCTTGTTAACACATATAAATAATCAGCCAATCACATGTCAGCAACTCAATGCATTTAGGCATGTAGACCTGGACCGGACAACTTACAGAGGATGAAACCGAGCATCAGAATGGGTAAGAAAGGGGTTTTAAGTGACTTTGAACATGGCAACGTTGAGGGTGCCAGGAGGGCTGGAATGAATATTTCAGAAACTGCTGATTTACTGGGATTTTCACTCCAAACCATCTCTAGGGTTTACAGAGAATGGTCTGAAAAAGAAAAAATATCCAGTGAGCGGCATTTGTGTGGACGTAAAATGCCTTGTTGAAGTCAGAGGTCAGTGGAGGATGGGCATACTGGTTCGAGATTATAGAAGGGCACCAGTAACTCAAATAACCACTCGTTACAACCAGGGTATGCAGAATACCATCTCTGAACGCAAAACACGACCAACCTTGAAGCAGATGGGCTACAGCAACAGAAGACCCCACCGGGTGCCACTCCTGTCAGCTAAAAACAGGAAAATGAGGCTACAATTCTCACAGGATCCCCAATATTGGACAATAGAAGATTGAAAAATCATGCCTGGTCTGATGAGTCTCGATTTCAGTTGCGACATTGAGATGGCAGGTTCAGAATTTGGCGTAAACAACATGAAAGTATGGATCCATCCTGCCGTGCACCATCAACCATGCCATGTTCAAAGTCACCTAATCCCCCTTTCTTCCCCATTCTGATGCTCGGTTTGACTTCAGTACATTGTCTTGACCACGTCTAAATGCCTAAATGCATTAAATTGCTGCCATGTGATTGGCTGATTAGCTTTTTGTTTTTATAAGCCATTGAACAGGTGTACCTAATAAAGTGGCCGGTGAGTGTATATGATAGGTATCTATCTATAGATAGAAAGATAGATAGATGTTGCACCACTTCAGTAGGCCTATGTACTGAAAAACACATAGGATCAGGGTGTGAAGTTAGGAAATATAATAAATGTATACTGCACCTATATATCAAGATCTTCAATATGACAATTGAGCAGCAATGTTGCCAGACAGCTGGATACATAGCAAGACCATCCTTGAGAGCCGCACACAGATCATAAATGCACAAGTCACTGCACAATATCAAAACTTGAAAATATCCGCCCACCAATTCTGTGCAGTGTCTGGGTAGAGCATTGGTTGCCCAGCAACCCATAAGGTGACAACAAGGCTCTAGTAAGTGACTGCGCCCGGCTGCTCTTATCCAATACATACTATACTGTTTGTGTACAGATGGAAAAGGTGAAGTCAAACATGTTGTGTCAAGTGAGGTCTAGGTCGTGTATTTGTTTAAACTTTGGTCAGTGCTAGGCTGGCCATTTTCCCCTGCTTTCAGTTACACATAAGAAGAAGAGAGGGCCTTTGTTTACATTTGGTTAGTTGAGGGAAATACTTAGCTTTCTTTGAGCTTTTGTAGGCATTTGGCAGCATATTGTCAGGGACAAGTTTCCATACTTCATAAAGAGGAGGGGGCTGGGGGTGTGTTTATGTGTGCACCAGTGGGGTGTACCTGGCAAGGTCGATGTCTCACATCAGTCATCTAGGCAGATGGGATTTCTCTAATCTGTCAAACCTGGCAGTTGACTGCAACGGAGAAAAAACTGATGCAGACTGACTGTTTGATATTACAAGGCTTGTTTCACTGTGATGTATGTGTATCTTATATCCGTATTCTTCTGTCTTTATGGGGACAACCCCATATATGGGTATTTATTTTGTTTTAACAACCTCTATGCAGCGTCAGAGGGGACTAGCCAGGCAGCAGAATCTGAACTTCATCTTTTTTATTTTTCCTTTCCATTTGACTTGACACAGTGAGAATGACGGGAAAAAAGGTTTGCTTTTATTATTGTTGAAACGGGCCGGTACAGAGGCTTGCTGTTGCTGACTCACAGCGAGAGGGGCTTCCTTAGCTGTTCAAGTTTGTCAAATGACATGCAAATCTATGCAGCACACACACACACAGACACACATACACACTCACGCACGCACGCACGCACGCAAAGAAAAATAGCTTTGTTCTTGATCAGCCTAATCCACACACAGTGTCAGCTGCAGCACAGAGAGCCTTCTGGGCTATCCTTTGCACAAATCAAATCAAGCCAATCATCCTCACAAAATCCAATCATTCTACAATACAGGTATTCAATCTGGGGCTTTATACAATAACAGAATAATTGTTTTTCTAAAATGTGATGCATCCATTTCACCTGAATTTCTTAAATAATATGGTGTGTTGACTATTCAAAAGTGAAGGTTATTTGGGAATATGTTAAACTGAAGAGGAACATTTTAGTGAGTCATAATCATAGAAGTTTTTATTTTCTCCATAAATGATTTTTATTGCATTTCTAAAATGATAGAAGTACAATACATAATATAAATAAAAAAATAAATATCAGCGAGTGTGAAAACCTTCCTCGGCTACTTTTAGCAAAATCAGACCACATAATCCTTTTATGAATTGGTCCCTGTGTCAGATTAGGCCACCATAGTGACATTTAACACATGTGGTCAATAAAAAGGTTAAAACACCTAAAAGAAAGAGCCAGATTGATGGCAGCAGTCAAGATGAATTAATACAAAGGCTTGTATAGGTTGTACTTGGTGTAGTGAAAGTGGAACATCTTCTTATATAATAGAAATTCCTTTCCCCATTTTCCTAATACTTTGTTTATGTGATTCTGCCACGCTAACTGCACATCAAGGATGACCCCTAGAAGTGTAGCCTCAGTGCCTTGCTCAATACAGCTGCTGTTGATAAAGATTCTTGACAGATTCTCTCACCTCAGTCTTTGATACATTTAGAACTAGATTTTTTGTTGTTGTTATTCAGGCCAAAAATAATTTAATTTAAATGTTTAAATGATATACTAAGCTATTCTAGCCTGGTGCTACCAGACCATCGTACTTAATTTCATTTGTACAGAAGGTCTGGCAGTGCTGTAATTGGCAAACGTTCACTCATGGAGGCGGGTGTCTGTTAAAGTTTAAAACTATTGGATCTGCCCAGTGCCACTCTGGATTAGCCAACCAATCGCATAACGTTTGGTCGTCACGTGTGTCATGAGCCGGCTTCTGGCAACTGAAACTGGAGCGCGACTTCGACGTCATCGTTCTCAGCCACTCGCTCTGTTCGCTGATTGGACCGGCTGTCGAATCTCCGGCAAAACTGGGAAATGGGCTGTACACCCAGACTGACTACTGAAGGGAAAATAAAATTTGGCCGGAAGTAGGCGGGCGGGCGGAGCCAGGCTAAAGCTATTCCACACTGGTTGATGATATTTAGCTTTAAAGAGGACCTATGATGCTTTTTGACTTTTATGACCTATAAACGTTGTTATGATGATTCATAGTCATGCTTAACCATACTAAATTATCAAATAATGACTTACATGCATTTCGACGTATTCCCTGCTGACCGTCTGGGGTGTCTGTGCAGAGCACTAAACACTATTCTAGCCAGTCGAGAAGTCACGTCTTCAAAGCGGTCTACCCTTTGTAACTTTGTGACGTCGCATGTAACTTTGTGAAGTCACCACGCGGATGTTTCCATGTATGGTAATGCTGTCACTTCCCTGTTCGCGTCTGCCTCGCGTCTGCCTCGCGCCCTTATAGGTCCATGCTCGCGCTTCCCGCCACTGAAAGTGTTCCGGAAGGAAGGTAACCAATCACAACGGAGTGGGGTTTGCAGGAGGGGGGGGGAGGGTAGCGGAGATGGCCGATGCACAGGCGGAGGGAGCGGAGATTGCCGAAGCACACACACTCAAGTGTTGACAGGACGTGCTGGATCGCCAAAATAAGAGAAAGAGCTTCCCGAAAATCTACATAGTTTTTTGTGATGTGATTCGTGTCAGGTTGCTCTATAGCAGTGTAAAACAAGAAATTAAGACCAGAAAAGTAGTATAATAGGTCCTCTTTAACTGTAACAATCAGCAAACAAAGCTAAATTGGCTTTACTCAAAACAAGTGAATATCATAGGTAAAATAAACACACATCACTGTCCTCATGCTACAAAGACTGCCATTAAAGGCCTACTTCACCGGTTTGAATATGAAGGTGTATTGAATTCTGAGATCCTATGTAGTATAAATGTGCAAAAAAAATTAAAATCGGTTCATCCTAGCCTGAGAAAAGGCAGAAAGAGTGTTTTTTTTAACCCTATATTTCTCTTTCTCGTGACATCACAGAAAGTGAAATATAGGGTTAAAAAAAAACTTACTTTGTAAATATTACTGTGATGTCTTTTACTGTGACATCACAGTAATATTTACAAAGTACGTTTTTTTTTAACCCTATATTTCTCTTTCTGTGATGTCACGAGAAAGAGAAATATAGGGTTAAAAAAAACACTCTTTCTGCCTTTTCTCAGGCTAGGATGAACCGATTTTTTTTTTTTTTTGCACATTTATACTACATAGGATCTCAGAATTCAATACACCTTCATATTCAAACCGGTGAAGTAGGCCTTTAAGGTAAACCATTTGTGTTCTCTCGTTATCCAGTTAAGGGTTGAAGTATTGAATTCAAAACCAGCAAGTTTCATAATGACCATCTCATGGCCTATTAGATCCAATGCAGCACTAAAATCAACTAACACAGCAACAAAAGTCCTGTTCCTGTCTGTATCACTCAACCTCACTCACTGTATCAAATTCCGAGTTCAGTTCATTGACATAAAAACAATGTAACGTGATGTGGCAGAGAGAGGTTGTGTCAACTGGTCATGTGTATTTACTGAGAAAGAACAAGCTGATTCTTGGGAACTTTGCGGTCCACGCAACCACTGGGTTGCCTTCCAAGTGGTGTCTGTGCTGTGTGTGAAAACGGTGCACTCTCTCTTTTTGCTATAATATGTGTTTGTTGCTGCAGCCGCCTGTAGAATTTCACTTGTTTATGTACTGTAAAGCTTAATGATGCTTGTTGAACCCTAGCTCTTTTTTATTTATTGTTGGTCATTTCTATTTAATTGTCTGAGTTCTTGCCCCGTCTGGTTGATGTTTTGTAAGGCTATACTAGGCTGTATATTTATGACGCTTATTATCACTTCTACACAAAGGCTGCAAAGTAAGGCCCGACTGATATGGATTTTTGAGTGCCGATGTGATTATTTTCAGAGAAAAATTACGATAACGATTAAATTGACAGATCAAATTAAATGTTTTCCCTCAAAATATATATGAAAATGTTTTACTTTTTTGAATCCTTAAATATATACATATACAGTAAAGGTATATATATATATATATATATATATATATATATATATATATATATATATATACTTTTACTGTCAAAAATTTGTACAGGAACTTTTTCTTTATAGAAATATGCATCGTCTAAAAATGATAAAGTGTTACAAATATGTCTTAACTCAGCAATAAGCATTTTATCGCACCCAACCCTCTGAAACTAGCCTGGCTCCGCCCGCCTACCTACTTACGCCCAAATTTCATTTTCCCTTCAGTAGTCAAATGAAATTAAGTACTCTGAAACTCCCCCCCCCCCCCCCCCCAAAATCAGCATCTCAGACTCAATAAACCCATTCAAAAGTTAACTCAAAACTCACCTCTTTAAGAAAACATAATGACACCTGACTCCACTCCAAACCTTATTTTAAATGTTTCTGTATTTTGTTTTCTTTTTCTATATGTAGGGGAGAACAGGGGTAATCTGAGCCACTTTTTACATTTGTTCCCCTCTAAGCGAGCTAAAATGATTTATCACTCAAATGTACACATTTCCCATTAATTCAGGATGTTTCCTAGAAATGGGCATTAGCAGAATTTTTTCAAGACAAATGGCAGCGAAAATATGATTGTTTTAAAAAAAAGTTGTCATGTGGCTCACTTTATCTCAGTTTTTTGGGGTAAACTGAGACAGACCAGAAAAATCAAGGGGGTAAAGTGAACCAGCTGAGGGTAAACTGATCCACTTACTTTTTCCACTCTGAAACTACCATAACAACACATATTGTAACAGTTAGAATCCTGAAAGCTAGCCACACATTCCAGAACTAATGTCGGACTAGTAAAAGAATGATGGGGTTTGGTCAATTAAGCAAAGCAAATTTTCTAAACACTTGAAAGTAACTCTGAACAAAATCAAATACAACATATTATAATTCAAAAGGTTTTAATAAGATTCAAATGAAAGATAGAACCAGTTAGATTAGAACACAGTCTGGGGGTCAGAACACAGGACCCTTAGAGCCAGTTTGTGTCTGGGGGTCAAAGCATACGAAAATCAGAACCAGCGAGAACAGCCTGGGACTCAGAACACAGGAGAAGACCCAACTGGATTATAACATCAGCCTGTCATACTCTACAACTAGGCCTACTCTACATTCCAGCCCTGAAGGTTACAGGGAAAGATGAGAAGGTGCTCTTTCCGTGTGGTTGCCCCCCAAGTCGTCTTCCTGGTGTATTTCCTTTGCATGATAGCTTTTCTATAATGTGCATGACATTAAAATAAAACATATGTTATGTAATATTACGTTAAAATATGTTTAAGACTAAACTTAACTTGTGCCTCATGGTGCACAGCATTTGGCTCACTTTCCCCCACCACCACAATTTGAGAAAAAACTACCTCTCTTAGCATTTCAGGCTAATCTTTAGCTAATATCATCACATGGTTTTTATTTCAAATCAAATCAAATACATTTTATTTGTATAGCCCAGAATCACAAATTTGCATTTGCCTCAGTGGGTTTCACATTGCATACAATAGAACACAGTCAAACAGTATAACATAATATATAATAAAAATAGTGTGGATGCATGAGGACTTCCGATGCTGAGGGGGGACCAGATCCTCGCCGTCTCGCCTCAACCAGAGAAAGCTGGAAGAGGACAGACAAAACCAATGAGTAAACAAAAGAACATTAAGCGAAACACAGCGGCCACAGCGGCCCGACCGACCCGCTGGTCCGGATGTGCTCGGCCAATGAAGCAAAGCCGGGGGCAACAGGCAAAATGTTGCCCCCGGCGTAATGCATATTTGTTGGTAGTTCATCAATACATATTATAAAAGTTTTTCTACGTGAATACATTTGCTTTGGCACAACAGTTGATTAAGTTGACAGCAAGAAAATTTACTTTTACATGCAAAATACCTATTTTGGTGAAAAAAACATGCTTACCACAGCACCATGAGGTCCTCTCTTTCAGAGCCATTGGGAAATGAGAGGGGCTTGAAAACATATCTCACATGACCACAAATGTTTTCCGTTGCCGAGATACAGGGGGTGGCTCACATTACCCGATGTCTCAGATGCCCCCGTTCTCCCCTATGATTTTCTTTATGTATGATGTGTCTTTGAGTGACCTCCAAAAAAAGCGCTATACAAATTCTATCAATTATTATTATGATTAACAGTCAGGCGATGACAAATGCCTCTGCTATTGGTTGCAGTGGGAACTGTCAAGTGTAAATTAATCCAATGTATTCCAACACACCTGCTGCAAATAGGCTATAGCCTTAATGCTATTCATTAAAGCTCCCTCAAGGACAGCAATACATTTCACTCAACATGAATGCTTGAATTAAAAATAAATAATAATAGCTAAAAAAATTGTCGAAATTTTGCAGATGACGATTATTCTGAGATGCTATAATCGTCCGATCAAATCGTCCGGCTGATAAATCGGTCAGGCCCTATTGCAAAGTGCTGAAATTTAATTTGTGTGGACACAAGGGATCTATTGTTGGATTAACATTACATGAAATTTATTTTGTAGCTTTTAGTTAATTACTTGAGTACAATTTTCTAGTACTCTTCCCTTCTCTCACAATAAGTAATTCTACAGTCCCCAAGCTATGGATGGGCAGAGTGTTGGTCTTGGAGCCATATGGTCCCTGTTACTGCTCAGTGATTGGAATCAGAGGTCACTATGTGCTTTGCTTTGCAGATGGCGAAGGTGATGGCGGTGTCAGATTAAATATCGATCTGAAGTGTGTGTGTGTGACTTTATTAGTGGCCATACTCTTGTTTTTCCAGTTTCCCTATATTGATTTATCTAACACCTTATAGCATCTGTTAACTGCAGGTCATTCTTTTATAGCAAATTCCTGGTGCTTCTCCTCATTTGCAATTAGCTGGCGGGTTGCTGAATACTTGGTGTCTTCTCCTTTCTTGTGTGTGTGTCATGCATTCAACAAATATCAGTGGATCGATTCTCATTTGTGTAGGCCGACCCTTAAGGTTGACTCCTCCTGTGTTGTGTTGTGTTGTGTTGTGTTGTGTTGTGTTGTGTTGTGCAACTTGCCAACATGATGTGACACTGTTGATATGGAGATGGGTCAATAGGACGGCATACTGTCAACCCAGGAGATAATGAGGCATCTCTAACACTCACAGCATCATGTGCATACTCAACTGGTACCATTTCAAATGCATTTTGTTTTCTCTATAGGCCTACACTGTGATTTTGTACGAGGGTGAGGTATCCTTGTTTTAGTGCCAAACAATTCTTACTGCAATTTGCTTTCAAAAGTTCAGTTTATTTTAATTAGCAGCTTGAGAGGATTGAATTCCTTTTCGATAAAGGTTTTTTCTTCTCAATTGCTCTGGTAGATTGAGGACACTTTTCATTTTCCTATCACTAAATAACCTTTCATTTAATCATAGTATAGTGCTTCATCATCACTTTACAATGTATTACTCTTTGTCCAATTTTTAAGATTTTTTTTTCTCAACTGACAATTCCAGATGTTTCTGCTTTCTTTGGTCTCTTGTGCAATGTCTGCAACATAATGTTCACATCCATTCAGACATAATTATTTACTGAGCTTTCACAGCAATACCAATAATAATACAATAAATATTATTTACTATCTATGAGCAATACTCATTTATTCAACTCAATAGATTGTGCTTGATCAATTTGATCCTCTTGGTTGTAAAGCAACTATAATAAGTTATTTTTACAATAGCAAAACTAGATGAAAATATGGAAGGAATATGCAGGGAATTATCACCGTATCTGCAAATCCCATTGACGTTTCTGGATCTTTATAGTGAGTTTCATTTCACTGTTAGGCTGCAACTTTACTGTTTTTGCTTTATTCTCACTGCTCTCATACCATCGATAACAGACGCAGCAGACATTTGTTTTCCGTTAAAAATCTCCAAAAACTCCACTGCACACCTCCTGTTCAGCGCCAAACAACAGACAGACTGAATAAGTAGTTGGTGAATACAGTGCGGAGCATTTAGCAGCTACATTAAGGGTATCGTCTGGAGGATCAAATCTGAGCCATTAGCTTGAACCCTGCCACCCGAGTGTCAGACTTTGCTTAAATTTGCAAACATGATTTGGCATAAACAAAGACAACAAAGAAGGAGATGACTCAGCAGAGGAAAACTAAAAACTAAAGTTTTGAATATGCTTATCTACTTACCCCATCTTTAAAAACAAATGCAAATCAAATCAAAAATATAGAATACATAAATTCTATGTTGTAGTTTTTATCTTATCTCAGATTTCAATGGATTCAAGTAGAGAGCGATAGCAAGAGTTAGCATGTGTGTGTGTGTGTGTGTGTGTGTGTGCGCATGCCTTTTGGCACAGCCTCCTAAATCTTCAGGCTGTTCATCTTATCATCCGTGATTTGGCAGCTTCTCTGTTTGTGTAAGTATATTTAGATATTTAAATGTGTGTGTGTGTGTGTGTGTGCTTGTGTTTTCATCTCTGTCTCTCTGTCTATTATGCACACACCTACGCACACACACAAAAAACACTCATACAGAAACACATACGCAAAACTCTCTCATGCAGTACCAGTCTCCTCTGCTCCTACGTTATGGCCTACTTCCTCCCTCATCATGTGAAAAGCGATGGTGATTAAATGGGAGAACCGCAGATCCACGGATGCCACAGGGCACTACAGGTCCCATGATGCCGAGGGGCACCTGTTTTCTTCGCCCCCTTGAGAATCCGTATGTCAGTAATTAGTGAACACCACCTCTGGTGTGTGTGTGAGAGGATACTGTGCTTTCATATTTCTGTTTGACTATTTCAAGTAGAGCTGTTATCCGCTTTCAGTCCAAAACTCCAGCTGTTTCTTATTTGCTTGTTACATACTTCACGTCCCCAATATAGATGCACCTCTGTCCTTTGCTTTTATGGCATTTTGCCATCTCATCCAATTTCATTCTTGCTTAAAGTGCACTTTGGCAGGCCTCTTGACTTCGAAGGAAATTAGCGACTGCGTGCCCGAATCGAAAGGGGTGACTTTTGAATCACAGAATGACCCCCTTTGGCCTTCAGTCTCCTCAGTGGGAAATGGAACATTCCCCCTTCAAAAGGCCTTCCAAGTCATCTGTCAACTACAGATATCTGACGGGATGTACCACGCGGGAACGTGTAACCTTGAGCATCCCCATGACCTGAATTTTCCATAACTGTTTTTTTCCAAACCACCTCATTCTGCATATATACCTCATTGACAAAGGGCGACACCACTTTGGATACAGGACAACCCTTGTCATTTTAATGCATTTTTCAATGTGCCGTCCAGTTGTGGATCCTGCTTGTATTGATTTCCTCTCTTACATTTACACATGGTGACTTTCAAACGTCAGTATCATTAGATTAATAGAAGGGCTTCACCTGCCATAGGAGGTGTGTTTGAAGGAGACTGGCTCCAGACCAGCTTCTCCGTCCTGCTCACCAGCTCTCCCTGGAGACAGGCCCAACAGCAGCTGCCATCCTACTCTCTCTCTGCTACATGCCATCAAATCATCCCGCTGCCTAATCCTCTCCTCTCTGAATCAGACCACGGGAAGGTGCAGGATGAAGAATCTGGTGGAGAAGAGATTGCAGCATGCAGCTCAATAACCATATATTTTTTCTCTTCAAGGGAAAAATGAAATGTAAAGTAAAGATGTCAAATTTGATAGCAGAATTATTTTTTATTAGAAAAACTAGCTCACCACTTAGACATGTTGCATGATTGATTGTATTTAAAAAATACCTGTGCAACCACAAACATTACTGGGACATGTAGTTATATAGTATACAAGTACTGAAGTAATGTTCTTCATAACAATGCAGCACATCTACAAGCTAGACATAAAGAATCAGTATATCTCTTGTTACTGTTCACTTATTACTTACCTAAACATAAATCCTGTACATATGTTGCCTCTGCACTCGAGCTGTTGCATTCCATGGAGTTGTTAAGAAAACAGTTGTTGCCATCACTCAAAGAAGTCATATCATACTGAGATGTACTGTGGCCCCAGTGCTCACCAGTTCACCACTGGGTAAACATCAAATGCATTGCAACAAGTAGCAAACAATAGCTAATGAGAGAAACTATGGCGAATTTGAGCTGTGCCGTCTCTTAATTTAAGGAAATAATTATACACTTGGGGCAGTATTAATGTGATGAGAGAATTATAAACACGGTGTAAACAAACAACTCTCCTGCAAATAGTTTCTGTGTCTCTGTTGAAATTTAAGTGCCTCCTCCGATATCCTGTTTTCGAGCCGATTTTTTCAAATCTTCAGGAAAAGTGACAGATGTCTCCTCATCTATAGCTACATTATAGAATGCCTTTGACCTCAGCTTTAACAGTAAACAGCAGCACCGGGGTTGCACTGGCAGCTGTTTGAAGGAACAGAAGGATGTAAATAATCCCAGCTGGGAGTCTTTCTGGTTAAAACCAGTTCATTATTTAAACAAATAAAGTTTGCTCACTAGAGTGCTACTCTCACAGCATTGTGAGATTTAATGGGAGAGGTTCCTCTTGTTGTTGTTACTCTGCAGGTAGCTGTCATATTAATGGGGAGCACCTCTCCATGCTAAGCACGCCCTTGATCGCCCACTGTCCTACTACTGATGCGGTTCTGAATCGCATTAAATATACTCAAACATACACAAAACACACACACTCACAGAGACACACTTACCTATCCTTGTTTTCTATTTTCCAAAGTCCAAAGACCTCATTCACTCAAACTTAAGAGTATCCACTTTTTCATAATTTTTCCAATGCTTACCCCATTGTGTCGCTGACACACACTCTCCCTTTTATGGCGGAGCTAATATGGATACAAAGACACAGGAAATTAAAAAGAATAGTATAGACACAACCCTCATTATTTCCATTCACAGCACCAGTGACATTGTAATTGCAGAAAAAAACATTGCTTCTTTCTCACATGTTCTGTTAAAACCCTCTGAAAAGGACAAGTGATTGATGTCTCTCTCTCTCTCTTCCACTTCCACTTCCTCATTCCATTCTTCCAAGCAGTCATTCATGTTCTTCTTACTACCTGCCTCACATAAAAAGGAGCTGGTTAATATTCTGTAAAATATGTGACATTCAACAAGAGGGGGGATTCACCACGTAAACATACTGAGTGACACTAACTTGGCTTTGATTGATCACTACAAATCCTTCTTCCTGTGTGTCTTTGAGCCTCTCGTTGTAAAATCAATATTGCGCGAGGACACACCTGGATGCGTATTTACATGCTCGTGGGCACATCCTCAGTCACAAACAAGGGCACACACACATACACAAACATGCTGATATTTGCAGGACATAGGGACATTCAATCTTACCATATTTGACTTTTTTTTTAAAGACTCAATATAAGTTAAAACAATGTACTCTTTGAGTTGCAGGTAATTTATTCAAGGCCCTTAACAGATGGACGTCAGCATTTGTGCACGCCTTTGTGTGTGTGTGTGTGTGTGTGTAGTACATTGATGGTTTGACACAGAGGTGGTATCTCTCCTATCACTCTTAGCTTGCTGTTCTTCCTCTAGGTCAGTTTGAGGAAGTCCTTTTATGGACCTGTTTCATGCACATGAGCTGGACAGACACCCTGGTCCCTGATTGGCTGCCCCACATCAAGGTGAGTGTGTCCCCGACCGCCTTATCCCACCCTGTTCATGTCGCCTGTTAACTGGCATGCGCTGCTGGATATGTCACCCGGCTAACAAGATCATGTAGACTGGCCAACTATGTATAATAGATTCCTTTTTGATTTTTATATTGTCTATTGCCAATGAGGGACACAAAATGGTTTTCCAAATGGGTGAACTAAGAAAGGGGTTAATATTTTATGCTTCGTCTGTATTTGATTACATGCAAAAGAAGTAGGAAGGAGTCTGTGTGTTTATGAGCATCTGGTATGTGCAGACAGGATGGTGCAAGTATGGTTGTTTATTCCTCGCAAGCTGTTGACAGATGGTGACGTGCAGTATGTGGCCCAGTTCAATATCAAGCCATACATGCTCAGAAGATTATTTACTTTATTTTTTAAATTAATTTACATGTTTACTTGATTTTACAATGAGAACAAACATTTATTGCATTCAGACATGCTGCTCAGACATTGTTATAGCTAAGGGGCAGACACTTGCGTGGAGTTGAGCAGTGTCTTGTGTAGTAGGACACCAATGAAAGTGTTGTTATGGAGTCATTATTGACTGATAAGAGTGGCGAGTTTATTATTGGGTGGTAAACTGGCAACAGATGGAGACCTTTGGCCACTGCTCTAGTTCAAACAGGGGCAAAATCATCATTCTACAGTGGGTTCTTTAGTCCCTGGCCTTTGCCCTGTTTTTCCCCTCTGATTGTGTGCAAGTGTGCGTGTGAACGTGTGCGTTTGTGAGTGTGAACTCACACCTGTTTGATGCTGCTGCTCCATGCTTCACTCATTAGTATTAATGAATTGCACCCTTTCTACATCATTTTCATTATCTCTGTCTTTCCATTCAGCTGAGTAAAAAGAGACATTATTAGTCGGTGAACATGAAACAAAACAGGCAGCGGGAAACACATCAACACTTAACATACTGTATACCGAATAACAAGTAAGTACTGCAACAACAAAAAAAAACAGGGGAAAACAGCCTATAGGTTCAACCAAAAAAGGACTTGGTTACATTAAGTCAGTTTTTGAATTAGTAGGCTGTTAGGTGGAGTGGGCAAATAAAAAATAAAACTTTTTATATCTTAAAGCTGCACTAATACAAAACAAAAATGGATAGTGTGAATATGTGCAATATAAAAGGTGTTGCTCACAGTGACAGAGAATGATCACCTAATTGCAGTTTTCTCAGTCTCGAATTAATGCTAATGTGTTTACAGCTTTTTCAGCTGGCCTCAAATTGGCAAAAAAAAATCTTTAAATTCTATTTCAAGATTGTATAAATCGAAAGACACTTATTATAGATTAACTAAGGACTTAATTCATTTTATAAACTGCATTTTGAGTGAGAAATCCCCAGAGACCTAAGTACTACCAGAATTCGGTATTTACCTTTAAAACAAAACAAAAAATGGAGCCAGTAGGTTTCTCCTTCTTTAAGTTTTTACCTGCCTATCTTTGGCTTTCTTTGTGAACACATTTCTCGGTACATGATGTCAGCTCTGCTCTGCTCACCTACTCTCCTTGCCAGCAGAAAAAACCCCAAACCATCAATCCTGCTTCCTGGCAGCCTCACACGCTGTGGCAATGAAATGTGAACGCACATTGTGACAAAGCTGACCTCCTTTTCCATTCCTCTGGGGAACGTGCCAGCGGTAGGTGAGAAGAGAGGAGTCGCAGGAGACGTAGATGACGGGAAAAAGCAACTGTTGACGATTAACTGAGAAAATTGGGTCAGTGGAAGGAAAGGTGAAGCTGAAAGAAATCTAAGGTAAATGGCCACTGTAACGAAGATGAGGATGACGAGTGTGGAGACTGTGTTAAAGAGAAAAGACAGGGGAGGAGTGAAAGGAAAAGGGGGTAAATTGAGTGGGGGGAAAGGTCAACCTTTCTGGGTGAAAGGAACAGGTAAAAGCGGATAGGAGTTGGCTTTAGGTGATTGTGTGCGCTTTGGTGGGCAGATGGAGCTCCATCACTCTCTCTGGTTTCTGCCTCCTTACATGCCTTTGGCAGATTTAATGCCCAACACCGAATGAAGATCTTCTCTCCATTTCTGTCGGCTGCCTCCATCTCTGGTTTGGTGCTATACTTCCCCGGGGGCCATATTAATACCTGAGGAAACACCACACTTCTATTCACATGCCACCGCAGGGACTTTATAGTGCACTTCATTTCCACAGCGGTACAGCATTACTCAAAAAATAAACCCATATGGTGCCATATATTTGCCAAATATTCTCCACTTTGCACTAGTGACACTCCACAGCACTGTTGTGGCCCTTCATCCAGAACTTGAATGGAACAAAACAGCCCTTTTGTTCTTACTCACTATACTATACGGTCGTCTGACTGGTACATTCACTGTAAAACGTCTGATAATGTTGTCATGGAAATAAGCGTCGGCCTCAGCTTCGAGTTTGCTCCAGTGAACGTACAGTATGACTCAGAAAGCTAATATGTTGCTATGGCAATTCCCATGGCAGCTCAGTTGAATATTCCTGTCGCTTGAGTCTGACGAGCTGGCCACACATGAAACAACACTCACTCACTCACTCACTCACTCACTCACTCACTCACTCACTCACTCACTCACTCACTCACTCACTCACTCACTCACTCACTCACTCACTCACTCACTCACTCACTCACTCACTCACTCACTCACTCACTCACTCACTCACTCACTCACTCACTCACTCCTTCTCGTTCCTCATCAAGTGTTTGTTTCCTGTAACCTCTCTCTGGTTGTACTCTTGCCTGTCTTCTACCTCACCTCTAGCCCTCCACAACCTCTCTTTCACCTTTAATCTCCATACACTCTTCACTGCTACCTCTGCCCGCTCTCCTCACACTTCTAGATGTCCCTGCACACCCCTTCCATCCTCTCGTCCCTGTGCTCCACTCAGCGATGTTTCATTTGCTTTAATCTAATTGGATCTTATTTAATTTGGAGAGCCGTGACTTGTGATGGCTCAGCAGGGATTCAGATGGGTGTAGCTGCGCTGCCCAATGTGTTTTGTGTGTACGATCACGCTCAAGAGTCTGATGTGTGCACGCATGCACAGATGTGCCCTTCGGAGGAGCAGAATTGTTTGTTTTTTGCAGCCTGGGTTTGTATTGTCTCTGACAACACAAACTAACTTACAATCATGCCGAGACGGTCAGCATTTATTTACACGGCTCAGTATGAGTTAGAAGAGCCAGACTGAAAGGATGATGAGGTGCATTGTTCAGATAGCCATGGAGGGAGAGAAGAGGGCTGCAGAGTGAGACATAGATGAGAGAATGGAGGAAAAGGTAGAGAGATGACCTTGGAGAGGCCAGATAAACAGACATATTGTGTGATTCATATGACTTCATGCATTATTGACAAAGGAATTATAATCTGCAGGGAATGGTCTTGAGCTTGCAATAACAATAGACGATGGAAATGAAGACAAAAGTATATTGCCTATTTAAATTCAACCCCAAAGGACCTGTTGGGAGCTACAGAGGACAGATCCGAAAGTCTGAGATAATTTGTCTCCGCAGTGTTATCAGGGATGTGTTTCTGCTGAAGTCAGATGCCTTGGGTACAAAGCTTTTTCAGAATAGCTCCTGTCATATTAGAATATTGCTGTCGAAAGATATCAAAAAGTAAAAAACCATACAGTTGTATATATCACATAGCTGTATGCAGTACTGTTTAAAAGTTTGGAATCACTCTCAATAGAAGGTTACTATGGGGTTAGAACCATCGGAAATTGATCATTGAAAAACAGCTGAAAAATGGACTGACCTAAATCTGTTCAATATAAACACGGAATGGCTTTGGGAGAACAATGGTTACAGCAATATTCTCCCCTGTATGTGGGGACATCGACTAAATGGATGTATTATTTTTTCTTCATTGTTCTTCTTTTAGGGTCTTTCATTGTTGATAATGCATTTTTATCCTTTTTAAAATACCCATTATTGAAAGATGAAAAGCTTAAGTTTAAGAGGTGTTTCCAGATATTTGGACAGTTGTGTTTGTACTTTACACAGTGAGATGAAAAACACAGATAATATAGGGCGTACCATGGCAGCACTTTGTATCTTTGGACATTTGTTTACTATGTCCATTCTTATGCTTAATTAAGTCCTAATATTTTCCTGAACAATTGAGTGCAAAGCATTTGTGCAGCATTGTTGAGTTGCTAAAATGCTTGATATAAAAGGCATTTTTGTAACCAATATTATAGGAACATGGGATTTTACTTTATAATTGTATGATTATTTAATTTTCTTTTTTTTTTTTGGGGGGGGTGGATGCTTTTTAAAATTCTGATGGGCAGTGTTTTGTTCAGAATGGAACCACTTGTTCTCATATCAGTTTGTTTACCATATAATTCCTGAAGTTTGGAGGCTCAGAAAAAGCTTCTAATCTTGTTAAATCTACCCTTCAGACTCTCCCAGAGTGCAGCTGGGATGCCAGCAACATTACCATATCATGTGGTTGTGTTCTATTTCAACTTTATTCAAGTCTTTCACCAGCATGTGTTGATAATGCATTTGCCGTCTTGTTAATGTGTGTAGGTGGTTGATGGGATTTTATTGTGCGTTTGTGCTTTTGCTTTAAGGTCTGAGTGAGTCTGTTTTTAAAAGAACCCCTCTTCCACGCCTGCTCAAAATGCTGCTCAGGTAGAGAAGACGGGCCACTCTGCTGCATTCTCAATTGTATCTCATTTCATTGATTCAGTTTATTTTTTTCTTTTTCTTTTTGCTGTTCCTCTCTTGCTGTGGGTTTGCATTCAACTCTCTGCCGCCTAAATGAAATCAGGCTCGGATGTGTGCCTTTTAATGTCGCTTTACACAGAAAATAAACACACAAAATATGTCCAATGAAATGTTTTTGAAAAGTTGTTCATCCACGTACTGCGTGTGTGCCCTCAGGATATAAATTCAGGCTGATTGGGACTCAAACCATTTGGAACCAGACAGGATACATAGCAAACAAAAGAAAAAGAAGAGAAGCGTCTGGGGGGGATGATGGACTGGCAGCTCTAGAAGGCAAAACAGACTAGAACAGCTTAAATCTACCAATGTGTAAGATTTATTCATGCTGTGTGTGTGTGTGTGTGTGTGTGTGTGTGTGTGTGTGTGTGTGTGTGTGTGTGTGTGTGTGTGTGTGTGTGTGTGTGTGTGTGTGTGTGTGTGAGTGTGTGTGTGTGTGTGTGAGTGCGAGTGCGCGTGCGTGCTAGCCTTCAGCTGATATACGATTCTTGAAGGCCGATAGTGATATCTTTGCAATGAAAGTTGTATAGTTGATATCTTGTACATTTGAGCGTTTTCATACCAAAAATGACATACTTTCTTCTTCTTCTTTTTCTCAGATGGAAAAGGCAATTAAAATTGCATTGCAGACCACCCCTTGAAATTGAAAACCTCCCCTGAAACCCATTAATAGTGTAATTGTTTCAGGGTCTGGCAGCTGCTTTTGAATGCCAGATCAAACACATTTACTAAATCATTACTAGATAATTAAACGAGGAGATGAAATCTGCCAGGAACATAAAGGACCTTTTTGTTGTGGATCAGTCTAGTCCACAATTTGCAACATTGACTGACAAGTAGCAAGATGACATGTTGGAGCATTAGGTTGATGTGTTTTTCGCTTTAAGTGCATGTATATTCCTGTGTCTATCTATTTAAGTAAAATGATTAGTCACCCGGTAATCTCCAAATTGCGGTGTTACTGTACATTTTGAGACTACATCCATCATGTCTGCAGCAGGTGCGTGCAGGGCATCGATGTAGTGGCAGGGCACATCTAACTCATTAGCTGTTTCACCAGCTTCTCACTTAGACTGTCACTATCCCAGAATTGGCAGTCATTCCTAATGTTATGGTCTGTGGGCAGCAGGGGCAACAAACTCTGCTGAAGTAACCGTGGCTAATGTCATTAAGGGCTGTCAAATATACTTTACTTTGGTTATTTGGTTGACATCCTACAACCAGTGAGCAGGTAAAGCTTCACTGACTTTCTCAAAAGGCACTCTCTGTGTCCCAGTTGCATGTCTGTCTCCTAACTCAGACATGGTTTTCATTATGCAAATGCAGCGCATTCCTACAGGGAACAATGCTCTGCTCAAATATTCTCACTAATGCGACCATAGAATTTTAAATTGTTTCATTTTTAAGTGTGGTGTTGGTGGTAGTGGTGGACTATATTTCCCCTTAATTTAATCAAGAGAAATTGAGGATCCACTTCCAGCTGAAAAAAAAATGGAAAAGGTGAATGTTGATGGGATAGTTCTACCAAAGTATCTCAAACAGCTATAAAGAGTGTATGCTATGTGGACAAATGACTGAACAGGGTTTGGACAGCTTATTATTAACAGCAGGGGCTAAATTAAGTACATACTTAATCAAAGTTGTATCCTCCATGTAATTGATTGTGATCACTTTAAGTTGCTGTCAGACTGTCATATCTGAGGCATGATAGCACAGATAAATCATTCAACATGAGTTGCTTTATATGTATATTGCATAAGACAGTTACTGACTGTGGGCTCTTGCTTTGGTGTGCGACAGTTTAAGATGTTGCATCCGTCACAACTCATGATTTTTAGGTAACGTAACAACTTCAGCACACTTAAACTATTTTTGGAATATGTAGTTCCTTTACACATAACCACCCCCAGGTTGCCTCTGGCTTTGGCCTCGGTGCCCCAGGCAAAATCAGACAAAAGTAGATTTTCTTTTTCTTTCAGCTCACATTTTCCACATCCCACGCAGTGGCAGTGGCAGTGGCAGTGGCAGTGCCACTCCTGGCTGAGGCTAAATGTCTCATAATGTTCATTATGTCGTTAAATGTTTTTTTGTGCATCTGCTGACCCCCCTCTATGCAAACCAGCTCTGAATGTAAAATTCAGTCAGTCTTGCATTATTCATATGGTGTTGAGAAGGTGTTAAGATATTTGTTACAGGATACATTTATGTGTGTGTGTGTGTGTGTGTGTGTGTGTGTGTGTGTGTGTGTGTGTGTGTGAGCGTGCGTGCGTGCGTGCGTGTGTGTAAGGAACGGTATTTATTCATAAACTCACAGGATGCTGCAGCTTATTGTTTGGCTGGATGCCCTTTGAGCTGTAATGTTGCTATCAGATATTTATGTCTAGTTCGGCTTCAGCATTCACCTGTTTACCGCAGATTCCTCTGGATCGTGTCTCTTGCTCACTCCCATTTTGTCTGTTGTTTGATCATTTAGTTATTAACATAGGCAGACACATAATAACACAATCGTTTTATATCACCCTTACTTGGCTGCTGATTGTTAAAGCAGCTCCTGCTGTCCAAAATCCTGTTCGCGTAAATTAACCTGCTTAAAGATTTTCTGGCATGCCCATGGCGCAAACTCTGGCTGACAGGCTCCTGTTTTTTTCCCCATGGAAGGTCATTGCTGCTGAAGCACTTGGAATAAGCATGGCAGGGATGTGGAGTGGAATGGATGGGGACAAAATCTAAATGCTAATGAAAATGAGGTTGGATTTGGAGAGATGTTGAATGTATTATACAGCTGGGTTGTGATCTGAAACCATAATCTCCTGCCACTGCGTTTCTCACTTGGTGAGGGAGCAGAAAACGACATCAAGGCACCGCTCCTCTGCCAGCCAACTTTACAAAGTAGACAGAATTCATATAAGAAGTATTACCACGGTGAAGGACTGTCTCCTGCGGCTTTACACTGCAGTATAGACAGAAAGTACAGTTTAAAAAAAGTCCTATAATCTCCTTTTTTAGTTTTTATCATCATAAAACAAACTTCTAGATTATCCTATCATTTCAATAAATGCAGCACCCTGGAAGAGGCTATTAAAACCGCACATTATCGTCACCTTTCACTGGCATTGAGGGCATTAATTGCCATGTCTGAAAATGAACTTTGAAATGCTAATGTTCCTTTTCCGACGGCTGTTATAGTGTGACCTTAACCAACACTCTTTCTCTTTTTGAGACTGTGTCTTTAAATTCATTGTGGGTCTTTCCACTTTCTGTTTTGTTGCTGCATACTTTTCTTTCCTTATTAAACTTTAACACATATTTAATGAATACACTTGACTTTTGGGGTGTCCTGGTCAGAACTGCTCCAACATTCAAATTCAGCCTTTTCTAAGAACTTTTAAATATCATTCCTTGTCACTCTAGACTGTCAACAATCTAATTTTAAAGATCCCAAGTGCTTGTTATTCTACCACTTTTGTGTGTTTTTTTTTAAATCGTCACATTTATGTAGTGATTAAAGCTCAGGAGACAGGAGATAAACATATCTCTGTGAGTGAGCAAAGAATGGTCAGACAGAGCAAACATTAAAGGAAAAAAAATCGGGCAGCCACTTCTGATTGCTGGCATGACTCCGTGTATTGATTCGCTGCGAGGTCAGAGTCCATTTTAGTGTGTCCCTGTGGCTCTGTTAGATGGTTTAGACTTCCTCTCACGACTCCTCTCTTTATATTCGTGAAGCCGGAGGTTTTCGCCCATCGTCAGAATTCTCCCAGGTTGCTTGGCAGAATCTAGCTGTGGAATCTACAATCCAAGTTACAGAATGGCAGAATCTAGCTGTAGAATGTACAATCCACGCCCCCAAAAACACACACACACACACACAAAAAGGAGGTTTTGAATCTTATTGTTTTGTATTATTGAGAATTAATTCACAAATGCCCCAGTTTGCAGAATATAAATGTATGACCAACCAAATACCCAGCCACCCGAAAGAAGCAATGAATTGGTTTTCCTAACACTCGAGAAAACTGTGCTCAATTCACCATTAAGTAGATCAATTATCACCGGGGAAGATTCCCCCTGCCCAGCTGTGTCCATTTAGGATAGCAGATGGACTCCAGGACCATGGCGACCATTTCATTTAATTTAATTTAACTTTTATTTATCCTCGAGAGACCAATTGAGGGGTGACCCTCATTTACAATGACGTCGAGTTCAAAATAAATTCAAAAAACAATTGAAACATTTACACAGTGGTGAAGAGTGGCAGCAATTAAAATTAAATGGGTGAAAGTACAATATAGCCTAATTAAAACAGTTACAGGTAGAGTTTGGTAGATTTAAGATAGTTTGTTTAAATTGGTTAAAGGATATGAAGGTATTTAGTTAAATTTTTTGCTGTAAGTTGTTCCAGGAGTCGGGGGCACTGAAGCTAAAAGCTGTCTTTCCCAGCTCAGAGAACAAGGAACACTGGATGGGACCCAGTAGTGGACATAACTTTGTACTTTGTGGTCCCTGTTGTAAAATAGCTACAAGATAAACAGGTTAACAGCAGTACATGACAGTAGGCTGTCACAAAAGAGTGAAGAAAATATCTAAAGAGTGAAGAAAATATCCAATAAAGATGACTGAACAAAAATGACTTCCTACATGTATTTCATATGATATTAGAAACATATCGATAAGTGTTGGACTCTTTTCATTGATTGTGACATACTTTTTGTATTGATTTGTAGGCAGTATAATAATTTACAAAATATATGCCGGAATCCAGGTTAGAGTGTGTAGGTATCAAGGACCTTATTGGAAGTAGGTATTGGACTTTGTCACCCTTGACTTTTTTTGTTGTTGCAGTTGTTCATGATTTAATATGTATCTTCCATCTAATACTGTCAAACTGCCATCGCCTTTATAACTGAACATGTTCACTACACAAAAAACAGGAGCTTTGGGCTATTTAAACACTCATAAAGGGGTGATAAAGGTTTATTTTGGGGTTGGAATATTATAGCTTGATGACGTGTGTTAATTCATCAAATTACATTTATGGATTTATAATAGAATTAAGGGTGCTGTTTGAAAGGGAATAGCATTTAACTCCTTCTAAGGACAATGCTTTCATCCTTTGAAACAATCTCAAACTTGCAGAAATCACACGTCATGCAGGTGAGGTTGTAAGTGAGAGCACGCGGCTCAGCGCTTCACCTTCATTTGTCCTGGCTCTGCTGTAGAAAGTGTCTTCAGTACCATGGACAGCGCCAAACGTGTCAGCGCCCCAGACAATCACAACTTCCACTTCCTAAGCTTGATTCCTATAGGAATTTAAGGGTATGTCCAGCTACTTTGTAGCCCCAGATTTGCCTAATTTTCCATGGAAATATATGTTAAAACCCTTTGTCAGGCTGATTACATACTGAATAGCAGTGCGTATGAGCACAAGCGTGAAACATTCATAAAACTCACTTGTGTTAGGGATTTACTTTTCACTGGTGGTGCCTCGACTCCAAATGACCAGCAGCAGCCTAGCAACGCATCGTACCTTGAGGCGCAAAATGTATTTGCCAATTCTAGTCAGCAGGAGGATCGATTGGCTGGTTAAATAAGTTGATGCCACCACTTTTAATTATAAGAGCTGAGCAACGCGGGCGGCACAGTTCGTTATCCTCAAGGCAGCAATTCAGCTTCAGGCAGCGGGAAACTGGAGCTTCACACACGGACTAATATACAATTAGCGTCGTGGTTGTAAATGGGATAGTAGTGGGGTTTCCTAATCAGAGGCACAGACAGTCTGATGTGGAGATTACAGGAGGGGAGAGAACGATTATTAACAGAGGCATAGGCTTTGGGTGTAGATTGATGGAGCCTTAAGGTCTTGGACGCCGAGGAGGGAGATGAAGCTTTCGGATGGTAGTGGTGTTGGGGGGGGGGGGGGGGGGGGTTAAGTACTGCTGCTGCTGATGTCAATGTCACTTCCCAAGCACCATATTTGGTCATCAATGACTATTAAAGCTGTGAAGAATGGCTAAATGAAAACACACACACACACATACAGATGTTGCGGCTTCCCTGAGACTTTGCAACCATAATTGATAAGAACTTAACACTCCCCCCTCCCAACCACCACCACTTTCTCTCTCTCTCTCTCTCTCTCTCTCTCTCTCTCTCTCTCTCTCAAACACACACACACCTGCGTGGAGAGCAGCTATCGTTCGGCAAGGCTTCGCATATTTCCCGCTCACCTATACACAATCGCACCTCTGCTGCCGTGCCCCCCCCCCCCCCCCCATGAGGCCCCTCCCTCTTTACCACACGGGACCGTTGAATGGGTTAAACACTCCTGTCACCAGGATTAGCCGAGATAAGCGCACCGGGAGATCTTCCCTTCACTTTTTTGGCACATCTGCGCTCAAAGGCACTCTCCTCTCAACCGTGTTCATTCGACAGAGTAGATTGAATCTAAATCGTGAGTTATATAAATATATATATATATATTTTTTATCAAAGGCGACCGTCAGCAGCAGAAGCAGCAGCACCGGTTATCTCAGACCCAGACCCGTGGGCGGCTGGGTTGCGTCCGTCTGGGGGAGCTAATAGGACGAAGATTTGGCACACCTACCAACTGCTTCATCCCAATTGTTCAAGATACGGTGATATGGTGAGAAGAAGTGAGATGTAGAAAAAAGGATGGGAGGCCATTCATGTGGTTCTGGGTTTCAGCTTAAGAGGACACAATCTCCCAGCACCACCACCATTCTACTCCTCGCCTAACCAGTTGATGTTTTTTTATTGGAGAAAAAAAACTGTCTGAAAAGTGTGGTGCTCATTGACGCTGAATGAGTCCATCCCTAGCTGTCAGACGGACTCCTCGAGAGCACAGCAGGACGGATGCAAACAGACTAAACACATCTTGGCAATTCAAAACACCCTCAGCGTCTCCGCCAACGGTGTTGTAACCGAGCTGGGTGAATCTCACACCGGGGGACCAGTCGTTTCACAGGCAGGTAGGCTATATCCCGACAGTTAATGAGTGTGGCACTTCTGGGTTGGTGTGTTAAAGGTGATGGAAGTAATTATACTGCGACTGACCGCCCATGCGTCGGTCCTGCTGATGGGCGCAGAGCCGCGGAGGCGACTGCACCTGTTGTCATCTGTGTGAATGTGCGGAGCGCGCTTTTGCGTGTGTAAACTAAACAGACACCTGTATCTGTTGACATGTCTGGATAAGCTGTATCATTGTTTTGGACAACCTGGAAACATAGTGGTGCCTGTGTCTATTTTCATTCAGTATTTCAATGCATGTTTCAACTGCTCCTAAAAAAATATATTTTTCTAAAGCTGTTTGTGCGAGTCGCGCGCGGTAGTGCGCGCTGTGTGGGTTTGATCGGTGTGATTAGGTGATTATAGCCTATTGGACCATCGCACAAGTGTAATTACTGTGGAATTGTCTCGACACGCAGCGGGATGTAAAGCACTCCATCACACACTATACATCTGGCATTATCAACCGCTCGCCTGTTCACTCTGCTGTAAGCAGCACACATATTGGTCTAGATAAATGGGAGCAGCTGTATTCATTCTCATTGCCAGATGCTCTTAAACTCCACAGTCATAAAGCATGATTGCCAAATCTGTCACCTGCCACAGACACGTTCATCATCCGATACCCTGGAGGAGAACCGCCAGTGGATGTTAAGGGATGAAGGAGGTTAGGGTATAATACATGCGTGTTATTGGGCGAGTATTTTTGGCGTGCGCGCATGAGTGGGTTTTTTTCCCCCGGCCTATTCTCAGACACCCAATTCTCGGTGCGACGAGAGTGACATGTAAGGCCTAGAGGCGTCGTGAGTCCAGCTGTGCTCCTTCCTTCTGCAGAAGAGTGTGGCAAACCAGCATGGGTGTCCAACTCTTTTCCCCTCGGCTTTTAACACCGAAACGAGCGTCGTTTGCGCCACCTGACAGAAGATCAAAGGGCGAACACATCGGGGGAAAGGGGAAACCTTTTTAGAGTACAGGGCCTTGATGGGAAAGTGACAGACAGTAAAGATCAAAGCTGTGTGGAAGCTGCCTGTCTGTGCCCAATGTGACTTCAGTAACAATGTCACATTGAACAAAGAGATTTGTTTCAATTCAATTAATAATTTGTATTATTGGTTTAACTGTAAATCTTATTAAAACCATTCTATTGTCGGTCGCCTGTTGAGGAAGGTCATGCCATTCTTTAATAGTATTGGCCTCTTGTCCATTTAGCTCAGCTTTGTGGTTCATTTGTTAAATTGCAGAGCGAATCCAGCACTGGCGCATCAACTTTTGGTCTCTCATTCTTTTTGGAATGTGAAAGGGGCCTTATTATCTAAAGAACCGGAGAAGACACAAAGAGCTAATTGACATTTCGGTGGCTTGAAGTAAATACAGAATAATTTGTTGTTCTAACTTGAAGTCCACCTGGCCAGCTGACAGATCTCAGGCACAGCAGGGAGTCCTGTGATGAAGTGAAATCGAATAGTTTTGCATGCTTAGATGGTTTAATTGGAGGCTGGAAGCAGTACAAACCTGTTGTTTTTTCACCTGGCAGACTAGGCTTGATTCTGTTTATACTGCTGTCTTGTCAGGGCTTGTGATGGCAGCATTGTGCCTGAGCTGTTGGGGTAAAAAAAATACTTTTTCTGCCATTCTGCTAATGCATTTCTCCCTATTGGGGAAAGGAAAAGAGATGAGGAAACATGATTCTCCTTTCTCCACACTTCCCAGCCTTTGACTCAATCTCAGTTTGCTCCTTTAACCTCGTCCTAGCTAAACCCCTACCGTCAGAGCTTCAATTCATCCCGATCACCTGCTGCAGACTTGAAACTCGTCTCCCAGGGGTGCAGATGACCCCCAGTTCAAACACTGTCAGGCAGCCCACTTTCATTTGCTTCTTTCATCCCCTTTCCACCCCTCCCTCTCTCTCTCTCTCTCCCTCTCTCACCTGTCTGCCCGCATGTCTGTCCTGCTGTCCGCCGGGCGTCTAGGCTTATCAGATGAAGGTTTTCTGCTAAAGCTTACTTGTCAACTCTCATGTCCGTCTCTGTGCGAACAGGCTGTGTTTTTACGAGTAGAAAAAAATAATACACTAATACACATCTAAAAATGTATGGGAGAGAAATAGATAGTCAGTGCAAGCATGGTAGGAAACAAAAAGAGTGAATGTGTATTTTTCGGTCAGGGGAATGCTTCTGAGAGCAGATAGATTGTTAAAATAAATCTTCATATTAATTTCATTGCATATTTCTTATTAATTAGTCCAACGATTAAATAATTGCCGAGTCCTAATTAATTTGAGAAGTTGAAGAATTTAGGGGATTTGTGGCTTTAATGTTTATCCAATTGGACCGTGACTATTTTTATTTTTTGCAATTATTTATTCAGTCCTTTTCCCCCACATAAATGAATTCACTTTATACATACACAACAGAACATGGATGCATCTTACATGTTTTTGCTTCATAAGATAAATAAAAATCTTTCTCGGCAGGTGCACACATTAACCTGTCTTCATTCATGCACAAATCCACCTGTAGGAATTTGCACTCCAAAATACACCTTTTGCGTATGTGTGTACATTAAAAGTTTATATCAACTGTATCAGCAGATACATAAGGACCTGTTTATTGAGCACCCCAGAAGCCATATGAACGTGTTCGCTCAAGTTTACAGTATGCATGTGTACCGGCACACCTGAAAGCATCACCACTAGAAATAAACTACAACATATACTTGTCATATGATAGAGGTGTATTTATGAAAACAGCCAAAGTTGAGATGATTTGTCTCTACCTCTGTCAATTGGTAATGTACATACATTTCATTCAAACCTGTTGTTTTCCCTTACAAAGTGTCCCTATTAAGTGGGACTTGTTGAATGCTAAAGAAAATAAATAAAAAAATGTTTAAAGTCAGCAAACTGTGACACGATGTCAGTCAGTGACACAGCAACAGCTACCTAAAGGTGTCAACAATGGCCACCATGAATTAATGTTGCAGCCAAACCCCTGAGTGTATTACATTGAGCAGTGGTGTGTTTTATTATTGAAGAAGTCCAATTTAGTTTCTGAACATGAAAACGTGCAGGTGCTGCAAGAGTAGAACCAGAGGAGCTTATGGACCGAGGACTACATTTGCTCAGAGCTCACAAACAATGCACAAGCACAGCTTTCTGCGCACACAAACCCACACACTCTCTCTCGCACACTCTGCACTCTCTCACACACATTTTTTGCTGTCTTAGGATTGTCGGAACGACCTGTTACGCCTCTCCGTCTCGGTCCCATTTACACGGCAGGGTGCGGTGGATAAAAGTCAGAACATTCCTGGCTTTCACAGGCAGTGTACTGACTCGAGCACACATACACACACAGCCGCTTTATCACCTGAGGTCCTTTACAGCAGACTCACACATATCCCAAGGCTCTTAACCTTTTTAAACTGTCTTTGTCTTTATGCTCAGTCTGTGTCCTTTTTCTCCCTTGGCTCTGATTAAAAAATCCAGTCCCAAATAACTGAGAGGAGAGGAGAGGAGAGGAGAGGAGAGGAGAGGAGAGGAGAGGAGAGGAGAGGAGAGGAGAGGAGAGGAGAGGAGAGGAGAGGAGAGGAGAGGAGAGGAGAGGAGTTGTTTATACTTTGACTATGTGTCCAGTGACAGCAACATCTCGAGCCCTCCTGACTGGCAGCAGCCTGCTCATGAAACACTCTCGGGATCTCTATCTATTCCTCCCCTTACCGTCTCTCCCTCACTTCCACGCTGTTCAGTTTAGCATGCACTATTGTTGGCAGGAGTATATAACATGAAGCATATCGCCAAAGTGTCAAATATTACAATGGTAAAGCCCTCAGAGAGACTACTGTCATGAATCAAAAGCAGGGAGTGGCTCTAATCAGGCGACAGAAGGCCTGGTGGATGATTGATACCCTGTCCGTCTCTGAGTCTCTCTGTGAAGTTTTGGGTGGCAGTGGTGGGGAGACAGGAAGTCAGGCGATCTGACAACTGTTGTTAGAAGAAACGATAGCGAGTGACAGGACTTTAGTGCCTGTCCTCTGAGGACGAAGTGAGGCTGAACAAAAGAGCAAAGCGGGAGAAAGACAACGAGAGAATGATTGCTAGATAATGCTCTGTCTCTGATCGTACTCTGATGGTATTTATCAGAAAAATAACAGTTGAGTTTTTTTTGTGTGACACCATTGAATTTATAATGTGATTACATAATTTGTCACAGTGATTGTGCCATAAGGAGCTAGCGGTTTCTCCCAGAGAAGAGCGTTTGCCGAGTGAAAGGAACAATGTTACCTCCACAAGAGATTGTCTTTCTAAAAAAGGGTTCATGGACGTCTCTTGCACACAGATGCAAGGTTTATTTAGATATGTGTGTGTGTGTGTGTGTGTGTGTGTGTGTGTGTGTGTGTGTGTGTGTGTGTGTGTGTGTGTGTGTGTGTGTGTGTGTGTGTGTGTGTGTGTGTGTGTTCTCCGCAGGGAAAAGATGCCATTCCACCATGTGCGGGCGGGCTTGCTCTATCCAGACAACTACCTGAGCAGCTCCCTGACGGAGGGCAGCGAAGCCTTCCAGCTCAACAGCATTTCCACAGAAGAGCTGGGAGGTGAGTGTACTGGTACAGAGAGAGGGAGAGGGAGAGAGAGAGAGAGAGAGATAGAGGGGTGGGAGGTGGTGGCTTTGTGTTGGTGTGGGTGCAACGTAGATTGTGAGGCAATTAATGTTTCACAACTGGAACGATACAGTTACAAACGCCCCTATTCCCCCCGAGAAAAGATTTTTTCCATTTAGTCATTATGTCAAAGCTTGACTGGATGCATTGCTTTCCAATTATGGTTCTCCCTAGTTATATAAATCAGTCGCAGGACTCAGATTCCAGCGGTGTCTGACAGGAGTAAAATGTATCTGAACAGGAATGAATTAGGACACCAATGTAACAATATTGATTGTCCTATTCCAAGTTTTTTAATCAATTTTGCACGAAAAACAGCTCTGACGAAGGCCTGCTTTGGTAAATAGACTATATGAAGGTAAATCTGCAGATCGACAACCACCAACACAAGTTATATCCACTATTGAATGTAACCTTTGTGAAACACAAGTGTGCCCTGCTTGTGCTCAATCACAGTTTTGGCTTCAAATTACAGATTATTACCGTTATTACAGGTGGTCTCATTTTCAGTATCAAATTTAAATTAAGTGATATGTAATCTGTCGTAAATCTCCGCTTTTTCAAAAATCGTCTGACTGCTTGTGCTTTTTGCCTCATTGGACAAATTTGAAGCATTTTTCCCAGAGCTTTGGTGGATGCAATCTTACCGTTACTGATGGCCAGAGCTAAGAAAAAAACTCAAGAAGTAACAAACTGCTTTTTTCCTTTCAATTGGCCTGCACTTTCATGAGTTCTATGCCAGACTGACTGCAGGTTGCATTGTATATCATCACATGTGGGTCCTGATTTGAGGCTATCCCATGACATAACCTTGCATGCAGCTGCACAAGTACTTCTCCACTGCAATGAGTGCATATCTGTCTGTGGATTGCTTTGATGGCAACGAAACTGCTTTTCCAAGTGAAACAGGGAGCATGAGACTGTTTTTTTTGTGTTTATACATGTGGCCCTATTGTAGTTTGCTCAAATGAGCTTTGGTGAGCTACTTTGTTGCATAAATCTTTAAATCCAATGTCCCTTGTGCACAATTCAACTCAACCCAGCAGTTCACTCAAAACAGTTGCTTGAGCGCACTGAAAGCAGAGGCGCTACAGTGACTGAAACGTCCTCATCGTCATTACTCCGAATGGCCTCTGTCTGTGTTCTGTTTGTCAAGGGCGGCGAGAAGGGTAAGTTTGGACCTTTTGTAGGGCCATTATATAAATTGAATCCGGACTCTTGACTCCAGGCAATATGATGAGAAGCATTATCCTGGCCCCCGTCAGCCACGGATCCAACTCAACCGATGGGATTGTCTGATGTGGATAAAAAAACATCCGGAGGTTTTTGCTGCCAGCGTTGACGATCTCCTAATCCCACTTCAGAGAAATGCGGAAAGTTCTTCTTGGATCATCTGTTAGCACAGATAGAAAGGCTAGTTAATCGCCCCTGTGTTGGATTTCCCCCTATCCTTTTCTTTGGTATTCAGGCGTTTCATCAATCACAGTGAGAACATGTATTTTCCTGAGGGGGGAAGGGGGACTTCATAATACACACAGGCAGGGCTACACACATAAAACACACACACACACACACACACACACACACACACACACACACACACACACACACACACACACACGCGCATTGCACAATAATACATCAAGGACCAGCCCATTCATATCCTTTCGAAATGTTTCTCTTCACTGTTGGTTGGGCTGCATACAAATACATCTAACTTTGTTTTAGGAGGTCGTACGCTCTCCCGTATTCCCAATTCCCTTGCCTCTGATTCTTTCCCTCTATTTAGTAAGAGAGAAAGGGAGGCAGTGGCACGGTGCTCGAGTTTTGTTATCAGCCGGGGGTTATATTCACAGGCTTATATGGTGGCCACTACTGAACTGGGGGCTCTCACAAAACTGACAAAGCCAAGATGGGCCCAAGAGGCATATCTGAGATGGACTTTAGAGTATTACACAAAGGAAGGAGGGAGCTGTGTTTCAGGACGAGAATATTAATGACAAGCAGCCTTAGAGACAAAAAGAGAGAGATGAACTTCATGTAAAATGTATTGTTTAAGTTAGGAAAAGGTTGAGTCTCTTCAGGAAATTGTGATTTAAAATGTCATCTCGTAGCAGTCTGTTACTCTTTTTAATTGTGATTCTCCAGGTAAAAATTTGCACAAATGCAGAACGCCAGCTGATATGACATGGTCTCCCACCATCCCTGAGGTGTGGTGGTCCATAGTAAAAATGGAGGTCTGGCCTGTGAAAAGATGTCAAATAAAGTATTTTCTGTCTCTGCTGTCTTTATCAAGTCGATTAGATTCGACCACCTCCAACCCTGGCCCCCAACGCTCCGCCTTCCCAACTTCCACCTCCGCTTAGATGGAGCCAAGTGATTGACAGGTAATTAGCCGGAGATTGACCAGGGTATTTTGTAAGAAGGTCCTCAGAGGTTTTAGTAATTGTGCTGCACGAACAGAGATAGACGCCTCGTGAGCTGTGTGCGTTTCCTTCCAATTTCCAGTTAGATGGGAGCGTTTTATGTGGGAGGAGAGCGTCGGAAATGGTGATTGTGCTTGGTGTGATTGGCACAGACCCCGGGGGGTTTGTAAAATACAATATAAGTGTAGAACAATCTAAGGGAGACAAGGTAAGAGAGGAAGGGAGGTAGGGCAGGAGTGTCTGCGTCACTTGGATTAATATGGAAAATATGTGGAAAGGCTTGTTATCAGCACCAGGGAAGCTCCATATACAGACCTGCTAAATGTGTTCTTAATTCATTTCATCGCATGGATTAGTCCATCTCACTGAAACCATCTGATTGAATGGTTGGAAGTGTCTATGAACCTCCACAGTAAGGTTGTGTGTGGTAACCCTCCAAAAATACACACACAGCTGTCAAAACAAAATTATTGTGGTTACAAATCGTATTGGGTCGTATAGTTCTGTTCCGCGGCCACTTTGGTAACTTTTAAGTTAGGGTTAAGCACAAAAGCCTTTTGATCAAATCTGCCTTCAATGTTTTTTTTGGACACTTGTAGGCAGTGCAACGTGGTATAAACACAACAGTGACAATATAACACCTTCTCAGTTGATATGGTGAACAGGCTAGCGAACAAGTGCTTATTTTCCCACCCAGAAGAAATGGAGCAACAATTTGGTCACTGAATGTCATTTTTTAGCTCTGTTTTTGGTTGCTCAGAATCCTTGTCCGGAAACAAAAACTGACCACTGACGGCCATGTACAGTGACGTGTTGTGTGTTTTTCGTGCAGAAATCCGCGAGGCGTTTCGTGTTTTGGATCGGGATGGGAATGGTTTCATCTCCAAACAGGAGCTGGGCATGGCCATGCGTTCCCTGGGTTACATGCCCAGCGAAGTGGAGCTGGCTATCATCATGCAGAGACTGGACATGGACGGTGAGCCACTACATTAGGACACACACTTGGGTGCATGCACAGTGCCCTCACACACACACACATTGCAAACATACAGGCAGAAAAACAAAGTGCAAGTGTGTGGCTATTTAACATATATACTGCATGATTACAATGTGTTTTTATAGCTGTTTTATCTGTATTAAAATTATGCTTGAGTAGGAATATTTTCCTCCCGCAGAAAGCAGGCCATATAAATATTTCCCTGAGTTCAATTTAAAATGTGATGTAAATGAGGAACAATGATAAATTGTGCCAAAAACACGGGACCTCATTGCCCCCCTTTTTTGTTGTTGCTTGAGGCAGAATGAGATTTCGAGTTACAGCACCTTTAAAATGTTCCCACAAAATTGTTTCCAAAGTGCCTTAAGAGCAGCAGGTGGTCAATTGTCAAAAACAAATTCCCCTGTAGACAATAAAGAGAGAACCTGCTTCCTCCTGCTCTGTAGACTCCAGCCCTGCTTGAAGAGTCACAGAGGATTTCAAATGACTCCTAAGCAGGCCCTGCATCACAAACAAGCTACTCAATCTTTCTACTGGCTCTTATCGGCCTACTCTTGATTCAGCTGCTTGTGGTAAATATCAAAGGTCAAAGCCAAAAAGCTTTTTGCTTTTGCCTCCTTGGGTAATCTGAATGGCAAGACCAGCGTTGCCATTTGTTTTAAGGGGAGACAGTATCGCACTTCAAATCCTTTACCTCTGACTTCTATTACCTCGATGATGGCGCTAATAAAGCAATGAAAGCAGTCACAGCTGCACAATTGGTTTAGAAATGTCAGCTTTTAACAGGTGTGCGACAACCTGCACAGTCCTTCAGATGATTAATTCTATGTTGTTAAATCCCTCCTTCAGAATACCTTAATCCACCGATCTCCTGCATTATCATCTTTTTTTTTTTTTTTTTTTTTTTATTATTGAGAAGGGACAGCGCACATTAATAAACATGAGCACCAAAGTTCAACGCGTAAATGTGCCAGATCTAGCCATGCATGCTAATTTTCACCTGTAGTCCCTGTGCTCGTCAGGTTTTTTAGGCAAAATGGTCTTAAAACATGATATTATATTATGTAAATTTGCAGCTGCATTTTTGAGAAATTGCAATCTGGTTTCAGAACAGTACACTACAATAATATTTAATTATATTTATACTGTATGAAAAGGTAAGGCTTCATTTTATGCCTCTGTAATTTACATAGGCATTTCTTAAGTATTTTCAAGATGCTTCAAAGGAAGAACTGTGTTATTTGCCATCAATCATAATAATCATCCTTAAAAGAACAGCTGTCAGGTAGCTATTGAAAATGAAATTCTACACACATGCTGAATTGTGTGCTTATCTGTTGATGAATTGTGTTTGCATGTTTTGCTGTGCACTGACTTAAAGACTGAGCAATTAATTAGAATGAAATAATTGGACGAGCACCAATTGATTACTGTCTCTGTTCCCCCCGTAATTAGTACCACATGATGTAGGTCTTTTAATCACAGACCCGTAGAATAAAGTGTTATCCAGTCACCAACACTTCCCTACAGCAGCACCGGCCCTTGTGCAGATGAATGCAAATGCTTTTTGATAATTATTATAACAATAAACACTCAATAGTACATAAGATAAGACTGTAAACCAAAGGTTATATTAATATGGCCAGTATAGTGAAATAAGTCCATGCAGTAACTTGAGTTTGTGAGACACACTGTCTGGAGATGTTCAATGCGTATTAATTCCACGGGACGCTGACTGTAGATTGCCTTTTCTACCAACTATGTAGCAGTAGAATACATAATGCAAACTCTTACAAGACGTTTCCTTTGAATTTTATTTCGAAAAAATGTCTGAATTAAAAAATAAGAAAAACTCAGATAATAGTTGGCACAGGTTTGCACACCTTATTTAAAAGGTGAATTAGTGCTGGTGATGCATGAGTGTTTGTCACGCATGAGGAAACATCCATCTGTTGATCAGATCCCAGGGCGCTTTTTTCAGCAAAGGAATGAACTTCAGCATAAAATTCCTTATTTTGCTCCTCTTTTCTTTTGCCCCGGTCTGTCTCCCTGTGTGTGTGTGTGCGTGTGTGTGTGTGTGTGTATGTGTGTGTGTGTGTGTGTGTGTGTGTGTGTGTGTGTGTGTGTGTGCGTATGCTTGTGTTCGGGCGTGCGTGTGTGTGTGTGTGTGTCTGCGCGCGTGCCTGCCCGCAGGGGACGGCCAGGTGGACTTTGAGGAGTTCATGACGATACTGGGGCCCAAGCTGCTGTCGAACGACAACAGAGAAGGATTCCTAGGCAGCACCATCGACAACATATTCTGGCAGGTGAAAGACAAAGCTGTAATCTGTCTCTCATCATCATTTATCAGTTGCATCCTCTTTACGCCTCTCCTCTTATGTTCACTGCCTCATTCCTCAATGTGTATTACAGCAGTCACAGCGAGTCTTACATCCTCAAGCAAAGCCCCAGCTTCTGCAGGGACACTGCAGTCACACACATACACACACACACACACACACACACACACACACACACACACACACACACACACACACACACACACACACACACACACACACACATACTTAAAGACCTACTTCACCGGTGGAATTATGAAGGTGTATTGAACTCTGAAATCCTATGTAGTTTAAATGTGCAAACATTTTAGAAATCGGTTCATCCTAGCCTGAGAAATGGCAGAAAGAGTGTTTTATGGTCTCACTGTCTAACCCTAAATTTTCCCATGTGTGACATCACACATGGGAACATGTAGGGTTAGGATTAACCGGACAGCTGGGCCAATGGAAGACTGAGGAAAGACTGAGGGAAGAAAAACCTCATTCATTATATTATAATAGCGATTTTATAATGATAGAACGCCGGTTTTGCATGGGTGAAGTATTCCTTTAAGTAAAAAAAACACATTCTCAGGCCCCACCACCTGCTTCTTCTGTTCTCGGACAAAAGCAGTGACTATTTTTCTTTTGACTCAGGTCCTTAATAGAAAAGAGACTTGCTGATAATTAAGTGTTCCAGACTGTGTGTGTGTGTGTGTGTGTGTGTGTGTGTGTGTGTGTGTGTGTGTGTGTGTGTGTGTGTGTGTGTGTGTGTGTGTGTGTGTGTGTGTTTATCACAGGGTTGCTTAATGTATTAACAAATAAAGATGTTGGGGGATGTGCCCCTGTTGGGGCTTATGTGCTTTCAAGTGTTCAAAAAAGGGGTCCAAAAGATTTTTTTTATTGTTCTGGACAGAATGATTTTTTCTTCTTTTGCTTCTAAAAACCATGGAAAGTGCATACTTTTTAGTGTATGCATGTTTTTTTGTGTGGAGGAGAGGGGGTTACACGCTCCAAGGAAACTTTTCTCTGCTCTCCTTGAGTCAAATGAGAAGAGAAATGTTTAATGGGTGACTCACTGAAATGAAGTGGTGTGCTTGTTTTAGGTTACACACATCTACTGTACGTAGCCATTCTTTATCCTAGATTGCATTGCGCAATCACTTGCAAAAACAGATGCAGATTAAAATATCAAGAACGTGATCTACATGATATAATCAAGATCACGTATTTCTACGTTGTGCAAATTATGAACACCTTTTATAAATGACTGACATGCATCTGTGAAGGACGGATGGAGCAAGACGGACTACAGTGTGTCAGCTAGCAGGTCTAAAAGAGAATAGAAAGGGTGAGCTGGACAATATGTTGAGATGAGGAGGAGGAGGAGAAGAGGGGATGCCCCACATAAAGATGGGCATATTAAGAAAAAACTCACAAAGAGAGCGGTGCTGGGAGAAAATGAAAGGATAGGTACGAGAGATGTATGCAGGTTGCAGACAGTCTGCATCTCGGGGGTGATTTCAATTTTGACATCCCACCAAGAAAGACCAAAAGAAAACAGGAAGAAGAAGGTGATGGAAAAATGAGTGACACAGAGGATGAGAGAAGCAGGAAAAGCAGCAAGGGAGCGAGCAACGAGAGCGAAAGAATATAGGAAGGATAGAGGGGGGATGAAATGGTGGGAGGAAGTGTGTCTCTGAGGACTGTAATAGCAGCGTTTTGTGTATGTCTGTTTATATTTCACAGACGTCAGAGAAAGACAGGAAGAGAGAGAGGCATTGTATTGAGAAAGAAAAGGATGGAGGAGAAAGGTAAATCGTGGTCTGCCATAATGACTCAGTTTTGGTTTGTTCAGATGGTGTCCTTGCACAGTGAGATGCATAAAGTTTGACATCATTCAGGAGACCGGAGTTGGCAAGTTTTATGTGTAATCACATTTCCCCTGTGTGCGTGGATTCAGACGTAGAGTATTTGTTGAATACATTTCTGCATGTCCTTGCGATGTTATGTTCCTTGTTTGACTCGGTGTGCAATTGAAAGATCTGAAAATTCTCTGTTTTTCTTTTTATGTTCTACTGCAGTATGGTCTGAGTTAAACCTCTGGAATATTTAGATGTATGCAAAAAAAAAGACTCCTGACTCAAGTAACCACATTTCTGCTGACAAGTCAGTCTTCCATTGCAAATTACTCTATAGCGCCTAAAGATTTTTATAAAAAGGAATACAAATAAATAAAGCTTGTGAGGCAATGTCATAACAATATTTAAATATCTAAAATATGCTTGCACTCAGTGAGTGCAGGAGAGCGCTCTGCAGAACATTCTATCATTGTGCAATAGCTTCCTGTCTTACATTATATTCATTTGGCAGATGCTTTTTAAGGGGTCTTTAGGAGCTACACACAACACAGACCATCCCGATCTACAACCTCAGTTACTGGGACCACTAACGCCTGGTTTCCACTGAGTGGTGCAGCCTGGTTCGGTGCAACTCAGCATGCTTATATTTGCGTTTCCATGGTCAAAAGTTGAGAAGGGTCCCCAAATAAGCAAGCTGAGCCGCTCCTATTTTTCGGGACCTTTCTGTTGGGGTACTAAACTGTCTGAAAGGGTCCCAAAAGTGTGGAGTTACACAATGCAGTCCGTTGATTGGTCTTTGGGTGCTTTGTACGCCCAACCATTCACCTTGAACTCCTTCCTGATATGTTTTGCAGTAATGTACTTTAACAACAGAGAGAACAGTCATTATTAGTGCCACTGAGGGAGGTCGTGGTTCAGACAAATGTAAACTACCATTACTCATCTCTAGCACTTGAACAACACCAAGTGCTGGGGGGAGTACAGTCTCCGCATGCAGCAGGTGATTATTTCCTTAGTGTGAAAATCAAATGCCTGACTCTTCTAACCTATGAACATGCAGTCTGCACTCATTTGTCTTCAAGTTCTCTACCATTAGCTTACCCACCTAAGTATTTTTGTCATTGAAACCTGGGAAGACGGATGAATGAAGCACAACAAAATAGTCGGCCAGTGACAGGCTTATCGCTGTTGTCTGCTTCTGTTGAGGAGGTAGTCTGGAGTGTTCACACTGAGAAACAGGGATTTCAAATGTTGAGCAAATAAATGCAAAATAAAAAAGGTTAGTGTGTCTCTGTTACATAATAACGGCCATTTGGAGACTGCAGTATGTGTATTGAGTGCAATTATTTTAACACTGTCTGGGACAGAGCATCTTATCTTATCTGGCTGGCAGGTTAGATGGATGGATGGATAGATGGATGGATGGATGGATGGATGGATGGATGGATGGATGGATGGA